>NC_136070.1:616934479-617561979 GCF_964261635.1 Lissotriton helveticus | reverse complement strand
GGTACACAAGTTTCAAAACAAGTCATTTGTAGGCTGCTGGGTACTTGGATCCCTCAAGTTGGGGGGACTGCCCCATTTACATAGTCATTTAAATGCAGATGCCAATAATAACCTATTTATTACATTCAAACGTGAAACACGGACATTAATATTAATGTCTAAGCTATCAGTAATCAAAAAATTAAGCGGTTAATAAACGCTTTGGTCACCTATTAATCTAGAAACCATGCAAATGATATATCTAATCCAAAGCATTAACGGAGACCACGGCGTTAGTCCTACCTCTATGACATAAATATTCTCATAACAGACATACATCCTACCCTCACTGCCAGTTGCAGTGGAATTTTGATACCTCACTGTGAAATGGATCACTAAAAATCTTGTTGAAAAAGCATCAGTTTTCACATGTGAATCACTTATTAAAAAGCATCAGGCCATACATTCTAATGTGAGGTAGAATTAATTGTCAGAGTCACCAGGATTAGTTTATGAAACAAAGATAATCCGCAAACAGTCACATCAGGATTACTATACCGAACACTACTCATCTAAAACAGGTATCAAAATACAGTTACGAAGAACTGCTCATCAAGGCAAGGGTTGTCAATGTTAACAAAAAAAAATGATAATTTGCAAGCAAGGGGCATAGTCATCAATGTGCCTTTTTTAAGTGCTATTCTAGAAATAAATGTTCATTTCAACCTCTGGAAACCTACTCATCCTATCTATGGAGCAATAAGCATCTTTAAGCGGGACCATCAATGTTACTCTCTTAACTCTACCCATCTAAAACAGGGATAACAACATTAATCTTCACATCTCTAGTCATTTAGGAACAAGGAAAGTAACCTCCTTTTTGGATAACTTCTCATCTAGAAATAGAGATTGTATAATTCATATTTGCAGCACTGTTTAATCTAGTAGTCTGAATATCGAAATACATTCAGAATGCTATAGATTAGAATTGGATATCACCATTAATTTACTTCTGAACCACTGCCTAACTAATATCAGGAACTCCGATTTTAATCTGCAGAGCTCAGCTAATTAAAAACACCACGTCAAACTAAGTTCAAGAGCACTAATAATCTTGAAATAGGAACATTGACAATACCTTTTGCAGCACTAAAAATCATGAAACAGGGATCGCTATATTCTAAGAAGCAATACCAATGTAGATTCTTACTTCAATGTTAATGGATGAACCACTAATAATGCATCATAACCTATGTATCTAGAATCATCATTATAAATCCTCGAGCACATTAATGACGGAAAAACAGGAAAAAGGGATTATTCCATGGCGTGATATTAATATTGAAACCAGAATTTTTCTATTAATAATTTAACTGGAAACAGAGATAGTAAATTACAGTGTTTCTAGGAACAGTGACACGAGTATTGGCCATAGGTATAAAAGAAAGTCTGATACAAGGACCACAGTCATAACTTGCAAATCCAAAAACTGTTACAAATCTCTGTAGAGTACCATTAATGCATTGAGGTTGTCAATTGTAGCAGAACCATTATTCATTTGGAAACAGGGACATAAGGCGTAGAAAAGATGACTGATGGCAACACTACATTAAGCAAGAAGTAATTCAGTGTTTTAATATAGAATTTCATCTTGGATGTGAAAATATTTTCCTTTCTGTTCCTTAGGAAGGAAACTGTATTACCTGGCATTGTTTGTACAACAGATGAGTAACTTGACACATAGACCAAACATACATGTTCCACAAAATGTTAGAGCTGATAGTACAATGTTTGTTATATTGCAGTCATAGGGGACCCTCCTTCCCCAATTTTAAATACTTGACAGGTTATTCTGCCACAAGGCCTTTCAGGGAATCAACAGGGATGTCTTTGAAATAACATTTTTGGGTGCAAGGCATCCGGTACAAAGTAAACACAAAGGACCAAAATATAGGAGATTACTGAAAACAAGTCTTATTTTAATTGAGGAGTCCAGGTTGAATGACTCATGTTTGGGGGATAGGCTGTATTTATTATTTTAGTGGGACTGATATTTAAGACCCCCAACATTGGTTGTTCAGCGTTCAAAGAATAATTGTGAATTCTGCACAGGATGCTGTTTTGTTCAAAGTCCCTTCAGTGTTTTATTTTTTTAAGTTTTATTTAAGTACCCAGAATGAAGGAGCTGTTTTTATTTTATCTGCTCACTGATCTGAGGAATAAACATGCTTTATCCCTTTTTGTGTCTGCTTTCTTTTTCTTGAGCTAATTTGCATTTCCTTTTTCTCTTTCAGCTTATATACATTTATTTAGTTCAATATAAGCACTAACGTTGTTATTTACCTATTTGTTTCTAGAAAGTTTGATTACTTGGTTAAAATGAAAATATTATCAGATCCTGTTACCAAACACCACAAGAGCTATAATGTTTTAAGATCCCAAAGAGCTGCCCCAAAAGAGCATTAAATGGAGTACAGAGATACCCCTCCTACATGTATAGAGGTGGGATTGAGTGAACTGCCAGATCTATACTTTCTTTGTTCAGAGATCTCTGTCCCGACTTTGGAGTCTCCACACGCCTAAGCATATGTTTTAGTAGTAAATGTGGAAAGGACAGGCAGGTGTGGCTAGAAAATGAAGAATACTTACTACTAAAGGGAAAGAGTTAGGGTGGGGTTTAGGGAAGGACTTCCACCTGCATACAAAAGAGTAAGCCTATTCCTATTCACAAACTGCACTCCTAAAGTTACTACAGCCAAAAAGGACCCAAAACAATCATAAATGGAGTAAGTCCAGCACCACACAAGTGCAACCAATGGTACTGCAACACCTTCCCATAGAAAATAATGGTGCTGGAACTTAAAATAGAAAGTAATGTTAAATTAACTTACTTCGACTGTTTATGTGTGTGTGTGTATATATATATATATATATATATATATATATATATATATATATATATATATATATATATATATATATATATATATTATACATTTTTTCACTGAAAAAAACATAGGTTTCAGGGACGTTCTAGTTAGTTGGACATTTCACTCGTACAAAACCAGAGAAATTCGGCTGTTATAGTTAGTAGAGCTAACTATAACTCGGCCCGGCAATGCACTGCTGATGACGTCACATATTACATCACTCATGACATGGTCAGTGACATCACTGAGGACATTTCAAATTACATTTCTAAGGTTTTTTAAATGCTAATTTTTAAGTATAACGTCCCTGAAACCTATGTTTTTTTTTGTGAATTTCAAAGGTTTTTTAAATGCTAATTTCTAAATATAATGTTCGTTAAACCTATGATTTTTTTCAGTGATTTTAAATTATCATATTCTCAACCTTGTGAAAACTGCAGATATCACCAATTCTCCAGCGAAAGCTTCTGCAAAAAAATCGCCTCAAATGAGAGCGAGAACTAACGCTAATGATATGCAGACTAGGCGTTCCCATGCAAAAATAACACGAAAACACCACTTCCCGATATGTTCAACGACCAGCCAAATCTGCGATACGATCCAAAAACAGGCAAAAAGCCAGGTTAGCAGTAAGAATTTAACATCTGCCTTTTACTGGTGTAAAGCAGGACGATTACCTACAGTATGAAAGGGAGCCCAGCCCGGAGCCACATCTGAAGACCAACACATGTCATAGAGCTACTGATCATACATCTCCGACACCCAAGAAGTGCTGTGCTGGACAGACCTCACCATGTGTACATATACTGCTGGTGCTTGTAGTGTTGTGGACAGTGGATGCAACTATGTTACCTCAGGCAGTGGGGAAGATCTCTGTCATGTAGCTGTGTACCCCCCCTGTAAGCGGTACCGGAAGCGGAGTGGGCTGGTCCAAAGTACGCCACTCCAGCATAGGAGTGTGATTACATAGGCCGGGGCTCTGGGTGTTGTTCACTTCTGGGAAGGCCACGGTGTCTGCCAGAGCGGTGGCCCTCACCTTGCCACGAGGCCACCGCCGTGAACGCCGGCCTCCTCGACACAGGCCCCCTGCGAACCCAGCGGCACAGCACCGCAGAGTTATGTCTATACAGACTACTGTCTTCGATGTACACTGCGGACATCAGGGCTCACAATTCAGATCGAGTCGCGATTGCAGATGACGCAGTCCAGCAGGTAACAGACATTGCTACCAGTGCGGCCCGTCCGGACCACGCATCATCGCAGGCTGCGTACATGCTGAGTGCTTCAAGTGCCACTAACTCAGTGCACTACAAGTCATAACCACGTAGCCTTATTAAGGCACAATTCATTAGACAAAAGACATTGCTACCAGTGCAGCCCGCCGGGACCACGCATCATTGCAGGCTGCGCACACGCTAAATGCTTCTGGTGCCACTAACTGTGCAGCTCAACTCAACGCCACGTGGCTGTGGGCCCTTGCTGACCGCTGCCTCCGGCCTACACTTTGGTCATCAGCGCTCACAATTAAAATTGAGTCTTGATTCATTAATTACAGAGTCCAGTAGGCAACTAACTATAACGTCCCTAAAACCTACACGATATCCTTTTAGTATTCTTTCTTCAGAACTGGTTTTATATCCGGTATAGATTTAGTACGATGGCCAAATTCTTCTTGCAAGTCCAAAGGAACACTGAATGGCAGTCTACACTGCGGACAGCACAGAGCTCACAGTTCGAATTCAGTTTTGATTTATTAATTGCAGAGTGAACTGTACTCTATGTCCTCGGATTGTGTCAAAAGGAAGTGACAAAAAGCATTCCTCGATGTCTGTGCTGACTACTGCCTTCGATCTACACTCCCGACAGCAGGGCTCACAATTCAGATAGAGTTGCGATTGTAGATGACGTAGTCCAGTAGGCAACAAATAGAAAATGGGGCGACATCTCACCCCATCTCTGGGCGCACTGCGTTAATATATACCAATAATACGGCAAGTTAATCCAGGTTTGCTCAAAGTTTATTCAGTTCATCAAAAGTTGTATTCCCGATTTCCAAAGTTCATCCGTTGTCACATAGGGGACATCTTACACTGGTCACTGTAACCTTAAATGCTGCGAAAATGCCACATAACTCATCCCACCATTAACGTTTTCCCGCTAATCGTGGCCAAAACGCCACCACTAAGTTGATGCCCAAATCTACCTCCCTCATGTCTCTCACTTGTATTGCGCCTTTAAATCCCAAATATTAGTTATCATAAGTATACATACGAGCCTTCTCCGTTCCAATTAATATAAGAGCCACGTCTAATCCACCCACATGGTTACCTTCAAAAGAAGCTTCCAATCACTTCACGAGCGGTTCGCATACTAAGTTCTATCTGCAATCTGTATTTAAAGCACCTGAAGTTGTATCCCAGCCCTCCAGTGACGCCTCTCATTCTAGGTTCACCCTCTTCTCTTAACTCTGTTTCCCATCACTTTCAGTTTGAACTGTTACCATACTCCTACCCACGTTACCAATGTGAACTGTAATTCATCTGGATGTCAACACCCATCTCTTCCTGTGATAATCCTAGATATTTAACCAGCCATTATATGAACTAATACAATTCCTACATGTGGCTTCTTACATACTTGGTACCGGCTAAAAACTGCAATACTCAAACTCTCATAATACACTAATCATGACAGCATTAGGTGCCTAAATTCTCTTCATCCCAAATCAAATTAATCACGCTAACCCTAATCTTATGTATACAATCTTTTCTCGGCATCAGCCTGAACTTCCCCACCCACCTTGTTGATGATTATAATGTTAATACTGATGATAACTCAAGTGACATGCTCTATGTTAAAAGTTAAACTTCACAGTGTTGTAAAATCAATAAAAGCGTGCTTGCAAACATATTAGTTAGAATAACATAAACACCACAGTGCAAACATCACAATCTGTTACAGGCAATTCCAAAATGAGTAGTTCCAGAAATTGACTTCTGAGGCAATGTTCTTTACAAAAAGTCTCTCATGTGACATCGTCCTGGAATTCCATTCACGTTTATCAGTACAGCCCGCCCGGACCACGCATCATCACTGGCTGTACACACGATGAGTGCTTCGGTGCCACTAACTCTGTGCAGCTCAAGTCAATGCCACGAGGCTGTGGGCCCTTCCTGAACGCTGCATCCAGCCTACACTGCGGTCAGCAGGGCTCACAATTCAAGAGTAGTATGATGCAAATTGTATAAGAGACTATAATCGGTTAAGAAGACCAAATGCTACCAATCTGTGCAGCTCAAGTCAACGCCACGTGGCTGTGGGCCTTTGCTGACCGCTGCCTCTGGCCTACACTGTGGTCAGTCTTGATTCATTAATTCTAGAGTCCAGTAGGCCAGTAACTATAACGTTCCTGAAACCTACATATTTCGACAATGTAGTCCATACATATTTAATCATTTGTTCCATATGCCTACACTGCAGTCAGCAGAGCTCACAATTTGAATTCAGTCTTGATTTATTAATTGCGGAGAGAATTGTACTTGATGTCCTTGGATTTTATTAAGAGGAAGTGACAAAAAGCATTCCTCGATGTCTGTGCTGTCTACTGCCTTCGATCTACACTGCGGACAGCAGGGCTCACAATTCAGATAGAGTTGCGATTCCAGATGACGCAGTCCAGTAGGCAACAGACATTGCTACGAGTGCGGACCTCCCCGACCATGTATCATCGCTGTCTGTGCACACGCTGAATGCTTCTAATGCTCCTACCTCAGTGCACCACAACTCATCGACCCTTTATGATTGAATCTTTTGTGTATGATTTCAGATCTGTTGCCCCTACCTCAGTCCCACACAAGTGATGGACCCTTTACAATAGAATCTTTTGTGTATTATTTCACATCTGGTGCCCCTACATTATTGCAGCACAAGTCATAGACCCTTAATGATTGAATCTCTGTATGTGATCCGATAATTATCGTTGTACTTGTTGTCAGCACTAACCATTCCCTGAGGGCTGGCTTACACTCGCCCCACACGCATCCATCACAGACGTCACTGCACATGTGACCCTGGTAATAAAAAGGAGTCGAGCGCATGTACCCAGTTCCACTATCTATCTAACTGTGTCCATGTGTTCATTATGTATGCATGATGCTGCCCCTGGGCCCTTCCACATTGTGCTGTAGACAGTGCACGCAACCATGTTACCTCTGGCAGTGGGGAAAACTTTGGTTATGTAACTTTGTCTGGGTCATTGTATAAGTACATAGGTAGAGACTGGATCATTAGAGTACTGCAAGGAGAGTGTATGGTAAATTTATAAGTGCTTGGGGATTGGCGGAGTGATTGGATAAGTACATATGTTGGCGGAGCCTAACCCCGAGCACGAGCTTGGCTCTAATTGGCTGCCCTCCATGTGCCAAAAACTGAAATTTGGGCTTTGCATGGCCCTGTATTGCTACAGCTGCAACACTCCACTGAATGTGCAATAAAAATTCATATCCACACAGATATGTCATGTACACGATCTTTCATGTGTGGAAGTATGGATGAATGTAGGGTCAGTGATTCCCCCTACCTTCCATGTTGGCCATGTTTTGGGACTTGGGTCACAGGGTGACACATTGATGCTTGCGGCCCGCGTGGTGGCAACACTACAACAGACACTCGCATCAGTTGATTCCTCGTACAGCCCAGGGCAGAACCATTACTAGAGCTCCGGTGTCATTGTTCACAGCCTCATGCAGGACTGGCATACACCAGGCCAGCCCACTCCGCTTACGCTTACAAGGAGGAACAACAAAAACGCTACATGTCCCATGTCTTCCCTGAAGTGATCTGCTGATCACAGGTCTAGTTGTCAGCATGCCAAAGCCACTCCCTCACAGCTGGTTTACACCCACACCACACCCATGCAGCACAGGCGTCGCAGAACATGTGACCCTGCCAATAAAAAGGTCTGGGCGCACGTGCTGGAGGTCATCTCCATTCTCTCCCATGACTTGAAGTACGCAGAGTTGGTGGCAGCCGAGGCACTTTGCCCGCCACAGGCCTCCCGCCACATGGCGATTATTTGAGTTCCACTGAGTTATTGCCACCAGACCTGAGCGGGTGTGCAGCCTTCGATGATGTGTGGCCTCGATACACCATCCTGGCAATCAAGGCCCGATTTAAATTGAGCTTGGCTGGACCACGTGTATGCCAAAGGCAGCTGGTTGTACAGGCATGACTCCTCGGCGCGGTGCAGCAGGATTCGCTGGGGGCTTGTGCTGCGGAATCCAGCAACAGCTGAGGCAGTTGCTTCAGCACGTGGTGGGCCCTCTTGAAAACACGCCGGTGGCGGAAGGTGAGCAGAGAGGCTTGTTTGCTCTGCGACGGGCAGTCACCTCTGGGTGGTGGGAGTGGATGGTGTGCAGCAGCCTGGGTACGCAGGGGTAGGCAGACACCTCTGCCTCTGGGCGGTGGGAGTGGATGGGGTGCAGCAGCCTGGGTGCGCAGGGGTGGGCAGACACCTCTGGGTGGCGGGAGTGGATGGGGTGCAGCAGCCTGGGTGCGCAGAGGCAGGACAGTGATGAAGGCGTTTGCAGTTGTATGTACTCTACCATTACTGATTCTATACTATGTTTCAGATGAGTGAGCTTGAGGGCTGCAGTATGTCTCGGCATGTGGTTGAAGACACACCGGTGGCAGAAAGGTGAGCTATGAGGGTATTGTCCGCAGTGTCGGCACTCACTCTCCCTCTCCATCTCTTTCTCTCGTTCACACTCTTTCTCTCTTTCTCTATTTCTCTCTCTCTTCCGCTCTCACTCTTACTCCTATTTCTCTCTCTTCCTCTCTCTCATTCTTGCTCTCTTTCTCTCTCTCTTCCACTCTTGCTCTCTTTCTCCCTCTCTTCCTCTCTCTCGTTCTCTTTCTCTCTCTCCTTCTCTCTCACTTTCTCTCTCTCTCTCTCTCTCCTTTGATGGGCGCATGACACACAATCTTATCTTGCAGGCTGTGATTCACAGATTGTCGACCCCCCCCCCCCGACACGGGCCTCCCGTCCTATGGCAATGACTTGAGTTCCACTGAGTTAGTGCCACTAGAGCTGAGCGGATGTGCAGTCTGGGATGATGCGTGGCCTTGATACACCATCCTGGCAATCAAGACTAGATTTGAATTGTGAGCTCAGCTGGATCGCGTGTACGCCAAAGGCAGCAGGCTGTACAGACATGACTCCTCAGCGCGGTGCAGCAGGATGCGCTGGGGGCCTGTGCCGCGTAATCCTCCCATGGCTGAGGAGGTAGGTTTGGCATGTGGTGGGCCCTCTTGGACACACGCCGGTGGCGAAAGTTGAGCAGAGAGGCTTGTTTGCGCAGAGGCGGGCAGTCACCTCTGGGCGGTGGGAGTGGATGGTGTGCAGCAGCCTGGGTGCGCAGGAGCGGGCAGACACCTCTGGGCGGTGGGAGTGGATGGAGTTCAATAGCCTGGGTGCGCACGGCGGGCAGACACCTCTGGGCAGCAGGAGTGGATGGGGTGCAGCAGCCTGGGTGCGCAGGAATGGGACAGCAATTTAGGCGTGTACGGTGGTATGTACTCTGCCATTACTGATTCTATACTATGTTTCAGATGAGTGAGCTTGAGGGCTGCAGTATGTCCCGGCACATGGTTGGAGACACACCAGTGGTGGAAAGGTGAGCTGTGAGCGTTTTGTCCGCAGTGTCTGCACTCCCTCTCCCTCTCCATCTCTTCCTTTCTCTCTCTCACACTCTTTCTCTCTCTCTTCCTCTCTCACTCTTTCTCTCTTCCTTTCTCTCACACTTTCTCTCTCTCTTTCCCTCTCCCTCGCCCTCTTCCTCTAGCTCTCACTCTCTCTTTCTCTGTCTTCCTCTCTCTCACTCTTTCTTTCTCTCTCTTCCTCTCTCTTTCTTTCTCTATCTCTTCCTCTCTCTCTCACTCTTTCTCTCTCTTTCATTCTTTCTCTCTCTCTCCTTTGATGGGCGCATAACGCACAATCTTATCTTGCTTTTTGTCTTGCAGGCTGTGATTCACAGATTGCCGAGGGATGGCACGCCATGGCTGTACCTACTTTTATTTTGTTGTTTTATTTAAATAACATGTTTTATATGTAAATCCATAGATGACTGTGATCCTCATTTGTTGAACCTCACAAGCATCTTTTTTTATTATAATTGTGTGACATCGGCCAATTTTTTATGTTCCAGATTTCAGAAGGTTGCTGTCACATTTGTTTGTCGGGGATCAGGGGGGATGGCGGACCAGTGTGGTGGTGGGGGGTGTCGGGGCACTCTTGGGTGTCCGAGCTGCATGATCGTAGGCTCCATGGCATCTGTTGTCGTTCAGGTTTTGCTGTGGGCTGGACTCCTTTTCATGTTGCAGGTTGTAGTCCGACTTTACACCAGGTCAGAGCAGGTGTAAACTTCGTGGTCCTAACTCACCTTATCGCCTGTTTTGTATCCTCTTCGCCAATCTTGCTGATGGTTGAGAAAGTTGCGAAGTGGTGTGTTCGCTGCTTTTTGCACGGGAATGCCTACTCTGCATCTCATTAGCGATATTTGCTTGGGTCATCCATCACAATGCTTTTTGAGGCTGCTATCACTGGTAAACTGGTAATAGGGGCTGTTTGCCCCAGCTTGTGAATGGTGCTTTAAATGTATCACCATTTTGGCTGCGATAAAGTGCTGTGTCCTTGAGAATATGCCCCTCTGTGTTTTAAAGACCTGAGAAGTACTCGAGTGCCGCACTGAGAGCCGCACAACCAGCGCATTCACACTAGAGGGCCGTGCTGAGAGCCGCACACCCTTCGTATTCACACCAGGGGGCCGCGCTGAGAGCCGCGCACCCTTCGTGTTCACACTAGGGGGCCGCTCTAGGGTCACGACTCCAAACTTTTTCGAAAAATAAAAGGCGTTCACTTTCATTAATTTACATTTGCATCAGGGACCCCATCCCTCGGGGCATGCCCACATCTACATATTTTTTTTTCAACAGGGAGGGGGGCCATGTGGCCCCTTCCCAAGCCACTTCTGGCACCGGGGACCCCATACCCCCGGGGCCTGGCCTCTCTGTTGGGGACCGTGGGGGGAGCCACAATGCCCTCACGGTACCGCCGGCTCACCGCCTTCTGCAGGAGCCGGCATTCCTTTTGGGCAGCAGGAGCTGCTAACATGCAGCTTCCCTTCCCCAAAAGCAATTCTCCTTTCCTTTATTGAAGCAAAAGGATTTTTTCCTCTTCTTGCTTCAACAAAGCAAACCAGGGTTTGCTATCACAAGGTGGAAGCAATGCTCCCACCCTGTCATAGCAAACTGCAATGTCCCGGGGTGGACACCCCGGGACATTGCAGGACCAGGCACTGGGTGGTGATGGTCCCCAGGGCCATCAAGCGCTCCAGGAGGGGGGCGCTGGCCCCCCTCCCTCTATTCTCAAAGCCCCCTGGTGGTGGTGGTCCCCAGGGCTACGGGAGGGCTGTGTGCCCTCCCGTACCTAATTTACATAGCTCAGAGGAGATTGCGGTATGGGTATGATTATACGATTACCCCTGGGACCTGGCCCACCTGAGGTCTCATTTAAATGAAGTGGAGGAGCACCCGCTTAATTAAAAAAAAAGAATGTTGTCCGGATTCACGCACCCAGCACGCATTCAGACGTTTAAAAAATAAATGGGGGGGTCCTTGTGGGTCCTCTGACCAGGCTTAGGGGGTCAAGGTATTTCTACCCTGCCCCCTTTTCTTCATTTTTCACTTTCTTTTACTGTTTTCTTGTGACTCGGTTCTACCGAGTCACTAGATGGCTGCCAACACTTCCTGGTCTGGAGTGTTGGCAGCCAATTAGAATGAAGCGTGTGGTCGGGAGGGTTCGTGAACCCACTGCACCCCTAGATAGCGATATTTTTATTTTTTATTTTCTCAGCAACTACTGAATAGATTTGCACCATTTTACATAAGGTCGCTCTCAGAACCACAAACTACCTTTTTGCCAATTTTGGTGTAATTCCGTTCAGCAGTTCGGGCTGTAGCCTTGGCTAAAGTTTCCTACGGAAATTAACATGGCGAAAACACTTTTTGGGACCCCCTTTTTTTCTCAGCCCCCACTTAACGAATCACCCCCAAACTTTCAGGATGGGAACTGACCTTGATAGACCTTTTTTTTGGAGAATTCCGTGAAGATTCGTCAAACAATACCAAAGTTATGAGCAAATCAAAAAATGCTTTTCCTATGGAAACTAGGTTCTAACTATAACAACCTACTGGCGATTCCAACACAGAAAACTCAGAACTAACGAGTATATCTGAAAAAACTGATTCAAAAGGTAAACAAATACCGCAACGCCGTACTTTTTTAGACGAATACCGGCTCATGAAGCAGAGCCAGCAAGCCACCAGATCGTCATCCAGAAAAAGTCAACAGCGGGAACAAGCGGAAGAGGAAGACCAAGGGGTACCAGAACAAGAGGCGGAAGAAACCCAAACAGAGGCGGAAACGAGAAAGAAAATGGGCAAGAGCACGTGGGAAACAAGCAGGCTCAAAACAAAAGGAAATAATCATGGATGATGAACAGGTAAACTAAACAATAGTGAATTTATCATCTAAAGACATTAGTAGTAAAGATAAGCGTACCCTATGCTTAGGATTATCCTTTTGTCCATCTACACCCATGAGTTATGTTGATGATAAAATAGATATTTTTAAGTTTTGTAGAAAACTGAAGTTAAAAAATTGCACAAAATGAAACCTGCCAAAAACAGAGTTTTACAAACAGAGGAGAATCATCAACATGAACACGAAACAGTTATAGGTGATATTGATACCCTGATGGCATTAGACGAACTTAGCAATGAAGAAATTAGTCTTAACCTTAGTACAGATGCATTGCGCATCTTAGACGCTATGGAAATACGACACGACTTAGCTGCCTTTACAGAATTTAAACTCAAATGTACCTTTTTACCTAAATTGAATCACGACAATATTGATACCTTTCAAGCACAAGTAGGAAAGGCATTACTTGATCTTCGGACCAAAAATTGGCCTAAACAGATTAAAAATTTCAAACATAATCTCACCCAGACCCAAAAAAAAGCACTTCAAGATCTTGCCGCAGATAAGAGTGTTTTGGTAAGACCTGCCGACAAGGGTGGCAATATTGTCATCATGCCAAGAGACATGTACATAAAAGAAGCAGAACGTCAGCTTAATGATACTAGAACACATAGAAAATCCAATCGATGTGAATATACCACCAGTATCCACTACAGCTGCGAAAAACTGACAGAATGGAAAGAAGATAGGGGCCTCATTGAATGGAAAGAGTTCTGTTTCTTAAAAAAAGATCATCCTATTTTGCCCATCTTTTATCTACTGCCCAAAATTCATAATTGCAGAATTGATCCACCGGGCAGGCCTATAATCTCATCAAGAGGCAGTGTTCTAGAAAACATATCCCGATATGTCAACCACTTCCTCAGAGTGTGCGTAATGAAATTACCCTCATATGTACGGGACCCTAAGGATTTTCTCGAGAAAGTGGATGGTATACCGTGGAACAAGAATTTGTTACTAATAACTATGGATGTCAATTCCCTTTATACGATAATCGAACACAAACAAGGAATTCAAGCCTGTGCCAGATATTTGAGAGGGAGAAACATTTGCTTTCTGATAGATACATCTGCCAGTGGATTCCTCACCTTGCGAATATCCCCCTGCGTCAGCAACGTTCGGAAAACTCTTTTGTAGCACGCCGGCGTGGACGACGTCACAGGAGCACGGCATCGCGCGCGACTCCGGCTGACGTCACCGACTCCTTATTAGGCCTACGTCGGCGTGATGACATCAGTTCCCTTTTTTCTGCGTCGCCGACACTAACGGTTTTTGGGGATCTCTAGTGTTGTGGATAGTAACTTTGTTGCTATTTCTCTGTTATTGTATCTTTCTGATGTCGTCGAAGAAGACAGGTTTTAAGCAGTGCAGATCGTGTTCCAGGATGATGTCCATAACAGATCCGTATGATGATTGCTTGTGGTGTCTGGGCTCGGACCACGATGTGGGAGGATGTCGTTCCTGTTCTAAGATGAACCCGAAGGCTCTGCGTGAACGAGAGGCTAAACTCCTTCTAGCCAAGGTAAAAGGAAAGGATGCCAAGAGGTCTTCGAGGTCAAGATCCAGACGCTCGAGGTCGAAGCCGAAGTCAGATCGAGGTCGAAGACGAGATCGAGGTCGAGGTTCCGGTCGGAGTCGGCGTCGAAGTCGGCTACGGGGCATGCTTCGGGATCCTCGAAGAAAAAACATAAGAGGAAGAAGCATAGCTTCAGGCATCATTCCCTCAGGGAGTCGGATTAGAAGAAGAGGTCTTCATCTCGTAGACATCATAAGGACTTCATGTCTCCATCACCATCTCGTGAGCCTGAAGGTGAGGCCTCGCCTTTTCAGTCTCGAGGACCATCTCCGGATCCGGGACCGGATCCCACTCTGGATCCGTGTCAGTCTTCTGAGCATGAGGAGGTTGATTTTGAAGATCCACGGGCTCCGGCGACTCCGGTGCATTGCCTGGAAGGTCAGGAGGGTCAAGAAGGAACGGTTCCGGAGCAGCCTCCTCTGGGGCAGCCAGTGGATTTGTACCCTCCGTTTCCTGGTCCTGGACAGGACCCCTCGCATTTTCTAAATGCAATGTATGGCTTGTATGCCAGGGCAATGTACCCCACTGGTGTACCGGCTGGTCCCATGGGTCCATTATCTTACAATTTGGGTGTCCCTCAAGCATACGCCTGGCACCTTTTCTGCCGTTTTTACCGACGCCATATCCACCGTGGCTTGGTTCGGCGCCGCCGAGGTCATCGACTCCGCGCACGGCTTCGCCGACTCCGGAGCGACCTCAGGATCGGATTATTGACTTGACGGCGGTTCCAGTTTCCCATCCTCCGGCTGTTCCAGTTCCTCACTCGACGCCGGCCCGACTCCGTCGGAGTTGTAACCGGATCCGACGACTTCGGTACGTTTGGAGTGGTCAAGATGAAGGACACAGCGTCTCTTGGAAGAGAAGGAGTATGAGGATCCAGAAGTGGAGGAAGGGAAACTTCAGGATCAGGAGGATTATTTTGAGGATCTGCATAGTGCAAGTGGTTTGGAATTTTCTCCAGAGTGGGGGTTGCCTGCAGTTTCTGATGCACCCTCTAAGGATGTGGCTCCTTACTACGTTGTGATTAAAAAGGCTGCAGAACTGGTGAACTTGACTTTGCCTTCTGTGGAGTTTAAGTCTAACATCCTTACTGAGGTTCTTCATTCTCCTTCTTCTGTTGTGGAGCCGACTCTTCCGTTCACTGAGGCTCTTACTGAACCAATAATGGAAGTCTGGAAAAAGCCTCTGTCTGCTCCTGCGGTGTCTAGGACTGTGGTGAGACGTTATAGGGTGGCACCTGGTGATCCTGAGTTCTTAACCTCCCCTCCTTCGCCGGAAAGTCTCGTTGTTCAGGCGGCTTGTTCAAAGAGGTCGGCTGGTGTTTTCCCCAAGTTCCAGGGGATAAGGAATTGAAAAAATTGGATCAGAATGCCAAGAAAGTGTTCTCGTCAAGTAGCATGGCTTTGAAATCGACAAATGCTACTTGTCTGCTGGGCAGATATGTGCATGCTTTGATGGACTCGGTTAAGCAGTTGTCATCCAAGCTTCCGGAGGAGGATAGGAAGAATTTCAATGAGGTTGTCTCTGACACGCAGGCTGCAGCTCGCCAGGTGATTCAGAGTGGCATGGACACCGCGGACTCTGTGGCTAGAATAAGGGGTCCATCAGTCGCTGCTGGAAGAAGGCTGGATGGTGGCAATCGACTTGCAGGATGCTTATTTCCACATTCCGTTCCTGAAGTCTCACAGGAAGTATATCAGTTTTACGGTGGGTTCGCAACATTACCAGTTTGCGGTCCTTCCGTTTGGACTTACTTCTGCGCCTCGAGTCTTCACCAAGGTGATGGCTGTGGTGGCGGCACATCTCAGAAGATCTGGGATACCGCTGTTCCCCTATCTGGACGACTGGCTGATCAAAGCAGAGTCGCCGGAGAAGGTGCTCCATCATTTGCAAGAGACAACTCCGTTGTTGCACAGGTTGGGTTTTTCAATAAAAGTACCCAAATCTCACCCTGGTGCCCTCCCAGCGCAACCTGTTCATAGGTGCGGTTCTGGACACTACTGTGTGTCGTGCATTCCCTCCTCCTCAAAGGATTCGCGACATACTGGAAATGATACCTTTATTTTACAATGGAGCGGTTGTTCCAGTCCTGAAGGTCCTATGTCTGCTCTGTCTGATGGCTTCTTGCATTCTGTTGGTCGACCATGCACGCTGGCACATGAGGGCACTCCAGTGGTGCCTCCGCAGGCAGTGGTATCAGCACAACGGGGATCTCAGGGAGTCAGTGAGGATCTCCAGAGAAACTGCAGCGGATCTGTCTTGGTGGGGCGTGGAAGGCAATCTGTCTCAAGGAAAGCCTTTCAATATGCCTCCATCGGTGGCCACAGTGATAACGGATGCATCCACTCTAGGGTGGGGTGCTCATCTGGGGGACCTGGAGATCAAGGGTCTTTGGTCTCCAGAGGAAAGGTTGCTTCACATCAACCTTCTGGAATTGCGGGCCATACGGTTCAGGACCATCAGATTTGTCTAATGGCAAATCATCTGGCCGGGGTTCTGACCGTACGTGCAGACAGTCTCAGTCGGCAGTTCTCCGCTGACCACGAGTGGAGGCTTCACCCGGAGGTGGTTCGTCACGTCTTTCGGATGTGGGGAACTCCTCAGGTGGACCTGTTTGCCACTCGTGAGAATGCTCACTGCCCGTTGTTCTGCAGTCTCCGGTTTCCGATGTAAGGAGCTCTGGGAGATGCGTTTCAGTTGAGTTGGGACTCACAACTCCTTTACGCATTTCCTCCCATACCCTTGATTCCTCGGGTTCTGAGGAAGATTCGCCAAGACCGGGCCCAAGTTATTTTGATCGCCCCGGATTGGCCAAGAAGGGTGTGGTACACAGATCTTCTCCAACTCTCCTCGTGCTTGCCGCTCCGTCTCCCTCACAGGGCAGATCTCCTCTCCCAGATGGAGGGGCAGGTTCTACACCCCCACCTCCAGACCTTACACCTTCATGCCTGGAGATTGAATGGGGCAACCTGAGTTCTTTTTCTCTCCCTCACGATGTGGTGGATGTCATCTTATCAGCCAGGCGTGATTCCACCAAGTCCATCTATTCTTATAGGTGGTCTAAGTTTGCTGTTTGGTGTGGGGAGAAGTCCATTGACCCTTTAAGGGCTCAGCAGGGTTTTGCAGTGGCAACTATCAAAGGTTATTTGTCGGCCTTATCGGCTTTTCTTTGTTTGCCAGACCAGCCCTCTTTATTTAAATCACCTATTGTTTTACGTTTCATTAAGGGCCTTACCAATAAGTTTCCTCCTACACCTTTTATTGTGCCTCAATGGGACTTGAACCTTGTTCTTACATTCTTGATGGGTTCTCCTTTTGAACCTCTTCACTCATGTCCTTTGAGACTTTTTGTCTTTCAAAACGGTCTTCCTGGTCGCGATTACCTCGGCAAGGAGGGTGAGCGAGCTTCAAGCTCTTAGTTCCAAGCCCCTCTTCTTGACCATTCATGCTGATAGAATGGTTCTCAGGACCAGGGCTGCTTTTCTGCCTAAGGTGGTTACTCCTTTCCATATGGGGCAGTCTGTTACCCGCCCTACTTATTACCTACCTTATTACCTACTACCTTATTACCTTACTACTTATTACCTACTACCTTATTACCTTACTACCTTACCTTATTACCTACCGCCCTGTTATTCCTCCCCCTCACCCTTCCAAGGAGGAGAGACTTCATCGCTTGGACCCTAAGAGGGCGGTGAGCTTCTACCTGGACAGAACAAAGGAGTTCAGGTTGGATGACCAGCTGTTCGTTGGATTTGCTGGTTGCAGAAAAGGAAGATCCGTGCACAAGCGCACTATTTCAAGATGGATAATATTATGCATCAAGATCTGCTACTCCCTGACGGGTAAGGACCCTCTTGAGGGTATAAGAGCTCACTCTACTAGAGCAAAGTCTGCTACTTCTGCTTTGTCTAGGGGTGTACCTGTTGAGTATATTTGCAGGGCTGGGACTTGGGCCTCCCTCCACACGTTCGCAAAGCATTACTGCTTGGATACCGAGGTGAGGAGGGACGGCCACTTTGCGCGCTCTGTCCTCCAGGATTTCTTGGTATAGCAGAGTGGACTCCCTCCGGGAGTGGGGACTGCTGTGGGACTCTATTCACAAGGTGAGGAATCCACTGGCAGATGTATCTATCAGAAGAACAAGTTACTTACCTTCGGTAACGCTTTTTCTGGTAGATACAATATCTGCCGTGGATTCCTCACTGACCCACCCGCCTCCCCGTGGTCCACTCTGCTATACCTGAGTTTATGTATTTTTATGTTTATTTATATTTGTATATATATTGGGTTTTTCATACCTTTGCTACGCACTTTGTGTGCAGTTTAGAGTTGTATGTACTATGTACACTGTATGTATGTATATCTACTATCATTGGTCCGTCCAGGTGCCTCGAAGGCATGGAAAAAAGGGCAGAACTGATGTCATCACGCCGACGTAGGCCTAATAAGGAGTCGGTGACGTCAGCAGGAGTGGCACGCGATGCCGTGCTCCTGTGACGTCGTCCACGCCGGCGTGCTACAAAAGAGTTTTCCGAACGTTGCTGACGCAGGGGGATATTCACAAGGTGAGGAATCCACCGACAGATATTGTATCTACCAGAAAAAGCATTACCGAAGGTAGGTAACGTGTTCATTTAGAACATACAAGTATGATTTTTGGATATGATTATGTTTTGCCTCACTAACAATTTTTTCCTTTGTAATGAGGATATTTTTGTTCAAATGCATGGTACGGCAATGGGAACATGTTTTGCGCCAAGTTTTGCGAATTTGTTTATGGGTGCATGTGAAAATGACATCATGACAGATAATAATTTTCAGTCTGACTTTGCCAAAGCTATTACTTGGCTACGTTATTATAGATGATATTTTTGTGGTCTGTGGAGGCACTAAGGAAGAAGCCCTAGACTTTGTGTCCAGATCCTAACAAACTTTCCTATTTCATTGTAGAGCAGGTGACCTTGCAACAAAGAGGTGGAAACCGCACTATGAGACTCGGACAAAAGGAATCTAGATATATTATAAGTATGTGTACCAGATATCCGAAAGGTCATAACATGGATGAGGAGATGACCATAGATTTACAAAATGAATGAACTCTTTGCCAGCTATAGCTCTGTTATTGACGTGTGTAATGACCTGTTGTATTTTTGAATAATTATAACTTCAGAATTCTTATGCAGAATGATAGGAAATGCTAATTGTATGATACTACAATTATGAATTTGCCTTTAATACACATCTTTTCTCTCTTTCTCTCTACCACAGGATGGAAGGGAGGGGCATTGTCTCAGGACTGCGGCACTGGTACCCTAATCCTTTCACCGTGTTTTCACCCTCTATTTTTCATCATTGTTTTTTCTTCACTTTTTTAATGTAATTATTTTTCTTGATTGCATTGGTTTTATGGATTTGAACTTTTACTGTAGTACGTGCACCTATATACTGTTCATAACCAAGAGCTTTTATTGTGAGTTGTCCACCAGAGTATGGTGTTTAGTGGTACACAATTAGGTTCCCTCGGGTATTTAGCATACATCACTACACAGAATCCATGTACAATTAACCGAGATCTGGCACTAACCAGCCATGATTTGAGTTACTATTGAGTAGTAATTATCTATGGATCGCAGCTCTTGTTAGATACAGCGAGAAAGCGTTATATCTATACGGACGAGTAAGCTAGGATACCAGGCACTGACTGGTTTAGTAGGCTTTCATGTAGGCATTATTTACCAGAAGCATATTAATACGTAGGCACTAACTAGCCGACACAGGGATTTTTGCCTGTATAAATATACTAACTGGCACTGGATTATTAGAATATGAGGGAGGACCCATACACAGTGCACCACAATTACACTGGTGATCTTTTATTAACTCACTTGCACTTTGTTGTAACCTTATCGTAAAGACTAGAGCGTGGTGTCCATATTAACTACAAGGTGCAGTATGCACCGGGACAGCCATTGGAAGCGCTGGACTAGTGAGCACCCATTCCCATACACCGCTATATTATCTTCCTACAGAGACAATTCCAGAATAATACGCATCACTATGTAGTATTTTTTTTTTTTTTTTTTTTTTTTAAAAATCTGTTTTTATTGCCAAATGTTACAAACAAAAAAGACTCAGTACAGCACATTGCAAATTGTCATAATTAGATCGCATTCCTTGTACATGTCTGTATCACATGAGGATATAAAATTTTTTCTTTAATATGAACAATCTTACGAACATCCCCTCTCCCCGTTTCACCTCCCTTCCGGCACTTCCATTTCCCGTACTCCATTCAGTCGTAAATAACTCAGAAATAAAAACCGGTCTATCCCATCACGGTCATCGTACATTGTGTGTTCATCGCTTCCACCCTGGGAGCCGTATTGAAGTCCCTAGTAGTAAGACCGTCCCACCGTGCTCCTAGAACTACAACTGTCCCTCCAGACATGAGGCAGCGCCCACTAAACTGCGTGACACTCCCAACTTTCAAGGTATTCGCATCCTAAGGGGCAGTTATCGAGTCATCAGATGTGCAGCCTTCCCCGGATTCGAAGGACCCCAGTAGTGTGTTTCACTCCAAAGATATTGGGTTTTTCCTAAGCCCTCTGCGTTCTTCGCGCTGTAATGTCACGCTTTCAGCTTTCCCCCATCGTATCATCTCCGCCCTCCATACTTCCGGGTCTGGTGGTCTAGCCGATTTCCACTTCATTGTGATGGTGTGTTTAGCAAGTAGCAGAGCCAGGCCAAGGAAACGTGTGTCCACACTCTTCTTACGTTCTACTGGTCCCAATCCCAGTATGACATATTCCCATGCTGCGTGGGGCTTGGAGGGGGTCAGCTTAGTCAAAGTATCCTGCACTGACTTCCAATAATATCCTAGTTTTGGGCATTCCCACATCATATGGAGCAAGCGCGCATCCTCCACTCCACACCGGGGGCACGTGTCAGCTGTGTTGGGAAACATGGCGTGTAAGCGATGCGGTGTCAGGTACGCCCTATGTAAGAGCATAAGCTGTATAAATTTAAATTTGGGGTTTCTCGACACTGCCTTCGGGAATTTAAGGATCCTCTCCCATTCCTTGTCCCGGAGTGGTCTCCCCAGATCTTCCTCCCACCTATCTCGTAATGGCCGTAATGTTATCGCTCTCCCTTCTCTGATGCCACTCGTGAGCCACTTAGTCAGGTGACTACCAGTGCCCATCAGATATTGCATTGTCAGGAGCGGGTTCGTATAGGGTTCCTCCCCCCGCGGCGCCCAAGTCAGTGCTATATAACGACATATCCTTGCATGCGTCAAAAACGTCCCCCTTGGGGTGTGGTGTGTGTTTCTAAAGTCGTCAAAGGATAGAACTCTACCCTCCGCGAAGAAGTCCCCTATATGCGACACCCCCGCCTCGTGCCACGCGGTGAGAGCCCTATTCGATAGCGTTCCCGATCTTAGGGGGAGTCCCAGAAGCGGTATCGTAGGTGCATAGGACGTCGCAGACGAGGTGTACCTCACCGCTTTCTTCCAATGGGTGATCGCTAGTTTCAGCAGTGGGGGTGCTGTATCTGGCACCTCCGCCCTCGGCAGCAACAAAGCATGGACCTTTCCTTTATTCCATTCCACTTCCGACATGTCGATTTCATGTAAATTGCGGCCCGCCAGCCAGTACGCCAGCCACTGTAGTTGACAAGCGTAGCTATACGCCCGCATGTCCGGGACCCCCATTCCGCCCATCGACGTGGGAAGCTGTAGCTTCGCTAGGCTAATCCGTCGCCTCCCCGTGCCCCATACCAGTTCCGTTAGCAAGGTATTTAACCTTGTAAACAATGGGGCCGGTATCCTGAAGGGCAAGCTCGTGAAATAATAAATAAGGCGGGGTAGGACCACCATTTTAGAGATGGCCACTCTGCCCGCCACTGATAGTGGCAGCGCAGTCCAGAACTGTATTTGCGATTTCAGCGCCGATATTGCCCTACCTAGATTCCCGTCTATCATGTCCCTCTCTTCCCTGTACACTTGGATGCCCAGGTAGCGGAACGTTGTTTCTGCCATCTGGAAGGCGTGTGGCTCGAAGGGCAGTTGGGTGGTCGCTCCAGTGGCGGTGAAGCAAAACCCGTACGATTTGCTCTCGTTAATGGTGAGGCCCGACAGTGCCCTAAAGCTTTCAAAAAGAGCAGGAATAGGGTGTAGATCTCCTCTTAAGTTATGGAGGTAAAGAATGAGGTCATCCGCATATGCCGATACAACGTGGCTTGTCCCAGCCCTACGGATGCCTCTATGTTGTGCCAAGGTACGAAGTTTGCAGAGCAGCGGCTCTAGTGCTAGAATAAACAATAGCGGAGACAGCGGACATCCCTGCCTTGTCCCCTTCGCTATGTCCAACGGTTCTGAAATGCATCTGTTTGTAGTATACATTATTTGTGGATACAATGTAATAAACACCCATATGTAATGGAATGCAGTTTTCTGTGTTATGGCCAAAATGGCACCTGTAAATATTTTGAAGGTGTAGTCTGCTTTCTATGATCATTATGTGTAATACTGCGAGTGTTGTTTAAAAGGACTAACTTTACTCACCCAATTTGTGTGAACAAGCGCTCTGGGAAGCGCGAAACGCGTCACAATCGGTTTATGAAGTTAATAAACCTGGTTATTTTGACCTAAAGGATTGACACCTGGTGTTTTTGTTTGACCCGAGTGCTCGCTGGAACTCCGTTCAGACTTTGATATTTAATACCGGCTGCTCCACCGGCAACGAGCCACCCCTGGCAAGGCGAGGGATCTCCTGTCAGAGCTTCTTGCTGGATATATATATATATAATATATATCCAAAACAATCTCACACGCTGCTTCTGCGATGCAAGCCAGGCCACACCAGCAATTCTCTTCAAGTTGCTTTTAATACAAAGAGTCCTGGGACTCGAAACGCGTTATGCCTGGAAAAATCTTTGTATTAAAAGCAACTTGAAGAGAATTGCTGGTGTGGCCTGGCTTGCGTCGCAGAAGCAGCGTGTGAGATTGTTTTGGATTTCATAGAAGTGTCTGACACACTTCAGGACCGGGCCCACGATCCGTGAGGGAGAGGTGTCCTAATATATATATATATATATATATATATATATATATATATATATATATATATATCGCTTATACTCCGTTGACGCTGTCGCATCCCAGTCACACCTCTTGTACTGCAAAAACGGATAAGACAGACCCAGATTTCGTGCAAATTCAGTGGTTTATTCCGTCAAGTAGAATAACACCCAGCAAGCCCGCATGACGCGTTTCGCCTCTAGCCAGAGGCTTGATCACATGATACATTGCATGAAAGTGATGAGGGTACTTATCGAGCCTGTACAACGAGGGGTGGCGCTAGATGTTTCTGGCCGTCCCTCACGTAACCCTTTAATAGTCAGTCTATTTGTCGACTTGCTTCAAACTTTGATGGCATAGTGCCCCGTGTTACCAATTGGTCATTTAGTTAAATACAAAATATATAAGGTGCAAAATACACAACAGTAGTATTAAAAATACTAGAAGTTAGGTTAGCTTCAATCTCAACCTTACAGTTCGTAAAGACGAGCAACGTGTTTCTACTGATCTGCAATGTGTTGACATTTGCTGATTTCATAAAACACATAAGTAAATGACATGGTGTCTTTTTTTGTGATAACATTGCTTGCTCTTCGAGGGAGATTGTTTCTAAGGCTAACCCCTCTATTTACATATACTGTACATCAATTTTGTAATAACAATACAGTTCTGTACAAAAAGTTTCAATAAATAGTCATTAAAACATTTTGTTCTAAATCAGAAAACAAGGGGGGGGGGGGAGACCAATATGAAAACACGAACTCATATAGGGTAAAAATAATCTAAGCTCCAAATAAGTATACATCCTCATGTTTAATCCTACCAATAAAGTGCCTAAATGGTGCAAAAAATGTGTACCATACATCTTAAAACCTTTTGTTATAGCTCATGAAAGGATATGCAGGGAGGTATTACAGTTGTTAATTCATTTCATCTACACCCTCGACCCAACTTCATATAGGCCATTACGTTCAAATCTTGATGCAAAACAAAATAAAGTGCATTATGCATCCATGAAACTAGAGATAAGCTGTAAACATAATAGATTGTGACTGCTAGAATGATACCCTTGATATGATAATGTTACAGGCAGGTGTATAAATCTTCACTCGCGTTGAGACCTCGCGGTGTCTTACAGTCCAATTCAATAATATATCTAGTTTCTAAAAGCCGGAGCTTAGCATCTCTATCTCCTCCTCTTTTGAGTGGCAGAACGCAGTCGATGGCATAATATTGCAGGACTGAAGGATCACTATTATGCTGTGTCTCAAAATGGCGGGCCACCGGGTAGGCTTGGTCTTTTCCCACGATGGCCCTAATGTGCTGCAGTATCCGTTTGTGGACGGGCAAGCGGGTGCTACCCATATACCTGAGTTCACACGGACACTGCAGCACATAGACTGCGAATTCAGTCCTGCACGACATGCGTTTTTTAATTTTGACAGGACAACTTTTAAAAGGCACAGTATACTGAGTTTTATTGCAGCCATGTCTGCAAGCTTTGCAGACAGAACACTTCTTGAAGCCTCCGCTCAGAGCGCCCCAGGTATCGGAAATCGGTCTCTCTAAAACATTGCTCACTAGTCGATTTGACATAGATTGGGATTTCCTATATGTGATGTCAGGCTTGTTGGAAATGAATTTCCCAATAACCGGATCCCCAGTAATTAAATTCCAATTTTTATAGAAAATCCGCCGAATTTCCTTGTATTGTTTATTGTATGTGGTAATAATCCTGGGTTGAATTTTAGTGTCCTCCAATGGTGGAAATCTAGGTTTGTTTTTACCTGCTAAACTTTCCTCTCTTGTTACTGACAAAGATCTGTTAATTGCCCGCTGGACAGTCTTAGCAGAATATCCACGAGACATAAAACAAGCTTTACTCTCCTCCTGAGCCTTATGACAATCTTGGTCATTGCTGCAAATACACCTTATCCGCAGCATCTCCCCGAAGGGGATGCTGTTGATAAGGTGCTGAGGATGCTGGCTGGATGCATGCAGCACCGTGTTTCCTGCCATGGGCTTTCTGTGTAGTTTAGTGTGTTAGCCCGAATCTGAAACATAAACTTCAGTGTCCAAAAAGAACACAGATCTGGCATCAATATGTGAGGTGAATCTCAAATTTAGGCTGTTATCATTCAATTCATTCACAAAGTTGTTGGCTTCTAAAGATGTACCTCGCCACACCAAAAATATATCATCGATATATCTCAGGTAGAGTGGAACATGTTCCTGCATTATTGTCTCATGAATGCCGCCAAGGGTCTGCTCCTCCCAGAGTCCCATGTGAAGACATGCTAGACTCGGGGAGAAGCAAGACCCCATAGCTACCCCTCTAACCTGCTGGTAAATCTGGTTATTAAAGAGGAAATAGTTTTGTTCCAGGCACACTTGAATCATAGATAGTAACATTCTATTGTGCGAAGAAAAGTTCATAGGTCTCTTATTTAAGTAGAATTCCACAGCCTTTATACCATCAGCATGTTTAATTGATGTATAAAGGGAAGATACATCTAGAGTTATCAATAAACAATCAGTGTTCCAAACTGCATTATTCACTTTTTAGATAAAATCAGAAGTGTCCTGCACAAATGATGGAAGACCTTTTACCCACTCCTGGAGGAAAAAATCAATATATTTTGAAATGTTCTCTGTGGAACTGTTGATCGCCGATATAATCGGCCGGCCCGGTGGTTTATTTAAATCTTTGTATATTTTAGGTACATCTCACACACGATCCACCTGGCAAGAGGGATCCGACAGGCCTGTCCCCTCTCCCCCTTACTATTTGCCCTGGTCTTAGAACCACGGCGACATTGATTAGACATACACCGTTATTAAAGGGCATTGGCTGGAAGGAAGGCGGGAGGACCGTGTATCCTTATATGTCGACGATATGTTGGTATACTTGATGGACCCGGATAGAAGTGTACCAGCCCTACTGGCATTGTGCGATAACTACGGGGCAACGTCGGGGTACACTCTCAACTGGTCAAAGTCTGTCCTTTACGTTCTTAAGGGGCCTGCTCCTCAGCTCGACGTCCACTGCCCATTGCAGCTGACCGTGTCCTCATTTACATACCTTGGTATTCACATAACGGATAACCAGGCAGAATTCTGTGACAAAAACCTGACTCCACCCATGGCCCGGCTCCGGACTGACGTCAAACATTGGGCTTCGCTGCCGTTGACGCTCCTCGGAAGGGCGGCACTCTATAAAATGATGGCTCTCCCAAGGTTCCTTTACGCGCTGGAAAATTCGCCCTACCCTGTCCCGCCGAGGTACTTCCGACAGGTGTCAACCTTGGTGTCCAAACTGCTCTGGAGTAACAAGCCGGCACGTATTGCCCATGCCAAGCTGAACAGAAGTTGGTTTGAGGGGGGGGATTGCCTTACCTAATCTGCAATTGTATTACTGGGCCGCCCAGCTCAAGGTTATCAACCAATGGCTTCATGCGCCTCGAGATGACCCAGCATACAGGGCAGATAGGACTCAGCTGGGCACAGACAGTATGCTTTCAGTGCTCTACAACAGAGGTCAGGCGGCTCGATTGATAGGCCCCACGAAACACACAGCCATGCTGTGGCACGCGGCGCTGGCGAAGCTGGGATGGAGGGGTATCATTACTAAGCTCACCCAGCTCTGGGACACTAAAGCATTGGGACAGTTGAGACAGAGTAAAGGGTTTAAGCAGTGGGACAGCATTGGAATATCCACGGTGGGAGACTTGTGGGACAAGGGAACGGTGGTCCCGTTCTCCCTTCTTCAGCAGCAGTACGATTTAGATACAAACGAAACCTACAGGTATGTGCAAATACAACACGCATTACTACAGGCAATACCTACAGACAGTGAAGTCCCAGAGTGCTCCCCACTAGAGGACAGATTGCTCACGGACTATATGCAGCATAGCGCCACTTCCCTTACCTACAAAAAACTGCTGAACAACCAATCAGACACTACACTGAAACTGCGTGAGAAATGGGTGGATGAACTAGGCGAAATGGATGAGACAGAATGGAACGAGGCACTGGCGTCCCCAAGGGAGGTAGGCATCTCAGCCAGGCTCAGGCTGGTACAATTGAAAATCCTACATCGTGTATATTACACGAGAACCACACTCTATAGACTGCAAAGAGCACAGCATCCCTATTTTATCCGGGGTTGTGGGGAGGAAGGCATATTACTCCATACCCTCTGGGATTGTCCATTAATAGCCGCCTATTGGCGTCAAGTGCTGCGAACAATGTCACAAGCACTAAAGGTGTCGCTGACTCCTGAACCACGTAAATGCATATTAAACATTTGGGATCCACACGATCTGTCCAGATATGGGCTGATATGGAGCACACTGGCCATAATGGTAGCAAAACGAGACATTGCGCAGAAGTGGGGAGCCCCAGAGCTGCCCACGTTGGCACAATGGAGCAGGAACATGGATCTGTTAATGATTACAGAACGGGCAGTGTATGTCAATAGAGCCTGCCCGCGTAAGTGGAACAAGGTTTGGTCCTTATGGAATGCATATAGAGGAGATCTGTGTGATCCATTGTTGGAAGATCAGGATGCCGGCTCCGATGAGGAGGTGGAGGGGGAATGGGACTGAAACTGTTACATTATTGACCGAACTAGAGTGCGTAGTGGGACTTTACACTAGATGCTGTTTTTGTAATTCTAATCCTAAGCAAGGACGTACTTCTACACTTCGTAGAACTATTTCGTATTGACTGTCAATGTGTTTGTTTGTTATAAGTTCAAAGAAAACCTGAATATCAAACCATAATGAGAAATTATTAGACCGGTGGGTTATCCGTTATACAAATTGCTTGAATAATGTACACCCACACTTAACTTGCCGCCGAACCCCTGGGATGTCGGCTGAAAGGCTGTGTAAATCAGAAAACGCTGAACAGATGTGATGAACAATGCGGCCGGCCCCCGGGGTTGTAGGCCATATGCTGTGTCATTACAGAATTGAACAATAAAGGTCTTTAAAAAAAAATGCTTTTTGAATAGAAACAAGGTCCTAACTATAACTACCTACTGGCGATCCCCAGTAGGTAGTGTATATATATATATATATATATATATATATATATATATATATATATATAAACAACCGCTCCAAAGGATACTGCGGACTGCAGCACCCTCACGGAGAAAAACGTACAACAACTTCAGGTAGCGTTTGCAGTGTCTCTTGTTTTATTTTATTTTCTTTGATAAGTGCAGCGGAAGTGCCATAGACCGGACGCGTTTCGGCGACCCTGTCGCCTTGTTCACCGGAATTAAAGAGTATTTGCCATTACACACCAAACAAGTTTAAAAAATGGCAATTCACCAATCATAGCACTTTGTTCTGTACCACGTGATTACGTTGTCTGACATGATGAACATAGTAGACAGACTGTTTTTAAAACATGGTATTTTGACCAATATGATTAAAAATAATGGCAGTTAATTCTATCAGTTCAAATACTATTTTGTATATGCCAATTGCCAATTCTCATAGAGAAACCACATGATTTAGACCATTGTATATCCAAATACTATTGTGAAAATATACATTATACCAGTACAAATACTTTGATAAATCGCCATAGATATCACGGGTACCCAAAACCATGTCTATATCGATTAACATACAGTCCATCTAAACAGTAGAAAAAATTACTTATGTCTCTTCACTGGTTAAAATCAGAAAAGAAGTGCTGTAGTGTGCATAAAGTGCAAAGTGTAAAGTGCATAACCTCCCTGTGCAAAATACAATAAATTCCCCAGCCGGGGAATCTAACACGGGAAAGAACTGGCAGCTTTTGAGGACAAAATAGCTTTCAGAAATTGTACATATTTGGTTACCATATTCAATGCGCTAAAGTGGCTAGTGCTTTTTCACTACCTGACATCAGAATAATACATACAGCCGATATACACGAAAAATATGAAAAATACAAAGAATACACAAATGTATTGCACGATATGTCATAGTTGTTATCAGATGCTTAGTAAAATCAGATAAAAGCATAAATTCATGGTAAATTCATGTTAAAATCCAAACTCACCAAACATCAACAATATATGATCTTAATATCAATGGTACTATCATGATGTGCTTTTAAAATCTTTTTCATATATATACACCTGTATTTCATTCATTGCAAAGCATACTAAATCAGATAAACTCCTATAGAAGGTGATAAACTCAGAGATAATGGTGCAAATCTTCGCAAATATTAAGGCCCTTCGGACTCTTGGTGTCTAACTCCAAAATGTATTTGGTCTCCAACCTCCTGAGGGACTTATCCCTGTCGCCGCCCCTTTTATTTGCTGGCACACTGTCAATTACAAAGTAGGCCAAGACATTCAGAATGCCCCCATGTATTGTCTTTACATGTCTTGCCACTGGATACGAATGATCAGAATTGACAGTGGCTCTCAGGTGTTGGAGGATACGAGCCTGAACTGGTAATTTTGTGCTACCCACATACCGGAGTCCGCATGTACAGGATAGAACATAAACTGCGAACTCTGTCTTGCAGTTGAAATTGCCTTTGATCTTAATTTCCTTATCATCAAAGGCACACCGGTATGTTTTGGTATTTACACCAAATTTGCAGGCTCTGCAACTGCTGCATTTAAAAAAACCATACTTAGAGGACACCCAATAGTCTTTGTTCAATATCTCTGGGCTATTATGGACTAAATCACACCTCATCGAATAAGCTTTGCGATAAGTGATGTCTGGCTTAACAGGTAAGATACTTTTTAAAACACCATCAGTTAGGGCTATAGGCCACTGGGAATTCAGGATTCTTCTAATTGCTTGTGACTGTTTGCTATATGTAGTGATGAATCTACATGAGGCCGTCGCTGTAGAACTTTCCACAGTCGTGGATGTGTCTGGAATCCTAACTGTCTCTTCACTGACGACTGGGAGATTTGGTTGTAGCAAGCTTGTTCTATCAATAGAATTTACTTTTGACAATGCTACATCCAGATTGTGCTCTTTCAAGCCTCTGGCTAACAGTCTATTTCTAGCAATTTCACGTGACTCTACCCAAGCCTGATCTGTACTACATGCGCGTTTAATTCTTAAAAATTCACCATAAGGCAGGCTGTCAATGGTGTGACGCGGGTGAAAGCTAGTCGCATGCAGAAGCGTGTTACCAGCTGTTGGCTTTTGATATAGACTGGTGGTAATGACCCCTTCTTGTACTGTGATTTTAATATCGAGAAAGTTTACCGTGTGTGCACTGATGTCGCTGGTGAAGGCTAGATTGAGCTCGTTGTCATTGATAATATCTACAAAATTCAAAGCCTGCTCTCTATTCCCTCTCCACACGATAAAAATATCATCGATATAGCGCCACATATGGGCTACATGGGTTTCATATAGGGCCTTGTGTTGGCTTCTGAGGACATGCTCCTCCCACCAGCCTACATGAAGACATGCATAGCTGGGGGAGAAGCATGCCCCCATTGCCACTCCACGTTTTTGTCTGTAGATTTTAGTGTCAAATAAGAACACATTATTATTCAGACATCGTCCAATCATTTCAATCAACATTTTGTTGTGCTGGTACATGCCAATGTTTCTTTGGTTTAGATAGTACTGCACAGCATGTATGCCGTCCTCATGATCTATACACGTATAAAGTGCAGTGATATCCAGAGTCATAAAAATCATATCCTGTGTCCATTCGATGGCATTAATTTTTTGTAAAAAGTCTCTTGAATCCTGTAAATAGGTAGGCAAACTCGTAACAAACTCTTGTAAATAATAATCAACATATTTGGAAGTATTTTCAAAACAACTGTTTATGGCAGAGATGATAGGTCTGCCATGAAGAGGGTCTAGGCCTTTGTGGACTTTTGGGATGAGATAGAATAAGGGCAATACAGGATGTTCGTTGTGTAGAAACTTAAATTCCTCTTTCGTGATTAGCCCCTCTCTTTGCCACTGTGATAGCAAGATTTTATATTCATTGCTAATTCTGCGCACAGAGATTCCATCGCTGCGCTCATAGCACATACTGTCTCCCAATTGTCTAAAAGCCTCTGATCGATATTTTGTTATGTCCCACAGGACAATATTGCCACCTTTGTCCGCATGGTTGATGACAACATTTTTCTTTTCTTTCAGTTTTTTCATTAATTGAAAATACTCCCTTGTTGTTCCACTAGCTTTCGTTTTGGATCTGCAGGAATTTCTATACAGATGTTTCAATTCATCGTTCACCCTCTCATGAAAAATATCCAAGGCGTCTCGGGGCATGATGGGAACAAATGTTGACGGTGCTTTGAAAGGGCTTTTCCCCGGCAATGAGATGTTGATATCTTCTTCCTGCGCCACATTCTGGGAACTCATGATATTGTCCTGATCATTTCTTAGCGCTAGAAGTGTTGCCAAGGCCGGCATTGATCCTGCTGGTAGACTGGTACTGGCAATTGGGACTGATTGTACAGTGGGTGTAGGAGTACGTCCGTGATGTTTGATCAGGAAAAACTTTTGTAGTTTTAGTTTTCTAATAAACTTGTATATATCTACCCGTGTCTTGACATAATCAAAGTTGCTTTCTGGACAGAAACTGAGACCTAAGGATAAAAGCTGGGTCTCTGCAGCGTTGAGTTCAATGTCTGTTAGATTGATGACAGTTGGTGTATTGGTAGGCTCATCTAATTGCGCCACGTTTTCTTTTTCTGGCGCCCCCTTCCTCCGCCGTTTTGCGCATTTGCGCCTCTGTTTCCGACGTCTGTTTTTGGTTTGCTTGTTAATTGCCCGGCTCTCGGTCGAAGGGTCTGAAGACGTTGTTCCCTGATAAAATCCAGCTCTTCTGCAAAGCTGACCGGCCCCAACAGAGTAAAAGATCAGGCGTTATTCATACTGAGGGGACCTTTCGTTTGGGCGGTTATCTCCCGCTTTTTCCATCTTTCTCGAGAACTAAGGAGGAAGAATCATGAATAATTTCTTTTGATGTCGGGATATCCGCTGTAAGGGGCACCTGGCCATTCATAGATTTAGTGCACATCGTATTGTTGGTGCACCATATATTTATGCTCACGTGATATTTGGATGTCAAATCATTTCCTCTGATAAACGTTGATAGTGTATCTATAGTACCTTTGCCAAGACCCCATGTACACATGACACTTCATGACTGAACTGTTTTATGAACATCCACGTGGATACTCACTATTATTATTGGATATAGAGATTGACAGAGCGGTCTGCAACCCAACTGGTTTTTACACCTAATCCCGGACATTGATTTATCTCTTGTTATTATTGAAAACCTGTTCATTCCATGGTGCACCTGTGCTTTCAAATAACTCATGTTGTAGTTCTGTTCTGAACTGGCATTGTGTTGGCGGGTGTCGTATCGGTGTGCACATGATCCCCACCTAAGGGTTTAGATAAGGGGAATTTTTTTTCACAAGTGGCAACATTTTTTTGTATCAGGTGCATTTGTATCAAGGTTCCGCCATCCACCATGCTTTAGAGTAAAAGAGGAAGTTGACCCTCCCGAACTGCCATCTGAATCACAGTCTGTGCCCTGGCCTGTGGTGCCTGTCTCCAAGTTGGAATTAGCACCCCCTTCAGCATTTGTGGCTGTTGATGTATTTGCCTGAGCTCCTACTGTCTGTCCCATAGATCGTGTGAGGGCTTTTTGTTTTTTAACACTGTCATATTTACGAGAGAAGGTGAAGACTTGACCTCTCTCATAATCGTTTTTGTCTCTTTCAAACTTCCAGACCTTACGTGTTTTTATAGTTTTTTCCTGTTTATTTTTACGGTCGTACATTTCCTTCATTAGTTTATCCACCATGTCCTTATTGTCACTGGTAGTGAGTTTTTCCAAATCCTCCATTAATTTTTGAATTGCTTGCAAATCTACATCCCGATCTATTTTGGCAAACTTGATTAGTAGGCAGACATTGCGCATAGATGCATCTAGATTGTTCTCTGCCCATTGTTTTAACAGTTCCGGATTTGGATTCTCGAAATTTGGCGCCAGTAGTATATATATATATATATAGACACACATACACCCTTTCAGGCTTAAGAGTGCTGAATAAAATATGCAAAATACGAAGCAGAGAACTCTGCGTAGTTCCCAAATTTAGGTGGAGAGCAGCTCCTATATAGAGCACCCTTCAACACCAGCGACACTCTGAATCTGCTCACCTCAAATGTCTGTTTTTCTAGCACAGTTTTTAAGTGTAGGCTTTTGTCAATTTTCAGCTCAGCATGGATGGCACTGTGCTAATCTTATGCTTAAAGACTTTGCTGTATAAATGGCAAGAGGCTGTGCCCCTTTCTAGCTCAGCGTAGATAGCACTGTTTTAACTCTATGCTTAAAAACTTTGCCAGAAAAACAGACATTTGAGGTGGGCAGATTCATTGTGTCGCTGGTTTATTTTATTTCCTAACTGTAACTTGAGACCTTTGAAAATGGGTTTGTGAGTGACTGTATAGGTCAGTAAGTGGGCGTGTGAGAGGCTGTATGGGTCTGTGAGTGTGTGAGTGGTTTGTGGGTGTGTGAGTGGCTGTATGGGTGTGTGATTGGCTTTATGGGTCACTGAGTGGGTGTGTGAGTGGCTGTATGGGTCCCTGAGTGGGTGTGTGAGATGAATGTATGGGACTGTATGGGATTGTTAGAGTGCCTGTATGGGCCTGTGAATGGGTGTGTGAGTCTCTGTGGGTCCATTAGTGTGAGTTGATGTGCAAGTGCCTGTGTGGGTCTGTGAGTGCCTTTGTGGGTGTGTCAGTGGGTGTGTGAGTGACTGTATGGGTGTGTGAGTAGGGCTGTGAGTGCCTATCTGGGTCTGTGAGTGGGGCTGTGAGTTCCTATATGGGTCTGTGACTGCCTATGTGGGTCTGCAAGTGGCTGTGTGGGTCTGTGAATGGGTGTGTGAGTGATGCTATGGGTCTGTGAATAGGTGTGTGAGTGCCTCTGTGGGTCTGTGAGCAGGTATGTGAGTAGCACTATAGGTCTGTGACTGGGTGTGTGAGTGCCTATGTGGGTGTGTGAGTGGATGTGTGAGTGACTGTGTGGATCCGTGGGTAGGTGTGTGAGTGACTGTGTGGGTCTGTGCGTGGGGCTGGGACTGCCAGTGTACGTGGATGTATGAGTAGCACTATGGGTCAGTGAGTGGCTGTGTGAGTGACTGTGTGGGTATGTGAGTGGGTGTGCGAGTGTTTGTGTGGGTCTGTGACTCTGTCTGTCTGAAAGTCAGTGGGTGTGTGGGTCTGTGAGGGCCTGTGTGGGTCTGTGAGGGGGTGTGTGAGGGGTGCTATGGAATTTGGACATTTGCATACTTAGGGCATTAAAAATGGAGAACCATATACTCGCTGTCACCAGGAGACGACAAGAAAGAAACCACTTGTCACCGTCACTACAGATCAGATTGTACTCCAATAGATCAATGATGCATTCACCTCCATTCAGGATTAAACAACATTTTCAATGTGGAATACAAGAGGAAACACATTTGCTTTGCCTTTGCGAAGCCAAGAAGTTAGGATCGTTTGTGCTTTACAGAAGTGTACCTTCAACTGGGGAACCTGCGATGTTTTATATTTGTAAGTGCTTACCATTGAGGTTTCATTTCTGTAAACTGAGCATCAGGGACATAATGGAATCTCATTTTTTCCAAGAAGAGCCCACAGTTTTGCCGAAAATGTCTACCCAACTTAAGTCCTTTCTACAGGTTAATTAGTAAGTGTTACCTCATTGGGTAAATGCCTAGTGGATATTCTACACTACCGGTGCTTAAAGGACCACAAGGTAATATCTCCAGTGACCGTGTGTCCATGTAATTTTGGTAATGAGATCATTCCTCGCAGGGTCTTCACCCACAAATCTGTGATACATGAATCCTCATCAAGAGAAGACTACAAGACTACAAAGAGGTGAATCGCCACCAAACAGGTATTTCCTCCTAACTATATGAAGTAAGTGCTTCGTTGTTTAATGGAGATGTCCTCGTATTCCTCTGCACCAAGAACGCATCACCAAACTCAGTGGGAAACGCGCTCGGGGGCTTTTGGAACGGTGTTCATCAAAGTGGGAAGACCTTTGCATACTAGTAAGAAAAACTGGGCAAGGCCAAACGGGTGGAGCTTGCAGATTATATTGGGCATTTGAATAACAGGGTAATTAAGTAATTAAAAGGGAGAACCATGGACTCTGCTCTTCCCAGGAGCCGACGAGAATGAAATCACTCATCACAGTCACCTCGGATCAGAATTCCCATTACTAGATGAACAATGCATTCACCTCCACTGAGGATTTTAGATTTCTTTTTAAAGTGGAATTCTAACGGAAACACACTTGCTTGGCCTTTGCCAAGCTGAAGGAGTTAGGATCGTTTCTGCTTTACTGAAATGGAGCTTCAACTGGGCCATCTTCTATGTTTATATTTGTATGTTCTTCCCATTGAGGCCAATTTCTGGCCCAGGGACCCCATTCCCCTGGGTCCGGCCTCTTGACGCTGGGTGCCCTGGAGCCCACTCAGAGCAACCAGTGTGCAGTGTTGGGGATGGCAGGGAAAACCAAAATGCCCCGCGGTCTCTGCCGGCTCCCTCCCTCTGATGAAAGCCGGCATTTTTCCCACCCTCAGGGAGCTGCCAAAAATGATGCTCCCTTGATGTGGGAGCAATCCTTTCATCTGTTTTCCTGCGCGCCTCACAGTGGGCAGGAAAACACATGAAAAGTCTGGTCCCAGCGGGCAGACTAACTGTTTGCTCTCGCTTAGCAGGAGCTGTCAAAGCTCCTGCCAAATGAAAGCAAGCATCTATGTCCCGGGGGTCATAGGGATCCGGCCCCGGGGGGTTAGGGCGGGGGTTGGCAGTGCTCAGGGCCATTAATGGTTCGAGTAGGGGTGGCTGCACACCTGCATCTGGGAGGTGGTCGTCCACAAGGTCAAAAATTGCCCGGGAGGGGGGCTGCGTGGCCCCCCCCACTTTCAAATTCTGGTCAAACTCCAGCATGGTGGCAGTCCCAGGGGCCATAAATGGCCTTGGAGGAGGGTCCGTGTGGCCCCCCTCCGTTGATTTATTAAATGTAACAACCTAGGCAATTCAATATTTAGTGTTCATAAAGAAAATGACAAAGGAGAGAAAATTACTCTAAAGCATAAAAATAGTGACTTTGGTTTTATTAACATAAAAGATAAAACACACTAAAAAAGGGGCAATTCTCAAATATAATTAATCCACATCATACACTCTATGCCACTTTATCCTCATTTTTTTATTGTGATTTTTAATTGTATTGTGATATTATGTAATGTTGATCTAATTTATTTTTGATGTGGATTAATTATATTTGAGAATTGCCCCTTTTTTAGTGTGTTTTATCTTTCATGTTAATAAAACCAAAGTCACTATTTTTATGCTTTAGAGTAATTTTCTCTCCTTTGTCATTTTCTTTATGAGCACTAAATATTGAATTGCCTCGGTTGTTACATTTAATAAGTTGTTTATCCCTGACCTAGGAATCACTATATCCATATTCTCAGGGGGTCCTTGTTAACTATAAATAATTTTACCCCCTCCGTTGATTGACATGTTTATGGCTTTGCCCCTGGGAGACAGCAGTCCCCACGGCCATAAATGGCCTGGGGAGGGGGCTGTGTGCACCCCTCCCCAAAGTATATATTATAATATGCTCCCAGCTGGCCCACCCTGGGGCTGAAATGCAAACAAGCACAGGGCACCAAGCTTGTTTTTTGTGTGTTTTTCACACATATTTGTGTATCCATCATGATTTTCACTGTGAAAATAAAATAAAAATGCTTTTTGGGTCAGATGGGTCCCTGGTGAACTTCAGCACCAGGCCTAGGTGGTCAGGTTATTCCTACCCTGCCCCCTTCTCTTTTTCCCCCACATTTTTGTTTGAAACTCAGCTGAGTCCAAGTCCCAAGATGGCTGCCAACATAGATTGACATAAAGTGTAATAGCAAAGACTGAAGTGTTGTAGAGTGGAGTGCCATACATTGGAATAGTGCACACTGGAGTGAAACACAGTGGAGTGGCATACAGCGGAAAGGTGTAATGTGCAGTGTGATGAAGTGGAATACCACATAGTGGAGTTGCTTACAAAGGAGTGGCGACCAATAGAAAAGCTTAGAATGCAGAGTGGTTAATCCTGCATTTGAGTGGCGATCCATCCAGTGGAACAGAGTAGAGACCTGTGGCATACAGTGCAATGGCGTATAGTGTAATTGCATATAGTCAAGTAGTGTACAGTGGATTGGCATAGACTGGATTGTCATATGGTGTACTGCGTACAGTGGAGTTGTGTACAGCGATGTTCACTAGGGCCACCTTTCTCGTTCAAATCTCTAAGAGGCAAAGCTGGGCTCTAGGTCTTAAGACCACTCACTGAGGTGGAACCCTTCTCACTCCCAGATGTGGAGGCATGCCTTGAATGAACTGTGGGTGCCACATTCTTGTTGCTCCCCTCAACTTCTTCATCAAAAAGATCCCTGCCATCATCCTTATCCCCACTGTCAGAGGTGATCTCCTCTGCAAGTTGGGCTTGAGCTTTCCTGGCTTCCTCCCTGGCTCTGAGGGCCTTCTCCATGTCCTCTTTCTTGACAGTGATCCCCAGACCTATGTTCCTGTCCCTGCACAGCACCTCAAATAGTTGATTTTCAGAGTGGGCAGGATGACCAGGTTGAGTTCCATGTTTTCCATTCCTTGGAGACTCAGCAAAACCCATTACCAAACCTTTAGTAACTTGTCGACTTTGTGATCTTTCACCGCAAGTTGATGAACTTCTGGAAAATGGTACATTGGATATACAGAACTTGAGGAAAACCTTTTCTCAGTGTAGTGGATTTTCAGTGGTTACTAACTAATTAATAGTCTGGTACAGCTAAACACAAGTTAGGGATCCCACACTAAGTACCAATATTAGGATTGTGGTATATTATGTTGAATGCTTTTGCAACCTTACCATGTAATACAATCGCAAAACTGTCTTGGGCCAGTCAGGCCTGTCTGTAAAACCTGTGGCTCAACTCTGGGTAGCTTTGGTTTTGAGCAGCAAGGCTTAAACAGAAGAACTAGTTGCAGGCATTTAGAAGCACCAAACAACAAAATAAGAAAATTACACAACACATAACGAATCCAACATCAATTTATAAACATTAGTTATATTTTTCTGAATGTTTAGCCACTAAGATGATCAAAATCCACCGGAAGGTATTTAAGTAAAACCCAAATCTCAACTTTTTTGTCCAAAGTGATAAGGGTTGGTAACCATAATGTTTAGAAACTTTTGAAAAGTTTGAAAGAGTTGTGTTCTGCAACTCCAGCCCGAGTAAAGTGACTAAATCTGACAAGGAGAAGGTTGGAGGCAATAGAGTATTTGGACAGTTACCTAGTCACCAAAGCAGTCTCAATCGCAGTGCCACACCTTGCATCAAGACTGCTGTAGACTTCAATTGAGCGGTCCTGATGCTGGAGATACAGGATTCTGAAAGATGCTCTGGGTGCTGTGCGGTTGATGGGGGTTATTTCTAAGTCCACGGGTAAGGCCACAGGGGTCGGTGTCCCTTGAAGTACTCCTTGAGCCCAGTAGTGTAGATAGACCTTTTGCCTCCTGTGGTGGTCGGTCGTTTGCCATCCCGCAACTACTGCTGGTGAGAGCGGGGGAGTGATAAAGGTCCCTGTGTCTGCCACCCTGTGGTGGCCAGAGGTAAGAGTGGGGGCCGGGGGAGCGCACCACCCCCCAAAACTTGTGTCGCCCAGGGTAGGACTCCCCCCTCCCCCCCCTGCTACATCACTGTTTGAGGAAGTAGAAGGCCAGCTGCGGCTGAGCTATCGATTTCCCTACACGCCGGGTGTGAGAAAGTGCCTCTATTGACATGGTTAGCTCCCACTTTTTGCCAGGCATTGATGTAGTTTCGATTGGAGTGCACAGGGTCCCTGGCAACCAGGTCCTCCGTGCCAGTGCTTCTGCCATAAAAGCTATTCCACAATTGGCCCTTCAGGCCCCCAGTAAGTCCCTAGTAAATGGTACCTGTGGCATTGGTACTCAAGAGGGTCCCCTAGGGACTCCTCACCTAGGCCACTGCCTGTGTGCCATGCCAGCTAGCTCTGCCTAAGGTATAGACAAATCACCCCTCTAGCAGGCCTTCCATCCCTAAGGCAGGGTGCACTATACCACAGGTGAGGGCATTTCAGCATGAGCAGATATGCCCCTACAATATTTAAGGCTGTTCTTCGATATTTAAGGGTGTTCTTCGATATTGTAAGTACCAGGGAAGCCATAGAGAGTGCATGGCTAAAACTCGACAACTCGAGTTCCTTAGCACCATGATGGCTTCTCTGAAACCAGGAATGTTTAGTACCGGACTACTCATTTCAATAAATCCAGAGGTGCCCCCTGAAAACCCACCAACCCTGGTGTGGTCACAGACTGGCTGTAGGAAGCCTGCCACCACCACACTTGTTTCTGGACTCCTGGGTCAAGAGCTTCTGCTCTCTGGAACCAGAAAGAATGCACATCCTGGGCGAAGGTGTTACACCTCCTTCCCAGGATTGGCACAGTGCTCAAGAGGGAAGCTTCAAATGCATGCCATCTTTGTAATGTGACCCCCCAGCCCCTTGCTGCTAGCAGCAGATGGCAGCCCCCGGTTTACACCCCAACTTTGGGTTGGAAAACCAGCAGAACAACCAATGGGGGAATGGGAGGTGTGCCCTCCTATGCCAACTCCACCCATAAGGTGTGGGAGGTGAGATGAAGCACATTTTTCAGTCCCCATCATCCTGAAGATGGGGAGACCCCTCCAAGCAGGGCTAGGCCTATGCCCCCTCCCACAGGAGGGTGGCATAATTGAGGGTATAGTTACCCCAGGTAAGGTACCCATTGGCCCTACCTTCTACTCCCCTAAAATGCCCCTAAATGTAGTATTTAGGTTGCTAGCCCGGACCTGGAAACTAGTTCCTGCTGGCCTAAGAAGGACGAAGAAAATGCTGTGCAGCAAAGCCTGAAGACACCTACTGACTTGGCCCCAACCCTACTGGACTGCCTCCAGCTTCTAAGACCCTGCAAAGAAGATGATGCCTGTCCTGCAGCGTGCGACTTCCAGAACCGGGGGGCGTATGCCTGCTCTTCGACACAGACCAGAGACTCCAGAGGCCTGCTGATCTCTCCCCAAGAAACCTACACAAAGGATTCTGGTGCCCTCCGGATTTGTGAGTCCTGCCCACTCTACACCCGACGCCTCTGGCCCATGTCCAGGTGGACCACTGACCCAGGATATGTTCCCCAGCGATCCTGACCTAAGTCAAGCGTTGGCTGACTCCTGCTGGACTCCATCACAATGCCTGCACCCTGAATCCAGAGGCTCCCCTGACTGCAACTGGCTCCAGTAATAGGAATCCAAAATCTAAGGACACCCCTGCACCCGAAGGTCCTGGGCCTTGGTGAGATGAACAGACTGTGCCCCTATGACCCCCTACATCTCTACTTACCTCTGCTGTTGCTGGTCTCCTTCCTGCAGCCTCTGGTGCGACGCCTGCAGCATGTTTGTCCGAAGCAATTTCTTCACTGAAAAGCATTGGGCGCCCAAAACTGTATTTGCATCCTGCACCCGCTGCCCCTATACCGCTGGTAGTGTATGTTTGGATCTGCTTTGTGGCCCCCTGTGCTTGGCCCCTGAAACAACTTACCTACTTGCAAGCAGTGAGGCTTCGAGCATCCCCAGTCTCTATTGAAACACATTGGTCTAAACCCTGATTTTGACTTCTGCACCCTACTGCCCCTGTTCTGCAGGTAGTGCAGTTTTGGTACTCATCTGCCCTTTGCCCCTTGCTTACCTTTGGCACTGAAGACTGGAACTGTAAGTCGTGTACTACTTACCTGTGTAGCCACATTATTGTGTTTCTCCATAGGATAACATTGAACTCTTTGAAAATTGCAGTGTTGACTTTTGAAAGTCTTAAGTATTTTTCCTGCAAAACATACTTACCTTAAGGCGAAGATCTTGGTCTCTGAAAGTAAAACTCAAACAAAGCTAATTTTTATAAAATTTGTGTGGATCTGCTTTTTGAGTTGTGTGTCTCTTATTAGTCAATGTTGTGGAATAAATGTCTTACATTGTTAGGTCTAAGGCTGCTCGCCCACACTACCACTAATAGAGCACTTTGGGTTTACATTGAGCCCTGTACATTTATTGCGGAATCTCTGGACTCTGTGCACAGTGTAACCACCTAGTGGTACACCATATACAGAGCCAGCCTGCTACACCGGGTCATGCGGTAACCTTTGGTGAAGGCTGGTGTTTGTCTTTGGCGACCAATCTGGACTCAGATGACACTCCCACGTCCAGCAGACTTGGGTGCAACTTTTGGCCATCCAGGATCGGTCTCTCGGGTTGTCCAGCGAAGGTCTGCAATGATTCAAAGAATGTGGCTACTAAGATGCTGGAATGGGCTTATTCAACTTTGATGGCCCTTTCAGCGGACTGACCCTTGAAGTCGCTTTGTTGGCCTGGGGCTCTGGAGCTGCTTTTCCTTGAACCAGGAGCCACAGGTACAGTTCTCTCTTTGCTAGGCCAAGGAACGGCATGTGCAGTCCAGCAGTGAGTTCAGCCCCTCATGCCAGGTACAGGGGTCAGCAGGACAGTCCTTCATTGGTCCTTTTTCCATATCCACCATAATCTGAGGTTCAGGGTGTTAGGAGTGCCATATGCATACCCAGTAAGTGCCCTGGGGGGTGATGTGGTCATTAGCCAATGGGCTACCAGTATTCCTCCCACCCTGCAACAATGTCCGACCCTGTGTGGCATCTAGCAGTTTGAGAGTGCACTATTCTGCCCACTCAAGATATCTGAACCCTTCCTAGGAGCTGGTATCCCACCCTAGAGGTGTGGCTACCTGTGGGCTACACACCCATTGGAAAACCAGTTTGGACACAGGTCTCCCTTCTCTGTTCCTGCCACCAGCTTGTCTACCTGAACAAAGGGGCAGCCCTTCAGAGTGTGATTGCCATTTGCCCACCAAAGGTGGCTTCACCTTTGAAGCCCGCCTTTTGGGCCAATACCTTGAGAGGCTTCTTGCAAGAAGGAGGTTATACCTCCCTTTGTAGCAGGATACTATTTTTTCTAAGCCTGGGAGCCCGAGGAGGGCAGAAGACTGCAATTGTGAGAGGCCACTGCACAAACTGGGATATAGAATAGCGACATTCTAAAAGTTCCCATTCCTTAAAAGTGACATTAAATTCGACATGGGCATCAAGTTGGGTTCAATGCTATGATGTATTTGAATACCTTGAAGTACCAATTTTAGTAGTCTCTTCAGAAGTTAGCCAGACTGAGAGGTCAGCCGGAAGCTTTGTTTTAGCTTTGTTTTAGCTAGCATGGATTCTAACTTTTCCACAGCAAAAAAATGTTGGGGGAAGGTTTGCTGTTAGGACATTGTTGTATGCTGCTTGTGTGCGTCCCAGCACGCAAGCTTCTAGAATGTGGAATGTTCCTACGCTGTTCTGGGTCAGTTGGAGCTGGACTGTCCTGGTGGGCAGTTGGTGGTTGTCAAGCTGTTCCCTACCTATAATAAACCTATCCTATGAAGACTACGCTATGTGTGGACCTCCTATGTTTTACAACATACTGGCGATGAGGATGGGAGCAACCCTAGAAGAAAACGAGTCTTCAGGTTGGAAGGGGAACAGCGTTCACGTCGGTTCCAACAAGAAGTATCCTTTTATGAATGCGCACTGAAAGCGCCAGCGGCAGGTTAAAAAAAAAAATCTCTTGTGCCTTGATAGCACCTGCGGCAGTGTTTGTCCTTCGTCACAGATTAAGATTTAGTGCGAGCGCAAACATTCTCCGTGTCCCTGCTCAGCGGCAGCTTTCAGTCAGTGCACTTGATGGCACCCGCGGCTGATATTTAAGTGTGGAACCGCTCGTAAAGGGTTACTCAACTGCAGGGGAAGTGAACATTGAAAAAAAAAACATTGTGGTATTTCAAGGCCACTTACTCGAGCGCATTGAAATTCTAACTGCGCAGTAGAACGTCGAGGTTCACCATTCTCTCCCTCTGCTGCACAGACGTCAGGATCAGATCGCAGTGCATTCTGGGTGTGACGTTTCACATCTCCTTTCTGTTTCGGCCATCTTAGTTTGGGAGAGTTCGAGGAGCATGTTGAACAAAATATAATTATACTAACAAAACGTCGTTTTTTCACCGTTTACAACTATTCCTAATTTTACAACGGTGTAGTGCAAAATAATATATATTAATCCATTTTTCTGGAAAAAAAAGTGAAACTTTGTGTTTTAAAAAAAAAGGAAACTTACCTTTTTTCATTTTGTTTCAAAATTCCAGCAGTTATGGCGAATATTATGGTTCCACCACATTTTTTACCAGTGGCAGGAGAGCCTAAAATGGATTGGGATTTGTGGTATCCCATGTTTCTGGCCTATGTCAGTGTTTTAGAGGAGGAAGGTTGTTCGGCCAAAAGGAAATTAGATTTATTACGCTTGTCTTTAGGTGGACAAGGGCTAAAGGAGTTATCGGATTTGCCTCCCTTGGAAGATTCTGGCTCTGAAACTGATGTTTTTGAAATTGCAGTCAAGCAACTTACCATTAGATTTGGGAAAAAAGTGAACACAGTAATGGAACGTTTTAAATTTTACTCAAGGGCGCAAAAGGATAACGAAACCATAGAGAACTATATTTCTGCGTTACGTGCTCTGGCTGGTTCCTGTGCTTTCGACACAATTAATTATGAACAGGTGCTTAGGGACCAGATCATGATGAAGACTAAGAGCAAGAAGATACAGGAAAGATTGTGGTTAGGAACGGAAACTTCACTAAAGGCAGTAGTCAATATAGCCAAAGGGATCGAACAGTCAGAAAAGTTTGTGTCTGAAATAAGAGGTCAAAGTCAGGGCATTTCAGTCAAGATCCAAGAATCTGTACCTGAAGTTTCCGTTGTCAGAGGTCAAGCATTTCAAAAGAAACCTGTTGTTTCCAATTTTAAAAGAGAAGGTTTCACGAGAGATAACAGGTTTAATGAAGGTTTCACGAAAGAAAATAGGTTTAATAATAGACGCTCTTTCATAATCTGTTACAGATGTGGAAGTTTTGAGCATGTGGGGAATTTTAAAAGTTGTCCTGCTTTAAATAAGATCTGTGTAAAATGTAAAAAGACTGGCCATTTTGGGAAAATGTGTCGTTCACCCCAAAAAGTTAATTGTATTTCTGTAGACGAAGAAGAGCTTGATGCAGAATTTAGTGAGTTCAACTGTATTTCTTGTGTATCCTCTGATGAATGCAAAAGTTTTCCTTCTGCTTTATTTTACATAGACGGTAAAGAGGTTTCCATGCTAGTAGATTCCTGTGCCTGGTATTCCATAATTGGGAGAGATGTGTTTGAAGAATTGTGGCCTAATAGAGAATTCACTAGTCCAGATATCAAACCTGGCAGCTATTCTGGCCACAAGATCGAATTAATTGGTTTCTTTTGGGCAAAGGTTGAATTTAAAGACAGGTTCACTCAAGCTAAAATATATATTGCTAATAAAGGGGAGTCGCTTTTAGGCTGGCCCCATCAGAAAGAGATGGGCATTAAATTAGATCCCAATGCCTCACCCCCTGTATATATTGACCCAAGCATTCCATGGCCATTTTGCATGGTAGCCCCGAATGACAATGAATTTGTAGATTGCATCAAGAAGGAATTCCCAAAAGTATTTAATGAGAAGTTAGGCGAGTATGCCCAATTCAAACATAAGATCATTCTTAAGGACAATGCGGTACCTGTAAGGCATAGGGTTAGGAATGTACCTTTAGCCTATCGTAACAAAATGAAAGGGATTCTTGATGATCTAGTTAAATCCAACATCATTGAACCTATTGAGTCTTCTCCTTGGGTTTCCCCTATTGTTTTGTCTTTAAAGGCCAATGGCGAGCTTCGCTTATGTGTGGATCTTCGAAGCCTTAATAAAGAGATATGGTCTGACATGCATCCCCTACCCAAAATCAATGAGCTTATTTCCACCCTCTCTGGTGCAAGCGTATTCTCTACATTAGATCTTGCTAGTGCATACCACCAGGTTGTCTTGCATGAGGATTCTTGGAATCTAACAGCTTTTGTCACTCCTGAGGGTATGTTTCGCTATTTACGGATGCCGTTCGGCCTTGCCAGTGCTGCATCAGTGTTTCAGCGCTTAATGAAGGAGGTGTTGAATGGATGTGATGGGGCTATTGCATTCCAGGACGACATCTTGGTTTTTGGCAGTAATGTTCTGGAACATGATAAGAACCTCAAAGCTGTGTTGGGGATGATACAATCTAAAGGTTTGACCCTCAAGTTTGCTAAGTGCAAATTCAGACAGGAGAAGGTAGATTATTTGGGACATGAGATTTCCAAGGAAGGGATAAAACCTAAATTTGATCATATTTCCAGTATTTCAAAGGCCCCTCCTCCTACCAATAAGGATCAATTGTTTTCTTTTCTTGGTTTAACTGAATATTTTAGTAAGTTTGTGAAGAACTATGCTTCCAAAGTGGCTTCTCTTCGACTGTTACTAAAAAAAAGTGCAAAATTTGTATGGGGAAATGAACAGCAACTGCAATTTGATGTGTTAAAAAAAGAAATCTGTTCTGCTCCTTTCTTGAAACCTTTTGTTGTGGGTCAAGAATGTATTGTTTCAGTTGATGCATGTAATACTGGGTTGGGTGCAGTTCTGATACAGAAAGGTATGGGTGAAGAAAGTATTGTCTCTTATGCTTCAAGGACATTGAAAGGTGCTGAGAGTAACTATTCGACGATTGAAAAAGAGCTATTAGCGTGCACCTGGGCAGCCCAGCATTTCCGACAATTTTTGTGGGGCACAAAATTTGTGCTTAGAACCGACCACAAGCCGTTAGTAAGTATGTTGGCTGCGGGTGGTGGAAGGATTCTTACAGCCCGTTTGGCCAGATTGGCGGCCAAACTACAGGAGTATCGATGCACTGTGGAGTATATCCCTGGTAGACTCAACGTGCATGCCGACTGCATGTCAAGGTTAGCTTTACCTCATCACGAAGTTGAACACTCTGATGAGTGTGACGTAGCTTACACCATGAAAGACATCAATGTGGATGATTCAGAGGTCATCAGTGAAAATCTTTGGGCGGAAGCAATGTCTGAGGATAATACTTTAGGTTTGGTCAATACTTATCTTAAATGTGGTTGGCCTGAAGAAAGGAAGTTGTTGGGTGATTTAAGTTCATTTTTTAAGGTTAAGGATGAGCTCATGTGTTCTAACAACATTATCACCAGGGGTGACAAAATCATTCCTCCTTTGTCAGTCAGGGAAAAATTAATTAAGATTGCTCACGAGGGTCATATGGGCATGTCCACCACCAAGAGGAGGTTAAGGGAGTACTATTGGTGGCCTTCTTTAGATGCCTTTGTGGATAGATGGGTCAGGAATTGTGTATCTTGTTCCAATAGTGACAAGAGTGTGAAACCACTGTCCTCCTCGATCACTCCCATTGAGTATGCTGAAGGACCTTGGAGAAGGTTAGGCATTGACATCATTGGTCCTTTAAATTTGCCTGGCTGCAAGGAGGTCTACGGGTTAGTTTTAATAGACTATTTTTCGAAATGGCCAGAGGTCAAAATTGTTGAAAGAATCACCTCCAGGCAGGTCATTGATTTCCTTAACAATGTTTTTTGTCGGGAGGGCCTTCCTTCTGAGGTAATATCAGATAATGGAACGCAGTTTACTAGCAGTGAGATTGAAACATTTTTTAAAGATCATGGCATATCTCACAAGAGGGTTTCCAATTATAATCCTCAAGCCAATGGCCAGACCGAGCGCTTTAATAGAGTGGTCAAGGAATCTATTCAGTTAGCGGTCAGGAATGATTTGAATTGGAAAAAAGCATTAAGTGCCACCTTGCTTACATATCGTACATCACCCAATTCGGTGACGGGGTGTTCCCCTTTCGAATTGTTAAGAGGTCGCAAACCTGGATCTAGGTTGCTACCTTGGTGGTTGAAATCCAATGGCCCCAGTGTGTCTGCTTTCAATGCCAAGGAAATGGGTGAACGGGTCAAGATTTATCAAGAGAAAATGGGCAAACGTTCTGTGGAAAGTGTTTCACGCCACAAGGTCAAAGTTGGCGATCTGGTGCGTGTGAAATTTGGGAGTTCGTCTGCCAGGAATTGGGCTAAGTGGTCGGATCCTGTTAGAGTGCTTGAAGTATTTAGTAAGGCTGTACGTGTTGAAGGGGGGAAAATTTGGAATTTCAGACGTGTCTCTGTTGTTAGATCTGACAAATTGTTTATGAACCCTAGGAAATGTCTTACTCACTCTTATGCTGAGGATAATGTTCAATTGTTTTTGGATGATTTCAATACTTTGCAAAACTCTCAGGTGTCTCTGCCTATTAATTCTGATGTACCTGTTGTCACCACCCTTGGCCCGCAGGAGATATTCAATGACTCAGATGGTTTAGTTGATGTCGTTGAATTGGGACCTGTGGCTCAAGATGAGTCTGTGCAAAGAGATGCAGACGTGGTACCCAGAAGGAGTGTACGTGTCTCGCGGCCACCTGAAAAAATGAAAGATTATGTTTGTTCTTAGTTTTTTTTTGTTTTTTGTGTTTTGGGGGGGGGGAGGTGTGTTGTATGCTGCTTGTGTGCGTCCCAGCACGCAAGCTTCTAGAATGTGGAATGTTCCTACGCTGTTCTGGGTCAGTTGGAGCTGGACTGTCCTGGTGGGCAGTTGGTGGTTGTCAAGCTGTTCCCTACCTATAATAAACCTATCCTATGAAGACTACGCTATGTGTGGACCTCCTATGTTTTACAACAGACATATATTAAAAGTATATGCCCTACTTAATAATATACAGCTTCCTGCCTCAGAGCCCCATATGGCTTACTTCAGGGAGTCTTATATATATTGTTAAGGGAAGTGGGGACTTTGCCATTGGTTTAGGTGGCAAAGTTGATTCAACAGTTTTAAAGCTGCTCTTCCAGGCTGCAATGGCAGACTGGGGGCCATTTTGAACTTTGTTACACACAGGATGGCACAATCAGTGCTGCAGCCCTAGGAAGACACTCAATCCTACATTGCCTTGGTGCCCTTGCTACCATATATTAGGGACGTATAAGTAAGTCAGTTTATGCCAATTGGGGGTAGGCAAGTCAACATACATTTTGTAATAGTTTAGGACACTGGTGCTGAGATCTGGGTAGCAGGTCTCAGTGCACACTCCGAGTCGAAAAACCAGCAGCTAGTAGTCCAAATGGGGGCAAAACATGTGGGAGAGGGGGGGGGGCGTGCACAATGCCTGTTTCTTCACAGAGATTGAGTACTTCTTACTTTTAAGACTTGTTTCTCAGTCATCTTTCACACAGATTAAAATTTAACTTGTGTCTAGGCACACCAACGAATCATTGTTGTTTCGCAGAGCTCAACTATTTCTTATTTTATATTTGTAGAAGCTGTGAAGCACAGCCCAACCCAGGATTTATGTCAATGTGTTTTACTCATAAAACAACATTGGAGATTTGAATTCTTGTAACAGAAAAATTGGAGAACTCCGAAATCTAAGTGCTAAATTAAACAAGTCTTGAGAAGGTGGAAATATGTCGAAAATATTGATTGTGACAGTGTAATAAAAGATAGAGTTCAGAAAAGAAGAGGCAAGAAACATTTCATTCAATAGACAAATAAGCAAAGGAGAGGGCTTCTATCCAGTTGGAAGATTGAAAAATGGGAAAAGGTTTGTGAAGAGTGGCAAAGAGACAGAAGGAGTAAGAGGCAAAAGGGGCTACAAACAGGAGAGGGTAAAGCCAAGGGATGTGGACAATGATACATGGTATAAGTAGGAGCTAGTGGTGAAGGACAGGATAAAGGAGACAAAGAAAGAGAAGAAGGAAAAGGGGGAAGGGTTATGGGAGCTAGGCAAAGAAAGAGAGATGTCAGATTGTGGTGACTTCGAGAATTTTTAAAGCATGGGCAATTGCCCAGGGCCCTCACCTTCCAAGGGCCTCCCTGGGAAAGTGAGCTTTCTCTCTGTTTTATCTGTCTATTTAATTTGATCTGTATAAGGATGCCCAAAATATGTCTTGTCACTAAAATCCTTAACATGATAATGGCACCAGAGAACAAAGAAGGTCCAATGATCCCAGGTACCACTCTGGACCGGATCTGCAGCACAAGTTAGTGTTGAGGTTTCACAGCCAAAAAGGAGTAGATATAGCTTTTGTATCATCCCCCCTGCCTGGGTACCCGCTAATGACTATGCCACACACAGAGCTTAGAATTGCACGTCTTTATTCTCTTTTGTGCATCTGCAAACTCAACATTCTAAACCAGCCTTTCTTGCATTCTGCTTTAGTACTTATGTCATAGTTCTACAGAGTCTATTAGAAGCCAAAGGATTTACATAATTTCTAACTCACAAGACACTACATCTCCCCCTCTGTTAAATAAACAATTTCAAATTTTTGCAAAATATGTATATATGTAATGAAATACTTCAAGTTAAATAAAGCTGCAGACGCTGCTGCAAGAATTGACACTGCTAACCAGCCCAACACCAATTTTCAAGTATCTGATATTCCCATCTTAAGAACTGTACATTCTCTTAGTTCTGACCCAGATGAATCCATCCAAGACACGCAATTAGATCTGCAACAGATGGGCATCGTATGTACTGGAGCTATAAGTAGTCCATTTCGACCATCATCCACCTTTGTCCCGCTTATGCCCAAAGATTGTATTGACACTTTTAATGATGTTGTAACCAACAAACTAAAAATCCTCAACAAAAGAACTTTGAGTAAAAGTAAACATAAAAAGTACTCTGAAATGCGTTAATTCATTCTTATGCGCAAACTTAAACAAGCAGACAACGCCATTATAAATAAAGCAGACAAAGGAGGGAAAATTGTTTTATGGCCTAGACATATGTACATGGCGGAAGCTGAGCGACACCTTTCAGATGCCACGTGTTATACCAAAGTAACCCAACAAACCATCACCAACGCCAAAGAGATAGTACACGGATTTTTATCTCAGTGGAAGTGTGAAGTATTGCTCAGCAGTAATGAGTACAAGTTTTTGAAAAATGACCATCCCACTACTCCAGTGTTCTATCTTATTTCCAAAATCCACAAAAATGAGACTCCGGTTCCAGGACGCCCGATTATATCTGCTCAGAACAGCTTGTTAGAGGCAACCTCCAAATATGTGGATTTCTTCTTACAAAGTTTTGTGGAACAATTACCATCATATATTAAGGACGGGAAACAACCTTTACAACGCAACTTTTACAACGCACTACCATTACAACGAAACTTTTACAACGCAAAAACTTTTACAACGCATACCATTACAACGCATGTTTTTACAACGCAAGTACTTTTACAACGCATGCCATTACAACGTAAGTATTGGTAAGTATATAATTATATTTAATATTTTATATGTTTTTTTTTTTTTTACGTTTTCAGTTTTTGGGTAAAGGGGTATTTTTAGGGTTCAGGGTCAGTTTTCAGTTTTTGGGTAAAGGGGTATTTTTAGGGTTCAGGGTCAGTTTTCAGTTTTTGGGTAAAGGGGTATTTTTAGGGTTTAGGGTCAGTTTTCAGTTTTTGGGTAAAGGGGTATTTTTAGGGTCCAGGGTCAGTTTTCAGTTTTTGGGTAAAGGGGTATTTTTAGGGTTCAGGGTCAGTTTTCAGTTTTTGGGTAAAGGGGTATTTTTAGGGTTCAGGGTCAGTTTTCAGTTTTTGGGTAAAGGGGTATTTTTAGGGTTCGGGTCAGTTTTCAGTTTTTGGGTAAAGGGGTATTTTTAGGGTTCAGGGTCAGTTTTCAGTTTTTGGGGTACAGGGGTATTTTTAGGGTTCAGGGACAGTTTTCAGTTTTTGGGGTACAGGGGTATTTTTAGGGTTCAGGGACAGTTTTGGGTTTTTGGGGTACAGGGGTATTTTTAGGGTTCTGGGTAAATTTGGGTTTTTGGGGTACAGGGGTACAGGGTAAAAAAATTTAAATTAATTAAATTAAATTATATTAATTACAATTAATTTAAAATAAAAATATTATATACTTACCAATACTTACGTTGTAATGGCATGCGTTGTAAAAGTACTTGCGTTGTAAAAACATGCGTTGTAATGGTATGCGTTGTAAAAGTTTTTGCGTTGTAAAAAATTCGTTGTAACGGTATGCGTTGTAAAAGTATGCGTTGTAACGTCATACATCCATTAAGGACACCGGTCATTTCCTTACTAGGTTGAATATAGTGACTTGGAATAAGAACTATTTGCTGATTGTGATGGACATATGTTCACTATATACTAGCATCATACACATAGATGGTTTAACGGCTGTTAAATATTACCTTGATTCTAGAGGTATACAGTGCTACAAACACAATGCTATGATACTCAAAATGATCGAGTTATGTTTGTACAACAATCTCTTCCTATTCAATAAGGAGGTGTACCACCAGCTGTGTGGGGTGGCTATGGGGGCATGTTTCTCCCCCAGCTATGCATGTTTACATGTTGACTGATGGGAGGAGCATGTCCTCAGACACACTCGTGGGCAGCGGTTTGGGGCCCACATTGTTGAATGGTGGTTATTCATCGATGACATCTGCTTAATATGGGATGGTAATTTACAATCTGCCGAGGACTTTGTGAACGCCATTAACATGAATGAGTATAATTTACAGTTCACAGCCCATATTAGTGATCAGAGTGTACAATTTTTAGATGTGGAAATTTACATCAAGGATGACAAAATCCACACGAAACTACACAGAAAGGCTACGGCAGGTAATTCCACATTACATACCCACAGTGCTCACCCACATCATCTAATTAGGAGTATTCCATATGGGGAATTTCTTAGGATCAATAGAATATGCAGCACTGAATCAGACAGACAAATCTGCCAGACAGAGGCTTTTGATAGATTTTTACTTCGTGGCTATAAGAACAGTGATCTAGTGGCAGCACTCACGAAGGCCAATTCTAATGAAAGATCAGGGACTATGAACACTATTTCTGAGTCAGATACCACAATTTTGAATCCAGCTCCGGAGGTTTTTATTTCTACTACAGATCGAACACAGAAAAATGGTTATTCAAGCACTTATTATCTCAAGGCTGGACAATGCCAACGTCCTATATCTGGGCCTTCCGGAGTTCTTACTTAATAAACTGCAGGTGGTGCAGAACGCAGCAGCCAGGGCTGTCTTGAGCCTAGGGCCTAGAGACCGGATCTCTCGCCTCGAATTTGCATTAGCTACCGGTACGCAGTAGAATCCGCTTTAAAGCTCCGGTCCTCGCTTTTAAGGCCCTGCATGGAATAGGTGCACATTATATCTGTAGGAGAGTCTCTTTTTATGTACCTGGCAGATCTCTCAGATCTGCCCATCAACATCTTATGGTCACCCCTAAACATCTTAGAGCCCGCAAAGGCCTTTGCTCCTTTCAAGTGCTAGTGGCTGGACTGTGGAATAAGCTGCCTCTCTCACTTAGACAGGTCACTAATCTGCTTGCTTTCCTGAAACAACTGAAAACCTGGCTGTTTCAGCAAATAAACTAATATTTACGTTGTCTATCTGGTCTTCTTTATTCTGTCTTCCTTGGTCTCCGTCTGCTTGTAGTGTAGCTCCTATTTTCCCAATAGGCTCTGCGCATTGGAATAGTACCTACAGCAGTAAAGGCCTAGGCCAGACGTTAACTAGGTCTACTACTGTCGATACTAGACTTAATTTTTGGGTTTGCCAGCTAAGCTCAGAGTTCGCTAGAAACTTTCTCGAATGTTCAAGGAAGGAATTAACTCCCCTGATTAGACAAGAAGGGATTTAGTTTCTGACAACCATAGAACATGACAACTTTGCTCTCCCCTAATCAAGAGTCAATCTCAAGAGTCGTGTGAGCACAAGGCAATTATTTTACTCAGTCAGTACGTGCATTCTTAGTCTCATCAGAATGTAGAGAAAAGGAAGAGACGGGCGTGTTCAATAAAAGATGTTATTTATTGATCAGTCTCTTTTCTCGTACAAGAGAAATGGATCGATATTATTGCAATACTTATAGTTAAGTAAAGTGCATACGTTAAAAGCAATAGTACAAAATAATACTGTAAAAACATTGATATGGTTTCTGAGCCATATGATGTTTAAAATGATTAAAATATATTTACATACACATATACATTTGACTAAACGCACTCAACTGGTGTTTCTAAATACGCCTACCCCGTGTACCTGACCTAAGTCTAATGCGTGGGCGGGAATAGAAAGTTACAGTTTAAGTTAAGTTTGTTTTTGCCAAGTGAATAACTAAAGAATTCTCTAGGAGGGGTTATTCAGTTCTGTACCTGGAAGTTAGGATGAAATGAGGAATGGTATCTCTTTCTCTGCTCTCGATATTCCAGGCTGCCTGCGAGGGCTACCCGGAAGCGCCGGTGCTGGGTCTCTCGGCTTGAGATAGCAGCGCGTCTCTCAGCGCGTCAGGAAGGCGGGGCTGCTGCCTGCGGGGTCTGCTTCTGCTCTCGGCTTCGGCAAGTATGGCTGCTCCGTCTTGTCACCACGCGTGTGTTTGCATAGGGCAAGGTCGGCAATATTTATACCTTAAAGGTGCCGGGATTGACGTAAGGATGGACATAGGTACGTCAATAAAGATGTCATACGACTTGCTCGTTAGCACATTCTTTACTAAAATTCTCTGTGAAATCAAAACAATGGCCGCACGGATTATCCAGGTTGTCATAGGTTTGATTTGTTATGAGAACGTCGTATGCCTTATCAGGGGCTGGAGGAATGTCGCTTGTCTAATTAGATCTCAAGCGTTATGACCTAATCAGATAACACGTTCCTGTGCCGTAGTGTGACTGCGTCAGATAACGGTATCTGCATCATGGGGGATTTCTTGCCTCATGGGCTGACTGTTAGTTGACTAGCTAGGTAGTTTAACCAGAATAGGGTCAGGAATAGGGGGATCGATTCAGAACCTATAGAAATACACGACACCCACTCCACGCTAACTATGGTCATATCTACTAATCTATGCATAGTATAACATAGTACAACATACTATAGAGTATAGTGTATACCTTACCACCCCAAAATACATAAATGCATTTCGAAATTTTCAAATATACTGAAAAATTGCAGTCATATATATTGTATGCACTTAAGCTATGAATTAAATGCAAAAGTAAACACGCATTTTATGCATTATTGCTTGTTGGTATATGAGAAATACACATGAAATGGCTCTTAATATGGCTATACAGAAAAAAAGTCGAAACCATTTCATCACATAAAATATATTGTGAACATACCAGCGGGCAGCTAAAGTCTATATAAAGTCTATAAAGTATCTAAAAAAATAGAAATCTTAGTTCTCTAGGAATAGTTTCTTACTTTAAGCAGAAGATCAGTGTCCCGGGAAAAAATATATAGAAAAATATTTTAGGGGCTTGCTGAAAAAAGTTGCTGTCCGTGAACTGGATTGTAATTGTTCATGTGACTTTATTGTTAAAGTTGAAGGCCGAATTCAGGGAACGCCGTGTGCGAGTTTACTCAAAAGTCTCTATTTCTGTTCCGGAGAGAACATCATATCATTCAGGCTTTCGAAAAAACTGTCAACAGCTTCATGGGAAAGTTCCTCTAAGTCGGAAATAGGGGTAACCATGCATTCGTGCGCATGATTGTCTCCATTGACATTCTGATTTGCATTGCTGACAGAAGGTCGTACCTGTTCGATGCTGCTTTCATCTTGAACTTCACTACTCTTCAATCGCAGTGGTGAAGATTCCAGGAATGCCGTCATCAGAATTGGCAGCCTTTGAGGGCAGCACAGTGCGTGAACCTTGGTAGGAACCAGCAGTGTATCTGCATCCACCGGCGCATCCGATTGTAGTGTCAGACAGGTGTCTAACACGCATTCTTCTCCGCATAGCAGACACCTTAGTACAGGTAAAACACACCTTTGCCACATTGGTCGAAATGATAGAAACCAAGTCATGTTCAGGTCTCTAAGCCGGGAGAGTCCCAGGATTTTTGATATCCGGTCCCGGTATCCAATGGCTAGGATCGTTTCTTCCATTGTCGTCAGAGTTTGGTCTGTGACATGGGTTGCCATAACGAAAAATAAGGACTAGGAATAGGATTCCTGCAATTAGTCCCAGGATCAGGGGAAGTCCGCCAAAAATCGAATGGACGAAATCTGGAAAAATACCCAGTATGGCTTTGAATGGTGTTAATGCCATCGAAAATACTGTCTTAAATACCTTTGAGACCCCAGTGGTATCAGAAATATTTAAGATTTCGCTCAGGATTTCCGCGAAATGTACGGGGGAATTGGTTGATAATAATGTATGTATCTCTGCAGTCGTCCTTGCGACTTGTAGATCATACGTTTCTTTTGATGACGTGAGCCTTGTAGGCGTCTGAAGAAGCACTGTTTTCATTCTGCTCAAAGTGTCTATTCGAATAGAAGTAATTTTCAAACTGGGCCATGCCCTCGCCTCCCTGTCTGGAAAGGAGCTGGGGAACAAAGAACGTCCACAGCACTTGACCTTCGCTGTTGTAGTTACTAGATAAGGAGTCCCGGGCATAAGACTGCAACATCTGCGGTCTACAATAAGAATGTAACTCCCATTATAGAGTCTTTGAAAGAATGGTTCTATTTCAGTTGCAGGTGAGCCTTGCTGGTGACATGAAAGGTTGTATGAATTCCCTTCACAGGCTCCGTGCAAACTAATACCGTTACATAGAAGCGTGCCGCTTAGTGACATAGCACAATTGTTGCCACTAAGAAACACTTTCTGTCCTTTATTACTGACACATGCATGTGAATAGGGCAGGTTCCATGTTGTTTTAAGGTACCCCTTTCCCAATTTCTCGTACATGCCAGCCTGTATATATTTTTGGCAGTATTGAAACCTGAAGGTTGAGATTGGAATATTTATGATTCCGTGGATTATCCATTCACTGACAGGTCGTTCTGACATTGTCATTGGTAATCTTTCTAGTTTTTCAATGCTCAAGATTGTATAATCAGCACCCTTCTGCGCCATACCGATTTGTCTATCAGTAAGGTTAAAGATTTGGAATAGTGACGTTGTGTTGATTAAACGCCAAGGCACGTAGCCTGAACGCAGATTTTGTAACGTCCAGCCAAGCTGTACAATAGAACGCAATTGTGACTGACCATGTTGTAATAACAGTAAGTCTTGCGATAATATATCGATTGCTGAAGACACAATGCTGTCCAATGAAAAAATTCTGGAGGACAGAGTCATTAACCCATTGTCCACTACAGAAAGTGATTTTTCCAAATTAATACGGTCAATTTCCCGTATTCTTTCTGCTGTCTCAATTTGAGTAACCTTCCAGGCCTCATTGTATGCTGCATATACAGAGGCTGCTATGAAACGCTTTTGACGCTGTTTGCGTGGTCCCATTATGAAATCACGCAAGTCAGCACCATCAGTAAGTAAAGTTAGGTGTTGCTTAATTTCAGGCAGTGTGGAAGTTTGTAGCCATTGAAGGCATAATTTGCCCACACTGTAGGTTGTTATTATCCCTGGGTGATGTCTTTGGGGATATCTAGGGTCTGGCCTGGTCATTTTGAAACCCTGTGTTTTATTCAGGAATCTATCTTGACAGTTATTTGTATCTGTGGGCCAGATCAACCATTGTTTCCAATCAGGATGTGTTCTGTTTTGGTTAAGTATATGGTTTATGTCTATTTCTTCATCTGTATCAGAGTTATTGCTAAACATTGTTGGCTTTGGAATAGACAGGTTATTTAAATCTTTGATTTTGGCTAAGCCAAGACAGGTGGTTTGTTGAACAGTGTCATTTAAAAATATCATTTGTTCTGGGATCATGCAGGCTCTAAACAAAGCTTCTATACCCTGTACTTGCCATTCTTTTGTACCCCAAACACTTTTCAAATCAACATTTTTGTCCCAATAATTAAATCCAAAAGTATTCATTTGTTCAAAGAATAAGTCAGAATAAATCAATTTTGTGTTGGTTATCATGGTTTTGGTCCCTGTCTTGTTTGACAATTTAAAATAAAATGTTTCCGCATTACTTGTGTTAAAACCTGAAAAATATGAATATTTGCCATACACGGTTCTTGAGCTCCCTTTTGGAGGTGTAGCACAATGTTCCCATTGATTAAAATTTAAAACATTTCTAGGTTGTGCAGATTTATGCAAGAAATGGTTACCATAATGGTTATAGCAGTACATGCTGTCATAATTTGTAGAACCCTGCAAATAATCATGTTTTGTAAATTTAGCAGACATTACTAAGTCAGACATCATATTGTTAATACTTTCAAAGTCCCAATCATCAGCAAATGAGTTTGGTTTTGCAAAGTCACTCAAGGAGATCTTGATTTGGTGTGGATATTTCAGGATCTCGACCGGACCATAAATTTCATAGTCAGTGTTGTCCCAGGCTACCCCACCAGGTATTGGAATTGCTGTGAAGTTGGCTGAAGAAAGTTCTGAAGAAAGTTCTCGTTTCTCGACGTGTGAAGATGTGTGTGGTTTGAGGACCAAGTTGATGTTCTGACTTGCTGTGTCCATTTTAGCATATTTTCCCTCAATGAAGCGTCCCAAGGTAAATACCATGATGAGCCAAAGTATGAGGATAAATGCACCAAAACCCACCCAAAATTCAATCCATGGAGAAATCAGATATGTTTCTTTTAGTTGTTTCAAAAGTTCCTTTGCTTTGTCTTTAAAGGATTTTGGTGATGGCTGTGTCTTTTGTTCACTGAAGCCGTCAGAGGAATCATCGAAGTTGATGAAGTAACCAGATTCAGTTCTATCAATTGTTCCAATTGGTTCAGGATTTTTGTTTCTTGCATTTTCACTTGGTACTTCTGTATAGATTGGTGTGTCTCTGCTAAATGTCTTTATTTGGGTTTTCAGAGGTCTTAGTTCTATTGCATTGTTGCATAGTCCTTGTTGTTCTTCTGTAGGCGTTTCGAATGTGATGAGCCTCTTTGATAGGACCTCTGTACTGGTAGCAAACCTTGGTGTTCTGCTACTTATTGGGAGTCCACTTGGCCTACCGTTGGTTATCGGCCACATGTTGTGGTTTTACCAGGTCGATGGATACAACTCGGTTCTCCTTTTTTCCAGCAAGTGGCGGTAGTACAACTGATCTTGTCCCGTTGACAGACAATACAGGAACTGCTTTTCTGTAAGAAGGCCCAAATTCCTTCTTTACCGCGATCTTCTCCCTGACTAGATCCCCGACTTTTGGAATCCAGACAGGTCTTGCTGGGACAGGTGGTGAATCTTCAGTGGTCGTTGGCTGTTGTTTCAACTGTATGTTGCTCAGGTCTTTTCTTGTTTTGTTTAAGTCCTGCAAAATAGCCAAACGGTCTTTGACATCAAAGCTTTTTTCTGTTACCACTGAAGTCTGACTATCAAGGTCAGAGATCAACATCCTAGTTCCGAATAATAATTCGTACGGACTGAATCCCTTCAGAGAATTTCTTGGCAAGTTATTTAGACTACGTTGGACACTTATTAGATGTTTGACCCACCCAGCTCCCGAACCTAATATCCTTTCTATTATAGATTGCTTTCTGTCTTGGTTTTTTCTTTACACCATCCCATACCCTCAGGAAGGAAGTGAGAAGATTCCCGCTGGGCTGTGCTCATTTGGCCATTCTTTCCCCCCCCCAGGCTGGATTGCCTGAGAAAAAGAAAAAAATGGTCGAACGTAGCATGCTCTTAGCGTATATGCCATTTAGACTCGCAAATCTTGTATAACAGTCCGGACGTCAGCCGAGTGCTGTTGATCTACATTATAAGTGGAAACTAGCCTGTATATGTTAATCGCAAGCCATTCTTTTTGTTGGTAATATTATCCGCCTTGCTACGACGAGGTATTAAACTGCTTCTCTCCCCACTGCGATCTCTGTTGCAGTTTGGGCAGTTTTTTACAAACATGGTGTAGTGCAGGCTCATGCCTGGCCACCAGTACCGTGATTGTAATTCTTCCAGAGAATCTTTTAATTTATGGTGTCTGAGACCCTCGCCCATGTGTGCGTCTGCGATTAACAAGTTTCTCCTGTCCATGTTTGGAATCACTCTATCCCCCACTCCAGGGATTCGAGCAAAAGGAATGGAGTTTGCATCTATGATGTATGTGTAATTGAGTGGATAGTTGATCGGTAACGCTGAGCAGTCGCCTTTTGATGACGTTTTCACCGCCAGCAATGTTTCGCCGTCAATGTATTTTAATGTACGCTTTTTTCGATCGACGGGAGCTGGTTTACTGGCTGCCGCTGCGGCTGTTTCAGCCAATGAATTCCCTACAACGTGAACGCCATCACGCTGGTGACTCAGTGAGTGTGTCACGTGAGTCTTTGGTAGTTCTTTTTTCAAAAGAGCTACCTGTTCCCAGAGCAGTCTCTGCTTTATTGGTGCATCCGTGTCATCTTTGTAACCGTTCTGAATCCAGGTCTGCAAATCCTTGTTATATGCTTTGACGCAGAAATATGAATCTGACACTATAAGTGTCGGGAATTCGCGATCCGCATTATCTAGCGCCATTTTCAAAGCTAATATTTCAGTTTGTAGTTCTGAATTAGTTTCTACTGAGTGTGATTTTGTTAATAGAGGTCTTAGTTTACCTCCGTGCCACACTTCTTTTGTAATCTCACATGTGGGATTGTATGCATGTTCTCCCCAAACTGAGGGTTGAGCATGTCCGTCTGTATATATTACACAGGCGTAATGTCGTAGAGGTCGAATGTCGATTGGCAGAGGATACGTCTTTTCATATTTTAGATTTTTCAATTCTTCTAGTTCTGGATCAAAGAAGTAATATACTTTGTCCGTTGTGATTGAATTTACCCATTGTAACCATTCTGGATCCAATGTTGTTGTTGGTAAATTACACGGTGTTGTTAATGCCTCAAAGGCTGATTCAGCTGTTCTGACTGTGATATGTCTACCGTCAGCTATGTCTTTTTCTCTAGCTATTGCGGTTTGAACTGCTTGAACAATTTTTCCTTTGTTGTTGAATCTCTGTTCAGCTTTTGTGTACAAATGTGATTTAAATGCAATTGGTACCTTATCTCCCTCATTAGAGGTTAGGTATGTGAATCCGCATCTCCCTGGGATGACTCGGATCACAAGGTTGCGTGTATTATCACGGGTTTCTAATTTTGTTTTAATTAGCATGTCTGTTTGTAAGGATCTCAAAATTTCTGTGTGTGCTTGAGTCCAACTGGATCTTTTAAAGTCTGGTTTAATTAGATCATAAAGGGGTTTGACCCTTTCTGCGTAATTTGCAATATATGTTCTTCCGAAATTTAGGAAGCCTAGAATTGACTGTAGGTTTTTTAGTGTTTTAGGAGCTTGGATTACGGCACATTTCTCTAGGAAATTGTCTGCCAGGCTTTTGCCTTCACTTGATAACTCATATCCTAAGAATAGGACCGTCAGATGGGCAATTCTGGACTTTTTGAAGTTGAATTTGTAACCCTCTGCTGCGAACCCAAGTATTATGGTGTTCACTCTTTTCAAGTGAGTCTCCAAGTCATCATCTGTTAAGTAAATGTCATCGACATAAGATAATGCTTCATCATCATATAGTTGTAGTAATTCTGTTACTCTCGCTGAGAATACCCCCGGGCTGTTCTTGTACCCCTGGGCTAACCGACAGAATTGTTTTTGAGTGCCATTTACTGAGAATGCAGTTAAATATCTGCTCTCTGGTGCTATGTTTTGACAAAAGAATCCGTTGGAGATGTCCAAGGTTGTTTTGTATTTTTTGCGCACTATGTTATTCATTAGTGCAGCACTGTGTGAGTTTTGCACTGCAAAAGTTTTGCAACATGTGTTAAGGTGTCGGTAATCCAAAACTAGACGGTACGAATTGTCTGGTTTGGAGACCGGAAACAAAGGATTGTTCATTTGTGAGGTGCAAGTTTCAATCACCCCCTGGTATTCTAGCTGATCTAGTATTTCATTTACTTGTTTTTTAGCTTCTTGCTTAATTGGGTACTGCCTTTGTGCAGTAGGTTGTGATTTTAACTGGATTTTGTGAGGAGGAGAATCCTCATCCCATCCTACATGATTTTTATATAAAGCAGGTGCTAAGGCCACTGCCCACTTTCTAGCAAGTGTATATTTTTTATGAATCGGTATTTGATTCGAGAAGGCAGGCATAATTACTTCTTCGCCATGAGGGCACTCCCTGACAAACTCTGGTGGCCAGTCTTTTTCAGCTAGAAGTATGTCATAACCCTTTGAGAGGTTATCCCAAAATAGTCCCCTTATTTTCCTAGTCTTATCTCCCTCTATACGTAATGTTATCTCGTATATTTTGTGGGGCTTGCTAACTCTGGTATCTGCAGTTTCCACTTGAAGGTATTCATTCGTGTCCACTGTCTCCAGATGATTCATCAGGACTTTGCGAGCTATGCTCACCTCTGCTGCGCTGTCTAGCATTGTCTGATCCCATTCTCCGTTTTTCAGTTGTGTCCTCAGTATTCTCGGCATTGTTAACTACCTTGATACTGGCTACCTTCTTTTTGGGAAATTGTAATTTCTTTTTCAGTTGAGCAGGTTCCTTGTCTTTGGACTTGGCGTGCTCTTCTGATCGTCCTCTTCTTTCCGATTTCTGCGAGGAAGTCTGAAAAGATTGAGAGGGACGTGTATCAATGTCTTGATATCTATCAGGTTTTTTAATATTATCCCTATTTCTAAGGTTATATCTATTCCCAGAGGGTTCACTCTGAGGTGACCTTTGTCTCGGGTTTGGAGATTTCTCTCTTCGCCTAGGAGACCTTCCTCTGGACTGGAATTTCTTTTCTTTAGGATTGGATTGTTTGTTTCCATCCCAGTTCTTTTTTGGTGAATTATTATTATTAAAAAATATTTTTTCTGGACTTGTAGTCAGTTGCGGTTTTACTGGTATTCCACCTAGACTATCTCTGCCTAGTTCTTCATAGGATTTTTCTATGATTCTGGCAATTTCAGCTGGTTGGTCTGCTATATCTGTCTCTTTTAACCTCTGGCGGATCGCCACGTTTGCTGCTTCACCCTTTATGTTGGCTAGTAATATAGCCGAGACCTGCTTGAAGTCTTTTAGTAATTTCATACCAAGAGTTAAAGCAGGTTCTGGACCGTATTCATCTTGAATTTGTTTTAGCACATCTGGTATTACCGAAATGGATGGAACACCGTGCGTTTTTGTGTAGATGGAAGCAAAGACTGTACCCCAAGTGTCACAGTCCTCAATGTGTGGTGCGATTCCCATTGGGAGACATATAGTCAGAATTCTGTGTTTTTCTAATGGGGTGGTGTCAGGAAACACCGCCTCTATTTGGGTAATTTTCTGTGCCAACCAGAATGGTATCTGTTCCCGTTTAGCTGGAACTTTACCTAGGCAGGATTGGATGTTCTGTGGTGTAATTTTATTTGTGTTCCCCTGGTGAGGGGTCAGCTGTGGAAGTTTAATCGCTGGCTGAATTGTTGAAGTCCGCATTACATACTGAACTAATTGTCTGTGAATTTTTAGTAGTTGTTTTAGCTGTATTAACAGCTCTGCTGCAGGCATTCTTTCGATGTCTGGATATGGTGTGTATCCGGCTAGGACCGGCCACGTTGCTCCTGGTCTTCCTAAAGGACCGAGCCTTGTAATGTGATTATTATGTTTTAGGGCGCCATCAAATAAGAGCAAATGCTCTTGGAATTTGAGTGGTACTTCCACTTCCTCGAAAGGAGTGTACTCATTAGGAGGTTCCTCTACTTTGTAATAGTGGAAGTACTTTGTTATAGTATTAGCTGCTGGAAAATGTATCCATGTATAGTATACCTCTGTCTGCCGATATTCGTGTGCCTCGATTACGAATATGACTGTGCCACCTCTAGGTGTCAGTCCATTTTCTATAAGTTTTAAGGTTATAGATCTCCTTTTGGCGACCGGAATGAGTATTATATCCGCGTCTGCTGCTTGCATGGTAGCATCAGCATCTGCTATTTCAGTAGCTAATCTAGTAACCTCTCGTTCTTCATCGCTGTCCATTTTGCTGACAGGATGGTATTATGTTTATTTGCAGATCAGGTTTCTTTATGGAAACAGAGATTAGATGCACAATATTTTGGAACTGTTTTATCCTTCAACGTTGACTAGACCAAGAACCATACATAGGAGTTCCCTCCTGCGAGGTTTTGGAGGATATTATAACCTTTCACCCACTCCAGACGTCTTTGGAGTATTTGGGAAAAGGGGTCTGAGTGAGAAAGCACGACTGAGTTACTCTAAATGTCTTACGTTAGTTTTATCGCCCTTTCCAAACGCGTTGGGCGCCATGTAGTGTAGCTCCTATTTTCCCAATAGGCTCTGCGCATTGGAATAGTACCTACAGCAGTAAAGGCCTAGGCCAGACGTTAACTAGGTCTACTACTGTCGATACTAGACTTAATTTTTGGGTTTGCCAGCTAAGCTCAGAGTTCGCTAGAAACTTTCTCGAATGTTCAAGGAAGGAATTAACTCCCCTGATTAGACAAGAAGGGATTTAGTTTCTGACAACCATAGAACATGACAACTTTGCTCTCCCCTAATCAAGAGTCAATCTCAAGAGTCGTGTGAGCACAAGGCAATTATTTTACTCAGTCAGTACGTGCATTCTTAGTCTCATCAGAATGTAGAGAAAAGGAAGAGACGGGCGTGTTCAATAAAAGATGTTATTTATTGATCAGTCTCTTTTCTCGTACAAGAGAAATGGATCGATATTATTGCAATACTTATAGCTAAGTAAAGTGCATACGTTAAAAGCAATAGTACAAAATAATACTGTAAAAACATTGATATGGTTTCTGAGCCATATGATGTTTAAAATGATTAAAATATATTTACATACACATATACATTTGACTAAACGCACTCAACTGGTGTTTCTAAATACGCCTACCCCGTGTACCTGACCTAAGTCTAATGCGTGGGCGGGAATAGAAAGTTACAGTTTAAGTTAAGTTTGTTTTTGCCAAGTGAATAACTAAAGAATTCTCTAGGAGGGGTTATTCAGTTCTGTACCTGGAAGTTAGGATGAAATGAGGAATGGTATCTCTTTCTCTGCTCTCGATATTCCAGGCTGCCTGCGAGGGCTACCCGGAAGCGCCGGTGCTGGGTCTCTCGGCTTGAGATAGCAGCGCGTCTCTCAGCGCGTCAGGAAGGCGGGGCTGCTGCCTGCGGGGTCTGCTTCTGCTCTCGGCTTCGGCAAGTATGGCTGCTCCGTCTTGTCACCACGCGTGTGTTTGCATAGGGCAAGGTCAGCAATATTTATACCTTAAAGGTGCCGGGATTGACGTAAGGATGGACATAGGTACGTCAATAAAGATGTCATACGACTTGCTCGTTAGCACATTCTTTACTAAAATTCTCTGTGAAATCAAAACAATGGCCGCACGGATTATCCAGGTTGTCATAGGTTTGATTTGTTATGAGAACGTCGTATGCCTTATCAGGGGCTGGAGGAATGTCGCTTGTCTAATTAGATCTCAAGCGTTATGACCTAATCAGATAACACGTTCCTGTGCCGTAGTGTGACTGCGTCAGATAACGGTATCTGCATCATGGGGGATTTCTTGCCTCATGGGCTGACTGTTAGTTGACTAGCTAGGTAGTTTAACCAGAATAGGGTCAGGAATAGGGGGATCGATTCAGAACCTATAGAAATACACGACATGCTCTGGGGCTTCCTCTGTCTCAAGCGCCGGGACACTCTTTTGAGTAGCTGCGCACTTTAGAAATCCTTTTTAACATAACATAAAAATACTATAAGACTTATAACCACCTATAGTAACCAGCAACAAGTAAGGAATATTATCCTTAGGAATTGGCATATTGTCAAAACAGATATGACTCTTTCTCAGGTACTCCCTGATTCCCCCTCAATCACGTTTAGAAGAGCCCCTTCTATGCGAGACAGTCTGGTGAGAACCAGCCCGGAAGTTATGAAGCCACCAATCACCTGGCTCTCCCTTAAAAATGGTTTCCACAAATGCAGCAGTTGCAGGGCCTGCAAATTTGGTATAAATAAAATTGAGTATACCAATGCATTTGATTCTACACCTATCCAGATTAAGGGTCGCTACTCATGTCGCATTGACTTTGCGGTTTACATACTTGAATGTACCTGTCACCTCAAGTATGTGGGTAGCACGAAGCTCTAGGTGTTCAACCGCATCTTACAACATTTGAGTGCTATAGTGAACACAGACCACAATTATCCAGTGACCCGTCATTTTGATTTAGTTCATAGTAACAACTTGAAAGATCTGTCATATTTTGTTATTGATGCGGTTCCTAAACATCCAAGAGGGGGTAACAGAGAAAAACAGCTACACCAGCTAGAGTCTGAATACATCTTGACACTAGACACTAAAATGCCAAATGGATTGAATACAGGAGAAGATCTCCACAACTTTCTGTAACTGTATTTTCTATCATATTTCATGGCCTGTAAGATACACAATGTAATTATGGTTAGCAGCCACTAGGAAAACATTCTTTTTACCTGGTTTTATGGTGTATATTTTGGATATTGATAGGGTGTTTTTTGCCATGTATTTATACAGCTTTATATGTATTTATTCCAGGGAGTTTTTCCGCTAGCCCATATTTTTAACCATGTTTTCTATTCTCAACCTTTTGCAGTTTTTAGCGAACATGTGGGTTTTTAACTGCAGTGAGGATTTTAGAGAACTGGTTTGAAATGGTGTTGTGGATACTCTATACTGGGGATTACATAACAAGCAGATCCATTTTTACTCTGATTTATGAGATATTCTTTTTTAGCATAGCAATCACTTGATAGTTTGTCCTATTCACTTAAGACAGGAATTTGGTTTTTATATGATTGACATTTTTTTGCTGCTAATCTTTGGCACTTTAAAGCTGGCTATATTTTGCACGTTCTGATTAGAATGGATTTATCCATTTATGTTTTTTACACTATATGGATATACGATCTTTTGAATCCTCAGACATATTGTGAACTTTCTTAGCATCCATTCAGTAGGTTGTCTCCACTGTGTGGTATCACTTGTATCGTTTGTTCAGTTCAATTATACAGTGTTATCCACTGGGATCAGAAGGTTGGTTCCAACCAAGGAAATACATCTGACTAGGTGTAGTCATTTGTCAATTGTGGATCTTTTATCAGATTATATAGGAAATTTTGACGATTTGCACATGTTTGACCCTATGTGGCGGCATATATCTCTATATATTATTCCGGTGTCAGTCAATATTTTTGCATTACTCCCTGTCATATTGAATGATTACATGCGTCACTTAGTTCACTTTTTTATGCACTTGCACTTTTCTGCCAATCTTAATTTTTATAGTATTCCATATATAAAGGAAAGCCAACATTTCGGTACAGGGTTATTTGTTTACATGACTTGTATACATCTCACCCCAATATTGGGCCACTTGGCCACACTATACTGTCGTATTTTAGATGAATAGTCTGTTTTAATATTGGGTTGGATCTTAGAGCTATCAATTGTGTGCTAGGATTTGTCATTATTTATCTGCATAACCATCTGTACTGAATCTTATTGAAAGTATGTTGTCTATGTCTACTTTATTAGTAGGAGTGGCATTATGCTAATCACTATTTAATGACACACCTGTTACAAGCACTTCATGTGATCAAGACCGGGGCGACCTGGTCAAAATGCGTCATGCTGTGGTGGTCTAATTGAAAATAAACGCACCTTATTCTACAAGCTGCTGTGGTCCGTACCTGTTCCTTTCCTTGCCCTGCGTGGGCTATTGGTGTTTGCCAACAGGATTTGTTAGCATTATATATATATATATATATATATATATATATATATATATATATATATATATACCTTTCTCTCTTTCCACCAACCGTCGCTCCTCTCATAACCTCGGGTGCCTCCTTACCGCACAGTGGGGTGCGTCACTATTTCGAAAACACACGATCCTGGTTCCTCGGATCGCTTCACAATTAAGGGCACACCAAGCCGTATCACAGAGTTTTAAACGCCATAATTATTTTCAGCGCTGCACAAATCAAGTCAAACAAACGCGTTTCGGCGTTGCCGCCTTCGTCAGTGTCGACTGATTATACCAATTGTTACGTTTAAATAAAGTTACATAATGGCATTTAATCACTTGATTAAAAACAACATAAAAAACGGCACATTTAATTCATTGCATTAATGTGGCGGCCATCTTGTAATGTCTAACTGTTGTTCGATTGTGATCAATTCATGTCCAATATCACACAATTTCCAGAGACAACGTGAGCACAAATCACTCTACAGTATTGTTACGTCACCATTTTCTCTCCTAATCATTTCATTCTAATTTTGTTATTTTGCCCTGAATGGGCTATTTCTTGTTACAGTCACAAGATATTAAGATTACCACAATCGTCCTAACATAATGGCCTATTTCCAAGTGCATGTTAGATCAAGCTTGACAGTTTCAATCCTGCCTGGGATAGGCAATTTTCTCATTTAACACAAGCTTGACAATTTTGAAGATTCAGTTCTCAGGGAGGGGTAGGAAAGTAGGGGGGGGGGGAGAGGTAAGGATACAGGCAGAAGAAGGAGAATACATTCTATCCAATATGTAGTAAGGTGATCCTCCGAGCACTCATTAAATTGATCAAAGTCTTTGTGTAGTTTTCATTGTTCCATTTAATGTCCAATTCTTCACCGAATTCAAACCATAGATCCAACAATTGATAATACGCAGCCAACACGTGTTTCGTCAAGTCAGTAAGACAAATGACTTCTTCAGGGCTGCAACCCAAAATATATACAATAAGATATTGTTCTTGTAAATAATAGTCATAATAATCATAAAGAAAAGTAAATGCTCTGCAAGTTCATTCCATAAGAGAGCAAGAATAGAGGAATACACCCTCAAACCATAGTTGGTATAATAGTATATACATTCCATACAGTAATTATCGAAAGAAGGCACTTGTACACCAGGTTCGTGCTCTTATCAAACTATAATAAATAAATATTCAAAATTTAAATTAAAAACTCAAGAACAGTAGTTCAGTTTTAGTCATAAGTTGTAGTTGTGGACACCGGAAATACCACAGATGCCCGGATCACGCTCAGTGAAGTTAGGTCTCAACTAATCATAACACACCCACTTCTATGTAATAGTAAAGTAATGGGGCTCACCAATACAGTAAAAATTGAGGTCTGTAGTATAAATACCAACATCAGCACTGGTATCTGTAACATGTAATCATAATAACTGGTTGTCTTAATATGCAAAACCAGAATAGCGTCAACATCTGATCAGTAACGGGTAAATATACCTGCAAATAAATGAGTATTGCTGTCACTAACGTTTAGTAAATGATCGACAGCAAATTGCGCATTAAGTAACAGTCTCAAGTTCAACTTGCTATACAAGTCATAACTCTCCCTCACCTTGTAAATTGTCTGTAATACTCGAATTCTCGTCGTCCCATATATCAAATAGTATAATCCATAAAAGTATCAAATATACGTGTCTGTAACAAAAAGTATACACTAGTAAATCATATAGCTCCTTGTTGTCCACAAGAGTAAGACGCTCATGTTTATCACTATCCCTCACCTCGTAAATTGTCAGCAGAAATCGGGGACCCGTCATCCCATTCATCAAGTAATATAGTCCATAGAGATTACACGTGTACGTGTCTGTAACAAAAAGTATACACTAATTAATCCTATTATTACTTCCCATTCTCTATTAAATAATGTGCTCTCACATCTTTCCTCGTGCTTACCGGTTAGTCACTATCTCCTGGCGTGAAGTGGCGTTCTGCACCCGCGCCATCTTGTAATGGCTTTTTATAGAAAGCCTCTCACCTCGTAAACAAGCACATTGTGCCACCATTACTGAATAGTATATAACTCAAGAAATCTTTACCCTATCCGAAGTTTTTACCAGCTAATATAGGCTCACTATTATGAGAGACGTTATAATAACAGAATATATATTAAAGATACTGTTACGTATAACGAAAAAACAACTCGTAACAAAATATTCTCATAGAGACTAAATTATTTTATTTCAAACTCTATAATTTGATATTTAATATAATTATAGTCATCTGACATCAGTCCACTACTTTATTCTTATCGTTTGTCATTTAGCGCCTTATACGAATATGAGGATTACGCGCCATCTTAGAACAGTCAAGTCGCATTGATCTCTCATGTAAAGGGCATGGTCGATCCGTTAATAGTCAAGCGCCATCTTGGAACAGTCAAGTCGCGTTAATCTTTCATGTACAGTACATGGTAAATCCGTTAATAATCAAACGGAACCATCTTTAGCTGGCCTTATTTTTGACAAAACCAACTCATATTAAGTATTCCGTTATGTCCTCATTAGCTAGTTTAGAGCCTCAACTTTAGATATATTTAAAACCCACTTCTGCGTCAACCGGATACCCACGGCACCACCAATTATTCCACCGCCACAACCATTATTGTCATAACAATCAGTTACCCAAAAGGGCGATTAGGAGAGGTTAGATGCCGGGCGATAGACATGATCACTATATAATATCGACTCTAATGTTATACATACAAATTTTCAGTAAATGTTCACAGAACAGGACAATATAATATTCTTTAAACAACAACTGTCAACATTTTACAGATAAACAAAATTATGGTACTAGATCTCACAAAAAAAAAGGGGGGGGGGGAGCAAGGTCACCACCTGTAATAGTACAGTCAACATTAGCTCCTTATAATTTCCAAATTCATTACATATGAATACTCTCACTGTGATACTGGGTCTCGATAGAGAAAGGATACATTCACCACGTATCTATAATACAGTCAACATTATCTGGTTGTCATTTCACAATTCATTATATATACATACTTTCACTGTCCCAGATAAAACTTATATTCATGATCCACATTAAGACCGCATTCTACGGCTTTCAGTTTGATCAGCCAAAGTACCTCCCGTCTTCTTAGTGTCAAAAGTCATTCCATATGGTGAACTTATTAGGGCTCGACGAAACTGTGCACTAGACAAGGATTTTGAGAGTAACCTTGCTGATATGTCAGCTAGATTTTTGAATCGTGGTTATAAACAGGATATAGTTACAGCAGCAGTAACAAGAGCCAACAAAGTGAAAAGAGAATCTACCTTAATTAGACAGAGAAAAACTGAAGGGGTGACGGATCAGAAGGTCAGACTAATAACTAACTATGGAATGGGTAGTTCTAGATTGTTTACAATTTTGATGAAACATTGGCATTTACTACTTATGGATCAGGACTTGAGACCATACTTATATGACAGACCTAGTTTAACATTCAAAAGAGGAACTACTTTGAGGAATTTGCTGTGTCCCAGTTATCCCAGTAAACCTAACAAAACAGATTGGCTAAACAGCTTTAAAGGCTTCTACAAATGTGGGAGGTGTATCTCGTGTAGATGGGCAAAAAAGAAAGTACTTCAGTTTGAATATAATAACTCAGGAGAATATACTATTGGAATGTTTATCAATTGTGATACTACATTTGTAGTATATGTGATTGTATGCTCCTGTGGGAAGATCTATGTGGGGAGCACGATTAGGAGGCTCCGGGACAGAATAGCTGAACACTTTAGAGCTTTGAAAAATGGAGACACACGTTACCCAATTGCATCTCACTTAGTTCAAAATTTTGAAAATAAGGAACAACATGTTTTCTCTTACCATGGCATTGATCATATCAAACCTGATCCCCGTGGGGGGAACAGACTTTTGACACTAAGAAGACGGGAGGTACTTTGGCTGATCAAACTGAAAGCCGTAGAATGCGGTCTTAATGTGGATCATGAATATGAGCTTTATCTGGGACAGTGAAAGTATGTATATATAATGAATTGTGAAATGACAACCAGATAATGTTGACTGTATTATAGATACGTGGTGAATTTATCCTCTCTCTATCGAGACCCAGTATCACAGTGAGAGTATTCATATGTAATGAATTTGGAAATTATAAGGAGCTAATGTTGACTGTACTATTACAGGTGGTGACCTTGCTCCCCCCCTTTTTTTTAGTGAGATCTAGTACCATAATTTTGTTTATCTGTAAAATGTTGACAGTTGTTGTTTAAAGAATATTATATTGTCCTGTTCTGTGAACATTTACTGAAAATTTGTATGTATAACATTAGAGTCGATATTATATAGTGATCATGTCTATCGCCCGGCATCTAACCTCTCCTAATCGCCCTTTTGGGTAACTGATTGTTATGACAATAATGGTTGTGGCGTGGAATAATTGGTGGTGCCGTGGGTATCCGGTTGACGCAGAAGTGGGTTTTAAATATATCTAAAGTTGAGGCTCTAAACTAGCTAATGAGGACATAACGGAATACTTAATATGAGTTGGTTTTGTCAAAAATAAGGCCAGCTAAAGATGGTTCCGTTTGATTATTAACGGATTTACCATGTACTGTACATGAAAGATTAACGCGACTTGACTGTTCCAAGATGGCGCTTGACTATTAACGGATCGACCATGCCCTTTACATGAGAGATCAATGCGACTTGACTGTTCTTAGATGGCGCGTAATCCTCATATTCGTATAAGGCGCTAAATGACAAACGATAAGAATAAAGTAGTGGACTGATGTCAGATGACTATAATTATATTAAATATCAAATTATAGAGTTTGAAATAAAATAATTTAGTCTCTATGAGAATATTTTGTTACGAGTTGTTTTTTCGTTATACGTAACAGTCTCTTTAATATATATTCTGTTATTATAACGTCTCTCATAATAGTGAGCCTATATTAGCTGGTAAAAACTTCGGATAGGGTAAAGATTTCTTGAGTTATATACTATTCAGTAATGGTGGCACAATGTGCTTGTTTACGAGGTGAGAGGCTTTCTATAAAAAGCCATTACAAGATGGCGCGGGTGCAGAACGCCACTTCACGCCAGGAGATAGTGACTAACCGGTAAGCACGAGGAAAGATGTGAGAGCACATTATTTAATAGAGAATGGGAAGTAATAATAGGATTAATTAGTGTATACTTTTTGTTACAGACACGTACACGTGTAATCTCTATGGACTATATTACTTGATGTATGGGATGACGGGTCCCCGATTTCTGCTGACAATTTACGAGGTGAGGGATAGTGATAAACATGAGCGTCTTACTCTTGTGGACAACAAGGAGCTATATGATTTACTAGTGTATACTTTTTGTTACAGACACGTATATTTGATACTTTTATGGATTATACTATTTGATATATGGGACGACGAGAATTCGAGTATTACAGACAATTTACAAGGTGAGGGAGAGTTATGACTTGTATAGCAAGTTGAACTTGAGACTGTTACTTAATGCGCAATTTGCTGTCGATCATTTACTAAACGTTAGTGACAGCAATACTCATTTATTTGCAGGTATATTTACCCGTTACTGATCAGATGTTGACGCTATTCTGGTTTTGCATATTAAGACAACCAGTTATTATGATTACATGTTACAGATACCAGTGCTGATGTTGGTATCTATACTACAGACCTCAATTTTTACTGTATTGGTGAGCCCCATTACTTTACTATTACATAGAAGTGGGTGTGTTATGATTAGTTGAGACCTAACTTCACTGAGCGTGATCCGGGCATCTGTGGTATTTCCGGTGTCCACAACCACAACTTATGACTAAAACTGAACTACTATTCCCTTCGCGTCCCTTTGCAAGACCTCTGCAACTCCCTCGCCTCCTACTTCCACAACAAGATCGCGGACATACACAACAGCTTCAGCACTCAACCGACGCACGCCACGACCGAACCACCGCCCCCCACCACCACCCTCAGCGCCTGGACACCGATCAGCACCGAGGACACCGTCCACACGATGAACTCCATCCACTCCGGTTCTCCGACAGACCCCTGCCCTCACCACGTCTTCAACAAAGCCGACGCTGTCATCGCACCCCACCTGCGGGACATCATCAACACCTCCTTCGACACCGCAACCTTCCCGGAGAGCTGGAAGCACGCCGAACTCAGCGCTCTACTCAAGAAACCATCAGCCGACCCCACCGACCTCAAGAACTACCGCCCCATCTCGCTGCTCCCGTTTCCGGCTAAAGTCATCGAGAAGACCGTCAACAAGCAGCTGGCCGCATTCCTCGAGACGAACGGATCCCTCGACCTCTCGCAGTCTGGCTTCCGGGCCAACCACAGCACCGAGACCGCCCTGATCGCAGCTACCGATGACATCCGAGCCCTGCTCGACAACAGAGAAACAGCGGCTCTCATCCTCCTGGACCTCTCCGCGGCATTCGACACTGTCTGCCACCGTACCCTAGTACAGCGCCTCAGCAACGTCGGAATCCATGAGAAGGCACTGGAGTGGATCACCTCCTTCCTCGCCGGAAGGACACAGAGAGTCCGCCTCCCCCCGTTCAGATCGGAGGCCACCGAAGTCATCTGCGGCGTTCCTCAAGGCTCCTCGCTCAGCCCAACACTCTTCAACGTCTACATGAGCCCCCTCGCAGCCATCGCACGCCAGCATAACCTCAGCATCATCTCCTACGCCGACGACACCCAGCTGATCCTCTCCCTCACCAACGACCCCGACACCGCCAGAGCCAACCTCCACGAAGGGATGTCAGACGTAGCCAAATGGATGTCGAACAGCCGACTGAAACTTAACTCGGACAAGACGGAAGTCCTCATCCTGGGATCAACACCCTCCACCTGGGACGACTCCTGGTGGCCCCCCGCCCTAGGCAGCGCACCCAAACCAACAGACCACGCACGCAACCTGGGATTCATCCTGGACTCCTCCCTCTCCATGACCAGACAAGTCAACGCCGTCTCCTCGTCATGCTTCAACATCCTGCGCATGCTACGTAAGATCTTCCGGTGGATCCCCACCGAGACCAGGAAGACGGTCACCCAGGCCCTCGTCACCAGCCGTCTGGACTACGGCAACTCCATTTATGCCGGAACCACCGCCAAGCTCCAGAAGAAACTCCAGCGGATCCAGAACACCTCAGCATGACTCATCCTGAACATCCCACGCCGCAGCCACATCTCCGGGCACCTGAGAGACCTGCACTGGCTCCCGGTCAACAAGAGAATCACCTTCCGGCTCCTCACCCACGCACACAAAGCCCTACACAACCAAGGCCCAGGTTACCTCAACAGCCGCCTCAACTTCTACGCTCCCAAACGCCAGCTTCGATCGACCAGCCACGCCCTCGCCGCCGTCCCCCGCATCCGAAGAGTCACCACAGGAGGAAGGTCCTTCTCCTACCTGGCCGCCAAGACCTGGAACGCCCTTCCGACCCACCTCCGCCTGACCCAAGACCACCTCGCCTTCAGGAAGCAGCTCAAGACCTGGCTGTTCGAGCAGTAGCGGACCCCCTCCCCCCAGCGCCTTGAGACCCTCCGGGTGAGTAGTGCGCTATATAAATGCTTTGATTGATTGATTGATTGATTGACTGTTCTTGAGTTTTTAATTTAAATTTTGAATATTTATTTATTATAGTTTGATAAGAGCACGAACCTGGTGTACAAGTACCTTCTTTCGATAATTACTGTATGGAATGTATATACTATTATACCAACTATGGTTTGAGGGTGTATTCCTCTATTCTTGCTCTCTTATGGAATGAACTTGCAGAGCATTTACTTCTTTCTTTATGATTATTATGACTATTATTTACAAGAACAATATCTTATTGTATATATTTTGGGTTGCAGCCCTGAAGAAGTCATTTGTCTTACTGACTTGACGAAACACGTGTTGGCTGCGTATTATCAATTGTTGGATCTATGGTTTGAATTTGGTGAAGAATTGGACATTAAATGGAACAATGAAAACTACACAAAGACTTTGATCAATTTAATGAGTGCTCGGAGGATCACCTTACTACTTTGGACCATTTGGTCTATCTTTGGGGGTTGTGGTAACCAACTCTCCTTCTCTTCCTGAGCACCGTGTAAACCTATACCTGATTACTCACCTTGACTTTGCAGTGCGCTCCGATTAACTGTTACCAGTTGTTGCTTCTATCCAATATATACCCACATCTCTTCCTCATTGTTCAGGCCCATCGGTTTCTTAGTTTGCAACATTATTATATATCTTGACTCCAAACTCCGGAGTTTTTTAACCCAGTCGCCTCCACGTTCAGTTCGTGTTAGCTGGTCCAAGATAAAAAAAAGTTAACAGATTACTGTTACTTTTGTGCACTTCTTCATAGTGCCTGGCCACTGGATAACTCTGATCTTTTGTGTTAATGGCTCGCATATGTTCCAGGCCTCTCAATTTTGTCTGTTTTATGGTACTGCCCACATATCTCTTTCCACATGGGCATATCAGACAATAAACAGTGAATTCTGAATTACAATTCAGTTGTTTAGAGATAATTGTTTTTTTTTACACCTCGATAAAACATGAGGATGGCCTGAAGGCCATGGGTTACTTCCTGGATAGGAGGTCATTAAGGTTCAGAACACATAATCAAATGCTAATATTCTATGTTTCACAGTTACTTGAGGACTGCTGCAGCTGTGACCAATAAACCTTCTTCTTGAGGTATTAATGTCTACCTCAAGAAGAAGGTTTATTGGTCACAGCTGCAGCAGTCCTCAAGTAACTGTGAAACATAGAATCCTTGTACCAGGCATAACATATAACATTCTAGATCCTGATCACAAGGAGTAATGATGTAATGAAACAGATCACCACAGTGTTACAACTGCATTTCCCCACGTGCTACTTCTGTGATTCAAAGGTAGGGTCCCAAGTCTAAACTGAATATACAAAACATTTGCCTGTGGTGGTTCAATATCGTCCATAAATATTTCAAAGCCGAAGACTCCTTTAAAGTTTAAAAAACTAGTAGTTAAAGTATACCTTCTATATGTTGGTGATCAATATACTCCCAAAACCTTCTTTTGAGCAGAGGAACCATTGATTTTGTTATGGACCCTGTGACCTCCCATGCGCACCCCAACCCCAGTTCCAGAAGCCAGTCCTTGATTTTATTGAACCATTTTATACGGCCTAATAGTTTATGCAAAACAATTAGTTCTTCCATAGCCACCTTCAATGGCACCTTTGTTTTGCTGGTCCAGATTCTGATCCAAAACAAGAGTGCCCGGAGGATGGCAAAATGACCTATGGGTTTAAGGCCAAGATCAAGTCTTAACGGCAATAAGCGGGTGCTCCCAGGTAGGTTCAGGATCGCCCTGATGAATTTATTTTCAGCTAGGGTTAGATCATTTAAATTTTCCAAACCCCATAGCTCAGCACCATAAAGGGCTGATCCTAGACCTTTAGCTCTATGGAGTTCCAAAATAGGCAACACTGGGCGATAAGGAGATGCCCTGGCCCTCCTGGCTATAGCGCAATCAGCATGCTGGAATCCCGCTTGAAGGTCTGACAAGATGTTATTATGCTCTATCCAATTTTGGGTCCTACTCAAGATTATTTTGCAGAAAATTTTTTGAGAGACCTCTATAAGGCTGATCGGCCTATAGTTGCAGGGCAACCCTTTATCTCCCTTTTTGTGAATGGGAATAATCTCGGCACCCCTCCAGGTTGCTGGGATTTCGCCACCCGAAAAGATGCCGTTAAAAACTACTTGTAATAGGGGGCCCCAGATTGAGGGTTCAGCCTTATACAGGTCTTCCGGAAGCTTGTCTAGGCCCGGGGCTTTCCCTCTCTGTAGTGCATTTATAGCTGTGATGGTTTCCTCTAAGGTGATGACTGTCTCCTCAGTTAAAACTGTGTTTGGTAATTCGAGTTGCATGCCCAGATCAGTGGTAGCACCCTGTCCTGTGTATAACTCTTTAAAATACTCCTCCCACATGAGGGGCTGAATATGAAAATCTGTTTCTATTTTTGGGTTTGGCGAACCTTTGGCAAGAAGATGCCAAAACAGCTGGCTATTCTTTAGCTTTGCTGCCTTCGACAAGCTTGGCCCAGTATTCTGCCTCCCATTCTTTTTTGGCCTTGGCTTGGACCGATTTATATAGCTTCCTGCATCTCTTTACTTCTATGGGAAGTTTTGATTTAACTGCCATGATTAATTCAGCTTTGGCTTTGCCACATGCCATATTATACCAAGGGGCTATGTTCTGTTTTGCATGTTGGCCGTTTTGTAATTTGCAAAAGACTGGTCCAATTACGGCAGTCAAATGAAGGAATAAGGCCAGGGTGTCATTTATGCTGGTAGCAGTGGTACTCAGATCAACAAGAGTCTGTCTGTTCCACCGCGGAATATATTTTGGAAAGGGCAGTTGGATCAGCCTGTATCATTGGCCAATTGACTCTCTTGTTGTTATTACTAGTAATAACCTGGCCACTCTTGGTTCCGGAGATGCCACACTGTAGAGCTGAGCCAATGAGAGTAAGGGCCAAGGCATTATGATCGCTATCTTCCCGTATTAATATGGCCATATCTTTTACACTACAACAAAATTCAATATCAACCAAGATGTAATCAATCCTGGTTTTGGTTACCCCCCTCTTAAACGTGTGGCATGCTTCTCTATCAGAGTCAGTCCTACCCTTGCAAGCACGAAGCCCATGGGAGATGGTAAAAGGTAAAACCTGTTGCCCCACCCTAGTGTGTTTCTTAATGGAGGTATCTGGAACTTGGCAATCCCTTTAGCTTTGCCACCATCTAGTATTAGTTCTTGCACATAGTGTACAGGTTCGAAGTTGTGTTAAAATCGCCTGCAACTATGAGTCGATGATTCCCTTTGGCAGTCTCAAAGTAGTTAGTTAGTGTTGTTAGTGTACTAGATGGTTTGTGAAGAATCTTAAAGCGATTGTAGATATTAAATTAAATAACCTGACTTGAGTATTCCCTTTAAGAGAGGAGAGTTCTATCCCAAGTATTTCATCAGAGCCGAGATTGAGAGCCTTGATTTTACAGGTCAAGGTATTTTTGACCCAGATTAGAAGGCCACCAGCTGGACAACCAACATTAGACTGCTTTGCTTCAATACTGAAAGTTGTAAAACCTACCCTGCGGACACGTTCAACCGCCCCTGTTTCCTGTAGTAGGCATAGGTGGCAGTCGTCCACTAACTTGCACCAATCAGGGTCCGGTAGCTTTGACCTTATGCCTGCCACATTCCAGGATAAAAGTTTGATTTCCTGGAGTTCAATTGTTGATTCCTGGGAGAGGCCTGTATTAATAGATACCCCATTGACCTCGATTTGTTGGTGACGATAGCTATTCACATTGGCTTGGCTACATGGGGCGAAATTATTGTTGAGGATCACTGGGGAGTCATCCAGCTGTGAGATGGAAATTTCCTCAGTAACGCTTTTTGGGGGAGGAAGAACTACAGGTAGTCAATCTTGGGAGTCTAAGCCACTTAAAGTTTGAAATCTGATTCTAGTTTCCAAGGGTGTGCCTTCCAAATACGTAGAGTGTGGCCTATGGGGTGGCCCATTGGCCGATGGATTCCCCCCCTCTGTTATCTAGGTGCCTATAAAAGTACCCAAGGGGTAGGATATCAATCCCCTGGGACAACCTCTGGTTACCTAGAGAAAAGTCCCCACTGAGCAACTGACTAGCTAATGTCGGAGGTTTACAATTGATCACGATACAATCACCAGTGTGGGATTTGGCTAGAGGGCCCACCCAACTTGACCATCTTAGAAACAGAATCTCAAGGTAATGTCTGTTTGTAAAGTTTGTGTTTTTTTAGCAACCAGTAACATACTTTATTTCTTAGCTGTGTCTGTGTTTCATGTTGGTTTTTGTGAAACGGGGAAACATTTGTGAGAATTGCCACATAAGGGCAACAATTCATTTGTATGCGGCAGATTAGGTGAGGTTTGTGGTTGCTTGGAGCCTACCTGGGTCCTATTGGTGGATGCAGGGGGTGGACTGGGCCTAATCTTACTGGGGATGAGCATGCTAAGCCCCGGTGCCTGGGGCTCGAGGACCCCAGTTGTTTTTGTTGTGCCACTCTGTCAGTATTTTTGGGGTAGATATTAGCAGCGGGACTAGATGATGAATTGGCACACAGAGAAGAATTACCCTCTTCAGGCCTAGTGTTCCCCCCATGAGTAACCCCCCTGTCCCGCTCTTTCCCTTTCACTCCAAACCCTGTTATCAGATCAGTTAGCAAAGTTTGCATTAGAGTCACTGCAGATTCTAGTTTGTCCAGTCTTTCCATGATAGGCAAAATGTTCTTTAAAATTATTTCCTCTAGGAGGGATGCTAAAGCCGCTATAGTTTGTGGGGGATTAGCATCAGGATGGGCCGGCAGCATGGAGTTTGGGCCTTCCGGGGTGGAGGGACTTTGTGAAGGTTCAGCTTGGTGTGTTGAATTCGGAGGCAGCGTTTTTTTCCTGGATCTAGTCCGCATATGTCGCGTAGGTTCTAAGTTGGTCTTTTTTCTCGTTTTACTTGCCAAATCTTCTACTGCAGCGTCTTGGGGTGTTTTGTCATGTATTAGTGCCGGTGAGGAGGTTCCAGTAGATACATAATTGACTTGACTTGTGTCATCAGTTTCAATATTTAGGGCCGCATGAAGTGTGGTTGCGACAGATATTTCGCCCCCTCCCACTGAGAGCCGTCGTTCCGCTACTTGGATCTCCATATCAATGGCCTTAGCTGCCCGGAGAAGGAAGCAATCAAGAGTAGAGTTGGACATAGTTTTTGGAGTTGCCACCTTCCCCCCATTGTGTTTTTGTTCCAGTCGCCATACTAGTGGGAATCACGATGCATACATAAAACATAAAACAACTTACTTGGGCAGAAGGGAGGAACCAGCAATGTTCGTTTACTTGTCTCCAGTGTCACAGGGCCAAGGGGCCTGGCCCCGCCCCGCCTCTGCCTGCCGCTTGGCCCGGGCACAACCGCGCGCGTCCTGCACTGCGGGAGCCCTGCTTGAATTTAAAGCGCCTCCAGGCGCGTGATGCGGGCGTCCACGGTGGATTCGGCCGCAGGGGAGCCTGGGACATGCAGTCCTGTCCCGCTCCTGCTCTCCCCCCTTGGATAGCGCTGTTGCCGGCAAAAACATTGGCATCCTGACTTTGAGAAGGGCACAGAACTCCTTTTCAGCGCCATTATTTCACGAGCATGTTTTTCCTGGTGCTCGCTGCTTTTCCCGCTGTTTGCTGTGCATGGCCATTTGATTGCACGTTTGGATTCATCTACGACTACCTTTCTGAGTAGGCGGCTGTCTGTTTGCCTAGTCCTTAGCGTAACTGTGCTAAAATATCCTATTCCATCTGTAATACTTGTTTTACTAGAGCCTTGGTTTTGTCTGACACAATATGGAACAACATTTGTCATTTGTTATCAGGGGTGATATGTTTGTTAGCCTTCAGAGAAACATTTGCTGTTCTTTAATCTCCTATTATTTACAACAAGAGGTGGTGATGGACAGAGTCTCTGAATTAAGCAGAGTACTCTCACCCAGTCAAGAGATCAGGGCTAGATCCAACACCGTTTTTTAGCTCATTGCACTATCCCAGTTTCAGAACCTGGCTGTATGCAAATTAGTCTGTCCCTGGCCCAGTGCATCATGGGAACAGGGCAGACCAGACTACAAAAGCCAATTCTTACACTGGGAAGGAAACAAGCTTCCGGGGACCGGTTTCTGGCATTACAGCCGTCTTCGGCCCGGCTTGCTTGAATCCTGATGGTGCAATGAGCAAGGGACTCACAACTGAGTATACCCTTCCACGCTTAGGGTGGACAAAATTATTTACAACAAGAGGTGGTGATGGACAGAGTCTCTGAATTAAGCAGAGTACTCTCACCCAGTCAAGAGATCAGGGCTAGATCCAACACCGTTTTTTAGCTCATTGCACCATCCCAGTTTCAGAACCTGGCTGTATGCAAATTAGTCTGTCCCTGGCCCAGTGCATCATGGGAACAGGGCAGACCAGACTACAAAAGGCAATTCTTACACTGGGAAGGAAACAAGCTTCCGGGGACCGGTTTCTGGCATTACAGCCGTCTTCGGCCCGGCTTGCTTGAATCCTGATGGTGCAATGAGCAAGGGACTCACATCTGAGTATACCCTTCCACGCTTAGGGTGGACAAAATTATTTACAACAAGAGGTGGTGATGGACAGAGTCTCTGAATTAAGCAGAGTACTCTCACCCAGTCAAGAGATCAGGGCTAGATCCAACACCGTTTTTTAGCTCATTGCACCATCCCAGTTTCAGAACCTGGCTGTATGCAAATTAGTCTGTCCCTGGCCCAGTGCATCATGGGAACAGGGCAGACCAGACTACAAAAGCCAATTCTTACACTGGGAAGGAAACAAGCTTCCGGGGACCGGTTTCTGGCATTACAGCCGTCTTCGGCCCGGCTTGCTTGAATCCTGATGGTGCAATGAGCAAGGGACTCACATCTGAGTATACCCTTCCACGCTTAGGGTGGACAAAATTATTTACAACAAGAGGTGGTGATGGACAGAGTCTCTGAATTAAGCAGAGTACTCTCACCCAGTCAAGAGATCAGGGCTAGATCCAACACCGTTTTTTAGCTCATTGCACCATCCCAGTTTCAGAACCTGGCTGTATGCAAATTAGCCAGGTTCTGAGCTGGGATGGGGCAGTGAGCTAAATAACAGTGATGGATCAAGCCCTGATCTTGGGACTGGGTAAGAGTGGTCTGCTTAATTCAGACACTCTGTTCATCACCACCCCCTTTTCAGAATCATTTTTGGCCACTATAGGTGTGGCAGGGTATACTCAGACATGAGTCCCTTGCTCACTGCTCCATCAGGATTCAAGCAAGCCGGGCCGAAGAGGCAGTATCGAATGGTGGTGGTGGTTTCAAGAAAGCAGCAGAGTTGTAGCGACTTATGGTAGTGGCTGACATTGAGGGTGGGACTCTTTCATCTGTTCATCTTGAACTTGTTTGTGTGAACCATCTCGAAGGCCTTCAGATGCGCTGGACTCTGGATCATCCTTGATAACTTTGGAAATTACGGCCTAAGTCTTTGCCTCCATTCGCTCTCCCTTCCACAATTCTGAAAAAATCTTCAGTCACTAGCTTGGTAAGCACAACCCCTTGCTTTGCCTGGGTTGTGGCGCCTGATGCTGAGGTAGTACGGGTTCACTTTACTCAGGTTCTATTGAGTAAATAACTGTTTTATCCTTTGCCATCTCTTTGCACTCTCTTTATCTTCACCACTTTTTTTTTCCTAATCGTAATGTTATCCTGAAATTTGTGATTATCAATATCGGCTCTTTGAACACTTGGTTGATGTTTTTTTTTTTGTGTTAACGCTCCATATTACATATGACTGTATATTGCGTAGTAGCATAGTACCTTTATGTACGGTCTGATCAACAGATTCTTTGGTCACCGATATGTAGATTTCTTTGCAATACATTTGTTGTTTTCAACTTCTTTACAGCGGCTGGTGTTGAGTTTTGACTCCACATACTCTAAGCGTCGGTTCCGTACTTTGACTGCAACACACATTGCATGCACGAGCAGTTTGCTTGGAACGTGGCATACTCTTTGGGAGAGCACCGTCAATCTTCGGGTTACATATCTCCTAAATCATCGCCAGTTGTAGTGTCCTCCCTAGTCTGGGTACACCCCAATGACTATGCTACACACGGATCTTAGTATTACACATCTTTATTATCCTATGTGTTACTGCGAAATTAACATTCTAAACTAGAGTTCATTGAATTCCGCTCTAACACTTATGTCACAGTTCTACGGAGTCTATCAGGAGCCAAAAGAGTTCCATAATTTCTAACTCGCATTACGCTACAGCTTTAAGGTTTGTTTAGTAATTATGTGCAGCACCACCAAAGGTCCCATCACAGCAGTAGTGTAGAGGAATCTGACACATATTTAAAGGTACATAATCCAGACCCTCCAACCGTCTAAATGAAATAACAACCTGGAACTAATCACCCTACAAAGATTCCATTTATATCAAAAAGATGACAACACTTAGGGCGCCGGGCCTACCGGGAAACACTTCAGCAAACCCCTTTCCCCTCTCCATTGCTGCACAGGATCAGTTAGAGAGAGAGAGAGAGAGGCCCCATTTGCAAAAGATTATATACCCTCCTCTCTCCAGAGTGACTGCAAGTGATTTATTTATTTTAAAATCGTTTTTGTTTAGTCCTAAATCCTAAACTAAAACAAACAACCAAATCATGGATGCAAAACAAACAAGAAATAAGGTCTGGGCTGACCAGTCTCGAACAGGATCATGACACTATACATAACAGCAGTGATTCCGGTGTCTAGCCACATCACTCACATATCCACATTGTCTAAGAGCATTAAAGGTACCAACCTCATAGCTCAATAGCGTCTCAGAAGGTACACAGGGGCAGCAGCTTGTTACATTGTGTAGGTATTTCTCAATTAGACTTAGGGATAGTCAAGGCAAGAGGTTGCTTACAGTTTCTGTCTTTCCTTCCATGTACTCTCTGAAGGGGCTCCATATATATCTTGGGTGCGGTCTGGGGATCCTCAAAGATGCATGTATCTCAGCTTTTTCACTACAAAATACCGCATCTCCTAGCCAGTCACGGGTCTAGGTATAGGGCCTTTAAGCCAGGTCCCGGCTAAACACTGTCTAGCGAGCACCAACAGCAATGCAACCATCTTTCACCTGTTAGGAGGGACTTCTGCAGGGATTGCGAGTGTGACATCCCGTCCCTAAGGAAGACCGTACTTCTCCAACCATTGGTGTCCACTTTATGAAGGTCTCTCCCATTTGGTGAAGCATTCTGGAATGCTTTTTAATCTGACCACAGGGGTGAAGATCATTTGCTGGATACAGTGTTCCTATGTTCTATGTATTAAATAACCTTTTCTGACTGTGGATAGTCAGTTGTATACTTGTTTGTGCTGTGCTCTGTCTTTGTTTTGTAATTTGGTGATGCCAAGGGACAAACGTGGTGAAAAGTCCTGTGTCATTCCATTGCTCACAAGATCCTTTGGTAAGGTTACCATGAAATTGGATTTCTTACAGTCCGGGACCTCGGGCCTTCCCTCCTCACAGATCTACATTGGTAGTAGACTGAACCTCACCTCTTTCTTGGTAACCAGATCTGCACCATAGCTATGGCTATCGTTCTCCTGTGAGTGGGCTGATTAAAAGTCCCTTCCTCGTCTTTTCTCTTCGGTGGAACAATGAAGATCTCCTTAGGAGTATTGGCTCCAGGTTCCACTTACCTGCTATGGGGTTGAGGACAATGCTGTACCCCAAGGCCAGGTGGAAGCCATAAGAGATATGTAGGTAGATGGATCTGGTGGGAATATAGAGATTGTCCCCTCAAAAGGTAGGTTATTCCATAATAGCCATGGGGAAGCTGATAAGGACATCCTTATACCGCTAACAGGATCCTGTTTAACTCATTAGTATTTGTCCATAGAATAATTTATGGGTCCTCCCCTATCATAGTTGTCTCCATGTTTAAACAGAATGTTCGATGTCGGTTTTTCAGGTCTAATAACCTTTACCACCTGGCGGCTCCTTCCTTTAGATCTCGGAAAGTAGGGTGCTGGGCTTTTTGCTGCATCGCTCCATTCTGAGGTCAGCCTCCTAAACCTCTGTAAAAAATCTGAAGACCTGATTGTTTTCCCTGTCATTTGTTTACTGTTGTCCCTTAAGAGCTAAGAAACGCCTACGTTGTGCTGTATAAAGAATTTTAACATAACTTAATGCCTGTTAGAACATTGGAATGTTGGTAGCTCTATTGAAGACAATGGTGTGCTCCGGGCTTCTAATGGCTGGTAAAAGCCTGGAGCGCCAACATTCCAATGTTTATCCTTCACATCTGTTGCTGTGAACAAAGGCCTTAGTGAGACCGAGGGGATTTTAAATCCCCTCTATTCACCGAGGCCTTGGTTTTATTTGTTAGAACATTCTGCTCTCTAGTGTGGTGTAATGTTCAAATTGCCTTATAGCCCACCATAGCTGGGCTATACCGACCATTAAAGGCCATCTCCCTTGTTAAAGGCCAGGGGCAGGCTTTTAATGGCCGGTTTAGCCCACTCAGGCAGATTAAAAAGCTATAGAATAGCAACATTACTGATACCATTTTACTTTCTGGAGCAGGACTTCTGTTGAGATAAAAAGGATTTTATAATAGAATGTATTTTTCTTCTGGGGCACAATGTAGTTCGAATTTCCTGAGACAAATGCCTACTTTTGCTACTGAACAGTACTGTTTCTGGTTATGTGAGGATTTTTAGGTCTGACCAGAAGCAGCTTTAACTGTCTAAGTTACTGTGAGGATGTTTAGGTCTGACTAGAAACGATTTTAGCTGTCAACCAGAGCTCTGATCATGAACAAAAATACATATGCAAAAGGGAGCTTTCGGTCAGCCCACTATACTTATTGGATTGCTTTGGGTCAGACCCTTTCAGCCATTGCTTGTCGAAAGGCTCATTCACATGTGGTTCAACCCACAGGATTATTTTTTCTTTACTGGTATGCATCCCTTTCATTGGGTTGGTGCACTTTGGGTATGTGTCCGCCTATGGAGTGTTCCTAATGCAATGTATTGACTGTTAAGGTCCTTGCATTGCAATTGAAAGTCAATCTTGTTGTTTTTTGTTAATAATATTTCATGTTTACACCAGTTATAACGATGAGCCCTTGACCTAAGAGCTTTGTTGGTCACTATTTTGCAGAGGTTTCTGCATTGCAGTGGTTCAATGCTACATTAAAAATTCCTGCACTGGAACAAAGGTATTCAGCATTTCATGTACTGTGGGCTGACTGATAATGGTCTGTCTATCACTTGTGTGTGCCTGCAGCTAAGGATGAGTCTTGTAATCACCTGCAGTCGCACAGGGCAAGCAGTTCATTTGCATGCCCATGCCACTTGGTGCCAGATTTTCACAAAATGCAAGCAACACAGAGCAGCCTCCAAAGAGGCATTGCAAGACATTGAGGGAGCAAGGGAGCACCATAGCTACAGAGATATGACACTCTCCTCCCCTTTCCTTTGCACTGGCGCTGATTTCAGCTGCCATGTGCTAGGCACCCACCTTAACCCCATAGCGCTAAAGTGCGCCCCTGAGTCAAGCACAGAAGGGTGCCTTTCCTGTACAAAATACTATTCATAGATAAGTTCAGACACTTTTCCCACTTTTTCTGTGTGCTGCACAGTGCACACGCATGCAAAGTAGGAAAAGAAAGGAGAAATGAAAACAATTCTCCTCTTAATGCCTTCTTTCAGATGGCGTTAACTTTGGGTGCTAAGTCCTGTCTACAATTGTTTTTAGATAGGGTTTTGCACCAAAAGGCATGCGTGGTTCTATGGGACCACCCATATACCACCCATACAACGCCCCCTTGGTGCTAAGTAACACAAAGCAAGGCTTGGTGCTGCTTTGTTTTACTTGTAGGGTACTTTCCAACTCAAAACAAGTTCTGCGTAGGAAAGTAAATTAGTAAAAAAAAGCATGTGCTTGTTAGCGCCACTTTTCCAGCGTTAACCCAGCTCAAAATGTTTGAAAATCTACCCCTTAGTGTCTTTCTTCCATGGGAGGAGGCATCCCTTTCAGAGTTGAAGAAGTGAGCAGGTACAATCTATCCCTCGCTCAGTGGATTCCTGCAGCAGGTGGGTACATCTGTTGTGGGATTTAATTCCTTTTTCTTTATCTCACCTGTGATGCCCAAATCCACTGGGAAGGCAGTCTGATTAATGGCAGCAGGAAATGGGCACCTCAGTCGTAAGCAGTGCTGGAGCTGGCGGCTTGGGCTCTGCACCAGAGCCACGGCAACTACTGCTCACCTTCTGCTTGGAATCACGCTGTGGCCACAGCTCCAGGGACTGGAACATTGCTGGACACCGAGGGATGCCCCCAGATGTGCTGGAACAGACGGCATGAGCATCTCTTTCCAGCTGTAGTAGTCGTCCTTGGGCTTGAATCTGTCAAACACATCTGGAAATAGCTTCCCCAGGCATGGTGATTGGGGTGCAGCAGGACAGCAAGCCCTGTTTACCTTTGAGGACAAGAACTTATCAACATAAGAGGATTTTTTAAAAATTGTGTTTAAATAGTCTTAATAAGAAAATATTCTATTTTGTTCAGTATATTGGTATATACTGGTGGGGTCTTCTTGATGCACTTAGTATCTTTCTTAGATGGCTACCTAGATGTTCTCTGACATTGGCTTTTTCTTGCTTTGCCTTTGTAGTGATTCTTGCGTTCTTGTCCATTTTCCCTTCACCAGGGTAGCAGTTCCATGGAGAGAATGATTGTCACAATGTCCCTCCACCGCCTCCTGGCCGTTGCTCGCACCTTGGCAGACAGATGGCTGTCCGCGCCAGATGTCACAAGAGGAATCTCCCTGGACTTCTCGGCTAATCGTGCATTGCCATGCTGTAGGACTTCTCCAATTGCTTATTTCTCTGTACCCTTGGAATACAACCGATTAATAAGAACGCAACTTGGTGCGTTTCTTCAGACACCCTGGACCGCCCCTTATTTTCGGAAATTGGTTCCCTCAAGATCCGAAGCAATTTCTAAAACTCAGGCTTGCACTATTCACTGTCCTGATGATGATCCTATCATTTCTTTGAAAGGATCGAAACGTCGTCAACCCATGTAAAACAGTATGCACATGAATCCACTGTGTTAAAAAAGTGGATTGGTTGTTTGTACTTATCTTGCTACAATTTACATTAAACAAGCTACCCTTGTCTTGCCTGAAACGTCTTTTTTTGTTTTGTAAATGTTATCTTTTCTGTAGGATGCAGGATTGTGTCCCACTATATTGTTGTGTTGTTCACAGTATTTTTCTGAATGTATTGCTTAATTAAATTGACTGTCCGGCCGGACACTCCCAATATAGTACTGATTCGAGTCTATATTTATCCTTTTCAAATTCTGACTATATAAGGAACATTGTTCTAATGTATAGATGTGTGGCGGCAACACCCCCTTGGTGCATGTGCCTAAATAGACAGGCTATGAGTGGCCATGCATTGCCATGTGGCACTGTTGACGCAGCAGGTAGTGGAGGCTGTTACCTGATAGCACTCCCCACCTGGGTCGACACTGCAGAGAGCGCAGCTAGGAGTGCCACCTATAGGACAATCAGATGAATGATGTGCCACACATGTTACTAAAATGCACAAGCCACCATCCACAAATCTCTCAATTTCTCAAGCACCCATCCACACATCAAGTCACTCGTCCATAAAATTGCTCGCATCCTCACACACTAACTTAACTAGCTACTCACGCATTCACCCACTTATCCAGACATCCCATATGGACTCCACTCACTCATACAACCACTCACCTATTTACTCACTCGCTTAACTATTCAGCAACTCACCAACCCAGTCATTTACTCTTCTGTCCACTCATACATTTCCCATCTACCCTTTCATGCACCTGCGCACCCATCATCTCACCCATCTGCTAACTCACACACTTTCCAACCTATCTACACCCTTACCTAGTCACTCAACCAAAAAAAACGTACCGATCAGTAAACAAATAATTTCCCTTATTTAAAAATGCAAGACCTATAGACTTTAACATTGTCTAACAGTTTAAATTCATATCGTTTATGTAGTCTGGCAGCTCACACTCAGCTGTGTATTGAAATTCAGGTTTCGCTCACATGAGTCTTTAAATAACAGCACATTACCGGCACCATGCTTCCCCTGCACATTTATTTTAAGCTTCCTTCACACTTAGGTGCACATTTAGGTATCTGTGTCATCATTGCTGTCAAGTTCAGCTTAGAATGAATGCAAATCCAGCCAAATCCATTTAAATCTCATTTTTTAAACAAACAATTCGAGAAAGGCATCCTCATTGCCTTTGGCTCACATCAAATTCCTGAATCAGTCCTCTTGTTGAGCAGCTGGCATTGCGATTATCGCAGTGCCACAGGATTTGATGTGTTGTGTTTTCTTATCATTGAAAGCTAGAAGACCTCAGATATGTGGATTCATAATGTAGGACAGGAACCTAATGACAGTGGCATTGTTAGAAATTGGGTTTCTGGTTGGCATAGGTATGCACCATGTCCAAATAGGAACCACAATCCTAGTCAGGGTAAGTCAACAACACACCCTATAGTAGCCCATGCTCACCCTCTGGTAGCTTGTCACAGAGCAGTCAACCTTAACCTAAAAGGCAATGTGTAAAATGTGTGCACCATGTTAAACAGTAAAACACTGAAAACACAACACTTGCTTCGACACCACGTTACACAAATAGCTCTTAAAGAAATAAATAAAACAAGACCAAAATTACAAACATCCAATTAGTAGAAGTCAAGATATGAATTTTTTAATAATAAATGCAAAAATAGGGCTAAGAAGCAATAAGCATCTATGTGGAATAGTAAGTTGCACTGGATCGGGACAAAGTCAAAAGTTAAGGCCGACAGAGATGGAGCGCAGACCAGATACAGGGATCATGCAGGCTGGCTGAATAAAAGTACCTGATCCTTTTGGCCACACGAAGATGCGGGTGCAGTTGAATGATGCATTGGTGTTGATCCCGCAATTGAGATGATGCGTCGATTTTCTCCATGCAACGATGGCGATGCCCTGGTTACAAAGACAAAGCACCAGTTCCAAAATGCTAGGTTCCGTAGCTGATGTGCCGGGTTTCTCCACCCAGTTGAAGGGATGCATTGATCTTCTCTCTGCAGTGGCAGCGATGTGATGGTTCCGATGGAGATGCCCTGGCTCAAGTGTGATGCACTGGTTCTGTTCCTGCAATAGGGGCAATGTGTTGATTCTGGTCGCACAGCACAGGATGTTGCCTTGGAGCTAGCACCCGGGTCCACTTTCAATGGGCCAGACACAGGAGCAGGGTGGAAAACGTTGATGTCCCTTGATCATGGAGCAGGAGACTAGTCAGCTAGCCCTTGGAGTCACTCTGGGTTTAGTGATAGAGGTCCAGTCCTTACCCAGTTAGTGAGAGCAGCAAGGCAACATAGCTAGGCAGCAATCCAGCAGAGTGGCAGTCCTTAAGCACAGCAGTTCTTCCTGGTATAGTGGGTTCAGGTCCAGAAGTGCACTGAGATGGTAGGATCCTAGGTCCAATACGTATACCAAGTTGTGCCTTTGAAGTGGGGGTGACTTCAAAGAAGCATCTTTGAAGTGCACATAGCTCCTTTCTTTCTTTTTGCCATGGCTCCAGGATTACTACAGGGGGTATACAGCCCTTTGTGCGTGGACAGGGCACAGCCTATACAGCTGTAAGTGTGAGGCTGTGCCCAGCTCCTCCCTCCCATCCTCCCACGAAGTTGCATGAATGTAACATCCAACAACAAGATGATGGACGGAGTGCTGAAACTTTCCAAACTCTCATCTCTAGTAAAGAGATCGGGGTTAAATCCTTTTTTTTTTTTGCTCACCATGCCACCCCAGTTTTGACCCAGCCATATGAAAATCAGTCTTGACCCTGCGCCCCATGGGAACAGTCCAGCCCGAACTGCCAGGCCAGATCCTCCCTGGCCTGGATCAAGCATCCTGTGACCAGTATTGGAGTATCACCCCTCATCAGCTAGGCTAGTTTGAATCCACTGGCCCAGCGAGCAAGGACCCACTTCTGGGCATACCCATGGCAACTTAGGGCAAACATAGCAAACACAACAAGATGATGGGCGGAGTGCCTAAACGCTAGAGAGAATACACAAACTCCAGCTGTCACCTAGCCTGGCCAGTGATCAGAGACAGGCAACAGACACCAAGGGGCATATTTAATAGGAAGTGGCAGAGCGCAGCACTAGCCTCTTTGGCTTAACGTCACACTACGCCATTTCCGAAACGCAGGGCTACACCGTATTTACAAGGACAATGCTGCTGGAGAACGTACATGGCATGCTGACGGATATTGGAAATATTATGATGGAACTTATCATGACTCCATGAGCACTGACAATACGGAGGATCAATTTTCACACGTCTCACATATTTGAACAAGTTGGATTATATTGTTGATGAATCTTATATTAAGACCGATGCATTCTGCGAAAGCTGTGACTGCAAAAGTATAGTGCGCAATACGTTGCAAAGAAGCCTTGAGGAAGCCCGAATAGGGCGAAACACGCGTCGGCTGTGGAGCATTGTCTTTTAAGAAATAAAACATGAACTGTTTACACAACATGGCTCTCTGGGAATGATAAAGATTATTCCGACAAGAACATTGATGGAGAAAAAGTGCTAACTGCACAGAGGATAAAAGTGATTACATGTGATGTGCGCTGGTGTTTTACTTTTGATACAGTGCCGTCCTGTGTTTCCCCCAGTGCTGGTGATAATTTTAGCTGCCTAGCGCCAATGCAGGCCCCCTTGCACCATAGTGCAAGGGTACCTGTGCTGCAGGGGTAGATTGTTTATGTGCAGGAAGGTGTCCCTACTGCACATACACAATCTGTAAAAGGCGTTTTGTAACTTCTATGTGTGCTGCTTAATGCATCACATAGAAGTTGCAAAACATCATTTTTTTAAATTGATTTTTTATGTGCAGTAAGGGACACCTTCCTGCAGATATACAATCAATGGCCTTTTACTGTTTCTATGTGTGCTGCACAACGCAGCACACATAGAAACAGCAAAAACGAGGAGAAATGAAACATTTCTCCTTGTTGCTCCTGTTTAAGACCAGGTTTTCCCTGGTCTTAATTTTCACACTGCCCCATATTTACGCTGTCCTTGTAAATATGGGGCAGCATCAAAATCAGTGGGTGTTGCGGTGGAACACCCAACACAAAACCTATTGCCCGCCCTTTTCACGCTAAGTAAAGTGTGAAAGGGGACCTTATTTATAAGGCAATGTTAAGCCACGTTAAGTGGCTTAACGCTGCCTTGTAAATAAGGCAAAGCCCATATCGCCACAGGAACGTCACTAAAAGTGATGTACCTGTGGCGATAGGAGCTTGTAAATATCCCCCCAATGACTAAGAGTGGAGAAGTGTGGCTGAATGGTTAGAGCGGCAGACCCTGATGAAGAGGTCTGACCCGGGACCAGGGTTCAATTCCCGCCTCGGCGGGTCTTGGGCTCAATTTCCTCGGACCTGATAATTCTCGCCTCGGTGCCTATTCTAATCATGGGTCCCACTCTGCAACTCTGGGCAATAGTTTGCTTAATCTCCACAACGGCCTCAACAGCGCTGGGATTCCTGGCTTCACCTTGGGGGTGCCCAGGAGTGGACATTTCACAGGGAAAAGGCAGGAAGGGTTCCACAGCGGTATGCGTACAGCACCAGGACACCCCAGTTGGGGTATAAGTGCGCTTTACAAGTACAAATTACATTTCATTTCATTTCATCATTATCATTCCATAGGTACGAAACATTACATATGTACCTTCCCTCAATCGGAATTACGGCGTTTATTGAATGGAATATGGAATCCCCAATGTTAACCAATTAGAGGGATAGGCCTCTCAGTAGTGAAAAAGGAATTAGGGAGTTTTTCACTACCAGGACATGTAAATCTTAAAAGCACATGTCCTGCGATTTAATTACATTGTACCCTGCCCCATGGGTCACCTATGGCAAACTGCACACACAGGCTCTGCAATGGCAGCCTGAGACATGTTTATAGGCTACTTGAGTGGGTGGTACCAGCAGTGCTGCAGTCCCACTAGTAGCTTTTAATGTACAGGTCTTGGGCACATGTAATGTGCTTGAATGGGGATTTATAAGTAAGTTAAATATGCCAGTGTGGATATATCAATCAAACTACGTTTATGGGACAGAGTACAGGTACTTTAGCACTAGTTAGCAGTGGTAAAGTACTCAGAGTCCTTAGGCCAGCAAAAAGGAATCAGCAAACGTATGAGGCAAGCAGGCAAAAAGTTTGGGAAGACCACCCTAAGTCTGTCTAGTCTAATAGACATGTTGTAAAATTTGAAAGTGGAGTGGGCTTAAAGACCCTGCCGATGCTGCACTGTGTGAGAGAGTGACTAAATAGAGCTTGAATTCTTCTGTGGTGAGTTCTAAAAGAGCATCTTTCCCTAAGTCATTGTGTAAAAATGTGTCTTAACGGTGCACTTTACAACACAAAACCAAAAGTATCCTACAATATATCATATACACTTACAAGCAGTTCTAAAGAGACACTTATGAATGGTCACAGTGTGTGAAGCCAGAATGGCAGTACCCAGGAATGGTGTGGGAAGCGATCAGAATCCAAAACAAGTTTTCACAAATTGCGCCAAACTGTAAGAAATTGGGTTATTAGTTGTGCAGGATATAAGGCATGCACAGGTATTAGGTACTCAATTTCCCCTTACTGGGAACCACGCGCCCCACTGTAGCACTTGACTCTCTCAGAGTAGCAAAGCAGTGCAGTTTAAGGCCTACTCAGGGGAGTGTGTGTGGGCTAGTAATCACCATTCGCTGGCATGCAATAATAACACTCAATAAATGACTGTCCTGTCAGGGATTTTCCCTTGAAAAAGAAAAAGAACATTTAAAAAAACACACCCACACACCCACACACACACCCACTCTCTCTTTCTCTCTCAGTGATGAATCGCTGCGTGAAAGCAGTGATGCGCCACTTCTCAGTGTGCCCTCCTTGCGACACACACACACACACACACCCCTCTAAATACGTCACATTAATTTACAAATATATACATGAGGCAGATTGAAATATCTTGATGACATTCTGCAATCATATTTGACCTCTAGTGGGTCTTGACCCCCTGAATTCACAATACCCCCCAACCTAAACCAGATAGAACATCGCAAAATAGGGTGGGGGGGGGTATCACAATAAATAAAACAAGCCTATAGGCTTTTTCAATGGGTCATCACTACAAAATATAAGGTAATCCTGCTGGTTTTCTCTAGGGGTCACCACTTTAAAAGTCCAATAACCACATGTTAAGAATCACCATAAATATTAACCATGGTTACATGCAATCGTTATTACCAATAAAGTATTTCAAGGTTATCAAACATCCTTATTGGCAATGTATCTTTCAATAAAGCACTTAAAACCAACATAACGTGTTTGAGTCTTTTTTAATACCTTTAGACCACATAAAATGCGGTCATGGACACAACACCTGGAAGGTGCCGCACTGACAGCTGAAGAGAAAAATCTGCAGCCTTTGGTGTGCTTGAAAACTATGGTGAAAAGCTTAGGCTCATGCTTTGTTTCTGTTTTCTAAGGAATGTGCCCAGTCACAACCGAACAGCCCTATCCTTTAATTCATTGGTGATGTGCGGTGAGCCCACTTCCATGTGGCCAGCCGGCTCCCTACATGATTGGCACCATCCTTGCTGCGCCGGATCCGGCGGTCCGGCGGCCGCCTCCATGTAGGCAGGGCATTGTGGCTGCCCTGCTCACCCCAGACATGGCATGGGGAGCGGGGTCAAGGCCACTGTTCTCTATGGGCCTCATTTACGACAAGTGATGAATCGCTGCGTGAAAGCATGGATGCGCCACTTCTCAGTGCGCCCTCCTTGCGACACCAATGATGCGTCATATTTACAGTATGACGCATCATGTCACAAGGAATGACAGATACGTCAGTTTTACTGATGTATCTTTCAGCGTAAAAGTGGCGCATTGCTGGAGTTGTGTCGGAAGCGTGACGCAACTCCAGCAATGTTCTTTTCACATGGAGCAAGCCCCATGTGAAAGGGACTGCGTCACCCTTACGCTGCCATGAGGAAGGCGTAAGGTTTTGACGCATTGGCGTCCTAGAAGTGGCGCACAAAATCTCATAGATTTCGCTGCGCTACTCCTACGACCCTTTCTTGCGTGGGAAAGCCCACCCTGCATACATTATACCTGCAGATAAACCATTAAATCCTACTGACCTTACCTATGAGTTCTCACTAATATTATAAGGAATATCCAATGTCAACATATAACCTTGCAGAGTCCCCACTGTGCCAGACTACCTGGGTGCAGTTACTGTGCTGCTCATGACTGCAGTCTCACACGCACAGCCCGCACACATATGCACAGAGTGTGCATACATGTGCACGTGTAACAAGCCAAGACCACTTAACCTAGCTGCATCACAATGGCCTTATCTTTAAAGGGGGTCCTTTACCATGTGATTACCATGAATGCAACACAAGTACTGAGTCTCACCCAGGGTAAAATGTCCAAAATCGGGTGATTAGAAAAAACAAAAAATCTGGGCTTACTAAATGGGCGGAATCCAATTGCAACACAAACGTTACAGGAAAATAGTCACATATTAAACACCAGCTGTCCACTTTAGCTAATTGAATTCACACCATTCCCAAGCCAAACCAAAACTTCTAATTGCTCAAAATACTCTTTTTTTGCCCAATTACCATTTTTTCCATTTTCAGTAAAGACACAAGCCTGATTCTCAAATATCAGGTCGCTGTGTTCCTCAGCTACTCATGTGTATTAATTCCACACAAGGGCCCGTGCATTAACAAAACTGTCCACCAGAGGTCGGCAGTCTACAGTGTACAAGTGATACCTAAAGGAAACCATGAATTGTCAGCACATACCAAAGGATGGCACCAAATGCCAAGGATACCCAACTTATGTGAGGGATGCTGTACTTATGACTGTCATGCACCAGGTAGAAAGTGACTTCACCAGATGTCAATGATGCCTACCAGATTCCAGCACTGGTTTCCAGAACCTATCATATGCCAGGAGGACCTCTTATGCTTGGAAAGCCCAGTTTATGCAGGGATGTCAAGCAGATACCATAGCTGTCAGCCCATGTCAGAGAGGACCACAATATGTCAAGTACGACAACTATTCTACAAATGACACTCCCAATATTTCAGCCTGGGAACAGGATACTTATTTTAAGCAGGCACACCATAATGTCAGAAGTGATCACCATAATTGCAGGGATGGCCATCATATACTAGGCATGACCATCAATAGGTGCTGGATGACTTTTTTTTATACCAAGGGCGACAGCAATATGCCAGGGAATATCACTAATATAGCAACAATACTCACAATAAGGGAGTCTATGGATGTTCAACAATATATCAAAAAGATCAATCATAGGTCCAGGGATGGCCATAAAATGCATGCATGGTCCACCTTTATGTTATAGATGGACATCAGTGAGTCTGGGAATGCTACCTTGAATAGCTAACATGTTTACTAGCACGACCACCAACATGGCTGGATCTTGAAGCCATATAGCCAAATGTGTGCACGAATAGGTGAGGATTAGCATCACTAAAAGGTAGAGAGCTGATGGAGGATTTAACCAAGTGCACTGATTAAGCATACATGCTCATGGTCATACTCACACACCAGCAAAAAAAATACACACATTATCCTTTTTTTCCTTTCTAGAGACACACATTTTGACACCCAGACCTACACATATGCACTATAACAATACACACACAACACATGCACCCTCTCTTCAGTGATCGTAATACTCACCCACCTTACTAGGCACCTCTTTCCCCCAAACCAAACCTCACTCTTCAGTGGTAAAATGCCCAAACTTGTGTGTATCTGAAGCTAAGAGTGCATATCAGAGGCTGGGACAAGGCCTAATCCTTTGATGCATCAGAGGGGTGAAGATGGACAAGAATCAGACTGGCTTTTTTAGCCAACATGCTACACAGCCAAAAACTCTAAAATCTGCATCATTCAATATGCAAGTTATTCCTCTAACAAACCTCATACGCTCTCATGGGTTGGCACTCTGCTCTACCAGGGCAACACTCAATTTGTCCTCAGATGCACCCATTCCTGCTGTGTGAAGAGCCTGCAAGTTCATATATGTATGGGTAGAGCAGTAGATTCCAGTGTGCTCAGCAGATTCAGTTTCATCCTGCTGTTCACACAAAGGGAGTCTACAGTCTTGGTTCTTAGCTGAGGGCTTCAGTTTCAATTTCCTACAGGCATTGTCACTACCCTTAAAAATGTAGCTGGCTGACCATTTGGATATTTTCTTCTTAGCAATAGTTTATTTTGCTTAAACCTTTTGAAACACTAAAGCCTATGTTGCTTGATCCATGAGGAGGTAAAGGCCCAACCAAGACTCCACTTCCTATCATCAATTCAGCCAAAGACATGAGAAAAACAGGAAGTGCAAGAATGCAGCATAGCCTTATATGGCTACAGGTAAGTGGAGATGACTTTTGAAATTCTTGCTCTCTCATGTCAGAGTTGGGAGTCACCTCATGTGTAATAACTGGAACAAGGACGTAGGACGTGGAGATAATAAAACAAGCTGAAAAGCAATGCATAATGAACCCAGAGCCCTATGGCATATCCCTCTGTCAAAACATCCTAACCATCTAATACATTTCTTATGTTGTGCTTAACACACCTAAGTGCTCCCCCTCAATACCACATCTTGTGTAGGCAGGTCAAATGGGGTCTCTGTCTGATCCAGTAGACAACAAATCAAGGCCAGGATCTAAGCCTTAAGCATTCCTCTGCCTCAAACTGCATTCACACCTGAACTCACTGATCACAGTTTTATCAAAAATGCTGCATGAAGTTGGAGTCTGTTCTAAGTTCTCATTAAGGGTGTTTTGTACAAAGGTTTGGCGTTGGTACTCACATTGCACACAGCAATGCAGAGCATTGCATCAATTTCCTTATCATTATAAATTTTATGGGCCCAGATCACAATTATGCAGCAGCACGTGAGCTCCCGTGCAACCATTAGCAAATCTAAGACTATGTCTCCAAATCAATGTCTAATGGGGGCAGAGTTGGCAGAAGTCCACAGATTCAGGCCTGGATCCATGCCTCACATGGTCCCAGTTTCCAGCCCCAGACACACCTGAACACAGATATCCTGCTTTCTGCTTTCAAAAAATGGAGTATGCAGTATATGTCAATTTTGGCCCTGTTTGTGTAGGCAGTGGTGGGTTCAACCCTGCCAAGTTTCCAGGTCCATATGTGATGTGCTGCTCCAGTCCAGGTTTTTTCTTTGCATTCTGGGACTTGTAGTCTTCTTTATTCCGTTATAAAACAGCGAGGCGAGGTACCCTTCAGAAGGTACATAAGCAACCCAAACCTGGGCGAATGTGCCATTCCAGCAAGAGACCTCCTGGAGATCCCAGTGCTATAACTTGTACCACATTTCAATTCAGCAGCTAGTTGCTTCTTCTAGTACAGTATCAAATGACACATTTTTGCTCAGTGTCCCAAGACAGAGCCATGTGAACTGCAACAAACGTCTGACCAATGATTTCTAAAACAGATTAAGCAAGTTTGTAGACCGTCAATTTTTCTTCGCCCACCAACAACCCAGGCAAGTGATAATTAATTCAAACACAATGAACAGCAACACGTATTACCCAAAAACCTATTTCCAGTCTTAGCAATACCACCTCTTACCCCCTTCCACCCCAGCAACCAGTGAAATGCCCTGTTCTGTATACTAGTGACCTTCCAGCCGCAGCCTCGCACCTTCTACCTTGATTCCCACCTGTGCATGGTATGCTGTGACTCCATTCGTTCTTTATATATCCTGGTTCCCCGTCCTATTGTGTAACTTGAGCCCCAGCACCATGAGACTCACCCCAGAGAACTGTCTCAGCCCACAGACCTGTGATCTTTCCAAGGAAAGCAATTCCCAAACTGCCCAAGTGCTGTAACATGCACCTTGACCCAAACCATCAATTGACACCCTTTACAGGTGCAATGAGAAGGACAAATGCCTTGATCCAAGACTGAAACTCATTTACTGACCTATGAGCCTGTGCCATTTTAGTGTCCTCAACCTCTAACAATCTAGTAGTCCAGGTCCCAGTACAGTTATCTTTGACCCACCCCATGGCAACCAGCCAACACACCTGTATATTTATCCATAGCCTGTATAGCTGGTGGCGCACGACGTGGCAATGCAGTGACCCGTGGCTCATATCAGCACTGTGACCCATACCATGTACCAGTGTAATGGCAAATGAACCATACCAGTACAGTTAGCATGACTCTTAAACATGCAGTGACATTTGACCCATGTATTGCAGTGATCCACAGACAGTGCTATATCTTAATCAGTGAGATTCAGGGGGTGTGAATCTGAAAATTTCCCAACTAAAAATGCGAAGGGTTGCAAGATGAAGCGGTAAGATGACCAAGGTTTAGGGTGGACTGTTCCCATAAGGAGCAGGATCAGTACTAATTTGCATTAGGTGGGACCCTATCTAGTGTGGCACAGAGGGTGAAAGATGATTGGTTGGAATAATTGCCACTGGTTACACTATTTGCATGCATCGTTCCATCTCCTTTTGTTTTTTTTTGATTGCCTGTAGTATGCCTGAAAACCTGATGGTGGTGTGGCTTTCCAAGCCTACTGCTACCAATACTTATGAATTCCATAAAGCAGTAAATTTGCTCCCATTCAACGAGAACGTCTGAGGGTGCAAATGTATTACTTTTTTGGTAAACCAGTCACTGTATATTTAAGTTTCTGCTCTAAAAATGAACAAGTTAAAAGCTCTTAGTGAAAACAGAACTATGAGATAGCAGACCCGACTCAGGGCCCCCAGACCCAACTTCCAAGCCAAGAATGCTTTTTAGGGGTGGCACACCCCAAACACCTCCTCTGAAGCTACGCCTTGCCCGTCCCACCTGGTAATTCTCTCTGGGAACTTAGGACTGCAGTCATGTACAAAACAACAGCCTGAAGTCAGCTCTAGTTTATCTCCAGTCCTTGAGTAGCACCCACATTATATTCTGTGTGGCTAATTTTCTGGTGGCGGCATCCAGAATTAAGCCACATAGTGCGACTGTGAATGTATAAAGCACTTTTATCTATGTGTATTACTGCAGATGAATTATACTGTACACGTTTTTAAGGTACTTGTAAATTGTAATGAACCTAGAAAATGTATTTTAAATCTTTTGTATGTAAATGTTTCTATTCCTTTTATGATTTTTAACAAATCGAATAAAGTGTATTTGACTGACTAACAGCCTGAAGTCCCATTTCCTTGGGATCACTTATTTTAAATGTGTGCTTACTGCACACAGTCTTTTCCTATTTGCGACTAGAAACCTTTATAGTAGAGTTTTCAAATCACTACATGTGGACAGGGCTTCATGTTTCCAGTCCTCACCTTTTACCAATCATTTTATCAAGTGATAACCAGCCCCATGTACTAACCCCGAGTCACCAATAGAGGCAGGCGTGCCAGCAAATTAATGGGGCAAGACAAGCCAGAGCCGAGACAAGGGTCTGGCTATGCTCCAAGAATCCATGCATGTGCAAAGCCACAAAAGTGTATTTCTTTAACATGCAGATGCGTTTCACCTTAGTAAATCAGATCATTACACTGCACAAACAGACAGTTATTATATGTGACAGTTTTTAGGTCTCGTGACCTATCAATGCGCATGCGCATTGAGAGAAGCGAGACTATAGGGCTTTAAACAAAGTTTACCTAACTGTGGCGATTTGGTGCTGTGCCCGTGGCTTTTAGGTCAATGCGCAAGCGCATTTACCTAAAATGTGCGTGCACATCACCAAATCGCCATCTGTTCCCAAAGCCACACTCCTCCCACACCTTTGAAGCGAAGCTTAGCTTCACTTCAAAGGCCCCGGCTGCTTCACACCCTCATGCCGCTCTCCCCGCTCCGCCCCCTCCCCTGCCCGCCGTGTGCATTTCTCCTCCCCCCCCCCTCCCCACAGCAATGCCCTCCGTCTTGTTTCCTTTCTTGTTTTTCTTTCAGGTGAGATATCTTTTCCATCATTTGCGATAATACAGTTCTCATATGCATTTTTTAATTATTAGCAGCATATACACAGGCGCCCCTTCGGCGCTTTTGCTCTCAACCCTACTATCCTGTCAGCCGCATCTCTATAAGTTACTCGAAGCATGGCCTGACATGTGCACAGCTTATTCCGGCACCACCATCCTGCCAGACGCTTCTGCTTTGTTCGCCCACCGCATGGCCCTATTTGTGCACATTTTACTTTCGTGCATACCCTTACCCGCAGCCTCTCCTTCCCCACTTCTGCCTTTTCGGGTCTCGCGCTCACCGCAGACCCCTTCACATGGCTCACACCCACCTTTTTTTCAGGTTACCATGCCATTCCCCACCTATCCCCCAGTCATTTCCGGGTAGGACGCGTGCACCCAGTGGACTCTCGGCCTTGGCCCGCTTATTCTGCCAGCCGCTTCTGCTTTGGTCGCCCACCGCATGGCCCCATTTGTGCACATTCACTTTCGTGCACACCCTTACCCGCAGCCTCTCCTTCCCGACTTCTGCCTTTTCGGGTCTCACACTCACCGCAGACCCCTTCACATGGCTCACACCCACATTTTTTTCAGGTTACCATGCCAGGTTACCTCACTCACCCTCAACCCCTCACCCTCACTCACCCTCAACCCCTCACCCTCACCCTCACTCACCCTCACTCACCCTCAACCCCTCACCCTCAACCCCTCACCCTCACTCACCCTCACTCACCCTCAACCCCTCACCCTCACTCACCCTCAACCCCTCACCCTCACTCACCCTCACTCACCCTCACTCACCCTCACTCACCCTCACTCACCCTCACTCACCCTCACCCTCACTCACCCTCACCCTCACTCACCCTCACTCACCCTCACTCACCCTCACCCTCACTCACCCTCACCCTCACTCACCCTCACCCTCAACCCCTCACCCTCACTCACCCTCACCCTCACTCACCCTCACCCTCACTCACCCTCAACCCCTCACCCTCACTCACCCTCAACCCCTCACCCTCACTCACCCTCAACCCCTCACCCTCAACCCCTCACTCACCCTCACTCTCACTCACCCTCACTCCCCCTCAACCCCTCACCCTCACCCTCACTCACCCTCACCCTCACTCACCCTCAACCCCTCACCCTCACCCTCCCTCAACCCCTCACCCTCACTCACCCTCAACCCCTCACCCTCACTCACCCTCACTCACCCTCACCCTCACTCACCCTCACCCTCACTCACCCTCACCCTCACTCACCCTCACCCCCTCACCCTCACTCACCCTCACTCACCCTCAACCCCTCACCCTCACCCTCACTCACCCTCAACCCCTCACCCTCACTCACCCTCAACCCCTCACCCTCACTCACCCTCACCCTCACTCACCCTCACCCTCACTCACCCTCAACCCCTCAACCTCACTCACCCTCACCCTCACTCACCCTCAACCCCTCACCCTCACCCACCCTCAACCCCTCACCCTCACTCACCCTCAACCCCTCACCCTCACTCACCCTCAACCCCTCACCCTCACTCACCCTCACTCACCCTCACCCTCACTCACCCTCACTCACCCTCACCCTCATTCACCCTCACCCTCACTCACCCTCACCCTCACTCACCCTCACTCACCCTCACCCACCCTCACCCTCACCCTCAACCCCTCACCCTCACTCACCCTCACTCACCCTCAACCCCTCACCCTCACTCACCCTCACCCTCACTCACCCTCAACCCCTCACCCTCACTCACCCTCACTCACCCTCAACCCCTCACCCTCACTCACCCTCAACCCCTCACCCTCACTCACCCTCACCCTCACTCACCCTCAACCCCTCACCCTCAACCCCTCACCCTCACTCACCCTCAACCCCTCACTCACCCTCAACCCCTCACCCTCACTCACCCTCACTCACCCTCAACCCCTCACCCTCACTCACCCTCACCCTCACTCACCCTCACTCACCCTCACCCTCACTCACCCTCACTCACCCTCACTCACCCTCACCCTCACTCACCCTCACCCTCACTCACCCTCACTCACCCTCACCCTCAACCCCTCACTCACCCTCACCCTCACTCACCCTCAACCCCTCACCCTCACTCACCCTCAACCCCTCACCCTCACCCTCACTCACCCTCAACCCCTCACCCTCAACCCCTCACTCACCCTCACTCTCACTCACCCTCACTCACCCTCAACCCCTCACCCTCACCCTCACTCACCCTCACTCACCCTCACCCTCACTCACCCTCAACCCCTCACCCTCACTCACCCTCACCCTCACTCACCCTCAACCCCTCACTCACCCTCAACCCCTCACCCTCCCTCACCCTCACCCTCCCTCACCCTCACTCACCCTCAACCCCTCACCCTCACTCACCCTCACCCACCCTCACCCTCACTCGCCCTCAACCCCTCACCCTCACTCACCCTCAACCCCTCACCCTCACTCACCCTCAACCCCTCACCCTTAACCCCTCACTCACCCTCACTCTCACTCACCCTCACTCACCCTCAACCCCTCACCCTCACCCTCACTCACCCTCACTCACCCTCAACCCCTCACCCTCACTCACCCTCACCCTCACTCACCCTCACTCACCCTCACCCTCACTCACCCTCACCCTCACTCACCCTCAACCCCTCACCCTCAACCCCTCACCCTCACTCACCCTCACCCACCCTCAACCCCTCACCCTCAACCCCTCACCCTCACTCACCAACACCCTCACTCACCCTCACCCTCACCCTCACTCACCCTCACTCACCCTCAACCCCTCACCCTCACTCACCCTCACCCTCACTCACCCTCAACCCCTCACTCACCCTCACTCACCCTCACTCACCCTCACCCTCACCCACCCTCACCCACCCTCACCCTCACTCACCCTCACTCACCCTCACCCTCACTCACCCTCACCCTCACTCACCCTCAACCCCTCACCCTCACTCACCCTCAACCCCTCACCCTCACTCACCCTCAACCCCTCACCCTCACTCACCCTCAACCCCTCACCCTCAACCCCTCACTCACCCTCACTCACCCTCACTCACCCTCACTCACCCTCAACCCCTCACCCTCAACCCCTCACCCTCACTCACCCTCACCCTCACTCACCCTCAACCCCTCACCCTCACTCACCCTCAACCCCTCACCCTCACCCTCATTCACCCTCACCCTCACTCACCCTCAACCCCTCACTCGCCCTCAACCCCTCACCCTCACTCACCCTCACTCACCCTCAACCCCACACCCTCACCCTCACTCACCCTCACCCTCACTCACCCTCAACCCCTCACCCTCAACCCCTCACCCTCACTCACCCTCAACCCCTCACCCTCACTCACCCTCACAACACATATTGTGTTACAATAGGTGTCACATTTGCGAAAGATAAAACTATTGGCATTGTAAATAACAAAGCTATTAATTTCGCTATTTTCAAAACAAGCACATAAATAAAAAATGTGTCCTTTACAATACCAATAGCTCAAACTTTCCTAATGCGAGACCTATTGCATTGCTGTGCTTCTCTCCCCTGCTGCACTCTCCTGCTCTCTAGAGATGTGGCCTAACGACCAGAGCTGCCATCCAAGTCACGTAAATACAAAACATGTTGCATTCCAAATGCTATAGGTGTCACATTCGCGAAAGTTATAACTATTGGCATTGTAAATGACAAAGCCATCAATTTAGCAATTTTAAAAACCAACAAATAAATAAAATATGTCATTTACAAGACCAATAACTCCAACTTTTCTAATGTGAGACCTATTGCATTTCCAATGCTTGTTAAATGTGTACTTAGAAGCATTAGTGGCTCGCCCCTCCCAAACAAAAGTACAATTTGTGAACTAAGAGGCAAGTCAGTTGCCGTTTAAACCCTAGACATGGCCTAAATTATTATTATAGATGGAGCATCATTACAGTCTGTTAAATCAAACATGAGAGGTGCTTGTGCAGTGCATATCCTGAACTCAAGTATTTAAAAGTGCCCCCATATGTGATAATAAAGAAAAAGGATGCTTTGTGAAATAACATGTTCGCCTAGAATGACACAATTTGCACAAGCATGGAAGCCGGTATTGATTACGAATTTCAGCCAGCGGACGTATATCACCGTCTCTCTCCTGTTTTATACCAAAGGTCTTTTGCCTTTTATTCTTGGTGCACGATGAGAAAATCCAACACAGACATAGCAGACCCAACTCAGGGCCCAAGACCTAACTAACAATCCAAGAATGCATTTATTTGAGGCAAGAGTCACAACCCAAACACCCTGCCCACAGCTGTAACAATATAGGGAACCATGACTTGTATCACTGCAATCTCACAACCCATATACATGCATTGACCCTCTATTGATAGAAGAGTAGTAACCAACCTTAAAAAGCATGTCAGTGATCCATGGACCGTGCAAGAACAGTGACCAATGACCCACACCTTTGCAGTGGTCCTGTGATCTGTGCCAAAGCAGTGTTCCATGCAGTACCTATACAGTGTCCCACAGTCATACAAATGCTGCTAGTAGCCTTAACCAATACAGTGACTTATAACTTATAAGTCCCTGTATTGGTTAAGGCTAATTAAAGATTGTTGATGTACAGGAAGGAGTCCCTTAACATGCCACTTTTAGACTTAAACTGCTGTTTAAGGCTTTTTACTTAAATTCCTATTTTATTAACCCCCTTTGCCTGTTTAATCTACGCTCCTTCAGTGCGGGGTGCCTTAGGGCTCCTCGCTCAGCCCTACCCTTTTTAATATTTACATGTCCCCATTAGCAGATGTAATTGACCCTCAAGGGATCCGTATAGTCACCTACGCTGATGATACTCAGCTGGTGGTAGGGCTCAATCAACTTGATCAAGAAATCCATTCCCTTTACTCTTGCCTGAGTGTCATCTCAAACTGGATGGATGAATCCCAGCTCAAACTCAATGGAGGAAAAACCGAGATCATGATCCTGGGCAATCCCACCAGTTTTATCCCCAGTCTGATGTGGCCCCCTAGCATGGGCCCTGCCCCCACCTCAAAATCAGAAATTGAGAGTCTTGGAGTGTGGCTGGACAAGGATCTCAGTCTCACGACCGAAGCCAGGAAAACAGCAGCTCTGTGCTACGGTCTCCTGAGAATGGCACGAAAGATCCTGCCCCTCCTTCCCCCGACGGCAAAGAAAGTAATGTCCTATTACTTACCGGTAATCTTCATTACTCCGGGTCCCGTAGTCCTCGACACCTTCATAAACAAAGTGGAGATAACCATCTCCCGACAGAAAAAAACAAGAGGAATGCTGGGATGCTAATACTGCCCCTCCCCCCGGGAGTACATAAGCAGTACTTACCCAGCAGCCCTCCTGTACTAAAAAAGCCCAGACAGGAAGGCCAGCCGTCCGGGAGGGAGGGAGGGTTGTATGAAGGTGTCGAGGACTATGGGACCCGGAGTAATGAAGATTGCCGGTAAGTAATAGGACATTACCCCCAGGTCCCTCCGTCCTCGACACCTTCATAAACAAAGTGGAGAATACCAAAGCCAAAGAACCCGGCCTTCCGCACCCACAAGCAAACCCAGGAAACCACAACAAGCAGCAACCCAAGGTAGCACTGAGAAGGAGGGAAAGGAAGACCTGCAGGAAACAACCGGCCCGCAACCCAGAACAGTACAGCAAGGACAAGGACCGGAGAAAAACAGAAGGCCAGGGCACCAAAAGGAGGCCGCCAACCCGGGAAACCCCAGAGAAAGTGATGAAGCAAAGCTTCGCATATTTTGCGGACTTGCTGTACTCATGAACCTCGTTTATGTGTAATAAGGTAACAAATGTATGTTTTACTAACGTTTATATTAAGTTTGAATAAAGATAACGAAGCTTGCACATGTGTTTTACTAAAATAATTTACCCGAGTCACCTAAAATGGCCGCCGCTTGTATTTAGTTACTGCGCATGCGTCAGCCACACTCACGTGTCCTGACGCGTCTGCAGAAGTGGAGGGAAATTTATGCGCATGCGTAATACATAGCTTGGACCAATGTGGTACTGCTCGTGCCACTGCCACTGTCATTGTTTCCATGTAGCTAACATTTAGTCTGCATAAGTATAATTCTTGATGATAAGTTTAAAGTACCAACCATGTGATGTGTTTTCATGATGACATTATTATGTATTAATTTGTTTTCGCTTACTTTTCATGTACCGCGGGGAATGGGGGTCTGAGAGAGAGGAGAGCCATATTGGAGGTCCCTTCTGCGCCTGCGCAAACTCTGAGGCACAGTGGACCTTGACTGATGGAACACAGCCAGTTGGCGGTGATGTGCAAGATGTTCCTGAGAAAGTCACCTCTGCCCTGCGAGAACAGCGAATGTGGCTCCTTATATGTTACAATGTAATATTGTGCTACTGTTTGCCGTGTAGCTTCTCATGGGAACCCCAATCTCTCTAGGCGGTACCCAAGTATGCTAATATAGGCTCGAATTAGCGTGTTCTGATTGGTGTGTTACCCAAATCCTACTTTAGGACCAATCCAAATTGAGGGATTCTGACACTTTGCAACATTGGGGGGTGGTACACCGTCCCAAAAGAGTATATCTACCCTGGGTTTACCTAGGGAATTGTCCGACTTGTCTGGTTTAGCTGACCTGTCACTGACCCATCGTGCTCAATAGGTGACTGAAGATACAGAGAGCTGCGGAGCACTCTGTCCGAAATTGACCATAGACTGAGGTTCTACTGAACCTTAAAGTGCTGGCGAAGCACTTTGCTGGGAGTTCGTTGACCCAATCGGGGTCTTGATCGATAGCTGCAGAGAGGGTGGAGCGCAGGCGTTGCTTCCAAACTGCGGGTGCGGTCCTGTCCTGAGCGGTCCTGTCCTGAGGTTTTGCTGTCCTGTCCTGAGGGTCCTGTCCTGATTTCCTAATCTGAGGGTATCCTGTCCTGTCCGGGGTGTCCATTCTGCACCGGCTGTCTTTGAGGGGTATCCTTCCTTGAGGGTTTCCTGTCCTTAAACTGACCCGTGGCCAGGGTTTGGTTTCCACACCAGTCTAGGTAAATACTGCTCTAAGTTCTTTAAACTTGCACCTTTCTATATTTCTACCTTTTGCTTTAATAAAGCGATACCTTGGCATATGTTATTTTTCCATGTCTTTCCGCAACTATTGAAAGTCATTTGCATTTTTCTCATAAATTTGTTCTTATGTCTTCTCACTTGCTAGAAATTATATTTTGCATTGCAGTTTGTCATTTTCTGATATGGTCTAGAACCTCCTTACCTAGACTGTTCAAAGGCACGTTCACTTTAAGTTTAGCGTGTTACTCTTTATAGGCCTTCCTATAGTTACCCATGCATAGTCTGTCCATGCTTGAAGATTTTGAGATTGTGTAGTATTCTTCATTTATATTCAATAGCAATTTTCAATGATTACCCTGTCATTATTTCTTTATAGTTATATCATTTACATTTTACTAGTCATTGAATGTCTCATTCTCGTGTATTTGATGCAAGAAAACAATGAACTTTAGATAAACATTTTAAAACTTCCCGTTGTCCGTGGTCATTTCAACAGTATTGAATGTTATTGGTTGGGTTTGATTTTGCTGCCTTTCCTTTTACAGCTAGCTCCCTGATTCATTGTGGTCATTAGGTACCCGCATCGGTGGATGGTAAGTCGGGTACAATGAGTCATAACAATAGGGAACACACACACAATTGATAGCAGCCCGTGAAGTCGCCTGGTCAATGAATAGTGTGAATTGAAAGTATATGGGCCCTGAAGCCGGAAACGGCGTAATCATTGGCTGGGTGACCTCGCGCGCTCTATCAGTTTTCTGGTAAGCAGAGGTATGGTTAGGGACTAGCTAAAGGTTAGGCAGGATTAGTTAGACTAGTTGAGTCGGAAGCTGCTAGTACATTAATGCTGCTAAAAGAGCGGCTGTTCTAAGAGACCTGATCAATCTCTTGTGAATACGCACGAATAATATCTTGTAAAAACAATTCATGAATTGCTGTATTGTTATTATTCTTGTTCTTATATTGTTATATGTATTAATCCATGCGTTTGTCAACCGTTTAGTTTCTTGTTGTCCGAACTCCCCGGGGAATTGAAAGGGCAAGTGGTGAATAGAATCCATTGTCCTGAGGTCACAGGCTTAAAGGAAAGTTAGGTGCAGGTTAGGATAACCGGGAAGCACTAACTAGGGTTTTCTGAATACATGTGTGAATAAATGTCAGTAACGAGGTTCATTGGCAAAATTCCCATAGTGGCGTAACCTAGTAAGGGTCACATCGGAAAAGTAGCAGGTTCCTCGAAGCTTGGGTGAAAGCAAAGGGGTCCGCTGAGAAACCTTAGACTCGGAACATATCCCGGAAAGAAGTGGATGAGTTTAGGGGAATAACAGGTTCACTGATGCTAGAGTGAAGGGTAGGCGGAAGAGATCTGCCCGCAGCGCGTGAAAAGTAAATGGAAGTAGTTTACTTGCAGCGAAACAAAGCTATACTGTCTAGACACTTGAGCACTGTGGCGAATGTGTATTTGTTGTAAATTAACCAAGCACTGAGCACTTTAAAGGAAAGAAAGTTTCCGTTACCTTGTGAAGGGAGGGAGTCAGTCGCGAAGCGTCTCTGACGTCACTTCGTGCCGCGCTGGGATTGGTAGAAACAGCGGGCGGGTAGCGGGGCTGGAATTGTAAAGGAGGGGTGAAGCGCCGAGGCGTGAGGACTGTCTCACGAAGGGGCCGCGCACCCATTGGCCAAAACTATTTTGAACGCGTGCACCTCATTGGTCGCACGGAATTGCAAGACGCGTTCTGATTGGAGGTAACTTTGTAAACAAAGTTAAGCGTAGAAATCGTATGTGGCACTCGTATTGTCCAGAGACTAGACCCGATCCGAGAAACCAAGGGTTCGAAAGGGATCAGTGGAAAGCCAATAGATACGATATTATGTACGGAGGAAAGAGAAAGATGTCCCTTGTAAGTAGGGTAAAGAATTATTTCAAAACGGACAAACCGATTAAATCTAGGGAAGGCGTTGTTGTCCCGCCACCGAATACTCCTGCCTCATTCATGATGTTTGACCGAGGGTACAACACCTGTGTGTGGTTGGAGAAATGGGTGAAGTACACAAAAGATGACGGAGTATTGGCTTTTCCGTTAGACGGTACTTTTAATGGTAGAATTTTATTCAATTTGAGAACCCGCATGAATGAATTACATCCCAGACCGAGACTAACGCAGTATGAGGCATTAGAGGAATGGGAGATTGAGGCTTTTGAAAGAGAGAAACCCCGAATGGACAAAGGTCTGACCAAATGGTACCCCAGGCTGAAACAAGAGACCAGGGATAAGAGGATGAAACAGTGGAGGCAGAGCATGATTGTTGAGGGTCTGTTTCCTATGATGCCAGCATGTACCCCGTCGGGGGGAGAAAAAAGGACAGAAAAGTGTAAGCATTGGGGAGCCCTTGGAGAGTCAGACGATGAATTGTTAGATGACATCTTTACGAGAAGTCCGCCCCCTTATAATGAGGGAGCCCGACCTTCCAGTACAGGAGAAATTGTCCAACGTCCATCTATTAAGGAGGAGGACAGATCCCTATGTAGGGGGGGAGGGGGCCAGGTATTGCCCTATTCTGAGAAACCCGAGCCCCCGGAGGTACGTAATATATATCCTAGAATGCCCGAGAGCTCAGAGGAAAAATATTCCCGTGAGAGAACATTTTACCCCAGACCTCTTTATGAGAACGAAGAAAAACCAGTAGGATCAGGGGTACCCTTTTTGCAGCCTCCATATGGGGAAGAGCGTAGGTCATTTGGCACGGGAACTTTGTTCCCGAAACCAAATTATGGTGGGGGACCAAGTGAGACGCATCCTACTGCCCCGAGTTTTACGCCTCAACTGACCCCACAGATGATACCTGACCGAACATTAGGAAGAGTGTTAGATGAAAGGGAGCAAGAGGCCATAGCTAAACAGAGGTCAGAAATAATTCAGAAAATTTCCCAGTTAAATACCAGTCCTGAAGCTTTGACTATTCCGGTAACAATCGGACCAGTGGTTCCGTTGTACGGGAATAATCAAGGAGGTCTGAACCCTCCAGTTATGAACCCGATAATGGCCCCGCCAAAGCAAGAGCCCTTACTAATAGACGATCAGTCCAGTGAGTGTGGGTCTGATGTTGTGTTCTTGGATCTACCAAACAAACAGACCGGAAAGGGAATGTAGAAGAGGCATAATCCTTTTGATACGAAAGAAATTAAATTAGAATCAGCAACAGGGACTAGGAGTGTCTCTTTGGTAACACCGGAAGAAATTGAAAATTGGAGTCGTGAATTAGAAAAACAGGCTCCGCAAACGAAGCCTTTAGACCTCTACAAACTGAGAGTAGAAATAGAGGAATTAATGGCAGGAAATGTGGGGTTAGACAGATTGAATACCTATTCTGAAGAAGAGTTGCTGTTTATGTGGAAAAGTCTTACCCGGAGTACTAGGGTGCTCCATGAAAAACTGACCGACACTGCAGCTAGTATGGGGATAGATATATCAAGATCGAAGCCCTTGCAGAAACCATACCGAGCTGAGTTTTCCGACAAAGATTTAGAAAGTCTGAATGTGTCAGGGAGAAAATTGCAGATTAAAGAATTGCTTGCAGTCCTGCAAAAATGGGGAGACGTGGAAAACTGGAAAACAAGGTGGGCACATAAGAAAGAGGAGGCCCGTTCCAGACAAGCTACCCCTGAGTTCCCTCTGAGAGAAGTAGACAAACCCGAAACTTTATGCCCCATGCGCGAAGTACCCGGTGGGAGGTATGTGCACGTTCCGTGGTCCAGACAGGATATTGTGTCCTTTACTAACGATTTCCCAAAATTGCGGGAGAAGCCAGTTGAATGGTACCGGCAAGTGGAAAGGTTTGTAAAGGTACAGAAATGCCTGTGGAAAGACCTGGATGGGTTTTTCGACATTGTGGTCCCAGTCGATCTATGGACCGAGTGTAAAATAGCTATAGCCTGGCCTAGCGAGGAATACCCGAGAGATGAAAAAACTGGGGAACCATCGAAAGAAGTGATGAGAAAATATGAGCAGGTAATTCAGCATCTGAAACTAAAGGTCCCAGCAAAGGAAACTGATTGGACCAGGATAGATAGAACAACGCAGGAAAGAGAAGAGACAGTGCACTCCTATTATGAAAGGCTGTTACAGGTGTTCAAAACATACAGTGGTATAGATAACATTGAGATGAAGGACATGACGCACTTCATTTACAGGTTTGTAAACGGTTTAAGACCTGAAATTTGTCAGTGGATAAAAGATAACAAAATCTGTTGGCACTCCAAGAAGGTAGATGAGGTCCTGCGGTACGCCAAGTACTGCGAGGACGAGATGGCAGAAAAGAAAAAGGCTCTAAAGGAAAAAGTGATGTGGGCTCAGGTGAAGCTCGCAGAGCAGCAGGAAAAGCAGTTGAGTAACATGGTCAAAAATGCTAAGAATGAAGGCCCTGGGGGAGGGGGAGGAGGCAAGCCCCGGCCCAAAATGAGCAGGGAGGAGGCTATGAAGAAATTTCCCTGCCATCAGTGCGGCGAAATTGGACATTGGCGTAACGAGTGTCCTTACTTGCCCGAAGATAACTCCAAAACTCCTGATTTAACTCCACAGACGCAGAAAGAGAGACCAAGAAAGACTCAACCACAGGTAAAAACAGTTCAGGTGCCCCGAGCACCAAAGCAAGTATACAGGGGAAAACAGGCAGAGGGAGATGAGATAGAAGTCTGGGAAAGCAATGAGAACAGAAATGCAGCAACTTCGCAGTATCTTTTAAATGATACCTTCCTTTGTGATGACCAGTACTGACGGGGCATGAGAGGGGAGGACGAGGAGTGCGTACTTGGCGCCTCCTTGCCGGTAGACCAGTCCGGACCATACATTGAAGGAAAGGTTGACGGAAACGATGTCACCTTTCTGTTGGACACTGGCGCTACCCGTTCCACTGTGAGAACAGTGGACGTTCCAAACCTACCCCTCTCGGGAGAAGCCATCCAAGTAGTAGGTGTATCTAATCAATTGATTAGTACTCCTGTTACCAAGCCCATGGAGATCTCAATCGGAAACTTTAAGGAAATGCATAGATTTGTAGTTTGCGACACCAGTCCAGTAAACTTACTGGGACGTGATTTGCTGTGCAAAATGAACTGTACCATCTTTTGCACACCAAAGGGTGTTGAAATTCAGACCCCAGATGAAGACGGCATTTATAAATTAATGTTAGTCCGCCCTGACTCGGAAATTAAACGAATGACCATGCAGGATTTACCCAAAGAACTCCAGGAAGCAGTGAAGCCGGAGGTGTGGGACTTTACTGGGAAAGATGTAGGGTTGATGAAAAATGTGGACCCCATACAGATAGCAATAAAGGACAATGCGGTATACCCCAATACTAAACCCTACAGGATGAATGCAGAAGTGAAAGCTGGTGTTGCTGTGGAAATCAAGAAATTGTTAGAAGGAAACATCATACAGGAGGTGATGAGTAGCCCATGTAACTCTCCGATTATGGGCATTAAGAAACCTAGTGGCAAGTACAGAGTAGTGCAGGATTTGCGAAAAGTTAACAAAATAGTAGTTCCCTGTTGCCCTATTGTCCCGAACCCAGCAGTGATTCTGTATCAGATTCCCTGGGATGCAGAGTGGTTCACAGTGATAGACTTGTGTCATGCATTCTTTTCCATTCCTTTGCATCCAGATAGCAAATTTCTTTTCTCATTTGCCTTCGAAGGTCACGTGTATTGCTGGAACCGGGTCCCTCAAGGGTATACAGAGAGCCCCTCTATCTTTAATCAGATCTTGAAAAAATGTTTGGAAACTTTGGTCTTACCTGGGAACTCAGTCTTAGTGCAATACATAGACGACCTCTTGGTGGCGTCTAAAAGTCATAAGGATTGTGTGATTGACACCATTGCCCTACTGAATCATCTGTGTGAAAAGGGACATAAAGTGTCCCCTGACAAGTTACAGTTTTGTGCAAAATCGGTGAAATATCTGGGGCACCAGATAGAAAAAGGTGTCAGAAAAGTGACATCGGAAAGAGTGAGAATAATTCAAAAGATGCAGTTGCCCCGTACTCAGAAAGAAATTAGAATGTTCCTGGGTGTGATAGGATACTGCAGGCAGTGGATTCTGGGATTTGCAGTCCTAGCCAGGCCCTTGATAAAAATGACTAAGAGAGGAACACCGGAGATTGTAGAATGGGATGATGAAAGCTTAACAGCCTTCACCAAACTACGAGATTGTCTGTGTACTGCTCCTGCACTGGGAATGCCAGACTATTCCAAGGAGTTTGTCCTATTCTGTGACACTCGCGATAATTGCGCATTGTCAGTCCTAACTCAAGAACATGGCACAACGAGAAGGCCTGTGGCCTATTTATCTGCCACCTTAGATCCAGTGGCTGCTGGATTACCAGGTTGTCTGAAAGCAGTAGCTGCTACCTGTGCCAGTTTAGAACAGAGTGAGTCAATTGTCATGGGACATCCGGTAACTGTGTATGTTCCGCATGGAGTGGTAATTTTGTTGACCAGAACAAAAACACAGTATCTCACCCCTAGTCGGCTGACTAAATATGAGAGGATTCTTGTGGGTGCTGCAAATATAAACATTGTTAGGTGCAGTATTCTGAACCCAGCCACTTTACTCCCCGACCCAAAGGATATGGAAGGGGGGGTGGATGATGAACACGATTGCATAGACTTAACTGAATTCAACACCAAGCCACGACCAGACATAAAAGAAACGCCCTTGCCTGAGCATGACAAAGAATTATTTGTAGATGGTTCATGTCTAAGGCATGAACAAGGAGGCCTGAGTGCTGCCTATGCAGTAGTGTCCTTCGAGAAAATTGAGGAAGCAGGTTATCTATATCACATCAAGTCTGCACAAGTAGCCGAATTGATTGCTATGATAAAAGCTTGCCAAATTGGGAAGAACATACGCATAACAGTGTATACTGACAGTCAGTACTGTTATGGGGTTGTGCATGACTTTGGCCAGTTGTGGCTGCAGAGGGAGTTCCTGACTTCATTGGGTACTCCTATTCGAAATGGAAAAGTTATTCAGGACCTTTTAGAGGCAATCCAGTTACCAAAGGAACTGGCAGTGGTAAAATGTGCTGCTCATAAGAAGAGCATGGACAAGGTATCACTAGGGAATGATTATGCTGATCGAGTGGCCCAATGGTGCGCAAGAGATCGGTATATCGTGAATCCAAAACGAGGGGGGCCAGGAACCAGCTGCCAACTTCAGGTGTTTGAGGAAGTGCCTACATGGGATGAGGTGAAAGAGTGGCAGCAGGCGGCACCTTGGCAAGAAAGAGAGAAGTGGAAGGATGATGGGTGTAGACCAAGACGTGTGGATGGTGTCATCTTAGGTCCGACTGGTATGCCTGTGTTACCTAGACACCTACTTAGCGCAATGGCGAGGTTGATACATGAAGGATCACACATTGGTAGAGACGCCATGATTCTAGTGTTCCAACAGACTTGGTACAGTAAGAAGTTCAGGAAAGTAGCAGAGTCCCTCTGCCAGAGGTGCCTGTCATGTCAAAAGATGAACCCGGGGAAGAAGACTGTAGTGGAACTGGGGAAAATTGGGAGGTCCGGGGGTCCCTTTGTAAGGATACAGGTTGATTTCATCACCATGCCCCATTGTGAAGGGAAAAGATATGTCCTTGTCATGGTCTGTTTATTTTCCAAGTGGGTGGAAGCTTTTCCCACTCCCAAAAATGACGCAAAGACAGTAGCTAAGTGTTTACTAAAAGAACTGATACCTAGATTCGGGGTGCCAGTCACTATTGAATCAGATCAAGGCTCACATTTTCATAATGACGTCATCGATGAACTCTGTAAGGCCTTTGGAATTGCACAAAAGCTACACTGTGCCTACCGTCCAGAGGCTTCTGGAGTGGTGGAACAAATAAATGGAACTATCAAAAACAGACTAGCAAAACTGTGTGATGCAACTAAATTGAACTGGGTGAAGGCCCTGCCCTTGGTTCTAATGGGACTCAGAAGTATTCCTGATCGCAAAACAGGCCTAAGTCCCCATGAAATAATTATGGGAAGAATAATGAGACAAGCATGGGTGCCAGGAAGCAAACTGTTGAGTATTACTGATGATTTGGTACTTGAATACTGCAAGAGATTGGGTGACCAAGTGCGTTCTATCTCTCGCCAGATCGGAGAAGACGCCATCCTCAATCCAACGACTCCTCTCCACAAACTGGTCCCGGGGGACTGGGTGAAGATAAAGAAGCATACTCGGAAAACCTGCCTGGAGCCAAGGTGGGGAGAAAAACGTCAGGTGATTCTGGTTACTACCACAGCAGTCAAGTGTGCCGGGGTTCCGCGTTGGATACACGCCAGCCACACCCAGAAGGTACCACCAGACGAAGTGCCTGAAGCAGAAGGGCGTCCAGCAGAGGACTCTGCAGGAGCCAGACCAGAAGTAGCTGACAACGTACAGCCCAGTACCAGTCAAGCTGCAGAATCAGCAGACGTTGGCCCAAGAATAGTTGACAACGAACTACCAGGAGCCCAGCCTGCTGAAGGAGTCCAAGGAGCTGAGCCAGAAGTAGCTGAAGACGAGCTGCCAAGCATATGGCCAGAAGAGTGGATTCCATTGATTGACCTCACTGAAGACCCTATTCGAACAAATGAAAGACTTTGGGAAGGTAGAGAGTGGACTAGTCAGGAAAAGCAAGGCATAGGCGAAGAGCCTCAGAATCTTGAGATTCACATCAAAACTGAGGAAGGAGAAGGTCAGACAGGGACAGAGCACGTGATTGATACAGAACAAGTGAATAAGACTGAACAAGTGCCCGATACTGAACAAGTGAAGGATCTTGAACAAGAGAGGAATACAGAACAAGTGATTGATACTCCACCACTGACACCTGATATCGGGAAGGGACAGACTAGACATAGTGTAATAGTCCAAGCAGAAGAAAATCAAGAGATCGAAGAGCTTGAACAGGATCAGATAGGGTTAGGAGAAAGTGTTCAGGAAATAGAATCAGAGACACTTGAAGAGCAAACACACAGTATACCTGAACAAGGCCAGATTAGTACCCAGGCAGAAGAAACAGATACTAGCCCTGGAATTAGTCAGATAGAAGAAGAAGAAACTGAAGCAGAATTGCCACAAGCTAATGAAAATAAGAGGGCAAGAGAAGAAAACGAAGTCCAAGTACCAACCAAAAGACTAAAGAAAAGAAAGCATCTTGAGCCTAAATACATAAAGAAATTGAGATTGAGAATAAAAACAGTAGAAGAAAAACGTGCAGAAGAAAGGAGAAGTGCTCGCATAGCAGAACAACCAGAAGACACTTCCAAAAGAAGGAGTGATCGGATAAAGAGACAAAACAAAAAGTACAAGTCCCCTGAATGGACACTTGTGTTAGAAGAACTTGAAGATCTCGATATCACTGACGTAAGCGACGGAGAGCCCGTCCCTGAGTACTCTGACGAAGAGGAAGAAGAGCCACCGTGAATTTGCACAAAGTAAGATACTTGTGTAGAGACACAAAGAGGGGTTGAGAAACTTCTTCTGAAGCCAAAATGTCTGATTCAAACGTGAATGGTAGACCTAGTCGCAGCTGTTGCAAAACATGCTGCAAGGTATGTGTCTGTAGTGTAGTTGTCCTGATATTACTCTGGATAGGACTAACAATCTTTATACCCTTTGCTGTGAGTAAAGATACTAACATTGTCCCTACTGAAATTGTAAATACTGACAGTGAAGAGCTGACAACACAGAGTGTAGCTAGACATGAGAGAGCACTGAGACAAACAAAACAAGACTTAGAAGCATCAGATGAGGAACTACATTATCATAGAATCAAAAACAGGACACGCTTAAATGTTTTCGCAAACTTGTTAATACACTATGTAGAGACTATGGAAATTGAAGATTGCTATGTCTGCATGAAGCTACCTACTTCTGTAGCTGAAGGCGTGACATACCATCACTTGCCACTGACATACGGAATTTCCTGTAGCATTTTAGCTAGCTTATTTTACAAAAGAGGACCGTTACAGTACTATTACTCTAACAATGACGTGATCTTTTCTGAACTTCCTATACGTGGGAACTTGAATCCTGTACATACCAAAAGTGACGCAATACGATACATGGGAGATTATTTCCTGACTATAGGTAACATTGACATAGCGGACGCACACAGAGATAACTTGACTTGTTCTTTGCATGAGCAGGAAAAGATGTTCCTAAACATGGCAGAGAAAAGGAGAATTAAAATACAAAAGAAGGCTAATGACGAAAGTCAGAAAAAGCCAAAGTGGGCAGAGAACATGGAAGGCACCTCAACTGGTGGGGCGGGTCCTGCTCTGTTGCTGGATTTTTGAAAAGAAAGGCAAGCTATGTCTTCACCGCGAGAAGACTAGCTATTATAATAACATTTTCATTGGTTCCAGTGAATGCGAACATAATTACAAGGTAATTGGAGGTTGGGGTTTCAAAAATGGGTCAGAGCCTGTGTTTCCTGGAATTTATTATATTTGTGGGGACAAGGCTTATTTCAAATTGCCGGATCACTGGTATGGAAGTTGCTATTTTGGCATTGTCTTCCCGAAAATATACCATGTGAATGGAGGCGCTGGAAGCAGTGAAAATACTAATGGCTTAGTGCGTAGTAAAAGAGAAAGTATAGGTGAAATTATGGGTAGTATTTTCAGTGCACTGATACCTGGAGTGGGAGTGGTTCTGAACACTCACAGAATTTGCAAATTGTCTACTATAGTGGATGTATTGTCTACTGAGACAGCTCATGGATTTCTGCTGGTCAATACCGAAATGGTTGCGATCAGATCAATGGTTTTGCAGAATCGACTTGCTCTTGACACCTTATTAGCAAAAGAGGGCGGAGTTTGCCGGATGTTGAAGGCGCAACATTGTTGCACTTATATTCCGGATAAAAGTGTACAGATCAAAAGATATGTGAAAAATATTACTAATTTGGCAAAGAAACTCAGACCACTCGAGGTTGATAGTGCCTGGAAGAGACTGGTAGATGGTCTCTCAAATGTAGGTCATTGGTTCGCTAGTATAGGTAAAGGCTTATTGCTCAAAGTACTGATGCCAATTGGGATTATAGGTCTCATCTTATTTTTTATATTTGTTTGCTGCAAATGCCGCAAGCGCACCGGAAAGCATGAAGTGAATGCTAGAGGGGTGAAACGAAGTGTGGATGAGATTGAATTGGAAGAAGTGAATGATCAAATATACAAAAAGGTGAAGACTTCTCACCCTACCAAAACTGAAAGAGAGAAATTGGAACGATTGCTGGAAGAAATAGAATTGTATAAAGTGTGAAAGAAAGTTGGCATCTGGTTCCATTTTTGTGATGATAGTAAATATCATCAAAGAGGGGATTGATGAAGCAAAGCTTCGCATATTTTGCGGACTTGCTGTACTCATGAACCTCGTTTATGTGTAATAAGGTAACAAATGTATGTTTTACTAACGTTTATATTAAGTTTGAATAAAGATAACGAAGCTTGCACATGTGTTTTACTAAAATAATTTACCCGAGTCACCTAAAATGGCCGCCGCTTGTATTTAGTTACTGCGCATGCGTCAGCCACACTCACGTGTCCTGACGCGTCTGCAGAAGTGGAGGGAAATTTATGCGCATGCGTAATACATAGCTTGGACCAATGTGGTACTGCTCGTGCCACTGCCACTGTCATTGTTTCCATGTAGCTAACATTTAGTCTGCATAAGTATAATTCTTGATGATAAGTTTAAAGTACCAACCATGTGATGTGTTTTCATGATGACATTATTATGTATTAATTTGTTTTCGCTTACTTTTCATGTACCGCGGGGAATGGGGGTCTGAGAGAGAGGAGAGCCATATTGGAGGTCCCTTCTGCGCCTGCGCAAACTCTGAGGCACAGTGGACCTTGACTGATGGAACACAGCCAGTTGGCAGTGATGTGCAAGATGTTCCTGAGAAAGTCACCTCTGCCCTGCGAGAACAGCGAATGTGGCTCCTTATATGTTACAATGTAATATTGTGCTACTGTTTGCCGTGTAGCTTCTCATGGGAACCCCAATCTCTCTAGGCGGTACCCAAGTATGCTAATATAGGCTCGAATTAGCGTGTTCTGATTGGTGTGTTACCCAAATCCTACTTTAGGACCAATCCAAATTGAGGGATTCTGACACTTTGCAACATTGGGGGGTGGTACACCGTCCCAAAAGAGTATATCTACCCTGGGTTTACCTAGGGAATTGTCCGACTTGTCTGGTTTAGCTGACCTGTCACTGACCCATCGTACTCAATAGGTGACTGAAGATACAGAGAGCTGCGGAGCACTCTGTCCGAAATTGACCATAGACTGAGGTTCTACTGAACCTTAAAGTGCTGGCGAAGCACTTTGCTGGGAGTTCGTTGACCCAATCGGGGTCTTGATCGATAGCTGCAGAGAGGGTGGAGCGCAGGCGTTGCTTCCAAACTGCGGGTGCGGTCCTGTCCTGAGCGGTCCTGTCCTGAGGTTTTGCTGTCCTGTCCTGAGGGTCCTGTCCTGATTTCCTAATCTGAGGGTATCCTGTCCTGTCCGGGGTGTCCATTCTGCACCGGCTGTCTTTGAGGGGTATCCTTCCTTGAGGGTTTCCTGTCCTTAAACTGACCCGTGGCCAGGGTTTGGTTTCCACACCAGTCTAGGTAAATACTGCTCTAAGTTCTTTAAACTTGCACCTTTCTATATTTCTACCTTTTGCTTTAATAATGCGATACCTTGGCATATGTTATTTTTCCATGTCTTTCCGCAACTATTGAAAGTCATTTGCATTTTTCTCATAAATTTGTTCTTATGTCTTCTCACTTGCTAGAAATTATATTTTGCATTGCAGTTTGTCATTTTCTGATATGGTCTAGAACCTCCTTACCTAGACTGTTCAAAGGCCCGTTCACTTTAAGTTTAGCGTGTTACTCTTTATAGGCCTTCCTATAGTTACCCATGCATAGTCTGTCCATGCTTGAAGATTTTGAGATTGTGTAGTATTCTTCATTTATATTCAATAGCAATTTTCAATGATTACCCTGTCATTATTTCTTTATAGTTATATCATTTACATTTTACTAGTCATTGAATGTCTCATTCTCGTGTATTTGATGCAAGAAAACAATGAACTTTAGATAAACATTTTAAAACTTCCCGTTGTCCGTGGTCATTTCAACAGTATTGAATGTTATTGGTTGGGTTTGATTTTGCTGCCTTTCCTTTTACAGCTAGCTCCCTGATTCATTGTGGTCATTAGATACCCGCATCGGTGGATGGTAAGTCGGGTACAATGAGTCATAACAATAGGGAACACACACACAATTGATAGCAGCCCGTGAAGTCGCCTGGTCAATGAATAGTGTGAATTGAAAGTATATGGGCCCTGAAGCCGGAAAAGGCGTAATCATTGGCTGGGTGACCTCGCGCGCTCTATCAAAAGGCAACCAGAACCAGGGCACAAAGGACCCGCCAAAGCAACCCACCGGACAAGGCCGACAAGGCCAGAACCAGCAGGAAGACCACAGGACCTGGCACACCCCCAAGGAAACCCGAGACATCCCCCAGGACCCAAGAAAGGAGAGGACACGGCCCCAAAGAGACCAGAGGAGAAACCCCGGCCGAGGAAGGGAGGCCACATAACCCCGGAACCAAAAGGAGGGCGAACCCAAACCCAAACCAAAGACAGGAAAGGGGAAGAACCCCAAAAGGCCAAAAAACACCGCAGGGAAGGAGGACACCAACCAACCAGGAAGGCCACCAAACCCAGGACAGCACAGGCAGAGGGGGCCAACCCAAAAGAACACCGCCCAGAGAAACCCTCAGAAACCAGTCCAAAGCCAACCCAGCAAGGAGAGGCCAACAAGACCGGAAACCAACACCCAAAGAAATCCCACCAAGACGGGAACAGAGCCACCGGCCCCAACCCCCAGAACCCCAACCCAAAAAGGGAGGGAACACAAGACAGGAAGGGGGCCCAAGACAACCAGGGAAACCCAGCAGCCACCAAACCAGGCAGAGAGGGCAGCACAAAGAAGGCGCCCACACGCCACAGGACCACCCAAGAACTACACCCCAGGCAAGGCAAGCAGCAAGGGCAGGAGCCCCGGAGAAGAAAAGACCCAGGGAGCACAGCACCCAGACCACAAACAAAAGTCCCAAACCCAGCCACCGGAGAAGAGCCAAGGCAAACAGCCAAAGTGGGGCAAAAAACTCCAAAAGAACCAGGCAGCCCGGACCAGAGCCAAGCAACCCGACCCTGCAGGAGGAACCGCAGGCCCAACAAACCCATAGAAGGAGCCCACGCAGCACCCAGACCAACCCAAAAGGGCAGGAGGGACCGGGAACCACCAGCACAACACCGCCGGACCACACAGCAGGCAAAAGCGGAAGCAGGAGGAAGCAGAACAGACCGAGGGCCAAGCAGCACCACAACCGCAGACAACCCGCAGCCAAGAGGGAGGAACCACAGAGGCAAGAACACCCCAGAACCACACCCCAACCAGAGAAGGAGGGGAAGGGGGCACCCAAACAGACCCCCACCGGGATCGAGGGAGCAAGAAGCCCGCAGACCCGGAGCCAAAGGACCCCCCACAGGTACACAACCACGGGGAAGAAGCCCCGGAAGAGAACCGCCAGAAGGAGAACCCAGAAGGAACCAACCGGAAGAAGCCACAACAGTGGAGCACCCCGCCATGACACCAAGAGAGCCCAGGCAAGGGACCAGAGCCCAAAAGGAACCCAACACACAGGAGCGGAAGCCCCAGGAGACACCCAGCCAGACACCCCCACGCAAACCAGACGAGACCAGAACAACCCAGGGAGCAAACACACCGGAGCGCAGAAGGACCTAGAAGCCAACAGCACCCAGCAGCCCCAGGCAGGCACCAAACCGGCCCGACGAAGCACAACCATGGATCAGACCGCGGAGCACGGGGGCAGCACAAAAAACTCCAGAACAGGCGGCAAGACAGGACAAGCCAGCACAGCAGGAAGGAAGCCACGACAAAACAGCAGCTGCAGGAACCAGGGACCAAAGCCCAGCCGCCACAGGAAGCAAACTCGGGGGGGGGCAGGATAAAGAAGAGCAGGCGCCCAACCAAAGCAGTCCGAAACCCCCACAAGGCACCTCTACGAGGCCAAAGCCAGGAACAAACCAGGCAGGCCAACCCCACGGCAAACCCCGAAGGGGAGGCCAGGAAACAGCAGAAGCCAGCCAAAGGCAAGCCCAAAGCACCAGGAAGACCCAGGCGGACCCCCAACCAGGACCAAGGCAGCACAAGCCACCCAAGAGGAACCTGACGCAGCCCAAGGGATGGGAGCGCCAGGAATCCAAGCCCCAAATGCCGACCAAGCACACAGAGACCAGGAAGCGGATCAGAGGCCACAACACCCAGCCCGCAGAGGAGGCAAAGCCATCGAAGAAAAACAACGGCAGGCCAAGTGGAACCAGGGGAGCCAACAGGCCAGCGGTCCCAGAAACAGGAACACCGACCCACCCCAGGCGGGGCCAGGGAGACAGAAGCTGAGGGGAAACAGAACGAACCCCCAACAGGCCTTCGCAGAAGAAGTGAGGAGCAACCCTGACACAAAGTAGCAGAGGGCAAGGCGCAAGCAAGCAGGCAGGGAGACACCAACCACACAGCGAATCCCCGGAGCAAGGAGAGGCAGAGCCATCGAAAAAAAGGAACCAGCCACCACAGAGGTGACAGGAACCCACGCCAACCCGCGGCAGGCCACAACAGAAGAGCGAAAGCCAACAGCACAGAGAATCAGCAATCAACTCACTGGAGATGAAACCCCACAACAGAGCCCGAAAGAACCCACAGGCACGAGAGGCCAAAAGCAGGGGCACCCCCCGAAGAAGCGCACCAAAGGGAGAAGACCCCCGGCAAGCCCCAACCCGAAAAACAGACCAGAGCCGGGGCCAGTAAGTGGGAAGGCAGCAGGGCAGGAACAGAAACCCGAACCACGCAGCCCAGAAAGAGGAGCACAGGAATCACAGTGCCCGAACACCCAGCACCCTGCAGACACCCCCGCCCCACAGGAGAGGGGGGGGGACGCGGACAGAGAGCCCCAGCGAACAGCAGGACGTCCAAGCGACTCTAGACCCATAGAAGCACCCGCCACCAAGATCACACAGGAAGCAAGCAGAGCGGAGCACCCAGAGGCAGCCGCAGGTCACCCCAGAGGAAGAAGGGACTAAGCACAGGGCGAATGCATGCACCCCAAGCAAGGGGCCCCTGCACAAACCACGGCACTCCCAGGAGGCACCCGAAGCACGAACAAGGCACGCACAGAAGGACCGACCGCCCATACACCAGGACAGACACCAGCAGGCCAACAGAGACCCCTAGTGGAAAAAAGGGGTCCGAAAACAACCAGAGCGGGGGCCAACAACTCAACAAGGCCCCCACCGCAGCATGGTGGAAAGTAAAGATGACGTATATACGCAAAGCATGCGAGCACCGAAGAAAATATGGCATTGATTAGGTGCAAACACCACAGTCCCCCAGAACAGGAAAGAAACATAGCATCCCAGCGCCCAAGACCACAGCAGGGCTCCAGAAACCCCGCAAGAAGCAAGGAACCAGCAAAGGAGCCAAGAGAACCGGCCAGAAAAAGAGGATGAAAGCACACAGCAAGATCCGAACCAGAACACCACGATACAGGAACGGACGCTCCAGCCGCCACGCCACACCCACGTCTCCATGGAAGGAACGACAGCCAGCAGATGACCGGAACCAAAGACGGTAGCACCAGCCCTAACAGCACATCCAAACACAGCGCAGCTGAAGGACAGGCCCGTGAACCAGCGGGGGAAAGCCCCCACGCCCTCCCTGCAGAGGGAAGCCACAGGGACCACCGACACCCGACAGGGGCGGCGCCAAAGTCAGAGGAACACATGCCATACAATAAAAATAATACCCACGAAGGACATATTGCCAAGCACAACCTGGCCGTGCAGCACGCCCCCGGAGTGCATCGACGACCTGTCCGCTGCAAGAAGCCCTCAAGGAAAAGAGACCAGCCGCCATTCCCAACCATGTGGCAGGAGAGGGGACGTAACGCAGCGGAAGAGCGCATGAGGCGCAGGCATGAGACCCTGGGTGCAGCACAAGGAGTCTTTCGATGTGTGTACCAGCTTCTTCCAGAAGGCTAGCCTGCCATCTCAGCCCTCCAGGGCTGGAAGTCGAAAAACGAACGTCCCACATGCAGTACCAAAACCTGGAATGGAACGAAAGCCAGGCAGGCAGCAGGAAAAACACAGGCAGGGCGAGCACAAAACCACCCCTATGCGGGACTCACCCGGGGCGGGGGCCGGAACACCCCCAAGAACAAGGCCCCCACACCAAACATCCGGCACCAGAAATCCATGAAGAAAGAAAGCGCAGTGCGTCCTCCACTCGGCCAGGCCACAGGAGGAAGCACACAGCAACCCGGAAGGCACCCTCGGGAGGCGGCGCACCAGCCGCCAAGGGCCGGCCAACAGGATTTCCAGCCAGGAATACGTCTGACACCCAGCAAGCCCGGCAGGCCAGGTGGCAGACCAACAAACCCCCCCCCCCCCACGAAGCCAGGCAGCCAGGCGGGGGGGAGATGAGAAGAAGAGCACGCCAGCCCAGCCCATCAGGAGCCAGAGCAGCACCAGCATCCAGAACAAACTGTCGACAGACAGAAAAAAACAACAGGAGGGCTGCTGGGTAAGTACTGCTTATGTACTCCCGGGGGGAGGGGCAGTATTAGCATCTCAGCATTCCTCTTGTTTTTTTCTGTCGGGAGATGGTTATCTCCACTTTGTTTATGAAGGTGTCGAGGACGGAGGGCAAAACACACAAGATGATGGACGGAATGTTGCACAATGGCAAAACATTCGCCCCCAGTCACAGATCTGGGTTTAATCCATCGTTATTTTGCTCATCAAGCCACCCCAGTTCAGACATGGCCATATGCAAATCAGTCTTGACCCTGTGCCTCATGGGAACAGTCCAGCCCGAACTGCCAAGTCATGTCTTTACTGGACCAGAATCAAGCATCCTAGGACCGGTTTCTGGCTATCAGCCGTCTTCAGCCAGGATAGCTTGACTCTAGTGGCTTAGTGAGCAAGGGACCCACGTCTGGGCATACCCTTCCCACATAGGGTGAACAGCAAAACACACAAGATGATGGACGGAATGTTGCACAATGGCAAAACATTCACCCCCAGTCACAGATCTGGGTTTAATCCATCGTTATTTTGCTCACCAAGCCACCCCAGTTCAGACATGGCCATATGCAAATCAGTCCTGACCCTGTGCCTCATGGGAACAGTCCAGCCGGAACTGCCAAGCCATATCTTTACTGGACCAGAATCAAGCATCCTAGGACCGGTTTCTGGCTATCAGTCGTCTTCAGCCAGGATAGCTTGATTCCAGTGGCTTAGTGAGCAAGGGACCCACGTCTGGGCATACCCTTCCCACATAGGGTGAACAGCAAAACACACAAGATGATGGACAGAATGTTGCACAATGGCAAAACGTTCACCCCCAGTCACAGATCTGGGTTTAATCCATCGTTATTTTGCTCACCAAGCCACCCCAGTTCAGACATGGCCATATGCAAATCAGTCTTGACCCTGTGCCTCATGGGAACAGTCCAGCCCGAACTGCCAAGCCATGTCTTTACTGGACCAGAATCAAGCATCCTAGGACCGGTTTCTAGCTATCAGCCGTCTTCAGCCAGGATAGCTTGACTCCAGTGGCTTAGTGAGCAAGGGACCCACGTCTGGGCATACCCTTCCCACATAAGGTGAACAGGAAAACACACAAGATGATGGACGGAATGTTGCACAATGGCAAAACATTCACCCCCAGTCACAGATCTGGGTTTAATCCATAGTTATTTTGCTCACCAAGCCACCCCAGTTCAGACATGGCCATATGCAAATCAGTCTTGACCCTGTGCCTCATGGGAACAGTCCAGCCCGAACTGCCAAGCCATGTCTTTACTGGACCAGAATCAAGCATCCTAGGACCGGTTTCTAGCTATCAGCCGTATTCAGCCAGGTTAGCTTGACTCCAGTGGCTTAGTGAGCAAGGGACCCACGTCTGGGCATACCCTTCCCACATAGCATAAACAGCAAAACACACAAGATGATGGACGGAATGTTGCACAATGGCAAAACATTCACCCCCAGTCACAGATTTGGGTTTAATCCATCGTTATTTTGCTCACCAAGCCACCCCAGTTCAGACATGGCCATATGCAAATCAGTCTTGACCCTGTGCCTCATGGGAACAGTCCAGCCCGAACTGCCAAGCCATGTCTTTACTGGACAAGAATCAAGCATCCTAGGACCGGTTTCTGGCTATCAGCCGTCTTCAAACAGGATAGCTTGACTCCAGCGGCTTAGTGAGCAAGGGACCCACGTCTGGGCATACCCTTCCCACATAGGGTGAACAGCAAAACACACAAGATGATGGACGGAATGTTGCACAATGGCAAAACATTCACCCCCAGTCACAGATCTGGGTTTAATCCATCGTTATTTGACTCACCAAGCCACCTCAGTTCAGACATGGCCATATGCAAATCAGTCTTGACCCTGTGCCTCATGGGAACAGTCCAGCCCGAACTGCCAAGCCATGTCTTTACTGGACCAGAATCAAGCATCCTAGGACCGGTTTCTGGCTATCAGCCGTCTTCAGCCAGGATAGCTTGAATGTATGACATTGTTCTGCATTCTGTCCATCAATTGTTGTTTTTGCATTTGTCACCCCGAGTGGGATGGGTATGCTCAGACGTGAGTCCCATGCTCTCCACACCACTGGAGTCAAGCTATCCAGGCTGATGAAGGCTGATAGCCAGAAACCGGTCCTTGGATGCTCGATTCCGGTCCAGGAAAGACATGGCTTGGCAGTTCGGGCTGGACTGTTCCCATGAGGCACAGGGTCAAGGCTGATTTGCATATGGCCATGTCTGACCTGGGGTGGTGTGGAGTGCAAAAAATCGATGGATTTAGGCCCAGATCTCTGTATTGGGGTGAATATATGACATTGTTCTGCATTCTGTCCATCAATTGTTGTTTTTGCATTTGTCACCCCGAGTGGGATGGGTATGCTCAGACGTGAGTCCCATGCTTTCCACACCACTGGAGTCAAGCTATCCAGGCTGATGAAGGCTGATAGCCAGAAACCGGTCCTTGGATGCTCGATTCCGGTCCAGGAAAGACATGGCTTGGCAGTTCGGGCTGGACTGTTCCCATGAGGCACAGGGTCAAGGATGATTTGCATATGGCCATGTCTGACCTGGGGTGGTGTGGAGTGCAAAAAAAATGATGGATTTAGGCCCAGATCTCTGTACTGGGGTGAATGTATGACATTGTTCTGCATTCTGTCCATCAATTGTTGTTTTTACATTTGTCACCCCGAGAGGGATGGGTATGCTCAGACGTGAGTCCCATGCTCTCTACACCACTGGAGTCAAGCTATCCAGGCTGATGAAGGCTGATAGCCAGAAACCGGTCCTTGGATGCTTGATTCCGGTCCAGGAAAGACATGGCTTGGCAGTTGCGGCTGGACTGTTCCCATGAGGCACAGCGTCAAGGCTGATTTGCATATGGCCATGTCTGACCTGGGGTGGTGTGGAGTGCAAAAAAACAATGGATTTAGGCCCAGATCTCTGTACTGGGATGAATGTATGACATTGTTCTGCATTCTGTCCATCAATTGTTGTTTTTGCATTTGTCACCCCAAGTGGGATGGGTATGCTCAGACGTGAGTCCCATGCTTTCCACACCACTGGAGTCAAGCTATCCAGGCTGATGAAGGCTGATAGCCAGAAACCGGTACATGGATGCTTGATTCCGGTCCAGGAAAGACATGGCTTGGCAGTTGTGGCTGGACTGTTCCCATGAGGCACAGGATCAAGGCTGATTTGCATATGGCCATGTCTGACCTGGGGTGGTGTGGTGTGGAGTGCAAAAAAACAATGGATTTAGGCCCTGATCTCTGTACTGGGGTGAATGTATGACATTGTTCTGCATTCTGTCCATCAATTGTTGTTTTTGCATTTGTCACCCCGAGTGGGATGGGTATGCTCAGACGTGAGTCCCATGCTCTCCACACCACTGGAGTCAAGCTATCCAGGCTGATGAAGGCTGATAGTCAGAAACCGGTCCTTGGATGCTTGATTCCGGTCCAGGAAAGACATGGCTTGGCAGTTCGGGCTGGACTGTTCCCATGAGGCACAGGGTCAAGGCTGATTTGCATATGGCCATGTCTGACCTGGGGTGGTGTGGGGTGCAAAAAAACGATGGATTTAGGCCCAGATCTCTGTACTGGGGTGAATGTATGACATTGTTCTGCATTCTGTCCATCAATTGTTGTTTTTGCATTTGTCACCCCGAGTGTGATGGGTATGCTCAGACGTGAGTCCCATGCTCTCCACACCACTGGAGTCAAGCTATCTACGCTGATGAAGGCTGATAGCCAGAAACCGGTCCTTGGATGCTTGATTCCGGTCCAGGAAAGACATGGCTTGGCAGTTCGGGCTGGACTGTTCCCATGAGGCACAGGGTCAAGGCTGATTTACATATGGCCTTGTCTGACCTGGGGTGGTGTGGAGTGCAAAAAAACAATGGATTTAGGCCCAGATCTCTGTACTGGGGTGAATGTATGACATTGTTCTGCATTCTGTCCATCAATTGTTGTTTTTGCATTTGTCACCACGAGTGGGATGGGTATGCTCAGACGTGAGTCCCATGCTCTCCACACCACTGGAGTCAAGCTATCCAGGCTGATGAAGGCTGATAGCCAGAAACCGGTCCTTGGATGCTTGATTCCGGTCCAGGAAAGACATGGCTTGGCAGTTCGGGCTGGACTGTTCCCATGAGGCACAGGGTCAAGGCTGATTTGCATATGGCCATGTCTGACCTGGGGTGGTGTGGAGTGCAAAAAAACGATGGATTTAGGCCCAGATGTCTGTACTGGGGTGAATGTATGACATTGTTCTGCATTCTGTCCATCAATTGTTGTTTTTGCATTTGTCACCCCGAGTGGGATGGGTATGCTCAGACGTGAGTCCCATGCTCTCCACACCACTGGAGTCAAGCTATCCAGGCTGATGAAGGCTGATAGCCAGAAACCGGTCCTTGAATGCTTGATTCTGGTCCAGGAAAGATATGGCTTGGCAGTTCGGGCTGGACTGTTCCCATGAGGCACAGGGTCAAGGCTGATTTGCATATGGCCATGTCTGACCTGGGGTGGTGTGTAGTGCAAAAAAACGATGGATTTAGGCCCAGATCTCTGTACTGGGGTGAATGTATGACATTTTTCTGCATTCTGTCCATCAATTGTTGTTTTTGCAGTCGAGGACGAGGGACCTGGGGGTAATGGTCCAATCCCTTAAACTTTCAGGATTGGACTATGGGAACGCACTGTATTTAGGCGCTCCCATCTCCGCAGTCAGGAAACTTCAAACCATCCAAAATAGCGCTGCAAGGCTGTTGACAGGTACCCCAATAGGCTTTCGGCCAGACCGGCCCTCCGCACCCTCCACTGGCTCCCGGTTCAAGAGCGGATCAGGTTTAAGGCTTTGTGCCTTGTACACAAAGCATTGCAAGGTCTCAGTCCATCCACGATCTCCACCATGATCCATCCCTATAAAGCGAGTCGGAACCTTCGATCAGATGATCTTCACCTGGCAGAGACTCCCAGAATCAAGAGATCCAGGAGTGGGGGTAGACTCTTCTCCTATAATGCCTCCACATTCTGGAATTCCCTGCCCCACCGCCTTTGCGTAATCTCGGACCACATGGCTTTCCGGAAGCAACACAAGAACCTGCTCTTTCCCTAGCTCCCTGACTCCCTGTGTCGGGGACTTGGTGCTGGGGGGCCTCCGGGTAGCCATGCTCTCTATAAATGCTCTTCCATTCCATTCCATTCCACAGCCATTGGACTTGCAGTCATGGTTGACAGCATTTAGAATCACTCAGAAACAACCAATTTCCGTTTTTATCCACATTTAAAATGTCTGTATTTATCTGTAAAAATCAGTAAAAACTGAAAACAGGAAGCTTTGCTTATAAACCATATGTGTTCAGAGTTGCACGACTGATACTAGTGCACTAATCTGTGACCCATAGCCACAGCGGGTGCAAGACATAGGACCTATGTCTTTTCAGTGACGCACGAACGACGCTAGTGCAGTGACCCATCGCACTGCAATGATCCCTGAACCACCCCAGCCCAGTTACAGTGCACTGGCCCACACCAGTATTCTGAGCTTCATCCCATAACCAAGTGAACTCGATCTGTGCGACTCTACAACGCTTTTATGAGTAATTATGAATTTCTCGCACTTGTTACATAATACACAATTCACTGCATCATTTAAAGATGTCAACAACAAAAATGTTATCTCTACTGGAAAATGAAACAAAAGTAAATAAAAAACATATCAGATGGTGGCCCTGAAAAATATATCTGATCACCTTCCAATTGCTGATTCCTTTATTCGGGTGTTAACCTGTACTATTGAGGTGAAACTTTTGCCCAGTCTGTAATAATGTGTGCTAAAAAGATAAACAGCGAGCCAATAATGCAACAAACACAGTGTGCCTCATGATACTGCATGATGTGTTTTTTGCCACATTTTTTTAGCTAACCCGGCCGCATAATGTGATTCTGCATTTATAGCAAAGCAGAGTCCGTACTAACGTAGCGAACGACGACCTATACCTGTTCAATTAGTCACCCGAGCGCCTTGACTTACAACTACCAACGAACATTCATCACCAAACGCAGGAAACTACAAACCATCACTGCCACCACAATTCTCCCCTGACGTCTGATACATCCGAGACTGGTACCAAAAGAGTTAATATTTTTTGGCTAAGACAAGCTGACAGGATGGAACGTTAAACGCTGTCTCTGCACTCCGAATGCAGAAATGAATTATTCTGTCAGCAACCAATCCTGGGAGATGTCATTTTTATGCTCACTCCAGTAGTTAGTAACCTAGCAACCCACTCAGAGGAGCCATCAAAACATAAATTATTCCCTTACAGAGCAAGGGAAGGAGTCTGGCATTTTTTTCCCCACTCAAAAAGAACCCAAATATAGAAACATAATTTATTTTCTTTAAAAATCTAATAGTAATTGCTTTCATCTAGGCCAGATGAAGCTAGTGAATAGTAGGGCAGGGCTGCAGGGACACCACATCCACCCATGGAGATGAGCGCCCCTCAGTACACAGCTATCCCTGTGACGTTGTTCCGGTCAAATAGTGATTTTCTCTCGTTATATTTCGTTTTAGTGTACTTTTTATGACAGCTCAATGTATGTGCTCTGCCTATGGTATTTTGATTCTAACGAAGTGTTGATATGCAGGTGGGTGGTCAGTACTAGGGAGAGGAAGCAGACAGGGGGGTAGGTGACTAGACTTCACATTGTACTGAGAAAACGTAGGGGCAGATTTACAAGCTCCTTGCGCCATTTTTGTGTCATTTTTAACATGGGAAAAGTGACGCAAACGTGGCGTAGGGTGCTGCCACTTAATGCAGCTACAGCGATGCGGGTGTCTGCTCCGACCTACGAGCGCAGAGGCTTATTTACAAGACCCTTGCGCCGCCAGTGCTTCACCTTTTCCCATGTTAAATGTGACGTACCGGCGGCTCAAGGGGCTTGTAAATAAGCCCCTCTGTTTTTACGATAGAACAGCTAGATCATAGGACAACCCCAGCTGGTTTACCCTCACCTGGGTATACATAAATAGTATCAATCTCAGAATTGCATGTGAACAGTGTGGTAAACATTCGATACCGACACCCCCTTTTCCGACCCTTAGTTAGGGTAGGGATACACTCTTCTTTTCCAAAAACCTTTCCCTCGGTCCTGGTGAAACAACATGGATCCCTCCCGTACCACTGAGGCGTGAAACATGTCGACCTACTCTACCTGCACTCCTCACTAAACTGGGTCACTTCAACACTGGGAGTGAACAATTAACCTCATCACTGCGGCGCGAATTCCGCCGCATTGCTGAACATTCCGATCACGGGCGTGGTCATGAGAGCTCCCGCCGTCATCAGCACACGCCCACCGTGACTCATGACGGCCGGGAATCGTCATGAGCATGGAAGAGGTTAAGATGTTGTTTTTTAAACTTACTGGTGGACTATGGAAAAAATTAATCTTGGGGTACCTCTGTGGCATTTTTTTAACTCACTACCTCACCTGCTCCACACACCTGCACTCATCATCACGGCGTTCTACATAAAAGATCTCCGCTAAAGAGCCCTCTCGCGGGGCCTATGGGGTATTGCAGCGCCAACTCCACGAGGAGCAAACACCCGATGATGAAGCATGACACCGTCACAGGTGTGAGAGGGCATTACTTCCTAATAAGGAAGATCCCCTCCCTAGTACTGACCACCCACCTGTATATCAACACTTCGTTAGGAAAAGCTACCCCATTGTGTTCTACATATCAGTTCTTGCGATCAAGGGTGCTGGACCTTTTATCGGCTCAGTGTCCCTCTCTATAGTGAATTTTTGTATGGTATTTTGATACCAGATACGGTTCCATCATACAGCAAAACCTTTCATGAGACCAGTCAGACTCACTGAGACCCCCTTGACAGGCTTTGCGTCCAGAAAGAGACGTATGATGTCCACTGCACAGCATGAGCCAAAGTGGAGCGTTCCATTCAGATTGGTGGGCATAGCTCTGCATACCACAGGGAGGAATGGTCAGTGCTTAATTTGAGCCAGTGGATTCCAGTGCTCGGCACCAGCACTTAATTGTCAGCACCAGCACATGTGACAGTCTGCCACAATCTGGCAGTGTCTGGCTAATTTAGAGATGGCCACAACAACAGTTAATCATTAATTCAATATACATAAAAAATGACTATTACCTGCCACTCACGCCATTCTTGTAGCTTTGGAGGCCTCAAATAGTCAGAATTGTCACATTTGTAGGAGTGTGATGGTTAGTAGTTAAGCTGTTACTACCATTGGCAGCACTGGCAGAGGCAATATATAGTGCAAGCTTCAGCGACCTTCTGACCAGCACTTTTTTTTTTTTTTTTACAAATTAACCACTGGTAGCCTAACCATTCCGAATGCCCTCCTTGGAAATGGGATTCAGCAGTGTCAACCAAAATGATGCCTCCCCCCAACCCCCGGAATGTGATGAGGAGCCCCTGCATTTATCTTATCTCACATGTACTCACTGGCCTTGGCCTGAATGGGGAGCCCTCTGAAGGGTCAAGACCCCCGCACACAACTCTCCCCATTCCCCCCTCCGCGCCCAGTGCCGCAGGAGCGGCAGGGACCTGCGTTACACAAACCCAGAGTCGAATCCCGGCCTTTGCTCAACATCTCGGCAAGACCCTTTATCCCCTTATGGTCTAGACTACAGAAATGCAACGTGCTCACCCTCTAGCACGTTGCATTTCTCTAGATATATCAAATCGCATGGCTGTTTTAATACATACTAGTCATCCATTCTAGAAGTCGTAATCACTTAGATTTTTCCAGATGTTGCGGGCCAATGTTTATTTTATTATGTATAATAACCTATATGAATGCTTCATTGTAAGTATGTTTATTTGTAGATTTCCCCTGATGAAGGGTGATTTGTACACCCAAAGTGCATTGGGAGTGATGAAATTCACGTCAGATGTCATTATTTAATTTGTGGATCAAAGAGAAAATTGGTTTGAAGTCTTCTTCAATAAAATAAGAACTTTGAAGACAAACAGCTGAATTAAGTTGTTACTTTCTTATTGATGATTTGTATAACTATGGTTTCTACTTGATAATATTGTTAAGATTTTGTTATCTTTTATGCAATGATGTGTTCACATTGTATTATATAACTCATTTACTGAGAGCTTAAGGTAGTGCGCACTCTGTCTAAGACTTACGTCCTAGATGTACTTTTTCTTCATTGAATAGGTGGTAGGGTGGAACCGCCTCAGAGCGCGCACACCAGTTTTGATGAACCTTGTGTCTAAAGGTATACGCGTTTATTTTTTGTACGTTGAGTGCATTGTCGCTGTTTCTAGATTTGAGTAGGCAATTTTGGCCAGTCAAACCTGGTGAAAAAAGCAACAATGCCCTCCTCAGAATAAGTACAGTTGAGCAGAGCGAGAACGTCTAATCACAGATAATCACAACACTTGTAGTGCAGCAAATTGTAATCTTCCTTTGAGTATGTAGCAAACATCAATAAAATAACATACAATGGCCACATATTAAATGGCCGTGGCAGTTTTCGACTTCTCTTGGTTTCCGCAGCAAGTGAGACCTAGTGGTTGGGTCTTTCTTTGGCGCACTTTTGCACTTTGTGATGGCTTCGCCCATGGGTTGCTTTAAATATTGGTAGGTACTCCCGCAACCTGGGTTCACTTGTCCCCCCATGAGAATCGTGTTTGCCTTCACCCCCTAGTTTTATCCTTCTTTAGGGTATTACGCCATGCTGACCTTTTAATTCGGCTGGTTATAACATGTTTATATCAAGCTTCGAGGAATGTTATATCCCCCGGATGTCAATGCACGCCACTTTGCACATGATCTAACACTATAACATGGGTGCTTTATATAATTATATCTAGGTGGGGCTTCCGCCCCCGCAGGTTTACCACTTGACATGATTATCTACTGGTGGTATTCTGTTTGCTCTACCATCGACATACAGTTGCGATTCACTAACCCCCAGAGTTTGGCTAGTTGTCTGTAAGTTTGTATGTATAGTTGTTTATAATTTTTCTCAACTATGTGAATTATCCATGTCATTGAACCAGCTGGTGTCTCAGCCCACCGGAAACTGTTGAGGTGAGGCTTCATATGGTGAATGGGTGAGTCCATGTCCTGCTAGGGAGATTACGTTGTAATATGAGCTGTGCTCCCATTTTTAACCCTTTTGGTGAATATACCACGGATATTTTTAACAATAAATTTAATATCAAGGGATAATAAGCCCTCGTTTGAAAAGGGTTTTAATTCATGTTATCATCATGATGAGAGAGATACAGAATGCAAGTATACGCCGTAACTCTTGTATATGCTGTTTACTTTTTCTTTTACAGAAATTCCTTCAACATTTATGGGTTTTTAACCAACAGCAATACTGCAATGTGGTAGGTAGTTTATCCACCATTACCACTGTGTGAAGGTAGTTTCACACATCACAATTTCTTTGGTCCTGATAAATTGCCATAGACCCGATAGGGCTGTCAAGGCAAGAAACATGTTGACCTTTTGGAATAGAGCGTTACTTTGTTCTGATCCACTAAGTCAGACAAAGCCGCCTTCCTTTTTTCTTTTAATCAGGTAGGAACCAGAGCCTAATAAATTTCATTGGTTGGCCTAACCTGTTTTAACCGTCACTTTTAATACACACCACATCTATTGGCAAGGAACAAAAGATCTCCGCCAAAGAGCCCCTCATTGGGTGCCCGTTGGGTATTGCAGCGCCAACCCAACAAAGAGCAGGCCCAATGATGAAGCATGACACCTAGCTGGCTGGGTGTGTGAGGGCCCTAGTTCCGAAGGAAGGATTTCCCTCCCGGACCCACACTATTTAGGTGTCGGGTATAACTATCCTCCTGGTAGGCATTCCCTTGTATCTCTCTCTCTCTACTTAACCCTTCAGGAACAGCATGCATTTTCTTTGGTCCACATATTAAATATCAAAAAGAACAATTGATGGACAGAATGCAGAACAATGTCATACCTTCACCCCAGTACAGAGATCTGGGCCTAAATCCATTGTTTTGCTCACCATACCATTCCAGTTTGGACCCTGCCATCTGCAAATCAGTCTTGACCCTGCGCCCAATGGGAACAGTCCAGCCTGAACTGCCAGGTCAGGTCCTCAATGGACTGGAAACAAGCATCCTAGGTATGCCCAGACGTGGGTCCTGGGTTCACTGTGCCACTGGAATCAAGCTATCCTGGCTGAAGAGGGGTGAAACCCCAAAACCGGTCCTAGGATGCTTTTTTCCAGTCCAGGGAGGACCTGGCTTGGCAGTTCGGGCTGGACTGTTCCCATGAGGCACAGGGTCAAGACTGATTTGACTGTGGCCAGGTCTACACTGGGGTGGCGTGGTTTGCAAAAGAATGATGGATTTAACCCAGATCTCTTGCCTGGGGGTAAATGTTTTGATTTGTTCTGCATTCCGTCCATCAATTGTGTGTCTTTTACATATTAAATATCAGCATGGCCACATAAGCACTTGCATATCAGCATTGCCATAAATGAAGTACTCACATGAACACATACTAAATGCCAACATGATCTAATATTAAATACAGGCATACCTGCATAGCTGCGTATCAAATGCCAGTATATTAGCATGGCCATATGGTAAATTCGATGTCTGATAGAAAATCAATGCCAAAAATGGAAAAAATAGAGTGTGGACAGAATATTGTGTCAAAAATATAAAGGACCAAAATATCGAGACAGTAAGAACAAATAGGTAAGTATAGATTTACTATTACTAACTTCACATTTCATATCTTGAAGATCTATTGTCAAGATATGTATATGCGGAGTTAAGTATAGTAAAACTTTGCTTTCCCTTAGAAACCTACCTTCATATTTTTGTGCTCGATAATCTTGACATGATATTTTTTCCACATAATTTTTTTTCCTCTATAGTGTGTCCACCACCTAGAAATAAATTAGCTTATTTCGAATACCATCATGACCAGATATCATATAGAGGGTGTGTAATTTAGTAGCAATTCAGAATGAATTATGTGCAAGTCTGTGTTTTTCAAATGTGCCCGCATTTGTGCTCATGCATAAGTTACACACATATTGTGCCCAGGAATTGAAAACTGTAAATAAAATTGAAGGAACTTACTATCTTAGAATACTTCTATGCTTCTGAGAAGAACTGGAACTCTTCTTTTCAAAATAAAAAAAGAGTTAGTACTCTGTACTTGACAGTGCCTGCCCATTTAAAACACAGATTGGGCTTCATAAATGTGTAAATTCAAACATACATTTCCTTTAACAATTTGCATAGATTTCTGCATTTTACCATATTGACAAAAATCCCCCAAAGCATTCATGGAAATCAAGGCAAATTATGGATGAACACACAAACCCACAAAGTAGGAAGACCATTGTAGTTCACAGAATGCACTTCTAGAATTACTACAGCTCTAGAAGTGTCAAAACATGAGTAATTTTACTCCGGCCCTGCCTTCGAAGTAAATATAGCACCAAACATTGCCAACTACTGGTACTGAAATAGTGGAATACACTGCCATAGAAAACAATGTAGGCAAGGAAATAAAACAATACCCCATAGTAATGTATATACATATATATGAAAATAAAAATACACATTAGCAAGAAGTTATAGTTAGGAAAAAGGTATTAATTTTTTGTATAAAAAGCAACTTAAGCTATACAAACATTAGAAATTCTACAGTTATAGTGACAGTTTACAGTTATAATTTGTACCCTGGTGGAAATGTACCTTAACTCACACATCTCTGTCCACAGTGTTGTCAACACTACATGAACTAAAACTCACGCCTTTCCCAGGCACTGCTTAAACCCTTTCATATTACATCATGTATATGTTAAATCATAGCCTTTATAACAACTCTGATCACATCTGAAATTAACAAAATTATGAAAACAGAGTGAATGGCAGAAGGACGAATTATAGTTGATGTAGTGTGGCTAGTGTGTTACAATATGGTGTAAGGAGGTGCATGAGTTACCCTTTGTTTTTTTGAGTGAATGTTATTTTTTTTTGTTTTAACAAAAATTTGTTTCAAATTGTAGAGTGAGGTGTTGCCGAGTGGCGTGTCATTGTGTGGGGTGTCGTTGACTGGAGTGTTGTCGAGTAGAGTGCTGTAGAGTGGCATAGAGTGAACTATAATGTTGTACAGTGGAATCTTGTTAAGTGGAGTGTCATAAAGTATGGAGGAGGAGAGTGTCGTAGAGTGTAGTGTTGTATAGTGGAGTGTCATTGAGGGGCATGTCATAGACTGCAGTGTTGTAGAGTGGAACAGAGTAGCATAGAGTGGAGGGACCTAAAGCGGAGTAGAATGTTCTAGAGTGGAGTTTCATAGAGTGGAGTAGCTTGTCATAGAGTGGAGTGGCGTGTTGTAGAAAAGAGTCGAGTGGCACAGAGTGGAGTATGTGTGCCAGAGAGTAGAGTAGAGTGTTGTCCTGTAAAGTAGTGTGTTGTACAGTATCTTAAGGCAGAGTGGCACAGAATGGAGTGGTGTAGAGTGGAGTGATGTAGAGTGGAATAGCATAGAGTGGAGTGGCGTAGTGTGGAATAGCATAAAGTGGAGTGGCGCAGGGTAAAGTGGTGTGCAGTTCAGTAGAGTAGAGTGGTGTGGCATAGAGTAGTGTAGAGAGAGCGTAGAGTGTTGTAGAGAAGAGTGGAGTGAAGTAGAGTGAAGTGGCATAGAGTTGAGTGATGTATAGTGAAATAGTATACAGTGGAGTGGCGTAGAGTTGAAAAGCATAGAGTGGAGTAGCATAGAGTGGAGTGCTGTAGAATAAAGTGGGATGGAGTGAAATAGCAGAGACAAGAGTGGCTTAGAGTGGAGAGGCGTGTCGTAGTGTAGAGTGGAGTGGCGTACAGTGAAGTGGAGTGTGGTAGAGAAAAGCGGCGTGCTGTTTCATAGAGCAGAATGTCGTACAGTCTTACAGTGGAGGGGCACAGAGTGGAGTGGGGTACAGTGGAATAGCGTACAGTGGACTGGCATAGAATGGAGTGGTGTACAGTGGAATAGTGTACAGTGGAGTCATGTAGAGTAGAGTAGCATCAAGTGGAGTGGTGTGGAGTAGAGTAGCATAAAATTGAGTAGAGTGGAGTGGTGTGTAGTAGGATAGAATGAAGTGGTGTCTTGTACACTTGAGTGGCGTGATGTAGAGTGTCATGTCGTAGAGTAGTGTGTTGTACAGTGTCTTACAGTGGAATGGTGTGGAGTTGCACTGTGTGGAGTGTGTTAGAGTGGAATAGCATAGAGTAGTGTAGTTTAAAGTGGAGTGGCATAGAGTGAAGGGGCGTACAGTGGAAAAGCATAGATTGAAGTAGCATAGAGTAGAGTAGCTAAGAGTGGAGTGGTCTAAAATGGAATAGCATAGAGTAGAGTGGTGTGTCATAAAGTAGAGTGAAGTGACAAGTTGCAGAGTGGAGTATTGTGTCATAGAGCAGCGTGTCAAACAGTGTCTTACACTGTAGTATGTGTGTGTATATATGTTTATATAATTTGTAGTGGGGGAATAGAGTGGAGTGGCGTAAAGTGGAATGGCGTAGAGTAGAATGGCATAGAGAGGAATAACATAGATTGGAGTGGTGTAAAGCGACATGGCATAAAAATGGAGTGGTGTAGAGTGGAGTGGAGTAAAGTGGAATTGTGTAGAGTGGAGTGGTGTACAGTGGAATAGAGTCCACTGGAGTGGCATAGAGGGGAGTGTGGTAAAGTGGAATGGCATAGAGTGGAGTGTCGAATAGTGGAGTGGCATAGAGTGGAGTGGCATAGAGTGGAGTGGCGTAGAGTGGAGTGGCGTAGAGTGGAACAGCATAGAGTGGTGTATGGTGTCGTAGAGTGGAGTGTTGTGTCATAGAGTAGCATGTAATACAGTGTCTTACAGTGTAATATATACTCTAGGAGCCGCCACTGGGGACCGCTCGGGCCTTCAGCCTCCCCAGCTGTCCCCGACAGAGATGCCAGGCCTCGGGGGATGGGGTCCCCAGAGCCAAAATCAGCCTGGGGAGGAGGGACTCAGGGCTAAATTGGACTTCTTCCCCCAACCAGTAGTGTGTCAGGAGGTGTGTTTGCAGAGTGGTAGAAAAAGGGTGTTGGCCTCTGAACCTCTCAGCAATCTACCTGTGTGGAACTTGCTGGAGGTAACAGGAGGGGTAGTTGGCTCCCAAAGACCCTCAGTAGCCAAGGGGACCCCATCCCCCTACTTGTAGTTCACCAGGAGGCACATTTGCAAAGTGGTGGAGAAATGGGATGTGGCCTCCTATCAGGTCCAGGCAATCCTGCTGTGTGGGACTTACTAGAAGTAATATTAGGGGTAGTTGGCACCCAAGGATGTCCTTGGGGCCCAAGTACCCCTCCGGTTATCTCTAGTAAGTCCCACATGGTGGGAGTGCTAAGAGGTCTTAGGAGGCCAAACCTCCTTTCTCCACCATGCTGCACAAGTGGCTCATGGTGCACAATTGGTTGAGGGTTGAAGTCAAATTTAAGCCAAGAAGCCCTCCTGGTGCCTCCTGTAAGTCCTACACAGTGTGATTCCCGAGAGCTGGCAGGAGGCCCTGCGACATTTCTCCACCATTCGGCAAACCAGGCGTGGGCAGGGCAGGTAAGAAAAGTGGGGTGGGGGGAGTCGCCAAACGATGATGAGGGAAACTTAAGTAAAAAAAAGAAAACCACTTACCTTGTACTCGTCGCATGCTCAAGTCGGCGATACAGTGAGCACAAGGTAAGTGTTTTTATTTTCTTCACTTAAGTTTTCCTTGTTGTCATCTGTCAACCCCTCCTCACTCCACGCTCTGACATTATCCACAGAATCTCTGACACACCCACTCACACCCCAATATAACCTTTCATACACCCACTCCAACTTCCACACTAATATTCTCAAAACCATTGATACACCCATACCAGTACTTACACACCGACTCACTGATTCGTTGGTCTACACACATCCATTCAGTCACCCAGACAGCCCCTCATACACCAACTCACTCACTAATACAGCCAATGATATATCAACTCATACTGCATAGACCACACTGTCGCCCATAGAGCTACTCACACACCTACTCACTCACATAGAGTCAATCACACACCGACTTACTCACCTATACAGTTAGACACACACCCACTTACTTATTCATACAGATACTAATACAAACTCACTCACCTATACAGCCACTGTCACAATCACTCACTCACACATACATTCACTCATATACTCTAACACTCACCTATACTGCCTTTCACGTATGTAGTTACTCACCCATGTACCACTGACACATCAATTAACTCAACGACACAGAAATACACACACTCAGTCACCCATACAGCCCCTCACAGATGCACTCACTAACCCATAAAACCACTGACTCACTCATCCACGAAGGTAGTCACACACACCCTCACCCACTCACACAGACACTCAAACAGCCATACTCAGGCAACCGATCAGTCACCCATACAGCCACTCATGTACCTTATGAATGAGGTACAACGGCACAGCATTTGCAGCGCCAGTTGTATTACAGGTTCCCATGCCACGCCTTTTCATGTAACAACCGGGAAATTTAATTTAAACAGTGGCTTTGCTGCATTGAATTTGTGGAAGTCAAAATCTCTGAGCCAAAATAACCCCGACTGTGTCAAAACTAGCTGTCTTTACCAGTGCTTGTCCACACTAACTTCGGTACTTGACATCAGATGGCTCATATCTATTTATGACAAGCATTGGCAAAGCAAATAGGTCTGGTCTTGGCTGCCAAACTTTTGGCTATGCCCCCCCCCCCCCCCCCAAAAAAAAACATGTTGCTATGCAAAACTGTATTATTGGGGAGGTTGCCAGACAATCACCAATTTAAAAATAAAACATCGGCTATGAGCAAAAATAATTTTGGGTCTCAAAAAGTACATATAGCTATATCAGTTCCTGGAAGTGGAGGGAACTACTTTGTGTGAATGTTCTTTTTATGAAAGAGTAGAAAGTGGACTCTCACATGAAGTTAGCCAGGGTCTGGAATGCATTGACACATTGCCCCATGCTGTATGCTGTAGTGGATGGAAGACAGATGTGAATGATACAAGAACCTACCAATGGATGAAGAGGGCTGGCGGAAAGCCTCTGTAAGAATATGATATGCAATTGTAGTAAAATCAAAAAGGTCTTGGCTAATGCCAGACCTAAAAATTAGATCTAACAGATCTTTAGATCAATCACTTTAATCCATAAAAGGCTTATGAACAGAAAGTCTTTCCCATATCTTTACTACAGCGTGGGAGAGGATGAGTCAGTCAACAATTGAATTTTTGGGATGCCTGAGAAAATACAGATAGTGATGTAATCCACCGAAAAACATGTAGGGTTGCTACCATTACCAATGCCTGTACAGTTGCATTTTGCCCTTCCTTCGACAAAGAAGATGGAAACTAAAATGGCCTTTAGAGCGGAAACTCCTTATGCATTTTTCACTACAATTTTTCCAGCGAGGCTTCATGTATTGCACTGTAGCATTTATAGGAAGCTCTCCTATCTGTTGCTGAGACCCCAAAGGGATTTCCAGATATTCAGGTGAATAAGTAACACTTCACTAGTGCATGGATGGGAGGCGCTGTTGGTTGAAATAATTTTTCTTCATTTTGAGTTTTGGTGATGGGTATGAGGCCTAGGGAATGTGCTCTAGACGTGACACAGTGGAGTGTATGGAGCAAAACCAAAGGGGATGATGGACGGAGTGTTGAACAATGCAAGCACTCACCCCAGTCAACTGATCTGGGTTTAATCCATCATCATTCTTTAGTTTACTTCCCCACCCCAGTTCAGACATGACCATATGCAAATCAGTCTGACCCTGTGCCTCATTGGAACAGTCCAGCCCGAACTGTCAAGCCATGTCTTCCCTGGACCGGAAACAAGCATCCTGGGACCGGTTTCTGGCTAATCAGCCGTCATCAGCCAGGCTAGCTTGAACATTGCAAGCACTCACCCTCAGGCCTTTTATTCTCTTCTTAATTCACAGTGGTTTTCTTCTTCTAATTGGTCGCTAGGTGCCACTGATGCACAAGTATCGTTAACATGGGGCTTCAGTGCTAATGGAATATTCTAATTGGTCAGTATGTGCAAGGCCACTGGAATTATGCGATTGTGCGACTGCAGCGTTTTCGCATGTTTAGAGATCTATCGCATTTGCCACATAATCCATCATCTGCTTCATAGACTGCAGATTTTAACAAAACATACGTTTCTAGGTCAAACGGTTTAAACATTACTAAAAACACCGCAACACCTGTTGCAGCGCAGTGGAAGGCCCTTTGCAACCCTTGACTGGTCACCTTTCTGTTGCTTATTGCTATAGCTGGGTGTTAGACTGGTACTAATGAGGTGCAACCAATGCGTAGAAAGTATTAGCAAGTGCAAAAATGACAAAATAATGAAGTAATATGAAAAAAATTAAATAAATTACTCAACCCTGCCACATAATTTTGCCTTCCACTGCTGCATAATTCCAGTGGCCCGGAGTATGTGGCAGTGCTGATGTAATGCCTGTCTGCCTCTCAGCCAGTGCTATTCCACACCAGCTATCGTCGCCCACTGATTGGAAAGCAGGCGGTACCAACAGCTCTGGTGGAGAGGGGGATTCAGCATGAACGAAGATTATAGCGATGAACCCCCGAAAGGAAGCAATTAATAAATGTTTGATTACTGAGGTGGGAACAGTCCATCTGCCAACGAACTTTCTTCTTAGTTATACCCATGATTTGAAAATGCAATGAGGTGTGGCGGCCGCTAGGGGGAGCCAAACCAAAGTCTGTGTGCAGCTCTGAAGACACGAGGTTGCACTGACCTCACGCGCGACTGCCGAATGCCACCGAACTCCATCTGCGTTTAAAGCTGCCGAGCAGAGGAGGCTTTCACAGCCGCCGGTACTGCATTAGCATTTTAATGAGGAGGCTAATTAGAGCATCATTACACAGGCCTACTGCCTGCTGTAAGCCCCATCGCTGATTCTTTTTTCTGTTTTTAGGGACCGAAAGGAAATGAGACAGTCTCAGGAAAAAAAGGAGACAATCGTAAATTATTGAAAAAGTGTTTTAAAAAATGACAACAGCGGCTAAATCTCTCCACCATCTCTCCAGACCTGCTTCCCTCTCTCATTCATTCTGACGCCCTGCCCAAGCCTATCATATTCCGACTGAATGTACAATCCCGTTCCAAGGAAATGGTCTGTGCAGGAGCCTGGGTTTGATATATTTTTTGTCACAACAAAATGTTGTTGTTTTTTCATCAACAACAAGAAACAATCTCGAATAAACATGTCATAGTTAGTCTTCCTTCATATTATTCCCAAATCCCCCCAGCGGGTTAGCTCCTAAAGCCACTGTTTGCCCTGTCCTGCCCCTGGTGACACCGGGCTCAGTTGTTCCTAGCCTTCCACCCCACACGACAGAACAATGTTATCCATCCACGCGCCCGAGATGGTTTGATATTTATGCAGTCACCCCCAGGCCTAGCAAATTACTACTGGAGGACCCAGTAGCAGCTAATACCTGAGGGGGATGGTGGGGGCGGGACTTATCTTTGACGTTCGGCTGCTTCCTCTCCTCCATCCTCAGCAGGCCCGGTTCCAGGAATTTTTATTTGGGTGGGCCAAGGGTGCATTTGGGTGGGCCACTGCGAGCTCGATTTTTCACATATAGGTGTAGCCAGGCCTGCTTCAGGGCCCTCCTTTATCTCTTCTTAGTCTTACAAGGCCCAGTAAAACACACTCTTTCCCAAATCTCTTTCTAAATGTTATCACTCTCAAAAAGTGTTTTTTCCATGTAATGTCCCTTTGATGGGAAGAGGAGGTTTCTGAGGTGGGAGTATCAGGCAAGTGACACTTCTCGGGCTCCCTCTGTGCGAGCCTTCAGGGAGAATCCCTCTTGATTACTACTCCCACCTTCCAACAGTGCCCCTCATCTCCCAATGCCCCCCTCTATTGACCTCCGCCTCGGATTCCCTCAAAGCCACACGCCACAAGTGCCCCTCATCTCCCCATAGCACCTCCCTCTATTGACCTCATCCTCTGATTCCCTCAATGCCACCCTCCACCAGTGCCCCTCATCTCTCCCTAACTCCCCCCTCCACCCCATGACCTCTTCGTCGGATTCCCTCTTGATTACTACTCCCACCTTCCAACAGTGCCCCTCATCTCCCAATGCCCCCCTCTATTGACCTCCGCCTCGGATTCCCTCAAAGCCACACGCCACAAGTGCCCCTCATCTCCCCATAGCACCTCCCTCTATTGACCTCATCCTCTGATTCCCTCAATGCCACCCACCACCCGTGTCCCTCATCGCTCCATAGCCCCTCCCACTACCTCGTCCTCGGATTCCCTCACTGCCACCCTCTACCAGCGCTCCTCATCTTTACGTAGCCCCTCTCTCATATGCATTTCATTTGTCGCATAGCGCTACTCATATCAGTGTAGTGTGTGTCAGTACTTTACACTATGCACACATTATACAGATACAATGAATCATACAAGTATGTAAATCAGTCTATAGGGAATGTCACATAAGCCAATGAGGATTACAAGGTGTATGAATCACATGTCATCCATACTGGTGGGCGGGATATTTTAAGAGGGTTTGGTCTGGGGAAACACAACCTTAGGATTTAAAGAGTATTCCATGGGGGTCAGCTTTACTGATAAAAATGTATATCTGCCCAAACATACTCATTTTAACAACATTAGAATAATGAAAGACTGAGGAAGTTCTAACTATATCACAAAACCAAAAAAGCAAAGTTCTAACTATACCATTCATGTTTGTATGCTGCTCTTTGATGACAGTTCATTGGTTACTGTCGTATGTTAGGATTGTAACTTCTGAACTGCAAGTAACACAAGGATCTCTGTGACAAAGGCAGTAACCCACTGAGCTATCCAGGGCTTTAAGTGGGCCGGGTCTCACAGGGTCTGAGCACCGGTGATAGAGCGCGCAGGTCACCCGACTATTATTTTACCATATACGTATCGGGCCCATAAAAATCAATTCTCCATAATCAGGTAACCTTACGCTCTAACTACCAGTATCCCAATTCCTTCCTATTTCATTTCCAGTGTACCCGACTTACCACTCCACTGCTACGGGTACCTAATGATCACAATGGATCAGGGAGCTAGCTGTAAAGAAAAGGCAGACACCAAAATACTTATACTTTATATATTCTATTTGTACCTTTTATAATAACCACAAACTCAAGAAGTTTTGAAAACCTTTATCTAAAATTCATCAATCTCAGAAAGCATAAGGTTCACAGTGAGTAAACAGTCGATAACCAAGATCATAAAGAGCACATATCCAAAAAGGAAGTAAATGAAACCAACCATTTGAGAGTCTAAAGGAAGATAAGAACAGGGAACATGCTAGGCAACAGTTTCAGAATTTAGACTTAATATGGAGAGACTAAAGGACGGGGAAAGATAAGGAGCATACTAGAATTTCACAGTGAAAATTTTCCCCATAAAGAGGAACTATAGGTAAAGTACAAATAGACAATACTAATAAACCGGTGCAATTACTTGAATCGACTAGAAGATGGGTAAAGAAAAGGAACATCTATATATCATGAACTGAAAAATAGGAATGTACTTAAAGGATGGGTAAGAAATGGAACATGCTAGAATAACAAATAATGTATGACTGGTTCATTTAGTGGTGCGAAAAGCATGGAAAGTCAAATATGCAAGAGTATGACTTTATTGAAGCAAAAGAAAGGAAATATAGAAGGTGCAGAATAGACTTTTCAGCACTATATTTACCTAGAGTGGTGTGAAGACCAACCCTGGCCACGGGTCAGTTAAGGACGGGAAAGGACCCCAAGGAAAGACAGTCGCCAGTAGGCCAGCAGGTGCAGAATGGACACCCCAGGACAGGACAGGAAAACCAGGTTAGGATCAGGACGGGACCACCAAGGTAAGACCAGCACCCGCAGTTTGGAAGCAACGCCTGCGTTCTACCCTCTCTGCAGCTATCAGTCAAAACCCCGATTGGGTTATCGAATTCCCCAGCAAAGTGCTCCGCCAGCACTTAAGGTTCTCAAAATCCCCGCTTGAGTCTGTGGAAATTACGGACAGAGTCAGGGCCGGACTGGGAATCGAAAGCAGCCCTGGCAAATTTTGGCACACCAGCCCCCGACCGGCACTTCTGGGGGCAGCGGGCGGCCCGTGGGCTGTGGCAGGAGCAACCAAAGCAGGCAGGTCTGCTCACAAATAAATCCACCAGTGTGCTCCAGGGCACTAGTGCGCTGTGCGCCTGTGCAGTACAGGGCCAGGGACTAAACAAAAATGTATAGGCCAAGGCCCAGGCTTGGCCTTAATTGAGTGTTAACATGCATTTCCGCCTCAAATCTCTGTTAACAGATCACTATCTGCTTTCATTTCATTTTGTCTACTCCCATTCTGCTTTTTTGCCTATTTTAATGGGCCACCCAAGGAAGAGGAAAAAATACGGTTTTATTTATCCAGTCCGCATCACTAAACCGCACCAACCTTATGTAACCATTTTAGAATGCTGTTTTTTGTTGACGTCTGATGGGGATCTGAGACCTATCTTGACATCATTTCCTGGACAGCACCTTTATGTCTGCTGTTTCCCAGGGGATGTCAATCATTGTTGTGTCAAATGAGAGGTTGTGGAGTAACAGCTAGAGTTGCCGACTTTAGAGCTGTGGAACCGGTTCGAGCCTCGGTGTCAGCTCAACATCCTGTGATTCTGGGCAAATCACTTCATCTCCCCGTGTCTACCAAAAATGAATGTTTTGTTTGTAATGTGACTGGTGCTCAAGTAAAGGGCTCCAATACATTCGGGTTGCACATTTTTTTTTTTTTTTAAACAAGTAAATGACTTCCTGCTCTTTCTAAGAATTCCTCTTAGGCAGAAGGATATACGATACCATTTAGAAGCTGATCGTGTCAAGCAAATTAGATGTTATGATACATTTTAGAGAGCCTGCCATGTGGATGAACGTCATTCTTTGATTGTTGTGTGTACCTGTTTTGCAAAGGACATAAACGTTTTATTCCGAATAGTTTCTTTGCAGTAACATCCGAACGTTTTTGTACATTTATGAAGTGCAGCAGCTGATAAAGAGGGCCGCCTCGCTTATTGTGTCGCTCAGTCGCTGTGCATATTATTGAAAGTATTTGCCCTGTTTAAGGAGCATACCAGATTCAGAAACTCTCTAAAACTCTGAATTAGTAAATAAGCTGCAGGTAGCACAGCACCGCTCGGAAGTAATCAGGGCAGTGGGTGGGGTACCAGCTTTGAATTTGGATGCATGTTCAAGCATCCTGTGATTCTGTGCAAATTACTAAATCTCCCCATGTAAAGCGCTTTCATACCTTCGGGTCGAGTAGCGCTATATAAAACTGCAATAAAGAAAAGAAAATAAAAACACAGCCGCAGCAATCATACCTACTTCCGAGCTATCCTGTCGTTCAGCTCATGTTCTAATCTATACAACTCTTCCAGTTTAACTGAAAACAGGCATAGTTCTCTTCTGCACTCGTGCACAGCACCTTGTTCATGATGAAGCCCCTCCCCCCCAACCGGACCTAACTTGAACGTCTGTGCAGGCCCAGATCAGAGCTGTGCATCTGTGTCTGAATGTAATCACACTTTCAACAGCACTTGACACATCCTGAGCTAATGTACGACATTTCCAAGAAATGCAAGATTTGTCAGTTCGCTCATGATTAGGTGCAGAAAGAAAAACTTGGAAAAACGTGGTAACCACAGCTCAATATTTCGGAGCTGAAACTCATGCAGTAGTTCCTTTAGTTTAATCCCGCCCATAGTGCCATGATAAATATATCCAACCCCCCCCCCCCCCGCCCCCCTTCGCTACACCCTTCAGATTCCGACCCCTTATAGCCCATGTGTTGTCATTTGTCATCTGCCTGCTGGAGACAGGTAAAGGTAATGCTCATGTGATCTGGTTACCTGCCAGGGTCAGGGCAGCCCCAGAGACCGGGGTGCAGGGGCACTCTCAGCAAAGCGCATAGAAAAGAGAACACAGAAATGGGGCGATGCTGCGCCGGCCGGCCTCGTCGTTTTAGCTCTATGTTCACTCTGCACATAACCTGAACAGCATTCTCGATGAAATGGCAACTTAATGCTACAAAGGCAAACAATAAAAACGCGCAGACACACACACGATGTGAAATGATCTCTTCAATAAGCTGCCCCCCATAAATGACAATAGAGCTAATACAAAGAGTGCACGCTTTGCTTCCTATCCCACTGTGGCCCTCTTGTCTTAAGACTTCAGCTCTGCGCCGCCCGTGGTTGCCTACATGTACTTCGATCCTACTGTTAGTTACCCGCGTTGAACCCACGCTCCTATTGCACGTTCAGCTGTGGTATTGCATGATATTAAGTGATTGCAAATGCAAACAATTTGCAAAAATGCAAATGACACTCACCTGCGGGTGGCGGGCGGCAGACAGTTGGCAGCAGGGACACTGGGACAGGCAGGGGCCAGGGCCAGGGGGCCTAGAAATAATTAAATTATGGGAACGGACGGTGCCACCGAGAGAGGGCCTCTCTCGTCGTTTGACCTAGTTGAAGTTAGTTTTCTGGAATGCGTGTTACACGCACTTTTTATCACGCTAGCCCTAATGCGCATGTCACCAACAGCCGCGCCCACCTCATCCACACACCCCTAAGGTGGGTGAACTAAAGAAGACTGAGAGACTGCGCAGACGCGGCGGAGGGTGGAGGCATCTGCACGCTGCCCGCACGCACGACGCACCCCCTAAAATGGCACTCGCAATCCAATACATTATTTCATTAGCAGCAGAGATTGATAACGATTTCGTGAGGTGAGAGTGAGAGTCACGCAAACGCACGTGCGCAGCAGAGTACAGTAGTGAAGTCAGTGACTACTGCACTAGTGAGTGTACAAAAAAAAAAATCGGCCCCAGCGCCAATTCCGGCCCCCTCCCAAAAAAACGGCCCCAACTCCTGGCAGCCGACCGGGGGATTGCCCGGTGCCCGGCATTGCCAGTCCGGGCCTGGACAGAGTGCTCCGCAGCCCTCTGTATCAAGTCACCTATTGAGTGCGTTGGGTCAGTGACAGGTCAGCTATTCGGACAAGTTGAACAATTTCTCTAGCTAAACCTAGGCTAGGTATACTGTTTTCGGGTCAGTGTACCACCCCCAAAATGTTGCAAGTGTAAGAATCCCCAATTTCGATTGGTCCTCAAGTAGGATAGGTTAACACACCAACCACATTTCACCTTTACAAGTCTTCATTTGCATCATCTGGGACCGCCTATTTGAATTTGGGGTTCCCATGACATGTTCTACAAAATACAATGGATTATATACAATTGTTGCATTTGCAGGACAGTTCAGCTTCGTTCTGCTGGGTCGCAGGACACTTTCTCAGGAGCATCTTAGCTGTGGCTGCCAGCTGGCTGAGTTCCACTGGTACAAGGTTTTCTTCCCTCTGCCAGGATGACATGCGCAGTAGGGACTTCTAAGATGGGGTTTGCTTCCCTCCCAGGCCCAAGAGTTACGATACATGAAAAATAAGCGAAAACAAATTAAAACACAGAAATAAATGAATACACTGTATACCAGGAATCCCTATATGACTCCCCTTACTTTATACTAACTTATAGTATTAATATTAGTGCAAACGAACAGTAGCGCAAAAGCAGCAGCGCAAGTTTCGGCATGTGAGAACATAACGCGGCCATCTTAATGCTAGTGCGCAAGTGCAAAGATTCCCACCAGAACTGCGAGTACGTCACGTCACATGAGTGTGACTCACGCATGCACAGAAGAAAACCCCGCCAAGCAGCTGCCATTTTTATGACAAGCGTTGTTAGTTTTAATACACACATATGTAAGCGTCTCTGGGACACCCAAAATGTCAGAATAACAGGGAAATTAGTAAGACAAACATGTTGAGTTAATTCATTATAGTTATTCGAGGTTCATGAGTACAAGCAAGTCGCGTAATGTGAGTATCCTTGCTCCATCAATCCCCTCTTTGATGATATTTACTATCATCACAAATAATAGAACCAGATGCCAACTTTTTGTTACATTTTTCCCAGTTCAATCTCTTCCAACATTCGATTCAATTTCTCTTTAGTTTCTTTGTTAGGGTGAGAATTCTTCACCCTTTTATACATTTGATTATTCAGTTCCTCTAATTCAAGTTCATCCACATTCCGTTTCACGCCTCTCTTGTTCACAGTATATTTCTTTTGGGGTTTGTGACATTTACAACAGACAAATATGAGGAATATGACAAACCCTATTCCTGCAATTGGCATCAGTACCTTAAACAACAAACCTTTACCTAAATTAGAAAACCAATGCCCTACAGCGGAGAGACCATCAGTAAGTCTCTTCCAGGCACTATCAACCTCCAGTGGTTTGAGTTCCTTTTCCAAATTTGTAATATTCCTTACATACCTTTTGAGTTCAACACTTTTGTCAGGTATGTAGGTGCAACAATGTTGCGCTTTCAACATTCTACAGACTCCGCCCTCTTTTGCTAATAAGGTGTCAAGGGCAAGTTGGTTCTGCAAAACCATAGATCTGATCGCAACCATTTCGGTATTGATCATCAAAAATCCACTTGCAGTGTCAGTAGATAACCGATCCACTACTGTAGACAATTTGCAAATCCTGTGTGTGTTCAGAACCACTGCAGGTATCAATGCACTAAATATACTACCCATTATTTCCCCTATACTTTCTCTTTTACTACGTACTAAACCGTTAGTGCTTTCACTGCTTCCAGCAATTTCATTCACGTGGTATATTTTCGGGAAGACAATTCCAAAATAGCAGCTTCCATACCAGTGATCCGGCAATTTGAAATAGGCCTTGTTTCCACATATGTAATAAATTCCAGGAACACAGGTTCTGACCCATTTTTGAAACCCCAACCTCCAATTACCTTATAATTGTGTTCGCATTGACTGGAACCAATGAAAACGTTATTATAATAACTAGTCTTTTCTCGGTGAAGACAAAGTTTCCTTTTCCTTTCGAAATCCAGCAACAAAGCAGGATTAGCCCCACCATTTGAGGTGCTTCCCATGTTATCAGCCCACTTAGGAGTTTTCTGTCTTTTATCATTCGCCTTTCTTTGGAAACTTTCCCTTATTTTCTCTGCCATGTTCAGAAACATTTTCTCTTGTTCATGTAATGAACAGGTCAAGTTATCTCTATGTGCTTCACCTAAATCTATGGTACCTATAGTCAGAAAATATTCTCCCATATAACGTGTGACATCACTTTTCGTATGTACAGGGTTCAGATTTCCACGTATAGGAAGTTCAGAAAATATCACGTCTGAGTTAGAGTAATAGTACTGTAACGGTCCTCTCTTATAGAATAAGCTAGCTAAAATACTACAAGAAATTCCATATGTCAATGGCAGGTGATGGTAAGTCACTCCCTCAGCTACAGAAGTAGGTAGCTTCATGCAAACATAACAATCTTCTATTTCCATGGCTTCTACATAATGTACTAAAAGGTTTGCGAATACGTTTAAATGAGTCCTGTTCTTGATTCTGTGATAATGTAGTCCTTCCTCATCTGGTGCTTCTAAGTCCATTTTAGTTTGTCTAACGCTAAGTGCTTTTTCATGTCCATCTACACTTTGTGGTGTCAGTTCGTCAGTGTCTTTTGTCATACTCTTTGTAGAGTCAGATTTAGTATCTTTACTCATCATATAAGGAATAGTAATTGTTAATCCTATCCATAATATTAGTACTAAAGCTACACTACATACACATACTTTGCAGCATGTTTTACAACAATTGCGTCTAGGTCTTCCATTCACACTTGAATCAGACATTTTTGCTCAAAAGAAGCTTTCCAACCCCTCTTTGTAACTTTACACAGGTTGCTTACACAGGGCAACTTCAGGTTGGTTCTTCTTCTTCGGTAGACTGGTCAGCATTCACGTCTTCATCACTTTCGTCACTTATTTCAAGATCCTCAAATTCCTCTAACACCAGGTAAGTCCATTCAGGATCCTGATACTTTTCGTTCAGTCTTTTTATTCGGCCACTTCTTCGCTTAGTGTTTTCTCCAGTTGGCTCTGTTTTACTGGAACTTTGCTTTCTTTGCTCAAGTTTTTCTTCTACTGTTTTCAGTCTCAGCCTTTTGATGTACCTTGGTTCTCTATTTTTCTTCTTGAGTCTTTTAACTGGCCCTGTTGTTGGGCTTTCTTCCAATGCTCTTTTATTTTCGTTTTGTTGTGACACATCTGCTTCTGTTTCCTCCCTTTCTACCTGACTAGTTCCAGGTCTTATTTCGGTTTCTTCTGCCTGGTCGCTAAGCTGGCCTTGTTCAGGAGTATGCTGGATTTGACTTTTGGACATTTCAATTTCTGTGTCCTGAACACATTCGTCTATTTCTATCTGATCCTGTTCAAGCACTTCGAACCTTTGATTTTCTTCCGCTTGAACTTTCGCCCTATTTTCTATCTGTCCCTTCTCAATCTCAGGAGTTCTTGGAGGTGTGTCAATAACCTGTTCTGTCCCTACCTGACCTTCCTCCTCATCAGATTTGACATGGATTTCGATGATCTGATTATCTCCTTCTATTCCTGTCTCCTCCTCACTATCCCACTCTCTATCTGGGTATGTCTGGCTTCTGGTTCTTATTGGATCAACGGTCAGGTCGATTACTGGGATCCATGCATCTTGGCTGGTGCTCGGTTGTTCATCATCAGCTACTTCAGGACCAACATCTGGAGACGCCTCAGCTGTACAACCTTCAGCGTCAGTTTCTTCGTCTTCGGTTACCTTCTTCGTATGACTGGCATGGATCCACTTTGGTACTCCTGCACACTTCACCGCTGTCGTGGTCACCAGAATTACTTGTCTTGGCTTTCCCCACTTCGGTGCAAGGCAACTCGATCGGGTGTGCTTCTTAAGTACCACCCAGTCACCTGCATTCAGTTTATGGACTGGAGTTGCTGGCCTGGCGACGGCGTCTTCCCCAATCTGGTGAGAGATAGAACGCACTTGGTCACCCAGTTGCTTGCAGTACTCTAGTACCAAATCATCAGAAATGCTTATCAGTTTGTGTCCTGGTACCCAGGCTTGTCTCATTACTCTTCCCATCAGGATCTCATGGGGACTCAGGCCTGTGTTTCGGTCTGGAATACTTCTGATTCCCATCAGTACAAGAGGTAAAGCCTCTATCCAGTTCATGCCAGTAGATTCACACATCTTTCCTAGTCTCGACTTGATAGTGCCATTCAGTTGTTCCACCACTCCAGAAGCCTCTGGACGATATGCACAGTGCAGTTTTTGAGTAATTTTGAATGCTCCACAGATTTGATCGATTATTTCATTCTGAAAATGCCCACCTCTGTCTGATTCAATTGTGACTGGAACCCAGTACCTAGGTATTAGTTCTCGTAATAACAATTTAGCTACAGTGATGGCATCATTCTTCTTGGCCGGGTAAGCCTCTACCCATTTTGAAAACAGGCAAACAATGACAAGGACGTACCTCATTCCTCTACAAAGGGGTAACTGAATTAAATCAATTTGTAATCTTATAAAAGGGCCTTCTGCTTTTCCAATTTTTCCCAGGGCAACTATTGTTTTCTTCCCGGCGTTGTACTGCTGACATGTCAAGCACCTCTGGCAGAGTCTCTCCGCTATCTTCCTGAATCTCGAATTGAACCATGTCTGTTGGAAGACACGAACCATGGCATCCCTACCAATGTGTGTATCTCCTCTGTTGACACCCAAACATTCTCCATCTTCTCCTTTCCTTGGGTACTGCTGCATTCTGTAACTCTCTCAGCTCCTCCCACGTATGTACACTTTCAAACACCATAAGTTGGCAGCTGTTTCCGCTCCCTCCCAATTTGATATTGACTGACATTTGATGTCTTGCACAATGTTGGGCCAGTTGGTCAGCATATCGATTACCTACTGTCACATTGTCATCGCCAGATTTGTGAGCAGTACACTTGACCACTGCCAATTCTTTTGGTAACTGGATTGCTAATTCTTGTACCACCTTTCCATTTCTGATAGGAGTATCTGAAGAAGTCAGGAACTCTCTTTGCAGCCACAATTGGCCGAAGTCATGCACAACCCCGTAACCATACTGACTGTCCGTATATATGGTTACTCTTTTATTTTTCCCAACTTTACAGGCTCTGGCCAATGCAATCAATTCGGCTACTTGTGCAGACTTTACTCCAAATAGATAGGATGCTTCTACAGCACGGAATACTGTGACTACAGCATAGGCAGCACTTAAGCCTCCATTCTCGTGTCTCAAACATGAGCCGTCTACAAACAGCTCATAATCTTCTACAGGTAGGGGCATTTCCTTGATATCTGAGCGTGGTTTGGTACTAAATTCTGTTAGGTCAATGCAGTCATGCTCGACCTCCCCCTTTGCTTCTGCAATCAGTGTATCTGGTAATAGGGTTGCTGGATTCAAAATGTTACAGCGAGTAATTGTTACATTTGCAGCACCCACAAGAATCCTCTCATATTTAGTCAGCCTACTAGGTGTGAGATACTGGGTTTTTGTTCTGGTTAGTAAGATTACAACTGCATGTGGAACATACACAGTTACAGGATGTCCCATAATGATGGATTCGCTCTGTTCGAGACTCATGCAAGTTGCAGCTACTGCTTTCAGACATCCAGGTAATCCAGCGACCACTGGATCCAAAGTAGCAGAAAAATATGCTACTGGACGTCTAGTCAAGCCATGCTCTTGAGTTAGGACTGACAGTGCACAATTGTCTCGTGTATCACAAAACAGTGCAAATTCCTTTGAATAGTCAGGCATTCCTAAGGCGGGGGCTGTACATAGACATTCTCGTAATTTTGTGAATGCTGTCATGCTTTCTTCATCCCATTCTATTGGGTCTTTTGCTCCTTTCTTTGTCATTTTTATCAATGGCTTGGCTAGTACTGCAAATCCCACAATCCATTGTCTGCAGTATCCTACAACTCCAAGGAACATTCTAATCTCTTTCTGAGTGTTTGGTAACTGCATATTTCGAATTATCCTAATTCTTTCTGAAGTAACTTTCCTGATACATTTCTCTATCTGGTGCCCCAGATATTTTACTGAAGAGGTACAGAACTGTAATTTGTCAGGGGATACTTTATGTCCTCTTTCACCTAAGTGGTTCAGTAAGGCAATGGTGTCAACAACACAGTCTTTCTGATTTTTAGACGCCACCAAGAGGTCGTCTATATATTGTACCAAAACTGATTCTCTAGGTAAGACTAAAGATTCAAGGCACTTTTTCAGAATCTGATTAAAGATTGAGGGGCTTTCTGTATACCCCTGAGGGACGCGATTCCAAACAAACACGTGACTGTCGAATTCAAATGAGAAGAGAAATTTGCTGTCTGGATGCAATGGGATCGAGAAAAATGCATGACATAGGTCGATAACGGTAAACCATTCAGCATCCCTTGGAATCTGATATAAAATCACTGCTGGGTTCGGAACAATAGGACAGCAAGGAACAACTATTTTGTTTACCTTTCGCAGGTCCTGCACTACCCTGTACTTACCACTAGGTTTCTTGATTCCAATTATGGGCGAGTTACATGGACTGCTCAACACCTTTTGTATGATGTTTGCTTCTAGCAATCTTTTTATTTCAACGGCAACTCCTGCTTTCACTTCTGCACTCATTTTATATGGTTTAGTAAACTGCATCTTCCTTTATGGCTATTTTAATAGGGTCAACATTTGCCATTAGTCCTACATCTTTTCCAGTGAAATCCCATACTTCTGGTTTCACTGTCTGTTGGAGTTCTTCAGGTAAGTCTTGTATCGTCATTCTTTTAATTTATGAGTCAGGTCTTATTAGCATTAATTTGTATATTCCATCTTCGTCTGGGGTTTGAATTTCAACGCCCTTTGGTGTGCAAAAGATGGTACAGTTCATTTTACACAACAAATCACGTCCCAATAGGTTTACAGGACTGGAATCACAGACAACAAATCTATGCATTTCTTTGAAATTCCCTATTGTAATCTCCATGGGCTCGGTAACTGGGGTACTAATCAATTGATTAGATACGCCCACTACTTGGATCGCTTCTCCCGAGAGGGGTAGGTTTGGAACGTCTGCTGTTCTTACAGTAGAACGGGTAGCCCCAGTGTCCAACAGAAAGGTGACATCATTGCCTTCAACCTTTCCTTCAATTTATGTCCCTGACTGGTCTACCGGCAAGGAGGCGCCAAGTACGCACTCCTCGTCCTCCCCCCTCAGGCACCGCCAGTAAGGTTCATCATAGAGGAAGGTATCATTCAACAAAAATTGTGAAGTTGCTGCATTTCTATCTTCCTTTCCTCCCCAAATTTCTATGTCTTCACCCTGCTGTGCTTTACCCTTAAAATTCGGTCTAGGTGCTCGGGGCAACTGAGTCGGTTTTACCTGTTGCTGGGTCTTTCTTGGTTTTTCATTCTGCGTCTGTGGATTTAAATCATTAGTTTGGGGGTTACTATTCTGTGCGTATGGACACTCGTCTCTCCAGTGCCCTATCTGTCCGCACCCGTGACAGGGAAACTTCTTTTTGGCTTCTTCTCTGCTCATTTTTACTTTGGGCTTCCCTCCGCCCCCAGAACCTTGGTTTTGGGTATTAGTATTCATTTTATTTAACTGCTTTTCTTGTTGCTCAGCTAATTTTACTTGTGCCCACATGACTTTTTCCTTTAAGGCCTTTCGTTTGTCAGCCATCTCATCTTCGCAGTATTTTGCATATCTTAAAACTTCATCTATTTTCTTAGACTGCCAACAGATGTTATTGTCTTTGATCCACTGACATATTTCAGGTCTCAAACTGTTTACAAACCTGTAAATGAAATGGGTCATATCCTTCATCTCTATGTTATCTATGCCGCTGTACATTTTGAACACCTGTAACAGTCTTTCGTAATAAGCATGTACAGTTTCATCCCTATCCTGGGTTGTTCTATCTATTCGGGTCCAATCAGTTTCCTTTGCAGGCACTTTCCCCTTCAGATGTAACATTACTTCCTGGTATTTTTTCATTACCTCATCAGAAGGAGCTCCTGTAATAGGGTCCCTCGGGAATTCCTCACTAGGCCAACCAATGGCAATTTTACATTCTGTCCACAGATCTACGGGAACTACGATATCGAAAAAACCATCCAGATCTTTCCACAGGCATTTTTGTACTTTCACAAACCTTTCTACCTGCCTGTACCAATCCACAGGTTTCTCTCGTAATTTTGGGAAATCATTGGTAAAGGACACAATATCCTGTCGGGACCATGGAACATGTACATACTTTCCACCTGGCACTTCTCGCATAGGATATAATTTTTCTGCCTTGTCTGCTTCTTTTAAGACATACTCGGAAGCCATCTGTTTTGTCTAATTTCCTCCTTTTTCTTTGCCCATCTGGCTTTCCATTTTTCTAATTCGCCCCATTTTTGCAACAGGTTAAATAATTCTCTGATCTGTACCTTTTTCCCTGACACATTCATGTTTTCTAAATCTTTGTCTGAGAACTCTGCTCTGTAGGGTTTTTGCAACGCTTTAGTTTTCCCAATATCTATTCCCATACTAGCCGCGGTGTCCATTAATTTTTCATGGAACACTCTAGTATTACGGGTGATACTCTTACAGATAAACAGCAATTCTTCCTCGGAAAAAGTATTTAGTCTGTCTAACCCCACATTTCCAGCCATCAATTCTTCCAATTCTATTCTTAATTTGTAAATATCTAATGGTTTCGACTGAGGATTTGGTTTCTCTAATTCTCGACTCCATCTCTCGATTTCTTCATGAGTCACTACAGTGGCACTTCTAGTACCAGAAGCTGACTCAATCTGCACTTCTCCTGAATTGAAAGGAGTGTTCTTCCTCCGTGAACCCCTTTCTGGGTCCCTTATCGGTAAATCCATCAAGGAAATCGCAGACTCACATTCACTTTCTTGGTCATCTACAATTAAGGGCTCTTTTCTCGGCTGTACTACAGCTGGGGAAATAATTGGAGTTTTTTGACACCCCTGCTTATCCCCATACAAAGGAACAACCGGTCCAATAGTTACTGGAATTGTCAGGGCTTCAGGACTTGTATTTAATTGGGAGATTTTCTGAATTAATTCTGTTCTCTGTTTAATTAAGGCCTCTCGCTCTTTCTCCTGCAGTATTCTTTCCAGGCTTACTTCAGGTACTATTTGCGGAGTCAGGGTTGGGGCAGTTGGATGCGTCGTACTTGGTCCCTCACCATAATTAGGTTTCATGAATGGATTTCCTGTGCTTAAAGGTCTCGGCATCTCCTGATAAGGAGGTACTTGACAGCCGTCTTGTACATTTACAGGTCTAGACCCCTCTTGGTAAGGAGGTCTCAGGCAAGCATCCCCTACACTAGAGGATCGGGGTCCTTCATTATAAGGAGGTGGATTTTTCATGAACAAGTCATCCAACAAATCGTCATCTGAATCCCCACTGAACACCCAACGTTTGTTTTTTTCTGTCTTTTTTCCTCCCACAGGTTCTTCTAGTGACATCATAGGGTATAATCCCTCTGCTATCATATTCTGTCTCCACTGTTTCATTCTTTTCTCTCGGGTCTCGGGTTTCACTTTACGATACCATTTGGTTAATCCTTTATCCATTCGGGGCTTGTCCCTCTCAAAAGCCTCTATCTCCCATTCCTCTAAGGCTTCGTACTGTGTCAATCTGGACCTGGGATGCAAATCATTCATTCGAGTTCTCAAATTAAATAGAATTCTGTATTAAATGTACCATCTAACAGAAATGCCAGGATTCCGTCATTCTTTGTGTATTCAACCCAATTTTCCAAACCATACTTAAGAGTGGTACCCTTTATCAAACATCATGAAAGATGCGGGAGTATTAGGTGGTGGAATGACAACTCCTTCTCTAGTTTTGATAGGCTTGTCTCTTTTGAAATAATTCTTTACTTTGCTTACTAAGGTCATTTTGCTCTTTTCTCCGTACATAACGCTTTTACGACCTTTCCACTGATCTTTTCCAAACCCTAGATATCTTGGATCCGGTCTGGTTTCTGGAGTATACGAATGCCACATATACTTTTTCGCAAGCGACTCTGTTTACAAAATCACTTCCAATCTAAATGCGTCTTTTATTTTTCGTGCAACCAATCAAATGCGCGATTTCAAATAGTCTCGACCAATGGGTGCGCGGCCTTTTCGTGAGACAAGTTCTCACGCTTCGGCACTCACCCCTCCTTTACAATACTAGCTCCGCTACACACCCGCTGTCTCTACCAATCCCAGCGCAGCACAGAGTGACGTCAGAGCAGCTCCGCAACTGACTCCTTCCTTCACAAGGTAACGGACACTTTATTTCTTTCTTAAAGTGCAAGTGCTTTAATTAATTTACAACGTAAAAACATTTGCCACTGTACTCGAGTGTCTAGAAAGAAAGATTTGTTTTACTGCAAGTAAACCTCTTCTGTCTACTTTTCATACACTACGGACAGATCTCTTCTGCCTATCCTTCACTCAAGCATTAGAGAACCTGCTACTTCTTCGACTTATCCACTTCTTTCCGGGATATATACTAAGTCTAACGTTTCACTAGCGAACTCTTTTGCTATCACTCAAGCTCCGATGAACCTACTACTCCTTTCTCGTGTGACCCTTACTAGGTTATATCACAACTGAAGTTTCATTAGCGAGCTTGTTGCTATCATTTATTCAACTATTCATACAGAAACCCTAATTAGCGCTTCCAGTTCTGCCTAACCATGCACTTATTTTCCTCAAGCCACTGACCTCAGAGCGAAGTGGATTCTCCTCACCACTCGCTATTCAATTCCCCGGGGATTCCAGACAAACATATAACAATCACTAACGAGTTTTGTTAAAACAGGTATCAATATAGCAGCAAGAAAACCAATTTAAAACATTTCATAATTTTCAAACCAATAAAACATTTGTAATTCGTTCAAACGATTTGACAGTAATATTTTCACAGTTAGGAGCAAATAACCTACCTACCTATCTTAACTTAAATACTGATAGAGCGCGCAGGTCTCCCGACTATTATTTTACCATATACGTATCGGGCCCATAAAAATCAATTCTCCATAATCAGGTAACCTTACGCTCTAACTACCAGTATCCCAATTCCTTCCTATTTAATTTCCAGTGTACCCGACTTACCACTCCACTGCTACGGGTACCTAATGATCACAATGGATCAGGGAGCTAGCTGTAAAGAAAAGGCAGATACCAAAATACTTATACTTTATATATTCTATTTGTACCTTTTATAATAACCACAAACTCAAGAAGTTTTGAAAACCTTTATCTAAAATTCATCAATCTCAGAAAGCATAAGCTTCACAGTGAGTAAACAGTCGATAACCAAGATCATAAAGAGCACATATCCAAAAAGGAAGTAAATGAAACCAACCATTTGTGAGTCTAAAGGAAGATAAGAACAGGGAACATGCTAGGCAACAGTTTCAGAATTTAGACTTAATATGGAGAGACTAAAGGACGGGGAAAGATAAGGAGCATACCAGAATTTCACAGTGAAATATTTCCCCATAAAGAGGAACTATAGGTAAAGTACAAATAGACCATACTAATAAACCGGTGCAATTACTTGAATCGACTAGAAGATGGGTAAAGAAAAGGAACATCTATATATCATGAACTGAAAAATAGGAATGTACTTAAAGGATGGGTAAGAAATGGAACATGCTAGAATAACAAATAATGTATGACTGGTTCATTTAGTGGTGCGAAAAGCATGGAAAGTCAAATATGCAAGAGTATGACTTTATTGAAGCAAAAGAAAGGAAATATAGAAGGTGCAGAATAGACTTTTCAGCACTATATTTCCCTAGAGTGGTGTGAAGACCAACCCTGGCCATGGGTCAGTTAAGGACGGGAAAGGACCCCAAGGAAAGACAGTCGCCAGTAGGCCAGCAGGTGCAGAATGGACACCCCAGGACAGGACAGGAAAACCAGGTTAGGATCAGGACGGGACCACCAAGGTAAGACCAGCACCCGCAGTTTGGAAGCAACGCCTGCGCTCCACCCTCTCTGCAGCTATCAGTCAAAACCCCGATTGGGTTATCGAATTCCCCAGCAAAGTGCTCCGCCAGCACTTAAGGTTCTCAAAATCCCCGCTTGAGTCTGTGGAAATTACGGACAGAGTGCTCCGCAGCCCTCTGTATCAAGTCACCTATTGAGTGCGTTGGGTCAGTGACAGGTCAGCTATTCGGACAAGTCGGACAATTTCTCTAGCTAAACCTAGGCTAGTTACACTGTTTTCGGGTCAGTGTACCACCCCCAAAATGTTGCAAGTGTAAGAATTCCCAATTTCGATTGGTCCTCAAGTAGGATAGGTTAACACACCAACCACATTTCACCTTTACAAGTCTTCATTTGCATGATCTGGGACCGCCTATTTGAATTTGGGGTTCCCATGACATGTTCTACAAAATACAATGGATTATATACAATTGTTGCATTTGCAGGACAGTTCAGCTTCATTCTGCTGGGTCGCAGGTCACTTTCTCAGGAGCATCTTGGCTGTGGCTGCCAGCTGGCTGAGTTCCACTGGTACAAGGTTTTCTTCCCTCTGCCAGGATGACATGCGCAGTAGGGACTTCTAAGATGGGGTTTGCTTCCCTCCCAGGCCCAAGAGTTACGATACATGAAAAGTAAGCGAAAACAAATTAAAACACAGAAATAAATTAATACACTGTATACCAGGAATCCCTATATGACTCCCCTTACTTTATACTAACTTATAGTATTAATATTAGTGCAAACGAACAGTAGCGCAAAAGCAGCAGCGCAAGCTTCGGCATGTGAGAACACAAAGCGGCCATCTTAATGCTAGTGCGCAAGTGCAAAGATTCCCACCAGAACTACGAGTACGTCACGTCACATGAGTGTGACTCACGCATTCGCAGAAGAAAACCCCGCCAAGCAGCGGCCATTTTTATGACAAGCGTTGTTAGTTTTAATACACACATATGCAAGCGTCTCTGGGACACCCAAAATGTCAGAATAACAGGGAAATTAGTAAGACAAACATGTTGAGTTAATTCATTATAGTTATTCGAGGTTCATGAGTACAAGCACGTCGCGTAATGTGCGTATTTTTGCTCCATCACCGGCAGTTTTTTTAAAGGGGCCTCGAAACAGGGCTCTATCTGGCTCTGTTTTGTGCGCTGGTCACAGGTAGTCCGTTTTTTTCCGAACTGCAGTGACAGCAGGCTGCTGTCACTGCAATCCGGAAAAAAGTGCCAGGGCACAAAACAGAGCCCAATAGAGACCCGTTTCGAGACAGCAGGCACATTGGTGTACCCTGCTCACACTACTCACAAGTGGAATGTTACGGCATGACATCATGCCAGGTGAACGTTGAAGGGGGAAGGGAAATCCTTTATAGAAAGTCATTTTCTCTCTGGATTTCCCTTCTCTTTTTGAAACTCAGGAGCAGCAACATTGTTTTGATGTCACCAGTGCTTTAAGTGGAAGCTTTTGCAATTATATACAAGCCATAGTTGCTGTTATTTATCTTATGCAACTAACAACCATTGACAAAGCCAATAGTCCTGACTTGTAGGTATGGTGTTACTTGTTGTATCAAATATCTGGATGCAATGACAGAAACAGCAAAATACAAGTCGGGCCGCACACTGCTGAACACAGATTTTTAACGTACTGTTTTTAAGCCAAGTCCTCAATTACATTGGTCACGCCCCTTTGAGAGACTCCCCAGTTTTTATCCCACTCAAAGCCCTGGAGCTATCCACATAAAATACAGTTCATTTGCATTTGAAAAATACTATCAGACAAATGATAGCTCTCCAGCAGGATTATTATCACCAGCGTTATCTGTGCATTTGTATTCTTATTGTTGTCCTGCATCATCCATGATAATGATAAAAACTGTTTAAATGGAGCATACATGTATGTGTCCTGCTGGGCCTGTGCAGATTTTAAAAAGAAAAATATATAGTAACACATTCTCTTACCTACTCCATTAGTCAAACTTTGTGTCACAGCCTTATGTGATAAGCCACTGCAGGGGTCAGGAAAGGTGAATAGTAATAAACAAACTTCTTTTCTCCTGCGCTGCATATAAAAATAAATATCAACGCAGCAGGACAGTAAGCAAAGGTTACCCTTGTCAAAGAAAGGATTTGTCGCCTTTCGCCATGCAGAGACGAAGGGGTAAAAAAATAAACAAAGCCTCGTTAACATATACACCTGTGAAGTACTCAGCCGCGGCTGCGATTATCTCTAAAACTGTTTGTGTGTGTGCGCCCCTCGGCCCGGGCTGACACACGCGACGAGGGAGGGTTAAAGCACTTAAATCCCAAAGACGCCTGCCTTCAAGCCCTCACTGCGAGGGCCAAGGATCCTGTTTGGGTGGGCCAGGCTCATGTTTGGGTGGGCCTGGCCCACCCGGCCCACCCGCTAGAACCGGGCCTGATCCTCAGATAGGCTCCCCTGAGCCAATCACAATGCTGCATGTGGATCCAGCGCTCAGACTTGAACAGGGAGCCTGTGCATGTGGATCCAGCGCTCAGACTTAAACAGGGAGCCTGTGCATGTTACTGACCAGGCTATGTAATGCAGCCTGGTAGGAACATGCAAAGTGCGCATGAAGTGTTTGGTCGGCCCAAGATGGCTGACCAAACAGTTCATGCGCACTTGGGGAATACACACTACTCCTCCCCTGCACTGACCAGCCCTTCCCCACCACTGACTGCTTTAGGGAAAATAAATGAGAATAACTATACGTTATTATCATTTTATTTTTCCTTTTGAGTAGTGGGGGGACGCTCCACTGCCTTAGTGGACAGGCACCCACTGCTAGGTCCCTGCAGAAGTCCAAACGTGCCCACCATATTGTCCGGTTTGATTCTCCCTCTGCACTTCGCATCCGTGCATTGTCCTGCTGTGCAATTATCATATCTCTGTATGAGGGAAATGAAATCTTTTAAAGCCGGTAGGTTTGACCGATTATCTTTTAGATATCAAGCTCATACCTGCTTACAAAGTATTTTTTTATATTCTCCCAGGTCCCATCATCCCTTTGCAACTTTTTTAAAATGGAGGTACAGGGTGTTGCCGTTAAATAGCTTTTGTATAAAATGGGGCGTTCAGCACTGCAGCTCCAACAAGTGTCCCTCGCAGCCGCGGTCAGTGCAGGTAAGAGCGGTGGGCCCAGTAGGGAGATGGGGTATTTCAACATACGACCGGGAGATTGAAATAAATAATCAATTTTTGCTTGTGGTCGTATGTCGAAATCCCCCCCTTTCAAGTTGGCCCATCCAGCAGTGCCAGACTGCCTGATGCACTATTTGTGGGTCACAGATATTGTGGCCCCTCCCACCTCAGAGGGAGTTTGCACCGCCTTGCCCCAGAACCTCAGAATATTGGTGCATGCCCAAGTCAAATGTAGGCATTCGTCTTCTTCCATCTTTCATCTCACGCATGTGGGGATGAGTCCCTTTGAAAGTGACACAGTCGCTGTCTACTAAAGTAGATGTGGTGTAGGCACTGAAAATGTATGTCTTTATCCTCGCAGAAATAACTATCTCTTATGGGGTCAGCCCTTGTCTTCATGCCAGTGATGAAGCAGAGATTCTTAATTCTCAAAGGGTGGGTGTAATTATCATACAAATCTCACCACTGATCGTGTGGACCTTTTTTCGACGACATGGAGAGAGATCTAGGAGCAATCATTCATGTACATTTCCATAACAGTGAAGACCAAAGGGGCTCCATAGGAAATAACAAAGAGAACTGTAGTGATTTCAAAAGGATTTATTGACAAATTTAGTTAAATAGTTCCTTAATTCATTAAGGATTCCAATTTTAAGCATCAGGATTGCAAGTTTAAATGGTTCAAGAACCCAAAAAACAAGATAAGGAGAAAAATAGAACATTAACAAGAACTAGATAAAGGATACAAAATCCAAAAAGTGTGTTCCTTAAAGGAAACCTCTAATCTAAATTAAGCAAATATAGGTCAGGAAAGGTCATTTGGTTAGGAAAGTAAGGTAAGGTGTAAGATTCAGAAAACCAAATAAAGTTATCTGATGAGAGAATATGGATGCTTAAGCATAAAGCCTTTGCACTCCGGTAGAGAAGATCAGCAAAACTAAGAAAGGTCTTCTCAGTTCAAAGTCAGCAAGCATCTCCTCTCTAGTCTAAGGAATTTACAATACTATTATTCAACAAAGCACTAGTTTGTAACATTACAGCTTGTTATAGTTCTCGGGAGCCAATCATATTACTCCAGACTCTGAGAGCAGTTAAACTCCCCTCTTTCTCAGGGCAACACAATGGTCCATTCATGACTAAGTCCTTAGATTGTTAGACTGGACAGACTGTCAAGAATAGTCAGCTCTTCTCACGGTTCGGTCTCCCATCCCAGGCCTGCAAGTCCCACACATCAGGCTGCAAAATCAGTATAGAAGGGGCAACATAAAACACAAACAGAACACAAACAACTGCAAAGCACCATGGAGGTAGCCGGAGCAAGTACAGAGGACAACCAGAACCCCACAAGCCCCATGGAGGACCAGCCTGGGACCTCGGGGTCAGGGAAGAGCAAGGAGAAGAAGCGGAAGACGCGGTTCAGTCCGCAGGATAACAGGATCCCAATAACAGAGGTGACACTGCCACCATCTAATTGCCATTAGTAAAATTGTCAGCACTAAATGTTGCACATACACTTGTCAGAGTGATGTGCCAATGCAGAGGAGTGACATGCACATAGGGAGTGTGTCTTGGAATTAATTTATTTGCACATGCTGTGCCGGTGATCATTTTGTCCTGTCCCATGAGTGCTAAGGACAGTCCCAATGTGACGTGCTCATGTGAAAAAATTGTTAATGATAGTGTCCCTTCGGGCTATTCCTGCTGCACTGGGGTGTGGTCCACCTGCTGTATCCTAATCATCGTCCAGTGCATCTGGCACATGGATATGAAGGGCATTGGTGCGTACACATATGTTGTGCAACACACATCATGCAATGATCATCTTGCATACTATTTGCAGGCTGTAAAGGAGTCTTCCACCTGGGATGTCCAGGCACCTGAAACGTGACTTCAACATGCCAAATGAGCGCTCCACAATGTCCTGGTGCATTTGTGGGCCGCATTGTACTGCCTCTCGGCCTGGGTGTTCGGGGTTCAGAGGGGTGTCATCATCCACGGGTAGAGTGCATATCCTTGAGCACCTGTGACAGGGGAGAGAGATGTGTCAATTGGTGGTTCTGCATTCTGTGTTGGCAGTCTTATTAGGATATTGGTGTGTGATGTGCGGGACTTTGGGATTCATGTTTGACATGTCTTGCATGTGTCAAATGAGCGGCATCCATGTGTATTACGTTGCCTCACAGCTGCTCCTCACTTCTCGTGCCTGTTTACTTGTGTGCGCTGCGTGGTTGCATCACTTGCACTCCTAAGACACACCATTGTCATGACTGTCTGCTCATGTCCACAAGCCTGACAACGACACTGTGATATTGCCCGTTGAAGGTGGTCTGCCACGTGTGTGTAGGCCTATGGTGAGGATATGGAGGACACAGAGACACATGCAGTAGTTGCTTTGGTGGCCATCCGAGGAGTGAACCATGCCCTGTGCCCCGGGCTATTAATTTCCACTCCTACGCTGGCCCAGCCCACTCTGCTTATGCTTACAGGGGGGGACAACATAGCTTTATGTCCAAGGTCTACCCCACTGCCTAAGGTAACATGGTTGCATCCACTGTCTACGACACCACATACACCAGCAGTATATGTCCACATGGACATGTCTGTGCTCTGCATACTTGAGTCTGTCCAGCACATCACTGCCTCACTTGGCATTGTGTTCATTCTGATTCATGGGTCACTTGCCTCCTTTGCACATACTTGGTTCCCACCTCTCACCACATCCTGCTATTGTGTCACAGAGGTGCCATGATGTGAACGGTTTGTCTACAAGTCTATCCCCTGTTACCGCAGTTCCTTGTGTTGTCGTGTCTGGTCGGTGGACATGTTGTTTGGCATGTTGTATGTGATGTTGTAACGTGTGCATTTCCACAGTTGTGAGTTGCATGATTGTGGAGTTGAGGTGTGTGGTGTGTTCATTTGGTACTTACCAACGAGCAGTGCATTTCCGTAGGTGCCATCCTCGAAGCGCTGGTTGATGATGGACTGTTGGAAGATGTAGGAATCATGCACACTGCCTGGGTAGTTGGCGATGACGTTGGTGAAGAGTCCCCGGTGGTCTACTATTGCCTGCACATTGATGGAATGCGTGTGCTTTCTGTTGCAGTAATTGTGTGCAGTGTTGGCAGGGGGCACAAGTAGGACATGTGTGCAGTCAATTGCCCCCAACACATGCGGGAAGCCAGCTATGGCGTAGAAGCCTTGCTTGGTCTCCAGCAGTTCCTGCGCAGTGTGGGGGAAGTGAAGGTGCTGGGGTACCAAGCTGATGATGGCATCCCAGACAGTTGTGATGAACTTTGATAGGGCTGACTGTGAGACTCCTCCGACTTTGGCGGTTGTTGGTTGGAAGGTACCAGAGGCCAACAGGTGCAGCACAGCCAGCAGCTTTGTCTGCAGAGGGATGTTGGTTGTCCGCTGTGTTGGTACCCTCAGCCTGTTGGCAATGTGGGTCAGGATGCGGAGGATGGTTGTCCTCTTGAGCCTGTAGTGGGCAATGACTTCCTCTGGCATTAAGTCTGTGAGTCTGGTGCATTTTTGGAAGGACCACTGTCTTATTCTGCGCTGCCTCGGAGTTTGTCCAGGGGGAGGAGTTCGGGGGGGGCCGGGGGGTGGTGGCGGTGGGTGTTGTGGGGCTCTTGGGTCTCCGAGCTGTATGATCAGTAGCTCCATGACATGTGTTGGTCTGCCGATGTGGCTCTAGGCTGGGCTCCCTTCCATACTGCAGGTTGTCGTCCTGCTTAACACAAGTAAAAGGTAGGTGTTCATTCCCTGCTACTAACACACCTGATCGCCTGTTTTTAGATCGCTTCGCCAATCTGGCTGATTGTTAAGAATATTACGAAGTGGTATTTTCGTGTGTATGCACAGGTACGCCTATGCTGCATATCATTAGCATTAGTTGTCACTCTCTTCCGTGGTGATGTTTTTTGCAGAAGCTATCTCTGGAAAACTGGCGATTTCAGCAGATTGCACCAGCTTGAGAATGGAATGATGAATATTTTGCCACTTTTGCGGTGCTAAAGTGCCGATAACTCAGCAATAAGTCCTTGAGAATATGCCCTTCAATGTGAAAAACAAACGAAAATGAAAGGTACCGGCCTCTTATCCTTAAACACGTAAAATGCGACATTCAAAACACCAATACATTATGATTTAATTAAGTTACACAGCCTGTTAACCTTGGGTGCCGCTCATGAGAGTTAAATATGGTCACCTACTACTAATTATATGATTAACATGCACATGTTATTTAACAATGTAAATCACTCTTTGCTAATATATGCTTTAATTATGCAATTGTAAAATTGTTATCCTTCCATCCCCCCTGTCATTACATCACACATAAATTAATCTCAAAGGAAAACTTTATCACTCTGCTGAGTCCCTCATCTTACCTTTAGAGGTTTGCAACTCCTTAATTTCCTTGTAAGCCTTACACTTGCTCTCTTCCATTTCTATTTAGTCCTTCTTTTGCTGTCTTCATTCTTTCCTTTCCTGCTTGCAATCATCTAAATTCCTTATAGAAAGCACAAAAACAAATTAAGCAAATACCAATAATCAAAACAAGCCTCAATACAGCAACTAAAATCCATTACCAATGCTTCCGAGCCATCTATTTATAGTAGAAACCCCCTGTCCTAAGGTTCCCAAAATGCTAGTTGCTTCTATATCCTCTATTTACAGTTTAAAGTCAGAAATATCCTTCACAAACCCCTCTATCTCTTATCTTGGATATAAGCACATCAGTGCTGCACTTTCAACATCTTACAGACTCCGCCTTTCTCTAATTATAATATATCTAAAACTAGTTGATCTTGCAAAACCATAGATCTAAAAGCTACTAATTCTGCATCTACTGCTAGCAAAGCACCATATCTACTAGTTGTTCATTTGACCACTACTGTAGAGGGTTTTCTAGTCTTCTCATCATTTAAGACTACTCCTACTGTAGGAATAATAGCACCAAAAAATATCTGCCTCTAAATGTGCACCATCATTAGTACTTTGTCTAGATCTGTGGGGTGGACCTTTCTCAAAGCCTCTAACTATTCACATGAAACATTTTTAGGAATACTAAAGCTAAGTAGCATGTACCTTCCAAGTCAGTGGGCAGTTGAAAATAGACATTCTACCCACACACAAAATATACTCCAGAAATAGCAAGATCATCTCCAGCAAGAACTTGAATAATCCCTCCAAAAAGTTAAAATGTGTGCTCACATCCACTTAATCCCACTGTTTAGTTCCAGTGTAGGTCCTTCTTTTGTAAATGCATAGCATTCTCTACTTCTCTTTATACTCATCTTCCTCCCCTTTCCACACATTCTTTAAAACATCTTCCTTTCCTGTTGTCCTCTGAAACACATGAGCTCTCCTTTCTTCTAAAGGCTGAATATATTTCTCCTCTAGTGGATTCCTAGAACATGTCAAACTGCGTTCATATGCCTTAAATGGGTCTATTCTACTAGGGGACCTAAAGAAATTCTTTTTTTTTTTTTTAATATTTTTATTATAAAACAGCCTAAAGAAATTCTAATGTCGCCATATCCTTGGTTTCTAGGTGAGGGTTTATTCTCCTATTAAGGGCAACTTCTGAAAGAGTAAAATCATAATAGGAAAATTATTACTTAAAATGTTTCTGCCTATAAAATAAGCAAAGCTATATACTACAGGTGATTCCATATGAGAGTGGAATATTACAATAGGTTGGTTGCATGTCGGAACAACGAGTTCCTCTACCCGCATACCTTAAGAACGTGGTCTCTATAACGACCACCTCTTAACCACGATTTGCTTTACCACGCATGCCTTTACAGCAAATTTTCATGGTAAAGGCATGCATGGTAAACGGCTATGCCTGGCTAAGCTTACCACCCCTCTCCCCCCAAATACAACCCCACCCTCTCCTAATCCCTAAAAATACCCCCATCTCCCTCCCTGAGCCCTAAAACCAACCTCTGTAAAAAATACCCCAAAACCCTCTCTGAAAATTTTCACGAACCACCCTCCACCCCCTAAATACTACTCGAAACCCCCACCCTCTAAAAATTACCCCAAACCCCCACCTTCTAAAAGCTACACCAAACCCCACACCCCCTAAAAACTACCCTGAATCCCCTACCTACTAAAAAACGACCCCAAACCCCCACCCCCTAAAAACGACCCCGAAATCCCCCTCCCCTGAAAACGACCCCAATCTCCCAACCCTTAAAAACTACCCCTGAATTACCCTGAAACCCCCTACCCATGAAAACTACCCTAAACCCCCACCACCTAAAATCTACCCTAAACCCCACCCCTAAAAACTACCCTAATCCTCCAACCCCTAAAAACTACCCCAAACCCACCCACCCCTAAATACTACCCCAAACCCCCACCCCTAAACTACCCCAAACCCCACCCCTGAAAACTACCCCAACCCCTAAAAACGACCCCGAAATCCCCCTCCCCTGAAAACGACCCCAATCTCCCAACCCTTAAAAACTACCCCTGAATTACCCTGAAACCCCCTACCCATGAAAACTACCCTAAACCCCCACCACCTAAAATCTACCCTGAACCCCACCCCTAAAAACTACCCTAATCCTCCAACCCCTAAAAACTACCCCAAACCCACCCACCCCTAAATACTACCCCAAACCCCCACCCCTAAACTACCCCAAACCCCACCCCTGAAAACTACCCCAACCCCTAAAAATGACACCTGAATTACCCTGAACCCTCCTCCACCCTTGAAAACTACCCCAAACCCCTACCCCTAAAAACTACCCCATACCCCCACCCCTAAAAACTACCCCAATCTCCCCAACCCCTAAAAAACTACCCTGAACCCTCCCACCCCCTAAAAACTACCCCAACCCCTTCTTAAAAACGACCCCAAACCCCCACCCCTTAAAACTATGCCAACCCCTCACCCATAAAAACTACCCCAATCCCCCAACCTCTAAAAACAACCTCAAACCCACCCACTTCTGAATACTACCCCAAACTCCCACCCCCTAAAAAGTACCCAAACCCGGAAAACTACCCCAATTCCCCCAAACCCTAAAAATGACTCTTGCATTACCCTGAACCCCCTCTGCCCTTGAAAACTACCCTGAACCCCACCCCTAAAAACTACCCAAAACCCCACCCCTAAAAACGACCCCAATCACCCCAACCCATAAAAACTACCCCGAACCCCCTCACCCTAGAAAACTGCCCAAGCCCCCTCCCCACCTCTGAAAATTACCCCGAACCTTCACCCCACTGAAAACTACCCTGAAACCCCACCTACCTGTCCATGCCCACTTTCCAATGCTCCTCTCTCCCTGTCCATCCTGAACACTAGACTGACTTTGCCTTCACCACGCACATGCGTGGTTAGGGCAAAGTCGTTGTTCGGGCAAGTTGTTGTTCGGCTTGCGGGCTTCTGAAACTCGTGGCTCTGGTCTGGTTGGTCCGGATTTTCCCTGATAGGTTACATCCTCAGGTACTGCAGCAGCTAAGTGTGTACACACATAACAGTTATTAGCATCTAGGGCATGTGTGCATTCTTGAATCAATCTAGAATAAATGTTTGATATAAAATTCCCCCCTGAATCATGTAATATGAAGTCTTAAAGTTTAACCTAATTAATTAAAAATGCAGGTGATTTAGCTTTAGGGGTAGAGCTAATGGCACCTGCCTCAGGAGAAATTCTTCTTCCAATTAAAAGGGTTATTAATACTAGCTCAGCAACTGTTAAAGTCACAGCAATCACTACTATACATCTAATCTTTGTAAGGAAATATATGTTGGTCAACAGTTGACCTTGAGTAGAATATAGCAGCAAGCAGAGTTGTAATATTTTGCAATTGGTTCGACTTATAAAAATTGAGCAAAACTTGTTGTTAATTGCGGTTATTTCATTCAGCTTGTATACAGCAGTCTTCATGCAGCATCTCAAACCCTACTCTGTCTTTTTCTAGAATGACAGCCTTACTCTTCTACTGCAGACTTGGGTCTAGGTGATCTTCCTAATTCTTCATTTATCTCTCTTTTTCTTCTTTGTTTTCCTTTTAAAGCAATAATTGTACATTTCATTTAAGGTAAATTCTTTTCAGACACAGTTCATCAATGACAGTATAAGACTAATGTCAATATTTTATTAAGTTCAGGAATCAATCACTGTGCTGTTGTAACATATAATGAAGGTCCAAGTGGTATTGTTCTCAGATCATTTGGGTCATAAATTGTCCAATCAGGCACAATGTCCTGTTAATAAGTCCACTCAGGGGCTGAATGTCTGCGACAAGGTAATCTTCCTTTATTTGACTTTCTGAGTGTCTGTTGATGTCCTTCAGTGTCACTCACACCACTTGACTCTGTCTTTTCAACAATGGTTTGTGGTATCCAATCAACTGATGCACTAGATCGCAGTCTCTCTCTGCGCCTTGGCCACTCCTCTCTCTCTGGCTCTCCTACTCCTTTCACTTATTCCTTTACCAGTGCTGCTTGTCTCTACCTGTGGTTGTATTTTGGCATTCCCCCACACTGGTCTCATCCCTCTTCCTCCTGAGGTGCTTCCATGCCACTTTGCAGGATGTCTGGAACTTGGTCAGCTGCGGAACTCTGGTGCATGACACCCTCCTTTGGTCCTTCTGGACTGTCTGGCACATGAGACTTCAAACTTGCTTCAGGCGTCACCACCTCTTCGAGCGAGCACCTCACTTTCTGAGTGCAGAATGCATGTACCTAGTTAGGCAGTCCTCCACATTTCATGGCAGTATTGGTGATCAGGATCACCTGGTAGTGTCCGTTCCACCTCAGCTCTAAGCACGACTTCAGAACATGCTTTTTCACCAGAACCCAGTTGCCAGGTCTTATGTCATGGCATTGCTCTTGATGCAGGAAGGCAGTAGCAGCTCCAACCTGGTGAGAAAGAGAACATACGACATCAGCCAATCTTTTGCAGTAATCGTAATCATATCATGTAAGCTATGATATTTACAAGCACATTTACAGGCACAGCAGGCAGCCTCATGGCACGCCCATTGAGAATGTCAATGCGGTGACAATCCTATCCTTCTGTCAGGGATACTTCAGAGATTCATCAACAGCAAAGGTAAGGCATCAGGCCATTTTAAAGAAATAGATGCACACACTTTGGCTAAACGAGACTTCAGTGTCCCGTTAATCTGTTCCACAAAGCCTGAAGCTTCTGGTCTGTTGCGACAATGTAATTGTTGTTCCACTTGCAGTGCCACTCACACGGCATTTTAAGTATCTCGTTCTAAAAATGAGCCCCTCGGTCTGACTCCAGAGAAACCAGAAGTCCGAACCGCAGTATGAGTGCTCACAACAGCAGTTTTGTTACAGTGAGACTGTCATTCCTACATGTTGGGTAGGCTTCCACCCATTGAGAGAAAATGCACACTTTGACCAGGACATATCTTAGCCCATTGCAGACAGGCATATCAATGAAGTACAACTGCATTCTGTTAAAGGGCCATCCTGATCTGCTTATGTGATTCATGGTTACTTGTCTCCTTCTCCCTACATTCATTTGTTGGCAGGTCAAACACCTATCGCACTAGTCCTCAGCCATGGCTCTAAATCACGGATGGAACCAATTCTATCTGAACAATCTAACCATGGCCTCTCTCCCCATGTGTATGGGACCATGAAAATGTCTTGTCATTGGACACGTGCTACGAAAAATAACGGGGCCCAAATACAATCAGTAAGGGACCTTGTGTAGTTAATTATTTCTATAGACAGCGGTCCCTAGACAGTAAATGAAATTAATCAGTAAATATAGACCCAATCAGTGCTATATTTTAACACTGTCCAGCCGGACAGGTATTTAATATTCAATCAGATAGGTATACAAAAATTAGCTAGGAACAATTAAAGTGGGACACAAGCCTACAACCAACTTAAGCAAAGAAGACGTACAACATAAAGCAGAAGGCTCAGCCAAAACAAATTGTTTGTTTAGAACACATTTTTGATATAACAAACCGACTATGTAGAAGACACCATTACACAAAAATAGTCATTTGAGAGAGTGTATAAGGTGTACAAGTAGTTGACGGCGTTTCAATCCTTAGAAAACATACTATTATCTTCTTCAGGACATTTGAATTAACATGCCTGTATACATATGCCTGTAATAACTATGCAATTGTAGGAATGACAATTGAGAGTACGTCCAAGGAGGAGTACGTGGCAGGGAGGGTAGAGCTGCGTGTGCAGACTCTACGGTGCATGATGGCACTCTGAAGGTTGACCTAACTAAGGTTGCAGCGGGGTGAAGGTAAGTATTGAGGGCTGCGCTGCGGTGCACACTGGCAGAATGAGGAAGGACCCAGATGTGAGTTTAGCAACTGTGACAGTGGATGGATAACCACCTGCTGGGGTGGCAGGGAAAATACAATCGGAGCCATGTAGGCGGTCTCGAGTTGTCACTTCAGGGTCTTGTGGTGGACCAAAGTACACTTAGCCCCTTGACCGTGGGGCAATTTCCACCACGGTGCTGGCAGAATAATGAGTGGGTGGGCTTCGGACAGCCCCCTGCCGTCCTCTGCACACGCCCACTGTGATGTCAGACGTCCGTGGACCGAGCTGCAAGTGCAGTCTCAGTCAGAGGTGTGAATTCGCGTTGCGGACCTATTGAAAGTCAATTTGCCTGTATGCCAACAATCCACGGCATTGAGATAAAACAAGCTGTGTGTGCAGTCTCGGATGGCGGGGTCAATTCACGCGGCAAACAATGTGTCGGTCTTGATTTTGTCACAGTGGGGGGCAGTGTCAGACCCCGCCATCCGAGACCGAACACGCCGCTCGTTTTATCTCCATGCCGTGGACTGTTGGCATACACGCAAATTGACTTTCAATAGGTCTGCAACACGAATTTACACCGCTGACTGAGACTGCACACGCAGCTCAGTCCAACTACATGCCCTGGATTGCAGGATTACACATTAAGTGTACTTTGGTCCACCACAAGAACCTGAAGTGACAACTCGAGACCGCCTCCACGGCTCCGATTGTATTTTGCCTGTTACCCCAGCAGGTGGTTATCTATTCACTGTCACAGCTCCCAAACTCACATCTGGGTCCTTCCTCATTGTGCCTGTGTGCACCGCAGCGCAGTCCTCAATACTTACCTTTGCCCTGCTGCAACCTTAGATTGGTCAACCTTCAGAGTGCCATCGTGCACCATAGAGTCTGCACACGCAGCTCTACCTTCCCTGCCACGTACTCCACCTTGGACGTATGCTCAATTGTCATTGCCACAATTGCATAGTTATTACAGGCATATGTATATAGGCATGTTAATTCAAATGACCTGAAGATGATCCTGGTATGTTCTCTAACAAGCAAAACACCGCCAACTACTTGTACACCTTATACACTCTCTCAAATTACTATTTTCATGTAATGGTGTCTTCTGCATAATCTGTTTGTTATATCAAAAATGTGTTCTAAACAAACAATTTGTTTTGCCTGAGCCTTCTGCTTTATGTTGTACATCTGTTTTTGCTTAAGTTGGATGCAGGCTTGTGTTCCACTTTAATTGTTCCTAGCTTATTTTTGTATACCTATCTGATTGAATATTAAATACCTGTCCGGCTGGCCAGTGTTAAAATATAGCACTGATTGGGTCTGTATTTACTGATTAATTTCATTTACTGTCTAGGGACTAGTGTCTTTAGACTTTGTCATTGGAAACAGCAAACCGTTAGGCAACATAGGTCTTCCATCAGCTGAGACCCAGATCTCAGTTGCAGTCTTGATACATCATGCTCTGACCCATCCTTGTTGTTCCACTTTTGACACTCCCTCCTGAAGTCTCTTAACACCCTCCCAAGTATTAGCCACAGACAATAGTAAAGGAAAATTGGTGTCCTCATCAGATTCATTTGTATGCTCCCCGTTAAATGTGCATGCCACAATGGCACCATACCAAGCAACTTCATCAGCGTCTCTATTACCAGAGGTTACATAATCATTCTCACTCCTGTGGGCTATCAATGTAACCACACCAACTTCTCGGGTTAACTGTAAAGCTTCTAACAGACACATCACATATTACCCATTTTAGACCGGAGACCTGGATGAAGTCAAAGATCCCATCTGTGCATACAACTGTCCGAAGTCATGGACCACACCAAAGCCATATTGACTGTCAGTAAATACTGTCACCTTCAGATGGTCTGAAAAAAAAAAGCTCTGGGAAGGGAGACCAGTTCTGCTACTTGGGCAGAGGCAACACAGCGAGCCATGAGGCTTTCACCACTTCATGAACTGTGTAAACAGCATAAACCGCTCTCAAATCTCTCATGTTATCTCTTAAGCATGAGCCATCATCAAACATTACATAGTTGGGCTCATCAAGGGGTTCATTCTTAATATCATATCTTGGCTTAGTGAACAAGACAGTGACATTGTGGCAGTCATGCTCAACCTTCTCCCCATCAACCTCATTTTCTGGGAATGGTAACAGTGTAGCTGGATGTAGGGTCTGACATCACTTCAGAGTAACATATTCAGCAGCCAGAATTATTTGCTCATACTATGTGAGCCTGCTGTTAGTCAAGTGTTGTGTCTTTGTGCAGGTAAGCAAAATCTCCGCAGAGTGCCGGACCATCAGGGTAATAAGATGTCCCCTGACAATACTGGAGTTTCTCGCACTACTGCCACAAACTGCCACAATACTTTTAGACAGCAGTGCAGTCCTGCAGCTGCAGTGACAAGGCTGGTTGAGAAATAAACCACAGGTCTTCGAGAGTCTCAATGCAACTGAATAAGCACAGAGATTATTGCCATCCCTCTTACTGCAAAGCAGAGTAACTGTTTTACTGTAATCAGGCATGCCCAGTACCGGGGCACAACAGAGACTTTAAGGAGCTCTAGGAACACTTTTAATCAATTGGTGTCTAATGGAAGCAGATCAGATACATCTTTGTGTATCAGCCTCAATGCATGGCCTTTAGGGAAAAGTTGGGTATCCACTGCCAACAGTAGCCCACCATTCCCAGAAACATTCTGACTTCTCTCTGCGTATTAGGTGGATTAATTTTCAAGATGGCAGTAATTCTTTTGTGTGACACTTTCATGCTCCTTTCTCAATGTGATGTCCTAGGTGCAGGACCTCTTATTGACAATACTGCAATTTGCTCAGGCACCTTGTGTCTATTCTCAGCCAAATGACTTAACAGGGAAATTGTAGTTATAGCGCACACGGATACTCACGAGTGCCCCAGCGCGAAACCAACCAAGAGGGAAAGTGTCTGTTTTAGCGAAGAGATAGGTTTTCAAGTTTTTCTTGAATACCACAGAGTCCTGAATATTACGTAGGACAAGGGGCAGTACGTTCCAAGTAGCAGTGGCCTTCCTTGTCAATGATCTGCCTCCAAACCTCTGGCATTTAAATCGAGGAACCTGCGCAAAACGGAGGGACGTGGAGTGCAGCTGTCTAGATGGGGCATAGAAAGAGAATCATTTTTGTAGCTAAAGTGGGCTAAGCCCATGTAAAGCTTGGTGAGCCAAGACCAATGATTTTAACTTCACCCGTTCCACGACCGGGAGCCAATGAAGTGAGTGAAGATGGTGTTGCACGCTGTTCCTAGCAGAGATACCCAGAAGAAGTCTGGCTGCCGCATTTTGGACCACCTGCAGCTATTTCAACAGGTAGCCTGGAATGCCAATGTATAGTGCATTGGCATATCTAACCGGGACAAAATAAGCGCACAGGTGGCCATTTCTCTCGCTGCCTGGGGAAGGAGAGGGAAAAACTCCCTCCAAGTTTTGAGGAGGCCAAAGCAGGTACCGGCCGGCTTCATGATATGATGTGAGAAAGAACGACTCTCATCAAACCATACCTTCAGATTCTTGGAGGGCTTCCCTATAGAGGTCGGCACTGGGAGCTCAGGAGGTCAAAGGGATTCTCTGAAGTTGGGAGGGAATTTTCCAAAGAGGAGAATTTCCGACTTCTCCTCATTACATTTTAGCTGGGCAGCTGCCAACCATTTGAAAATGAATGAGAGGCAATGATGAACCGAGGAGACAGACTAATCAATATTATCCCAAGTAAATAGCAGCTCAGTACCATCGGCGTAAGCCATCCCCTTGGCCCCTAAGCTCTTGAACAAGTAGACTAAGGGTGTCATGTAGATATTAAAGAGAAGGGGGCTACGAAATGACCCCTGGGGCACTCCCGTGGTCAAAGACTGTAAAGTGGAGAAGGACAGAGGCATCCAAATCTGCCGGGCCCGATCTTCTAAGAAGGATCTGAGCCAGTTCCAGGCAGTACCAGACACACCTATCTCGGCAAGTCGTGAGAGGAGAAGAGAGTGCAGGACCGTGTCGAACACCGCCGACAGGTCCAGCAGGATCAGTGCTGCCCTCCCGCCGGTGACCAGACACTCCTGAATGGCCTCCACAACCTCCACCAGGACCGATTCGGTGCTGTGTGCAGCCCGGAACCCTGACAGTGCAGGATGCAAAATACCCTCTCTCTCTCTCGATGAACTCAGTGAGCTGATTATTGATAACCTTCTCGCACACTTTAGCCAGACCAGGAAAGAGGGAGATTGGTTGGTAATTTCCTGGGTTGAGGGGATCTAGTGTCGTTTTTTGTAGGAGTGGCAGAATCCTGGCCTGTTTCCAGGCCGCTGGGACACTGGCTGTCTGGAGAGCTAGGTTAATGATACTGTTCCCTCTACATTAATCGTTACTGCTGCTGCAGAAAGCAGTCTAGCAGGGCAAGAATCAGAGGGGAGTCAGATTTTAAGCTCCTTATAATTTTAAGAGAGTCCTGTAGGTCCACCGTCTTGAACACATCCAGGCAATGTACAGCACTGGGAAGTGGAGGCAGGCCGGATACCACAGTCCCATTATCATGGTAGGAGTAAACCGCCTGAATAGTGTGGATTTTATCCAGGAAAAAATTAGATAGAGTATCACACCAGGTGTCCGGGGGTGTTGACACACTAGCTTGGGCCAAGGGAGATGTGAAACTCTGAACAATCGCAAACATTTCTTTTGCGTTGTTTTTGGCAGAGTCAATTCGGCTAGAATAGAATTGCCTTTTGGCAGCCACTATGGCTTCATAATAGACCTTCTGTTTGAGTCTAAGTTGCAACTTAGCAACCGGACAGTAGTCACTGCAGCACCACGCTCGCTCTAGGATCTTACATTCGTGTTTAAGTGCTTTACGCTCGGGACAGAACCAGGGTTTGGAAGGGGATTCCCTGGACAGCCTAGGTAAGCACTGTGGAGCAAGCACGTTAACAGCCTTGGAGATCTAGGCTAGTCTAGAGTCTAGAGGTTTCCTGGGCTTGCTTGAACGCCCCAGGGGCAATTCTGCTAAAGGCAGGTTTGCAGAACGAACGTACTATCGGTTCAGCATTCATCACATTCCATGAAAAATATATTATAAAATGATCTGACCAAGAAACCGGACATGGGTCTTTGATCAAAACAGGTAAGTTGCTGCAAATTGGGTCCAGTATATGGCCAGCCTGGAATCAATGTGATCAAGATGACTATTTAGATCCCCTAATAGAATATAGTGAGAAAATCTCAGTGCCCTAGGTGCTATGGCATCCCCGCAGGCCTGGATAAAGAAACTCACCGGACTGGAAGGCCTGTAGATCAGAGAACCCCCCCACAGTAAAGTGGTCTGAGAAATGAATACTAAAATCAAGAGCTTCCCCGCCTTCCCATACGGCGACATCTCCCCTGGGTAAATCCCACTTGTTCTTAAAAGATGGCCACTCCGCACCCCCTCCCTTCTGGGTGGTCTGCTCTAACAATCTTGTATCCCTCAGGCGTGGCAAGGGTAATGACGGGGTCTGATGAAGAGACTAGCCAAGACTCCGTGATAAGCAGTAGATCTAGCAATCCATCATCGAGGAGATCAAATACCTCAAAGTGGTATTTCCTAAGGGAGCGGACATTAAACAAGGCTGCCGCAATGGGGGGGCCCTTAAAGGTCTACTAGACCCAATGCTTACTTTCTCCTCAGTAACAGGTCCCATGCACAGGCTAAAATCACACATCGGGCACACCTTGTTATTGCCACATTAACATCCCAACTACCTTGTGCGGGGCAGGTGTAAGGGTTAAGGGTCTGTAAGGCGTCCCCAGTGTAGCAAAGTCTAATGTCCTGTTCTGGGCCTCGGTGGGTAGCATGACTGGCGCTGGCCTCTTCCTTGACGCTGACAGGCACAAATGGGCTTGCCTTAGGCACTCCTTCAGAGCGCCAGCGGCGCATCCGCGCAGCGTGCATTGAAAATGCTGGATCCGCCAAAAGACTAGAGAGTGCACTACCAAAAGAATTTCGTCTCTCTGTGGCAGCACGGGGAAACAGGAAGAGAATTAATGTCAGCAGTCCTATTCAGTTAAAAGCAACACACACAATATTCAAGCAGCAAGTTTAAAAGGTTTGGTGATATAAAATAAATTAAAAAGTATTCAGAAGGTTTTGTGCAAAAGGTAAACAGTACAATATATCAAGATTAGGCTACGCGAGGTCAGCAGGATCGCAATACCAGACAACCCCTTTGATTTATTGTGTACTTGACACCCCTAACAGGTTGTCAATATACTGAACAAGAACAAAGTTACAGGGCAATGATAAAGACTCCAATATTTTACTTTAAAATCTGATTAAAAATTGAAGGTCTCTCTGTATACCCTTGTGGGACTTGGCACCGTGCCAGAACGTTATTCTGAAATCGAAACAAGAAAAGGAATTGGCTTTCCTCATGCAATGGGATAGAGAAAAATGGCTGATGCAAATCGACCACTGTGAACCACTCGGCATCACAGGGTATCTGAAATAATATTGTAGCTAGATTCGGTACCATGGGACAACATGAAATAACAACATTATTAATCTTTCTCTAATCTGTACAATTTTGTACCTGCTGTTCAGCTTCTGCATGCCCAGAACAGGTGAATAACACAGGCTTCCTACTATCTCTTTTAAAAATCTGTGTTGGACAATTGACTCATTCACTGAAGTAATTCCAGCCACTGTCTCAAGTGTACGATTGTATAGTGGTGTTCTCTGGTACTCAGCATTGGGTTTAAACATTATTTGGACAGGTTCTACATTGTTAATAAGTTCAATGTGTTTCCCTGAGAAACTCCATATTTCAGGTTTCACAGTATCTCTAAAGTCAAGAAGTAAGTCCTCTATCCTCCTCACAGGGACCAGTTCCACCGCTGTTCCTTGTCTGGACATTTTGAATTTAACATCCTCCTAATACGTTAAATAGTGCAATATAACTTGCATTAAAGGTCTCTCCCTAACAGGTTTACTTGACTCAAATCACATACAACCATTTGGTGATCTTCAAATGAGCCTATTTTAACAGGGACTTTGTTTGCTACAGGGTTAGTTATTATTTATTTGTAACACCTACAACTTGGATCTTTTTTCCAGAGAGATTGAAGTTTTGAACCTCTGCTGTTCTGAAGGTGGAATGGGTAGCACCAGTGTCAATAAAAATTTGACACTTGGTAGCCATTCACCTCACCTACTATGAATGGACCGCTCTGGTCTACCTCCAAGACTGTCCAAGCATGCAATCTTCCTCTCCCCCTCAGGCACCATCATTGTGATTGATCCAAGTCAAAACGCTCATTGTCAAGCATGGTATACTGTTGAAATGAGTTTTGATTCTGGAAGGCATTCAGGTTTGCTCTTAGGGCTTGGTATGCTTAAACATGGGGTTGCCCATGTTCTGCGAAGGCATCAACTGTATAACTTGCATCATTGGGGCTTGTGACTGATTTGGATTTTGCAATCTCTAGCCTGGAACATTCTTCACTTGGGTAGCATTGACATTTTGCTTTTCACCATCACTGACTACATGATTGGGGTTTTGACGTCATTCCCATTATCAATGGCCTAACTAATTACAATAATGACATTTATTCAACCACTTCAATGTTGCAATACCTGTTTCTGAATTCAGATCAACCAAAACACCGCATTCCCTACCATGTGAAACATCATTTTCACCTTGTGCAATTCGACTCACAATCTGCAGCCATACACCTTTCAACCCGCCATTGTTTTCCACACACAGCTGATTCTGAAATCCTTTCTGTGCTAATCTCGTTTGTTCCAGCATAAACATTTCTTTAAGTCTCCTCTGCTTCATTTCACGCTCATCACTACAAACTTCTAAATCTCACCCAATGACTTGGACTGCCAACAAATCACATTATGATGGATTGCAAAGCTAATCAATGGGCGCAATCTAAGAATGAACTGTGACACAAAACTTCCCATCTCTCCACTTTCTGCGTTCTTCTGACCGCTGTGTTGTTTAAACACCTGCAACAATCGTTCATAATACATATGCATTGATTCTTTAGCTTCCAATGTCATTCTGTTGATCTTAAGGCACTATGTATCCCTTGTCGGGACCTTTACCTTTAGCAATGTAATCCTCGCATCATTCTTTGTCAACACCATAGTAGATGAAGCATGAGTCCATGGACTTCTTGGGGGTTCCGTACAAGGCCATTGTTTGGACTATCTTACACTCAGTCCAAAGATCACTCAGTACACAATGTCGAAAAAGGTATTCAAAGACCTTCAAAATCTTAACAAACCTGTAAACCTTGGTGCACCATTGGACAGGATTATCTCTACGTTTTTGAAAATTGCTCATAAATGTCACAAGATCAGCAAGGTAGAAGAGGATGTTGCTCGATGGATTAGGCTGCCTCTCTCATTGATCTGACATATTTCCATTATGAAAAGAATCATTCTCCTCAGATTCCTATTGCTTTTTCAAAATATCCCAATCCTTCTTCCGAAACATGTATTTCATACGCTTCGCTCTTTGCTGATAAAATTGGCCTGGGCCGGTAGGCAACCGAGAGTTAAATGGGAAACTCTCAACCTGACATACTCTATGGACGGACTAAATGCTCCAGATTTAGAGTTATAATATATAACCCCGGGCGGAGCTGGCGGAGTGCAACTACGCGGAGGTCCACGGTGTTGGAGAAAAACTCTATGGAAGTCAGCTCCGCTCCACCACCCGCCTCCACCCCCAATATAAAATAATAGTGACAACATAAATTAAAAGAAATAAAAAGTCACTTACCTGTATTGCGGCGTCCCTGGGCTGCACTCCTCCACGTCGTACATCTTGCACGAACTGCGCATGCACGCACACGCGCGCCTGCGCAGGTCATGCAAGATACACAACCTGGTTTTACAGCACATCACAGTACCAAGACTGTACTCTTACATATAGTTGATTATTTCAGAACCATCTTGGACCTAGACAGATCTTTTGCTTTGATCCTACTTGGCCTCTCTGTGGCTTTTTAATTGGTCTCTCATTCTGTGCTCATCCAATATCTGATATTGGAGTTTGGGACTGTGCTTTGCGATGGCCTAATTAATTCCTGGAATGGAGATACTATTGAGTTTTCTTACAATCCTTCTGTTTAGAGAATGTCAGTTTTTCTTGTGGCTTTCTGCAGAGCTATTTCCATAGTCCCACCCTATTTCACAAATATGTTACTCGTTTGGCAGTTCTAAACAGGCCCTGATTATTTAACATCCTGTTCTTCACTTATCTTCTGCTAATCTTTTGCACATTCCTATGGTCAAAAGAAGCCAGATCAAAGGTTGATCCTTTTCTTTTAGGATTGCTAAAATCTGGAATTCCCTACCTCAGACTCTCAGAGTTTCTGCTACATATCTTACCGCAAGGCCTCAACACTTGCTCTTTAAATTGGTTTAATTACTTCTCTTTTAAGTTCATTGTTTGGAAACTCCTCAGCACCAGGACACTCCAATATTGGAATAGCAACTGCACTTTAGAAGTGGTTTTCATTCATTCATTTGCACAAACTAGAGGTCATCTTATCTGGTTGTCACCCCAGTGTAAGCTTGGCCTCCAACAGGTTACAATCCTGTAAAGAACTGTTGGTTGTGAGGTAGGTCTGTAGAGCATGCCACAACTCTAGGTAGTGAAACAATTGAAAAGGAAATATCACAAACTCTACTTTTAAGTCATCAATTAACTTGCTAGCCTTAAGCATGTCCCCTAATGAGGAGATTCCCAGTGTGCCTCAGACCTTAAATTCTCTCATTGAGGTTATTGTGGAGTAGATTTGGAAAAACTTAGTGGAGTATGTGGGACTTAGGGTGAACTAGGTTACTTTTGGGTATAGAGGCCAGGGGAGGCACTGAAATGGACTTGCAGAGGAGGGCTTCTATTATTGAAGGATTTTCATTATGAAACCTTTCCCCATACATAAGTAGCCTCTCTAGCAGAGGGCGGATGGGGCCCCACACCCTCACCAAAGGAACTTTAGACACCACTACTGTTCAAAACGACTGAACGGAATTACACCAAATTTGGCAGAAAGATTGATCTTTACCCATAAAGCATGCTTTTTATGATTTGCTGTAAATTTCTTATTTTCAATAATTAAAACGTTATTCTGTGCCATTAACACTTTGTGAGCCCTCTGGCATTTATATATGTGGATTGTTTCCATTCTGTGGCAGCCATGGGTACTCTTGTCTTCTTTGAAAAATGTTGACATTGCTAGTGCTAACTAAATAATTAAATGAACTACCCTTGCCTCTTCCACCTAACACTTCTAAACATAAATATCTCTCAAGCTACTGTCCTATATTTAGGAGATGAGCTGTAGGGTTCCATTTACCCCGGGTCACTACAACCCCCAAATAATAAACAGTCACTCTTAACACGCATTTTAGCCTCCAGGTCTGCTATGGTCAGTAAGCATTATCAGTTATCCTTTTAATTGAGGGGCATGACAATATCACACATCCCTCGCCTGTGCATTTTCCTAACCAATCACGCTGCTCGCTCTGCCCACACTGTACCACTCTCTCCTTATTTTGTGCATTCAGCTCTATTGGTAAAATAGGGCCTTGATAACGTGGCCAGTCACTCATCCTTCCACTTGTTTTTCAGGGAGGCCCATAGTTCTGCCTTAACTCCACCTTTGTTTGATAGCCTGTTTGGGATCATTGTAGAATTAGGCTGAGGGATTTTACCCATCAACTTTTCTCCATGGTGGCCCTAAAGTCAAGCTTTTAGTGTTAATAATTTCTGGGTTGTTGCCTCTTTCTCCTCAGACTTCTCTCAGTGTATTAGGTTTGTCTTTGTGTCACACCCTATGTGTCTGTGCCAGGCTTAGGTTGTGTTGTTCTTCCACCCAATTTCACACCTGGTCAGGCATTTCAAAGAAAAGTTATTTGTCCTGAAAGAACACCTTCAATTTTGCAGGGTAGAGCAGCATATTTTTAATGTCCATGTCCTACCATTTCACCTTGATCCTCTCAAATGTAGCTGGATGTAGTATAGTCTGGGAATACCATTGTGCAATGTCTTTCATAAGTCATAATGTCTCCTGTCCTCATCTCCAACAGGATCCCATATGTATTTCAGTATTTTTGCAATGAGTAGTCTTGACAAGGCTTTTGGAGTGAGTGAAGGGCGTGGTAGAAAGCTCCCTGCACTGTTTCCACAACAAAGCATATCAAAAGGGGCTCTGCCAGGACAATATTTGTCTATCATGAAGCAGTGGTCGAAGTGGGGGGGGGGGGCTTGAGGGAAACGACGTTCCCATACTTTTAGAAAAACTGTTCCCATTCTTTTGTGAAAAGACAACCGTCCGGGGTCGGTTAATTCTAAAGGTTGAAACGATTCAGCTGAAGTGGAAGGGAGGGGGCCTCTTGTGCTGTCAAAACAAGGGACAGCTAAACAAGCCTTCTTCCCAGGGTGCCTGCTTGCCTGAAAGAAATGAAGATCTGCACAACTGGTCAATCGGAAAAGTAAAAAGTGCTTGGAAGCCGGTATTTCCTTTAATCTATTGAATCTCTTGAAGCTTCCTGGTGACATACATTTATTCTTTTCAAGAGGTATTGTAAGGAAGCTACCAGGTAAGATCAGTAGCGGCCCATGGAGGGAGTTCCGTAGGGCGGTGAGGCGGGGCGGCGGAGGGGCAGGGTGCGGGGTAGTAAACACCGGAATATGGATGAAAGGAGGTAAGTATACATTTAAATAAATGAAACAAATTTTCTTGCGTGTGCGGCATCGCAAAATGCGATGCAGCGCGAGCAACGAAATTCCCCCCAACCTGCCCCTCCCCCACCCCACCTCACTGCCCGACGGAACTACCTCTACGGGCCGGTACTGGCTGAGATGTGAAGTGTTTGCCTATAAAAGACTGTCATAAAACAAATAGCACTACATACAGTCTAGCTATTACTAAAATCTATATTTTGGAAGCACTTTTTTTTAATCTTAAACCTTTTTGCGCATTCTGTGGCAGCCTATTTTATACTGGGTGTAATGCAAGTGTAAAATAATGACTTACATGTTCACAGTAATTTTTCTCACAGACTGGGACCTTGAGGCACTAAACATACACAAGTTACTATCCTCCACTCTACCAATCAGGATTCAAATTTGTGGCGCTCTGGTGCAGTGCATTAACTAATAGAGGTTTAATTATGTACAATAGTGCATTTCCCACTAATTAACATAACTTGGATTTAATTTTCATTTAAGCTGTACGCTATTTTATATGAAGATACCTGAAGGGGAAAGACTGAAAAAAGTTGTGGAATATTTAGATTTTTTAGCCAAGCCTTTGACCACGCGACCACGCTCACTCACCCCACCTCCATGCGCCGAGCATTACAGTTCCCATCATTTTTTTAATACACTTCGACCACTGCCAGGAAGTATTTTGGTTTCTTTCCTTCTGCACCTACACACCAAGCAATTTCACCTTGCCCTTCTTTCTGCCTCTTCTGCAGTCTTCCAGGATTTGCATCATAATGGCTAAGCGAATGGATGTGGTCTGCAATTGTTGCAATTGTTGTTTCTGCCCCCGTAACCCTTCCTACTGCTTTTCTAAGTTCCTGTTGTAGCAGGGTAACATCTTTGCTACCGCCCCTATTAAATTCTCAATGCTTGATTTGAAGCCTGTATTGCCTGCAAGATTTTCCTTCACTTTAGAGGTGGAGGACTCCAAAGTTCATCAGGAGTAGGCCCTTATTACAAGCCGAGCCTGGCAGGTTAAACCTGATCACATATATACATTGAGGAAATAGTATAGAAAAATATTTTGGTGCTTGGAATACGTCTTCTGCCTATTACACCTTATTTCAAATGAAAAACTTTGAACAGGAGCCTTTTACTGCACCTGGTAAATACCTCAGCCCCATTCAGTCCACTTGTATTCGGGTCCATCGGCAGTGTCGTATCCGGGAGTGGGGGGCGGTCCGCCCCGGGTGGCACTCTTTTTGGGGTGGCAGAGGTGAGCAAGTCATCTGTCGTGTATCACCCCCACCGCCCAGGAACAAGTCATCTGTCGACTGCCGCCCCCTGCTGTTACCTGCAAAGGACGCCAAACTCAGGGATCGCCCTGGGTGGCAGTAGGTCTAACTATGCCACTGTCCATAGGTTGCGTTTGAGGCATTACAACCTTGCACAAACCCTTGTTGTGCAGCATTCAGAATTATGACTAGTGTGAAGTTTACCTCACTACTGGGTGCAATAACATCTGCACCACACATATTTCAAACCTGCTGATATTTGTGCCCAGAAAAAGGGAGACATGTGGATTTTGAGGTGGAAAGCAGCAAATCCGCATAAAAACCTCATTTTGTAGAGCCCCTGAATTAGTAAAATAGGAAGAGTAACAACTACCTAGTAATAAGAAGAGGTGATGGAAATGTTTCTTCTGCCCAATTTGGCAACATTTCGGTAAAATTGAATTAAATTACTTCTGATTAAAATGTTACCACTTAAAATTTACTTGCATTTTCACTATACTAATTCAACATTAATCCTCTATTGGTCCTGGAGTAGCGTGCTACTCGCCGAAAAAAGCGCTTCGACTCCTCGTCAGTGGTAGTAAGCGCTATACAAATGCAATTACAATACAATACAAAATGCAAATCCGTTATTTGATGCTATATTTTGATATGAAATGAGTAGCTTCATTGATTTCTGTCACAAGGCCGAATTACACGCTAAAAAAGTTTCTCAATAAACTCAATTGCTGTGAACAATAGCCACTCAAGTTCTGTTTTTTAGCAGTATAAAGAATCAAAGTGAAGGTTACACACAAGCTTAATAATGAGTAAAAAGCAATATATTATTTACAGGCCGATAACAAAGCCACAGCTGGTACTTAACTTGTCAATCTAATTGTTAGTTAAAACAAACCATATCCATTTGTCTATGTTTCCACCATGTTATTATTTAATGTGTCATTTAGAGGGACATAGATTATTTAGCAGTTAAGTTCCCAGCTTTCAAGACTCTCAAAAACAACATTTAATCATCCTAGGAAAATAATTTAGGGTCTTAAAGTGGAAAAGTTATAAGTAGGGTAAAGAAGCTTTATCGAGAAAAAAACTGCATAAAGAAATGGCTGATAATAGAGTCTAATTGTGTTTCTTTCAAACAGAGTTTGCTTTCTCATGCAGTATAAGAAATAAAGTAAGTCCTTTTTAAAACCCTTTAGTTGTCTTTCCAATCTCTTGTAGTTGTGTTCTCTTACAGACTACCTTATTGAGGCAAATATCTCGGTAAGTACCTTAGGTCTTGATGTGATTCCCCTTTCCACTACACAGTACTCAGTCATTGAGACCTTTCACAAACTTCTCAAGTCTTCACAGTCCAAAATAGACTCAGGAACTCAAAGATTTAAGATGAACAACACCCACAGACTGTTTCATTCATTAAATCTTTATTTCGGCACAAGTGCCATAAAAGAGCAATGCATATATTACATTACATCATTATGTTAAAACATTACAATAGATAAAAACATTAGTTTAAAAGAAAAACAAAAATACAAGAAACTTATGCAATAATTGGAGCGGAAACATTACATTCATAGGACAAGTTAAGCAACATATTTCAATTCCAAGCAGATCGATTCCATTACAATCGATGCCCCAATTTTTTCCTTAAATAGAAAATATGTTCATTTTGCTATGAGTGCTTCCTCACTGCCAAGGGCTATAGTGTAACCTTATAGACTTATAGACTGCTGCCAGGGGCTACCAGCCCTTAAACGCCCTAAACCCGATCTATAGGCCCGAGCCACAGACGAGGGCCCATAATGAAGGAAAGGGCCTTTAACAACCGATATAACCTGATACAGGTATGTAGGGGTATTGTAGTGATATTTTTAATGTTTACCATGGCACACACTTCTTAACTGCAGCGTTTGAGAGGTTGAGTGAATTGTGGTGTGTTGTGTGTGGTGTGTGTGTGTGTGTGTGGGGTGTGTGTGAGTTCGTGCTTGGGGTGTGTGTGTGTATGTATTGGTAAACCACGACAACACCAGACAAACACTATCACTTTGAGAGAACATATGTACAAGCTCCAATGTTATTCCCATTCAGAGTACCTAATATATTTTTGGTAAATTCTTGCTAAATACTTTGGGAATCGAATTCAATGCTGCTGGATCGTCTCCGGTCCATTGGAGTAAAAGTGCAGGCCTTGGACTGGTCAATGTAATTTCTAGCCGGGAGGAGTCCACAAGTTTGGATTCCTCCATGGTCCACCAGCCCATGTGAAATACTGATTGGAGTATCTCAGGGCACTGCTCTGAGCCCCACCCTTTTTAATCTTTATCTTCCCCTTCTGGCTCAACTAACAGAAAATTTGGGAGCTAAAGTGATCTCCTATGCGGATGATACACAACTAATTTTCTCTTGGGCCAAGGGAGTAGAGTTGCATGGCACAAAGGTTAAAACGTGCCTTACTGTTTTCCACTGGTTAGCAACTGCTCAACTTAAATGCAATGAAAAGAAAACAGAAATTCTTATCTCTGTAAGATTCCATCAGATTTCTGTTGAACCTTCTGCCCAGAAGTTCCCTCTTCCCGGGTCCCCAGAAAGACTCAGTTAAAAATCAGTTGATAATGATCTGTCTTTTAGGACTCAAGTAAAAGTGTGGGTGGGCACCTGTTTCAGGAGTTTGAGGTCTTTAAAGAAATTTCTGCCTCTTCTATCCTTTTCAGCAAAGAAATTGGTAATTCAGGTGCTGATAACATCCAGAATCTATTACGGTAATACATTACATATACTTCGGTCTACCGAAGTACCTGTTTGATAGTCTCCAAGTGATCCAAAATGCGTCAGCCCGTCTTGTGCTAAATTTTCCTATTAGAACACGTATCACGCCTTACTTACGGACACTACATTGGCTGCCCATCAGGGAAAGAGTCAAATTTAAGACTCTTGTGTTAGTGCATGCTGTCCTATATCACTTAGGGGCCTCTCATCTCAGAGCCAGTAATGTCTTTTACAATCCTATGAAATAGTTGAGATCTGGCAACAAATTGTTGGCAGAGATCCCCAAGACTCGGCAGGCAAGAGCACGAGGAAGGTCTCTATCGAAACTAAATTCAGTAGCCTGGAATCAGCTTCCTATGGAGCTGCGGACAGTAAGTATTGCAGCAGTGTTTAAGAAGAAACTTAAAACATTGCTTTTTGTGCCAGGTTAATATCTCTGTTCATTTCTGATCGCTGCTTTATGCCGGGACACTCCTTGGAGTAGCTGTGCGCGCTATAAATTGCCATCTTCATCATTGGCTCTCCGTATGTATTTGTGCTGAATCAGCTTAAATTGCGCCTTCCATGAAACGTCATTCCTGTGAATTCACACTGTCCTCCATTTGCATCTTTGATTCGAATCCCAAAGTCTCATTCTCATTTCACACTGTTCTCCCGGCGCTCACACCTGTCAATGCTATTCCAGGCTTACCCAGCTCAGAAATCGTCTTCCCTTCGTGAATGAAAAACTAAAATGACCTGCTTTTCTTATTACAATTGTGATTGCAGACTCCATTTTAAATAGCCACTTACGCTAGGGTTGTATATTGATGTGAGACTATGGTATTGATTATAACATTTTAGCCTATGCTATCTCAAAGATTTGCTTGTAATTTTTATTTGGCAGTTATTGCATTTTAAAGTTTTATAATGTATGTATGTCGATTTTTTTATCTGTTTTAGTGCTTTTCATGATTGTATATATATTTTAATCGAATAAAGCGTATCTTTACTTGATTTGAAATAGCCATGCTAATCTGTACTATTGTAGATCACTGTATTATGTGAAATGTCATGCATTGCCTCATTCCTGTGTTGCCCTTAGTAAGTGTGAGTCCTTAATCACTGTCTTAATATTTTTATTCCTGTTACTTCTTGAAGGCCAATATGTCCTGTCCCCGGTTTGCTTCCTTCCTCTCTCTGTCATATTTTTGGACGCTTTTGTTAGAAATTCTTAATTAGCGAGGGTAGCATCACTAATGCTCATAGGAGAAGGCCACGCTCTGTTGCTCTATTCTGAGAATTCACAGGTTAAATAAGCATGAGCTGTCTGTCATTGACATCTCTCTGACATGCCTTCCTTTCCCCATAGTGCTGAAATACCTTTCAAGCTTCTTTTGCGCTCTGTAATATTTGTTCATTCATTCACTCATTCACAAGTTGGAAACTGTTGGATTACTTTAAGTGCTCTGGTTCAAGAATATACTGGTACAAAGCAATTATGCACTAGTCTAGGAGTTGCTGATTTTAGCACCCATGGCCCCAATGGACTTTTTGATAACCTTGGCTTTCAAGGTGGCATGAGGTAGGTAAAATATGGTTGTATGTCGTTACAACGCATTCTGTTGCCGCGCACGCCTTTACCACGCATGCGTTACAACAACGGAATACTTTTTCCACGCATAACCTTTACCACGAATATTCCTTTACCACGCATGGATTTACAACGATTTTCGTTGTAAATGTATGCATGGTAAGGGCATACTCTTGGTAAACGTTATACCCCTCCCCTGTACCCTTACATGACCCCCAGCCCCACTCCTTATAATTACCCATGCCCTTAACCCGTAATCTTTTTTTTTTTAAACTAAAATTCCCCTAACCTTTTCACGTCGTCTCCTCTCCATCTTCCTTGGTGAAGTCGTACGTCGTAAAGAGGAACCGGAAGTTTCTTTCCATTTCCTCTCAAACGACGCCGATTGCTTCCGCTTCGTCACATCAGGTGCGTTTTTTTTGGGGGGGGACCCCCACCCCCCTTTTTATTCCCACGCTTTTGTTTTATTTTGGGGGGAGACCCCCAAGCCCCCTTTTTCTTTTTTAGCCTTTACCACACATGCCTTTACTACGTACCTCGTAGTAAAGGTATGCGTGGTAAAGGCTGTCGTGGTAACCACGCATGCGTTGTAATGCATGCGTGGTAAAGGTTTGCGTGGAAACGGCCGGGTTGTAGTGGCCGTTTCCCGTAAAATATATGAGCTAATGTTCTGTCATTGATAGTTAAACCTAGAATTGCATACAGTTCTGCTAAGACGTCCCAATATTGCTAATGGAAACCCTGTTCAAGATTGTCACGCTGCTGGAGTTGCATATACTCCAGTTCATGCCTAGGAACATCCGAAAATATTCTTCGGGTGTGGTACCAAAATATCGAGTTTTCAATTTCGACCTGCTAATATAATGATGCCACAATTGTAACTATATGGTCAAGATAATTAAATGTGAAGTTAGAATGACAAATCTGACTTCCTAATGTACAATTTACAAAGTGAGATTAGTCAATATTTTGAAATCTTTAGATGTTTCGGTCGGAATTTCTGTCCTTGATATTTTGACATACAACTGTTTTGCAGCAACATGGTCCAAACCATTGTGGCATCTGAGAATTCACACAGGGAATAAACCCTATCAAAATTGAGTATTTAACAGGGCCTTTAAGAAAAAGTAGAACTTGGTAAAACATCTGAGAATTAGCACTTGACAGAAACCATATTGATCTTCTGAATGATAAATGGCCTACACCGGAAAGAGTCACCAGATACAGCATCAGCCAATCCATCCTAGTGAGCAAGGATCCTGACGTAGGGGATGTATGTCCTTCCACTTACTCTGCCAAGGTGAATCTCTCACTGGAAATCCCAGACAGAGCAGTTGGAGATCTTGAATCATAAGGTGGAGGATGAGGCGTTGCATTGAAGTATATGTTAAACTTTCTTTTTGGACGAACTGCTGGCACCCACTTTCCCAAGTGGTAATGAGGAAAAGCAACACCTCAACACTTTGGCCCCGATTACATTTGCGGTTGGTTGGACATGCAGACAGCAGTCTGACCGCTGCAATTCGATGCAACCACCGGGCTGATGGTCTCAAAGCTGTCGGAACCGCAACGGTGGCATGCTGTGGCCAAGTAAATGGTCGCAGCATGTCGCTGCTTGTAGCACCACCAGCAGGTCCATGCACAATATGCCATTTAAAATGCAGTCATTGGCACAGCATGCAGGGAGGGGAGTGGGGGCACTACATGTGCCCCGTGACCACTCCTCGGTGGCCTACAATGGCACAGGGCCCTGTTTGGGGCCCCCATGTCACTTATTAACAACCAAGGCTGTCAGAAAGGGATATACAAATCCCGACAGCGGTGCCTGAGTCAGCACCGCCACCATTCAGGGCTGCGACTTTGACCACCATCCAGACAAGATCTGAGACCCCGGCGAGGCAGTGTGTGGACTGCGACCACTGTGGTCCCACTGCGAGCATCATAATACAGTGGTTGAACCAAAGGGCTGTCAGCGGTCCGACTGCCACCAACGGCCTGTCAATGGCAGTGTGACTGCCATCAAAATCTGCCTCTTAGTCTCTGTGCACCTGAAATTGAATTTCTACTTGTTTAGGGCACATATTCAGTTGACTTGCGATTTCTCTGACCTCTAGACTGTTCACTATCATTGCTCAATGGGTGTTGCAGGCATTGGTGGGGGACGATTATTTGCAATGAGAGTTAGAGTTGTGTGGGTGCATCCTCTCTGGGACACTGACTGGAGGACCTTTCTCCCCATGCAGTCCTCTTAGTGACTAAGAACAGTCATTGTGCATAACTGTCTGGCACATGGCACCCCAACGTGAAATTCATTGTAACACAGTTACAGTGGATTAACAAAACTTCAGATGTCGTGGCTAGCAGCACCATTCTATGAGGCTGTGCAACTAAAGCATGTGCTGGTTTTGAAAATAAGGGGACCACCACCTTTCAGGTCATCACAAACACTGCTCCCAGTTCTGAACTTATGTGTGATCGCAAAATGCATTCTGGGTGCATTTGAGACCTTTTCGACCCTATGTTATACGGTGACGAACGGCTGCTTCTATGCACACTTACATAGATCTAGCCAAGTAATACTAGCCAGTCCTGAACGAGTTGGATGTCAGAAATGTACAAGACATTGATCCTTTGCATGAGTTGATGTGCTCAATTCAAGAACGAAGGACATACGAGACAGAATGCCAAATGGGATCTCAACACATTTCCAATGCTAGCAAATATTTGCATCAAACCTTGAAAAGAACGACTTGTTGAAAGCCCTGAAGAAGTCCTTGAGGATGAAACCCGTTGGCTACTGCTTTTTAAGAAGAAATCAATAAAGAACATGCTTCGAGCTAAATTTCATCATAGTCTTTAATTTTTTATGACATATGTGCAGACTGACATAACATTGCGTCATCACTGTCAAAAAGTAATAAGGTTCTTGTGCTGAATCATCTTGAACTAAAATGAGATATATATTGGTGTAAATTGGTGCTGAATCATTTGTATTGTATTGCTTTCTGAGTGCTTTGCTTCCATTAAGCTAATTAGACTTGCAGAAGTGCTTTGTAGGTGAACTGCTCAGTTCAAGAGAGTATCTGCAATGACCTTGCACTTTAGTATTGAAGCTGTAATTGGCTATGCGTGATATCCTTGTAATATTTTATTGATTAGCTGTAGAATTACACTTGGTTTTACATTTTTTTACTGATTAAGGATTATGTAACTGACAATGAGAAATGCTTAAACGACAAGCTTGTGATATAATCCATGATTAGTCGCAATCTTTTATTAACAATGGATTATGTGAAATGTATGTACTTTTATGGATAATACATATCCGAATAAAGATCATGATTGATTGATTGATTGATTGATTGACCTGGAGTGAGGCGGTCACCACAATTGGGGAGAAGGCTGGAGGACTGACCAGATCTCCATTCTCGTAAACAGAATAACCACCAGGTACTACTGCTGCAAATATTATTGATTGATTTTAAAGGAAGAGGAGAAGTTAGTCTTCCATAGTAGTCATTGCTTAGTCCTATGTTTAAGTTGCAGCAGTGGTACCAAAGACATGAGGTAACTTTCCACAGGAGCCTGCATAAAATAGAGCGATGGTTATGCTATCAAATTTAGGGGACGTGTACGTAGTAAACTAGCCAATGAGAAACTGGGCTGGCAGAATAAAATATCAATTATCGAAAAGTCAAGTTTTAGAGTTGTACAGGATGCAAAAGATGATTTGAGGTGGATAGAAGATACAGTGGTAAGGAATTTAAAAGCTTGGAGGTAACCTAGGGAAAAGCATGACCACCTTTGCTGGCACACTTGAGGAATGGGATAGGGAGCAGGTGGACAGATGTCAATGTCAATGAGTGCAAAGGAAAGTTTCTGTGAAGTTGAGCCCCTTGAGCATCAAATCACCAGTATCAAAAGGACTAAATATTGGGGACAGAACATCGAAAATAAAATATCAACAGGTTAGTAAGTCTAGATTTTTTATACCTAGCCTCACATATGTGTGTGTGTTTGTGTTTGTCTGTGTGTGCATGTGTGTGTGTGTATATGCATACATTTTGCATGTGTGGAGACACTCTGCAGGCCTGAATACATCAAATGGATTAAAATAATCTTAAAACCAATGGCAAACAACAGTATCCATCATGGATACTCCCCAGTAACTATATACTGTCCAAGGACTCAAGAAAAAGGTCCCACGGTCTATTTCTGCTTTATTCCTGTTGCATGAACATATTGGAGGAGAGATTAGATATAGACAAGATACAGGTAATGAGTGCTATTAAAAAAACAATACCTTGACAGAAACCCTAGTATGATGGGCATTCAGTTACATGGGAAGACACTTTACTACTTTAGTTAAATATGCTGGAAATACATCCTGAATTATAACTCAGGGCATGGCCCACAAGTGACTTTTCCATGGGGATTTCCATCATAGTCGCTGCACCAGAATGGTGGTCTATTTACTAAGTGTTTTTTAACCATGGCCTCTTAATTTGGCTAAATTGTGAGCTCTTAGACAAACACAGTTTGGGCGTATTCCTCTCTCCCTATTTTTGGCCCAGTTTGTAAGGTTTTAGTTTATTGCAAAAAAGCAACAATAACAACTTGACGTTAGTATTGCCTATGGAATGGATTGCTTGACAGTACCCACTCTTATGGTCTATTCACAATAATGTACCATGGTGTAAAGTAATAGTTTTAGGATCAACAACTTTACCAGATTGTTTGATCCTGGGCAAATCATGCTTTCCTGTGCTTCTTTCCCTTGTTCTGACAACATGTTTGCTTATTGAAGGATGCTTAATGGAAACATGGAAAAAAAACATTAAGGTCAGATTCCTAGTGTATGCCACCACTGTGGTGTTCATTCATACATTTAGGGTTGTTTCACTGCTGACTTCCACGTTCCTTATTAGCATCGCGAAGCTGCATTGTGTAGAACTCCTCCTGTACTGTAGCTCCTCTCTCCCAGCCCCATAAAGGACTAAAATTGTGCCATGCCAAGCTGCATGAGGCTGCTAGGGCGATACAGGTCCCAGATTGCTTATTTTCAGGTTCAGGGAGACCCTGTTCGGATAGTTAGCGCTGGACTGTTCCAACTGGAGAGGGATCAAGACTGATTTGCATATTGCTGGGTCCAAACTGGAATGACATGGAGTACAAAATAACGATGGACTGGGATAAGGCCCGAGTAATTACCAGTGGTTGCGATTTATTCAGGCATTCCATCCATCACTATTTTTATGCTCTAGTCTGTCAGCATAAGGGTGATGGGTATGCCCAGATTTTGGTTCCATGCACTATGTCACTGTAACTAAGCTATACCTGGCTGATAAGTCCTAACCGGGGCAAAACCAGTCCTAGGTTGCTTGTGTTTTGGTTCAGGGAGGCCCTGGCCTGCCAGTTCGGATTGGAATGTTTCCATTGGAGCAGGCTCAAGACTGATTTGCATATGGCTGGGTCCAAACTGAGATGAAATGGTATGCTAATGAGGGACTGAGATGCCGCCTGATTAATTACCCGTGGGTGCGAGTTATTCAAGCATTTCATCCATCACTTTTCTGTATGCTCCCAGGGTGTCGTTTCAGGCATGTAGTTGAGTGCTGGCAGTGGTGCAAACCAACCAAATGCAGGACAAATCTGCAAAAAATGTGGTGTTTTAAAGGCCTATAAATAACAGATGTTCAATTACCCAGTTTAATGATACTTAGTATGCCATCCTCAGATGGAAAGTTGATATGACTTTGCCAGGCTTTTCACCAATGACCAGGAGTTCACTGCAGATGTTAGAAACAATTGCTTATCCATTCGGCAATCTTGCTAGCATTTTCATACAGATTTGCAATGGGTTTCACTCATTCAGCTTCAAAGTATTAACTTTTGTATACTTATATTAATGTCAAAGTAATTTCATTAAAAAGAAACAAAAACAGAATGAAATCTTCACACGCAAAAAATATTCCAGCCAGACATTAAAAAATGAAATCCACAGGATTACTTTTTTTTCTTATTAAACTTTTTTTTTTTTTATCACCAACAATAATTATACATAAATTTCATGAGGTTTTTCCATGAATGGGTCATTAAATACCATACAATATTACATAACAAAATATCAATAAGAAATTTGATAAGCCAGCGGTTTAAAAGGTTCATGTTGTTATTGTACTGGTTTTAAATTAAAAAAACACATTTATACCTGCATTCAAATTTAAATGATCAGCTGCAGACCTCCTTCCATCTGTAGATCGGGGCCCAGATACATTTCCCTAATCTCCTTGCTCTTCGACCCTTTTTTTTATAAACCCCTTTTTTAGGTTGAAGATAGCTAGTAGCCTCCCTAACCATTGCTAAAATGTAGGGGCTAGTGGATCCAGCCATGCATTTGATATGCAGATTCTGAGAACTGCCATGGCCAGGAATAAAATGTATTGATATACATCACCATTACTAATCCCTAGTAGCATTAGTTCTGGAGTTAGAGTTATCTTTATTTTCAACAAGTGGCCTAGGAACTTTTCTATTTCCCTTATCAGGATTTCTAAGAGGGGATACATTGCGAACATATGTACTTGGTTGGCTTCAATACTGCTACAGCTGCCCCCCCCCCCCATTGAGCTATTTTAGCTGGGGTATAGTACAATGCAAACATCGTTTTGTAGTGGTGTGCTTGTAATCTGGCCGAGCACAAAATGGTCCTTCCAAGTTCCAAGGAGTCTAAAAAGCTACATTGATCTATACCTAGCTTTTGCTCCCATTTTGCCCCTTGCTTCTCGAGATCGTACTGACTCAACTGTGACAGTTTCACATAGATATGCCTGATGGTACAGCCTGTGTTGTCCCTAATCATCTCCATGATACTATTTTTGTTGAAGCCCTTTAACCCCCCTTTTTTCCTTAGTTAGAAAACTATGTATTTGTAGGTATTTAAAAAAATCTCTCATATCAATTCCAAATTTGGCTTGAATATCACTAAATGACTGGAATCCATTAGAATACATAAGATCCCCTGCCACCTGGATACTGGAACGCTCCCATTTTGCCATAATGTTGTCTTGGAAAATTTCTGGAAGCCTCGGGTTTCTTAAAGTTGAGTATAAAAATTCATTCTACCAAGCCCCATTTTCATTATAAAGGCTGCCCATATCTGAAAAGAGGCTAGTAAAGTTTTAAATCTATCTTTTTTGTAGCAGCTGGGCTCACTATATTTCAAGAAGCAGCCCTGGGCCTCATCTCCGAGTAGTAGTTCGTAAACATCTGGTGACCCAGTTCTGCTCCACCGATCTTCTGCCTTTCCTCCATCTACCCCTGCATAAATTGTAGAGCAGCGGCCCAGAGATAAAGTCTAAGATCTGGCACTGCCCATCCTCCTCTCTCTCTTGCAAGAGTCAGGAATTTCAATGCTCTCCTAGCCTTCCCATGCGCCCAGATGAATCTATTGAACATACTCTTCAACCCATTAAACCAACGTTTTTCAAATTCCGGGGGTATAGCCCTGAAGAGATATAGAATGTTGGACAAATAAATTGTCTTAATTATGTTGCCCCAGCCAATAATAGAAAGATGAAGGTTATGCAGCCTATCAAAGTCCTTGTTTCCTTTCCAGATAACAGGAGCTATGTTTAGCTAAACCATTTGGCCAAGCTCTGAGGTGATATTTATCCCTAAATAGGTGGCTAGCTGCATCACCCGTTGATCCTCCAGATCAGTTGCATTGTTTATAATTATCTGTGTTTTCTGCTGATTGAGTAAATACCCTGAGATCTTTCTGAATGTCAGAGCTTCTTCCTCTATTACCAAAAGTGCTGTTTGGGTATCAGGTGTGACTACTACCAAATCATCGGCGTATGCCAGGATTTTAGTTCCTCTATCTTGAAATCTCATTGGTTTGATCCACCTATTGGCGTAGATCTTCCGAATCTGGGGGTTGATATATAAGGCAAAAAGAAGGTGCCTAGTCCCCGTGTAATCCATAATGGATATGTGTGACCTCCGTTCACTCTTAATTGGGCCATTAGGGTCCTGTATAAGCCCCAAATTGCATTATTAAAGCCCTATCCTATACTGAACCATTCGAGAACACCCCACAGGTAGTGCCAGGAGACCCTATCAAACGCCTTCTCAGCATTCAGTAGGATCAGTGCCATAGGGTCTCCTGAGACTGCTGCTGCATCAAACAGTGTTACCACCCTTCGGATGTGTTCTGTGGTACATCTGCCAGGTATAAACCCATGCTATCTAGGGTGGATCACTTTATCAATGATTAAGCTTAGTTGTGACGCTAGTGCCTTTGAGAATATTTTCACATCACTATTCATGAGGGTAATGTGCCTATAAGAACTAGCTTTCCGAGGGTGCTTACCTTTTAAAAAATAGATTATAATTATGGTCTGGGCCCAAGACTCTGAAACAGAATTCCCTATCTGTGCCTATCTGAATATTTAAATCAAATCATGCCCTAGAATGGTGGAAAATGTTTTATAGAACTCAAGGGGGTTCTGATCAGGTCAGACTGTCTTACCAGAAGGAAGATCAATACGTGCTCCATATAATTCTTCCTCTGTAAAGCAAGTCTGCAAAAATTCTGCATCTTCAGAGGTAAATTGTTCTAATTAAGCACTTCTAAGATATTCTCTGATTAAGTTCTGTTCTACATTCTGTACCTCTTGGTATAGTTTCCTGTAGTATTTGTGGAATTCCTCCTGTATACCTGAGGAGTCTGTCACTAGATTTCCCCCTTCGTTTGGATCTCAAGTATCTCTCCCATCACCCTTTTTTGTCTTGAGCATACTTCCAACATATGTCCTACACGTTCATGAAACTCGTAGCACCCCTGTCGCCATGCCAGGAATTTCTCTGCTGCTTTGGAAGCAGAGATTTCCCCAATTTCAGCTTTTGCTAAGGCGTGTTTGTGTAGTGTGTTCTCTAGGGGTGTCCCCAAAGCTATAGCACTAACCAGCTCTTCTTCAATACCTGCCAATACTTTATATAATGTTTTTAAATGCTCGATTTCATTCTTTTGGCGCTGCAAGCTATAGCCAGACCACCCAATTATTTGCACTATTCCTATTAATTTCCATAAATTACTTAATCCACCTGTTTATATGTAAAATGTAGCTCAGATCCTTCAGTAAACCTCTCTCAAAAGTCCAGGTTGCCTCTACCCTTTCCACCCCTATAAAAGTGACAGCCAGAACCAGGGGGTTATGGTCCGACATGACTCGGGGGTGTTTTTCTATGCTACACCTTGGAACTAATTGACGTAAGGTGAGAAGGTAGTCTAGCTGTGCTACTGATTTGTGGGGGGCAGAGAAATACGTGCTTCCGGAATCGGTAGGTTTCAATAATTGTTATATATCTACAAGCCCATTATCTTGAGTAAAAAATATGAGGGCTCTATAAACCTTTCTCTTTTGGCCTTCATATTTGCCAATACTTGCCCCCAATAACTCACCCGTTTCGTTTCAAAGACTTTATTCGGTTTACAGAGTTGAAAACCATAAAAGATTACAAATCTCTTAAAAAAACAGGGCAAATCCATATCCTCAGCATATTACACAACAATCCTATTGTATACATAATAAAAAATATATAAACACCATATATAAAAATTATTAAAAAACACACTATAATTACAGAGTGTGTGGGCCATCCAGTTAATAAAATGAGATACCAGCGTTACAGATGAGTAATTTAACCGGTTAAATAGGCCTTATGGCCTCAACACTGTATTACAGAAAGAACAGCCATTAGTTAAGAATTAATTTTCCCAGAGACTATCGCACCGATATGGGTCCGAGCTTACAGATTTTGCGCAGGCAATGGGACTTGAAGACCTATGGGGAACATTACACCCGGACACTCCCCACTTCACACACTATTCCAATGCACACAACAGTATGTCCCGTATTGATTATTTCTTTTGTCCCACGGCGGATGTCGACCACTTTCGACATTTAAAAGGACTCCACTGGGGCATCTCCGACCTTTCTCCCCTTAGTGTTGAACTTACATATCATCAGCAATTTACCCGGGGGCCAATAATTATTAACCCGTGGCTCTTAAAAATCCCCGACATCAAAGACGATTTGATTGAACACTCAGACTATTATTTTAATGAGAACGTAGGATCGGTGCACAAGGCAGTTACAATTTGGGAGGCCTATAAAGCTGTTAATAAAGGAAGAGCCCTGGCTCTTAAAGTTGGATACCTACGCAAACACAACAAGCATCTGATTCAGGCTGAAACCGACCTGCTCTGTCTTGAGTCGGCCCATAATACTAACCCCACCGAGGATACGGCTAGTCAGCTCCAAACTAAGCAGCTAGAATATAAAGCTCTGGCTCACGAGATGGCACAGGCCAGGCTGCTTCAGACTCGTCATCGAGTCTATGAGCTTGGAGACCGAGCCGGCAAAATGCTGGCATGGCTGGAACGGTGTGAGCAGGGAACTAGATGGGTCCCACAGGTTGTCCGCCCAGATAAGACACAAATTACGGATCCCCAAGAGGTGGCAGAGGCCTTTGCCGACCACTTAGAACATGTCTACACGGCCAGAGCACAGTACACCTCGGAGGAATCTTGACAACTCTTGGAGGAGATGCATTTGCCCACTCTTTCCGAGATGGGTAGAGATGCTCTAGATGCAGACATTACGGCAGACGAGATCTGCAACGCTATCTTCGCCATTAAGTCGGGTAAGGCCATGGGACCCAATGGGGTCCCCATTGAATTCCTGAAGGGTATGCCTCTTGGAATAACCGCCACCTAAAGACCATGTTTGAGGAGAGCCGAGATAGAGGTATACTGCCTCTGGGTCAAAGATTGGCCTCCATAGTTGTTATCCATAAACCAAATAAACCAGTCACCGAATGCTGTTAATGTAGACCGATCTCCCTGATAAGTGCGGAAGCCAAGGTCCTGGCGAAGCTTTTGGCGACTAGACTCCTTACAGTTCTCCCGTCTTTGATTCACGATGACCAATCGAGATTCCTCCTGGGTCGTAACACGGCTTTGAATCTCCAGAGGGTAAATAATGTTTTGGGCAGACGGCCTTATTTACAGGAAGATGCCGCAATACTATCTCTCCACGCCACAATGGCGTTCGATTCGAAATAGTGGTCTTATCTTTTTGAGGTCCTGGCAAGATTCTGTTTTGGGCCTAATTTTATCCAATGAATAAGATTGTTGTATACAGACTTGCTGGGACAGGTACGGGTCAATAATCATACATCCCGGCAGTTCACACTGCATAGGGGGACCAGACAAGGCTGCCCCCTGTCACCATTATTGTTCGCACTGACCCTGGAACCGTTGGCCCACTGGATCCGCACTGATGCCTCTATTAGGGGTCTCAAGTGGAGCGATGATACGATCAATAAGATCTCCCTATATGCTGGCGACATTCTTGTCTCTGTGGCCTCTCCCGGCACTTCCATCAACAGTATATTCCATGTCATCACTAATTTCGGAAAGTATTCTGGTTACTCAATTAACTGGTCCAAGTCAGTGTTATATGTGTTACATGGCCCCCCGCCCACTCTGCCCCGGGGATATTCAATTACCTTGGCCCCAGACGGTTTTAAATTTCTTGGTATCTTCGTTACCTCTGATCCTAAAATGTTTAATGATCGCAATTTGGTGCGCCCGCTGAAAAGACTGCATGATGATATATCTCATTGGAGATCACTGCCTTTGTCCCTCCCTGGCAGGGCAGCCCTATTTAAACTGTTGGCACTCCCACGATTCCTATATGCTCTTCAAAACTGCCCATTTCCCATCACGGACTCTTACTTCAGCGCGCTGGAAGGGGATCTGCGTCTTTTATTATGGGATGGAAGGGCACCCCGTATAGCTCTCCACAAGCTCACCAAGGGATGGTATGATGGTGGCATTGCCCTACCTGACATGCGCCTATATTATTGGGCATCCCAACTGGTAGCCAGAAATCATTGGATCCACAGACCACCTTCGAATCCAGCCTTTCACTTAGAGAGATATCAAACGGGACGGGAGGGTTACTTAGGAGCTCTCTATAGCAAGAATACTCTGAATCATTACGTGGGACCAATGGCGCAGACAGTAGCTGTATGGCATTGGGCTAATAGAAGTCTGGGTTGGTCTAACAAATTCACTAAAGCCACGCTGCTATGGTCATCGCAGAAGCTCGCCTCCCCTTGCTTCCTACTAGGCTTTGATAAATGGGACACTATAGGTATATCTACACTGGGGAATTTGATCCATAGAGGGGAGCTCTTAACCTTCTCCGACCTCCAGCAGAAACACGCACTCGCTCAGGGAGAAGTTTTTCGATATTTACAAATCAAACAAGCCATTCTCACGAACATACCCAACCTCTCCTCCCTCCCTGAGGCCTCACCCCTCGAAGACATACTGCTCTCCCAACCCCTCCAGACAAAGGCCATAGCATGCACCGATCACAAACTATGCTATAATTTGCCTGACTCTTTTCAAACTCTACGTGACAAATGGCAGGGCGACATGGGATACCTGAAGGACGAGGAATGGCAGACGGCACTGATGTCCCCCAGAGAAACGGCGATAAACCATCGCTTCCGACTGATACAGTTGAAAGTTTTACACAGGGCCTATATGTCTGGTCCCCTCCTGGCTAGGATAGGCCGGCGTCCTGATGATTTATATCTGCGGGGATGCGACCTGACTGGCACCTTCTATCATATCTTATGGGACTGCCATGGAATGTGGCGACCCAGAAAATAACAGATGCACTAGGGAAACCCATCCCATTATCACTTAGGGAGGGATCCTTAATGTCTGGGGGCCACAGACTTTACAGAGATAGAACTTCAGTGGGTGGCTCTGGGATGCCTTCTTATAAAACGCTCGATAGCGATGTACTGGGGCGCTCCTCAACGACCACTGATAGTTGGATGGGTGGCAGAAATGGATGGATGTATGATTGCTGAGAAGACTGTCTATAAACTCAGGGGCTGTCCCAAAAAGTGGGATAAGAAATGGGGACACTGGAATGTCTATAGGGGAGAGATTTGTAGTTCTCCCCCCGCTGACATGGCCATGGACAGAACTGGATCCTTACACCGCAGTACCCGCTGATATACTGTGTTTATTATGTACAATGCATATAATATTGATCTCTGTATGTCACTGTGCTATTGAATTGCTGACTCTGCTCTGCTTTATTTCAATAAAATGTTATTTGAAAAAAAAAAAAGAATTAATTTCCCATACATTTTCTATATTTCAGTGAACATTTCAAAAATACAACCACAAATGGAATGCATTCAGACTTTAACATTTGTCAAAAATAAAGAGCTGGGCACACTTTAGAGAATTGTAATTTTTTTTAAAGTGATTTTAAAAAGAACCTCCGGGGAGCATCATAGAAACTACAGAAGAACATGAAGTGCAGCAGATCCTGTGGAGACACTCCGTCGCAGCCACAGGGTGCTAACACTTGTCCTCTATGGCACCCCAGAGGAACAGCAAGTAAAAAATGGAAATAATCCATTCTAAACCTGGTCAATAAAAACCGCTTGTGGTTCGACAGGGGCAATAAAAGGTAGGGCTCAGTATCTGGAGTAGTTTTAAGCATCACGAATTTCCGGACCTGGTTTTTGATAGTTCTACCCTGACTCTGTTTACTTTTTTGAGCAAGATAAAAGATTTCTTTACAAACACCACATCTTCTGCGGTTGTAAAATCAGGTCTTAAAAACAGGTCTGGGTGCCCCAAATCTCCAAAGCAACCCTTGATATATTTAAGCCGTGGAATATCAAGCATGTGGTCCAGGCTCATTACTTCTTTCAATAGCTCATGATTAAGGCTTAGGTCTTTATTCAGCCAACAATTGAGCCAGAAGAGCAATGGACAAATAGCAAGTGTGTCACAAATAAATGCAGTCCCTGTCTCTTCATGTAGTATTAGATTAGAGGTACCAATGGGTACCCCCAGCAGTTGTTTTAAGAAATTATTCTCAGCCACCTGAATTCCCTCCGAAGCTACATATCCCCATAGTTCACTTCTGTAACTGGCAATGGCTACGCTTTTTGCCTGATACATTTTCAGTAATGCCGCGATTGGGCGCTTGCCCATCTTTATGGCAAAGTTGAGAATAGATGCATTTACTCTTATCACCTCCCCCTTCCTTCTCCTAACCAGGGCACTCCAATCCAGACAATCATCCATTAGGACGCCCAAGTAAGAGAAGGTTGGGGTTATAGGCACCTTCTCTACATTCACCCAGAAGGAATACTGCTTCTTAGGGCATAACCAACTTGCATTACAAATGATGTTGAGTTATTTACAGACAGATCACGATCTGCCATAAAACTGCAAAAAGTGTCTAGCAGGGTTTGCAGGCCTCTTGGGGTTCGGGCTAGGAGAACCGCATCGTCCGCATGAAGCAGAACAGGCAGACCCCTTCGCCCCACATACGGAAAATCAGCCCCTGTTTCTATCAAGGTCCTATCTAAGTCGTTAATATAAAGGTTTAAAAGAAATGGGGCAAAGATGCACCCCTGTCTTACGCCCCTTTCAATACTGCAATCCCTGGAGACCACGAGGTCCTGAGCAAACCTAATATTTGCCCTCGTATCACTATGCAGATCCCTCAGGAAGTCCACCAAGCTGTCCTCCACCCCCATGGCCCTCATGGATTGCCACATTTCCCCCCCGATTGACACAGTCAAAAGCGGAGGAAAGATCCATGACGGCCATGTAGATTGTCCCTTTTCGGACAACCGTGTACTTCCCGAGGATCAGGTAAAGGTTGAGGCATTGGGCTATGGTAGAGTGCCCTGGTCGGAACCCATATTGAACATCTGAAATAATCTTGTTATCTTCCTCCCAGGTACCCAGCAAGACCAAAGCCCAAAGTAAATAGGTCCGGCGGAATACCGTCCAGACCTGGCGCCTTATCACACGACAAACCAGCAATGCCTTTCTCTACTTTGCTCTGGGAGAATACAACCATGGCATTATTTTGAATGCTAGCTTGCGGTTGAACTAGGAATAAATCGCTCTTAAAAATACAGCTGAAATGAGACACCCAATCCTCTTCCGATATGTTGGTGCCAAGACCTTCTTCAATAACCCTTTCAAAAAGAGGTCTATTGATGATGCCCCAAAATCTTGCGCTACTGGCTAACGTACTAGGGTATACCAATTCCCGCCAGGTTGCTTCCTTCAGTTCCGCCTTGCGGCTTGCCAGTATCTTTTTTTATAATTAAGTCGGAGGGCATGAACCCGAAGTAGATCCCTTGGGTTAACTTTCAGAGCGTCCTTTAACACTCTGGCTGCTTTAGAGCATGCAGAATTAAACCATTTAGGATCACTACATGGTATTTTTCGTGCAGGGACAGAAAGTAAAGCCCCCACCTTAACAACAATCTCTGAAAAAGAGTTGAGGATGCCTACTGCTGAGGAGTCAGGGGACACACAAGGTGTGAGTTCTACAACACAAGACTCATGGACCCTTTCATAGAAAAGGTTTGGGGTCACCTGGGACCATTTAAGGCGACGCCTACCATCCTCAAATTTAAGCACGCCTGGCACTAACTCTCTGGCCCTCCTATTCAATGTACCACCTCCCAAGTGCACACACACTGGATTGTGGTCACTAAATGAGCTCACCATCATTTTAAGTCCCTGAAGAATAGTCTGAAGGCTAACAGAGATCAAAATATGATCCATAAAAAACCCTCCACTGCGCCCTTTAAAGGTCGGCACGGGCTGTTTACTAGATGGTACACCAAAAGACATAGACGAAAACAGATCATATTCGTTAAGCAGATCATTGAGTACATTTCCCTGCGCTGAGTGCTCAAAGTAGCGACCCCGTATCCTGGCACATCCCAAATCACCCATCCTTGTTAATTCAGGATCACCACATGGATGGACATTAAAATCTCCCACTGTCATAAGGCTGTGAAAAACATGAGCACAGTGCTGCCTAACAAGACCATTCAGCAGTGTTATCTGGCAGACCCCCTGTCTATGCAATGCATTCTAAAAGTTAATTAGACACACACTAACATTTCCATGCTTTAATAGAATAGCTTGGAAGTCACTTAGAGCAAATAGGAGGACCTCGATCCTTCAAAGCTAGAGGTGTAAAAATAACTAAACTCCCCTAGCCCTTCTACTTGCTGAAGGGGCGGCAGGGACATAAAAAGCTTTGTCCCCCTCCAGATATAGGTTGCAGTTCACCAGCCAAGTCTCCTGAAAGCATATCAGGGAGAATTGACTGATAAACTGCACCCACATCGGATCTGCGATCTTCTCTGCCATATTAACCCACCCATACCGTTAATGTTTAGGTCCCCACAAAGTATAACAGGTGATGGCCATAATGCTAGCTCAGCGTTAAGAAATTCCAAAACTTCAGGGTTATCCCCTGTAGACCTGTACACTGAACATATAGTAAAGGTGTGTTTATAGTAGCAGCATTCTGCTAACAACCAGCGCTCTAGCTTGTCAGACTGACATTTCTTGAATATTATGTCTCTCCTCCGGGATAAAATAGCAACCACTCTCGTCCTGGCTCCCTGTGTGGTGTTAATAATGAGATTATACCCAAGCTGTTCCATTAGTTTCCCCCTTGTGCCCTCAATATGCGTCTCTTGTACACATACAATAACAGCTCGAAGCGTTTACAAATCTATTGCTAATTTCTGTCTTTTGCTTTGATCGTTTAGACCTCATGTGTTCACTGTTGCAATAGGAATACTCATCATCTATAATTTTTAAGAGTTCTTAGTGTAGATATAGACCATCGCAGTTTGTGCATTAACTCAGTTTTGTGTTACAGTAGCAATGTTCCCCTTATTCTTCCAGTTTCCGTGGTGCACCTCACGTATCGTGTTTAGTCCCCATCCCCTTCCAGCCCTTGGAATCCCCACCGAACCCTGTCCTTCCTCCCCTCCTTCTCACCCGACCCCACCCACCCCCTACACCCATACCCCATTGACTTATGTGATGCCGCCTGCTCTACCTGCCCCGAGGTACCCCTGTGCTCCAGCCCAAAGCAAAAGTGGTCAAAACCCCTCAACTATAAGCAAAAGCCCCTAGAGAATTTGAGCAAAAACGTTCAGTGATTATAACATGGCCCTTAGGGGTAAAGCAAACCCCATTTTTCTAGCCCCGTCACTCCCCTCTCCCCATTTCATTGTAGCCAAAGGTCCTGCTAGTTCAGCCAGTTAAGAGCCTCTCTGCTCCTATCATGATGGACCAGTGCCTCCTTTCGTTTCCTGGAGCTCCTTCAGGATGTCTTGAGCCTTGATTTCTGAAGTTAGTATCCGCATCCTCCCGTTGCATATGACCTTGATTCAAGCTGGATTCAGAAGATACACTATGCATCCTAGTGCCTAGAGGAGTGATATTAGCTGCCATAGTCTCCACCTCCTTTCTACTGTGGTATGGCAGAAATCTGTTTGTGCAAAAAAGGTATGGCCATCAAGGGAGCGTTTGGCATCGGGCCTTGCTTTATTTGGTATAGCCTGCAGAAGAAGAAAGTTACCAAAGAAGACTAGGACTGCCCTTGGACATTCAGATTGTCCTGGCATGTTGGTTTCCTTTTGCATCAGAGGGAAACAACGCACTTTTTGTACCTCAGCAACCCAGTTCCAGTGTGATAAATTGGGGAAGGCACCCTTTAAAAGACCCACCATACACGCTTTCATGTCATTGCCCTCAATGTCCTCGGCTAGCCCCAGGAATCTGAGATTGTTTTGGCGTTGCCGGAACTCGAAGTCTTCGAGCTTCCATATTATGTCTGCCACCTGTTTGCCCTGCGACTCCTTGTGTATCTGTTATTTCATTTCTCAACTTCCCCCTCCAAAGATATTGTCCTTTCACCGACATGGTTCACCCTGTCTTTAATTTCTGAACAGATTTTGTTCACTCTCCTGATTGACCCTAGCAGCTTTTTGGTAGCATGATGTGTTCTGCAGTTTTCTTGCCGAGCTTCCCCCTGCATCTGCTTTAGAGTGGCGTAGACTAGGTCTATTGATGGAGAGACTTTTGGATCAGTAGGATCTTCCTGTGATGTAATTTGGTCACCCCTCTCCTTGTTGTAGACCTGACTTGTGGTAGAGTAATCCCATTTAAGCCTGCGGGGCGTTTTCCCATCACTATCCAGCCGTTGACCTATTGCTTTAGATCTGGTCTTGCGTTTTTGAATGGTTATTTTGTTATGGTCCCCCCTAACAAGAGAGTCCTCTGACCCTGACTCTTTCTCTGTAAGCCCCAGACTTGAAGTAGAAAGTTCAGAGTAGTCAGTAAGGGAAAAAAAATCCCCTGGATCTGGAGAGCTCAATGGATTCTTTAACCAAGGTCTTGGTAATATCCCCTACATTGATGCCCCAGCTAGTGCTGTATTTATAGATGCAAGTGAAGAGAAATGATTATTTCTTCCTAGTGAATCAGCCGGGGACTCCAGTCCTGTCAGTACAAGGGATCTTGTGGGGCCGGAGATGCCACTGTCCTCCTCTATTGAGTTAGGCACTGACGATACGAATGGCTGGTGCTCTGGCTGTGGTGAATCCTTCCTGCACATCCTGGGCCCAGAGAACTGCTGTAGCCTGGCATCCAAGGGCTGAGCGGACAGAGTGAGTCACTGGGCTTTGCCCGATCCTTCCATCTGAGTGAAGGCAGTGGAAGCAGGGGAGGCACTTTCCGATGAGGCCTTGCCACGGGCAGCGGCCCAGCAGCAGCTGCAAGGGAGAGGGCCTCCATGATTAGTGGCTGCCTTGCACCTCCATGATCAGCAGCCATCCCACGCTGTCTCACCCTCATGGGCAGCACAGGCATCCACCTCCTCCGTCTTCCTCATCAAATAGCCACACAGAGATTGCTCGACCCTCGTCCCGCCACTGCTCCCGGTGTGGTAGCCTCCCTCGATACATCTCTCGGTGCTCTATTCAATTTGGGAGCCATTGCAGCGGATCGCACCAGTCTTCCACGCATGGTGCCAACCACCGCTACGGCCTCACGGGGAGCAGCCACTACAAAAGTCCATGATCCCAGCCACCTCAAGCCTCTCTGCCACCAGGAATCTGAAAAGCTCGAGAAGTAGGAGCTTTTTAGCATGTTGTCTTTACCACCTTCTTTTTTGCCTATTGCCTCAGGACTGAGCACAAGGACATCGCTCTCTCAGCGGTCAGTCAGCCGCCATCTTTGCTCTCAGTCTGCATGTCCTAAAAGCCACAGGATTACTTAGCTTTTTGATTTTCTATTTTTTTATTCGTCCTAGTTGTATCATGATTTGAGGTATGGTGCCAAACATTCTTGAGTTCAATATTAATTTAAACGATCAACTGGACAATATTTAAAAAACTTTCCACTTAATATTATGATGCGATACTAGGACAAAGAAACTATCCTTCTTTGTCTTCATCATCAAATAAGCAAAGATAAAGTTAGTACAGGAGATGGAAAGCCTAAAAAAACCTACGATTTAAAGTGGCAGACAGGGGCATAGCAGTCAACAGTGCAGCAGGTGCAATGACACTAGGGTGTTGGGTAAGAGCTGCGTGTGCAGGTCAGAGCGGTAGGGTGATGGGGCGTGGTGGGGGAACTCGACAGACAATGAGGAGGGAAAATGAATTCATTTAATTTTCCCTCATGGTCATCTGTTGAGTTTCCCCCCACCCCCTGCCCCACCCCTCTTACCTGCATGGGCAGCTCCTGGTAGGAGGGACCCACTGGACCCCAAGTATTGTTTTTTTTCTACCAAAACCGAGGACTAGATGTCATTGCTTTCATTTGGATCCATAGAACCATAGTCAGGAATTTATCTTGGCTTGGTATTTGCCACCACACTTGTTGTGGCATATTAAAAGGGAGTAAGAACAAGACTTAGAGGTTTATTTAGAGTTTGGGGATACCTTCCTGTGTGAAAAACATTCTTGGAAGATTATTCCTCTTTGTATGTGGCCTGTAGAGTGCAGCACACATGCCAAGATGAAGTACAGAGGAGAAATAAAGATATTTCTTCTTGTAATGTCTCAGGTTACTGACTTTAGAAAATATGGGTTTGCTTCAAAATCCATGGGTGGAGGTAATGGAACGCCCATACTCCATCCATGGAATGCCTCTCCAGCACATTAACGCACTGAGCTATGAGCTGTGCTGTGTTACCTTTTTTTTTTACAAAGCAACACAAATTGGGCTTTGCATGCCTTTGTAAATAAGAATAGATTTGGCATCGGGCTGCGTCAAAAATGTGGACCAATCCGACATAAAGTCTTAGTAAATCTGGGACCTAGTTTACATAGTAGTCTGATCCAAGGCATCAACAACACAATATTGATACACACAATATCGATTCACAAAAAGAGCTTAAAATAAATACTGCAAACAAAAATATTGGCTTCCTATACATAACTAAGAAAATTACACATAAGTAGTGAAAAATATAATTTCACAGAATATCGATTACATTAATATCGGCAAATTAATTCAATTATAATTACAAAACATAAAAATAACTTTTTACATTAAAGAAAATATGAAAATAAACATTAAACAACATATAAACATATTTTACTAACATGATAAATATATATAACTAAAATAAATATAAATGACCCAAAATAAAAATGAAACAAAATTCATGAAAAAAATAACTTGTCATAAATGCAAACATTTAAACAATACTTTATTTATTTATAAATATATATAATGTGTGCATGTATATGTATATATATGTATATATCAATCAATGCAGGTTCGCTCCAAGTGAGTAAGACATCCCAGGGAAAGTTCAAAAAGGCTTTATTGACAACTTGCCAGCACAGGAAAATCAGCAGTGTCCCCTTCCAAAGTTCTGAACGCCGGACGCGTTTCGGGACCTCTTCCCTTCATCTGCGGCGTGGTTTGAAGAGAACCGCTTGCAGCAAACCAACGCGCACCTGTGATGATAAAAAGCCTACCCTCCAGGGCGTGGCTAAATGCAAAGCCTGCTGGCTCTTGTAGTGCGCGCTAGCTGTTACCCATGTGGGTGTGCAAACAGTTCCTGAATAGTTCAAATGATATCCCAAGTGGGCAGAGGGGGAGTCTCACTGATGTCCTGTGCCCTGCTCTGTGGCTGCCATCCTTCTCAGCAGGCGTCGTCCTGCACGAACATCTGCCAAATCCCTGTTCCTGTGATCCCAATACCAAAGCAAATGGGCAGGACCCGCTCTTCTGCGGTGCATCTTGAACTCGCGACCGAGCCGGCCGCTCAAATCAATCAATGCAGGTTCGCTCCAAGTGAGTAAGACATCCCAGGGAAAGTTCAAAAAGGCTTTATTGACAACTTGCCAGCACAGGAAAATCAGCAGTGTCCCCTTCCAAAGTTCTGAACGCCGGACGCGTTTCGGGACCTCTTCCCTTCATCTGCGGCGTGGTTTGAAGAGAACCGCTTGCAGCAAACCAACGCGCACCTGTGATGATAAAAAGCCTACCCTCCAGGGCGTGGCTAAATGCAAAGCCTGCTGGCTCTTGTAGTGCGCGCTAGCTGTTACCCATGTGGGTGTGCAAACAGTTCCTGAATAGTTCAAATGATATCCCAAGTGGGCAGAGGGGGAGTCTCACTGATGTCCTGTGCCCTGCTCTGTGGCTGCCATCCTTCTCAGCAGGCGTCGTCCTGCACGAACATCTGCCAAATCCCTGTTCCTGTGATCCCAATACCAAAGCAAATGGGCAGGACCCGCTCTTCTGCGGTGCATCTTGAACTCGCGACCGAGCCGGCCGCTCAAATCAATCAATGCAGGTTCGCTCCAAGTGAGTAAGACATCCCAGGGAAAGTTCAAAAAGGCTTTATTGACAACTTGCCAGCACAGGAAAATCAGCAGTGTCCCCTTCCAAAGTTCTGAACGCCGGACGCGTTTCGGGACCTCTTCCCTTCATCTGCGGCGTGGTTTGAAGAGAACCGCTTGCAGCAAACCAACGCGCACCTGTGATGATAAAAAGCCTACCCTCCAGGGCGTGGCTAAATGCAAAGCCTGCTGGCTCTTGTAGTGCGCGCTAGCTGTTACCCATGTGGGTGTGCAAACAGTTCCTGAATAGTTCAAATGATATCCCAAGTGGGCAGAGGGGGAGTCTCACTGATGTCCTGTGCCCTGCTCTGTGGCTGCCATCCTTCTCAGCAGGCGTCGTCCTGCACGAACATCTGCCAAATCCCTGTTCCTGTGATCCCAATACCAAAGCAAATGGGCAGGACCCGCTCTTCTGCGGTGCATCTTGAACTCGCGACCGAGCCGGCCGCTCAAATCAATCAATGCAGGTTCGCTCCAAGTGAGTAAGACATCCCAGGGAAAGTTCAAAAAGGCTTTATTGACAACTTGCCAGCACAGGAAAATCAGCAGTGTCCCCTTCCAAAGTTCTGAACGCCGGACGCGTTTCGGGACCTCTTCCCTTCATCTGCGGCGTGGTTTGAAGAGAACCGCTTGCAGCAAACCAACGTGCACCTGTGATGATAAAAAGCCTACCCTCCAGGGCGTGGCTAAATGCAAAGCCTGCTGGCTCTTGTAGTGCGCGCTAGCTGTTACCCATGTGGGTGTGCAAACAGTTCCTGAATAGTTCAAATGATATCCCAAGTGGGCAGAGGGGGAGTCTCACTGATGTCCTGTGCCCTGCTCTGTGGCTGCCATCCTTCTCAGCAGGCGTCGTCCTGCACGAACATCTGCCAAATCCCTGTTCCTGTGATCCCAATACCAAAGCAAATGGGCAGGACCCGCTCTTCTGCGGTGCATCTTGAACTCGCGACCGAGCCGGCCGCTCAAATCAATCAATGCAGGTTCGCTCCAAGTGAGTAAGACATCCCAGGGAAAGTTCAAAAAGGCTTTATTGACAACTTGCCAGCACAGGAAAATCAGCAGTGTCCCCTTCCAAAGTTCTGAACGCCGGACGCGTTTCGGGACCTCTTCCCTTCATCTGTGGCGTGGTTTGAAGAGAACCGCTTGCAGCAAACCAACGCGCACCTGTGATGATAAAAAGCCTACCCTCCAGGGCGTGGCTAAATGCAAAGCCTGCTGGCTCTTGGTTTGCTGCAAGCGGTTCTCTTCAACCCACGCCGCAGATGAAGGGAAGAGGTCCCGAAACGCGTCCGGCGTTCAGAACTTTGGAAGGGGACACTGCTGATTTTCCTGTGCTGGCAAGTTGTCAATAAAGCCTTTTTGAACTTTCCCTGGGATGTCTTACTCACTTGGAGCGAACCTGCATTGATTGATATATGTATATATATATATATATATTCACAGAAAAAACCATAGGTTATAGACCATATATAGTTAGGAATTAGCATTTACAAAACCTTGAAAATTCACTGAAAAAACCATAGGTTATAGACCATATATAGTTAGGAATTAGCATTTAGAAAACCTTATTTTACTCACACAAAACCATTGAAATTCCATATATAGTTAGTTGCACTAACTATATATCGCGCACCCGCAATCCACTGCTGATGATGTCACATATTACATCATTCATGACATGGTCAGTGACATCACTGATGACATCACTGATGACATCTCAAATGACATCACTGATGACATCATCTAGTGTCTGTGTGTTTTTGTAAAGTTTAAATACGTTTTACATATTGAAGAATGACTGGATGTATGGAAGACTGAGTGTGTGTGTGGCTGGCTGGGAGGTGTGTGACTCTGTGCATATCAATGTGTACTTGTATCAGTGATTGTATAAGAGAGTAAGTATGTGTTAGTATATGTGTGAAAAGTATGGTGTTCTGTGTTTAACTATAGATGAGGAAATCGAAGTGTGATTGATTCTTCACAGGACTGACTAGGTGTATGAGTGCATATGATAGTGTTCTAATAATAAGTGACTGTATGTATGAGTAATTGTATGGGTGAATGAGTGAATGTGTGTGTAGACGTACGAATCAGTGAGTGTGTATGTAGTAACTGGTATTGGTGTGTCATGATGTCATCAGTGATGTCATTTCAGATGTCATCAGTGATGTCATTTCAGATGTCATTAGTGATGTCATCAGTGATGTCACTGAAGTATGGTGTTCTGTGTTTAACTGTATAGATGAAGAAATGGAAGTGTGATTGATTCTTTACAGGACTGGCTTGGTGTGTGAGTAACTCCATGGATGAGTGGCAGTGTGTGACTGTCTGCATAGGTGTATGAGTGCATATGATAGTGTTGTAATAATAAGTGACTGTATGTATGAGTGATTGTATGGGTGAATGAGTGAATGTGTGTGTAGACGTAGGAATCAGTGAGTGCTTATGTAGTAACTGGTATTGGTGTGTCATGATGTCATCAGTGATGTCATTTGAGATGTCATCAGTGATGTCATCAGTGATGTCATTTGAGATGTCATCAGTGATGTCATCAGTGATGTCACTGACCATGTCATGAATGATGTAATATGTGACATCATCAGCAGTGGATTGCGGGTGCGCGATATATAGTTAGTGCAACTAACTATATATGGAATTTCAATGGTTTTGTGTGAGTAAAATAAGGTTTTCTAAATGCTAATTCCTAACTATATATGGTCTATAACCTATGGTTTTTTCAGTGAATTTTCAAGGTTTTGTAAATGCTAATTCCTAACTATATATGGTCTATAACCTATGGTTTTTTCTGTGAATTTCATTGGTTTTTTAACAGCTAATATCTGTAGCTGTAAAATGTATTCTTCTTTAAATCCCAAAATATATTTTATATGTTTATGAATAATTTATTTTTTAAATATTTTTTTTTCTTCGTTCCCGCTTCGCGAATCGGGAAGCTTCCCGTTAGCTGACCTTGATGCCGCGAAATAGACCGCGGGCCGGTAAACGTTTCTTTACCGCAAGTGCCGCGTTAGAAAACAACATCGTGACGCCTCCCGTCCGCATGACGTTTCACGTTGTCGCGTGATACGTCATATGACGTACAACGTTAGCGAACTGGTACGCGAAGCGAGTCGCAAAGCGCAGGTTTCTGGAAGCAAACCGGGAGGCCCTGCAAAGCGCTTAACGTAAACACAGCAAGTCATGTGACTTGGTAATAACACTTTTCATTGGTTCATTTCACTTTTGGTTTCCTAATGATGTAAGACTAGGTCATATAATCTAAAATGAACACTTTTGATTGGTTGAGAACTCTTGTTTTTCCCAAATGATGAAAATCCCTCCTTCTTTCCTCACTCTGACTTTCATCATTGTGAGAGAAAGACCCTTTGTGATCACTGAGCAATGGCTTCTTTATTAGCTTCAGCTGGTGCTTCCCCACCACCTCCACCACATCCAAGGAAGAGTGGACCACCTGCTCAAGTTATAATTCAACAAGGAGAGGAAGAAGAGGAACAGGAGGACGAGCACGAAGAGAGGCAGTTTTTGCCTGAGCAGCCCAGGACGTCTCACCGGAAAGAAAACTTCATTTGGCAATTTTTTAAAATTCCCAAAGGTCAGAAAAAAGTAAATGCAAGATACGTAACTTGCCTTATATGTCAAGATAGACTGTCCAGAGGGACCGACAAAAAATACAGTTTCGGAAACTACACAATGCATCGCCATATGACTAGGTGGCATCCTAACAACTACAGTGCTGCACAGTTTCGGAACGACCTAGATAATCTCCCTATTATGGCCAGAAGATCTGTTGTACCGGAAGTAACGGGACCAGAGGGCAGGGAGATGGTGCCAAATATACAAATGAGATTTGGTGATGTAAAACACATCTACGTATTTTGCGATGGATTCATTTCCTACGGAGAAAAAAGCATCACTCTGATCAACAGAGCTATTGACTATCATATGCAAGTTTGTACGAAACGCCCAAAATAATAAATACTTCTTTTTTTTGTTTTGTTGCTCCTGTTGAGCCCTTTACAATGAATCGTTTTCATTGCCCCCTCCAAGAAAACCCCCAAAAAATATAAAACTGTTCAGAAAAATTCAAAAAAAGTAAAAAAATGTTCTGAAAAATAAAAAAAAAAGTTCTTTTCAGAACTACCTCCCCGTTATTAAAAAATTGGTACAATATTTGGAACTGTGCCAACCTCTATTTCTCTTAGTTCGCTTCCCAGTTCGCTCCCCGGTACGCGAACCGGAAGCGAACCAAAAACAGTAAGTATAAGGGAAGGAAACAGACACTTATGTTAAAAGAAAGACAGCTATAGGGGAGTAAACTAGAGATACTATTACCCGTAATCCACTGCTGATGATGTCACATATTACATCATTCATGACATGCTCAGTGACATCATCAGCAGAGGATTGCGAGTTTTTTGGCAACGTGCCTTATCCACGGTTTAATAACGCTGCCTTTTGCTTTATATAAGTTTTCAAATTGTATGAAATATATACCAATAGGTCGTTATGAACCTTTAGGTAGTACTTTTCTTCATGAGGTCTGGTCGCTTCCATACACATACAGATGTTTCAAAGATGATCAAGAAGTTTATCTGAATGGAGAGGAATGCACTGAGACGCCAGATCATTCACTAATGTGTAGGCACATACAGTTACACGGTTCATGCAACAAACACCGACCAAATATGGCTTGCGTGTTGCAAGGCACGCCAGTTCCTGCTATCATCCCCACGTTCAAGTTGTTGGAAAATGGTAGTTATTTGATGCTCAATAATGAAGATTGTTCTGAGTTAATTAAAAGTATTCCTTTTATCGTAACAGTAAGTGAACGGGTTATTTGCTGCAGAAATGTTCTATTTCCTCCCACACATGAACATAGGGAGTTTTCAATCTGACCACAAATACCAACCTTGGGACAGATTTCAACGGCATGGCAAGAATAAGAGCTCTTTTGTCTCAGAGAGAGGTGGCCTTGAGTTCGGCCCGTGAAACTTTCGTGCTTCACATAGCGAACACCCGTACAGAGGTGCACACACTTTTCAATTCAGATTTGCCTTTCAAATTCAGCAAGATGGTTCCGACTATCTTTAACGCATCCTCCGCAAAGTCCCTGGCGCACTTTTTTAAAGTTGTTACCAGTGGTCTCGTGACTTCATTTGAGAAAATCTTTGGACTCATCCCTGCTTCCTTTCATTCTATTTTCTCCACTCTGGTTCGTGGATTGGCATTTTTACTTGCATTACCAGCGGACGCTCTTGTGCTTTTTTACATTTTTAAATATGGATGTCCCTCCTATGCAACCTCCCACCCTGCAGCTGCTGACACTGTTCCGCAATCGCATGCTAGAATATTATGGCACAATGCCGTTGGCGATATTAAGCACGGCATATGGATTATCTTTTCGATTCTCCTACTTCACCTGTGTCCAGCCTGTATTTCACTGCCTGACCTGTGATTTCGATTGGGCCATTGATTTGTGTCTCTGTGGACCGGTTTCTCCTGACGTCGACTTTAATCAGCTGATGACTCCTATCATTACTCACGAGTTGGTTTGTCCTGGCGAAAGGATTATGGCTGTGGCATTGATGCATGGACTACTTGGTCCCTGGAATTTACTGGCGGCAGCACAGTCTTTCTTGGAACAGAGCTTTCTTGAAAACCCACCAAGCTGTCCTCTGATGGTGATAGAGGATCCGGTGCTGGGAGAGCACGTATGTTCTTTTCCGCTTTTAAATTGGATGGCTGAACTGTTTTCGGATGAAGACGGTGACTTCCTATTGGAGGCTGTTGCAGCTTATTTTGCATACACAGTTATGTCATAGACCTTTTTCATGTTTGATATGCTGAGTACTAGCATTTCATTGACAATTCATTGACTTATTTGTCAAGTTTTTATTATTTACCTTGCCTATTGGCTTAAGACTCGATAAAGTACTTGGCTGTTTTATTTTTCTTTAGCATTAAATTTTCCTAGTTTTTAATGCTTTACCTTGCGGACCGTCCACATATAAACTTGCAATCTGCTCTCATGAGATGGCACTTCTATTATCTTATTCAGTTCGTTTCCGGATCATGGGGAGGTGTCATCTAGGTCCTGGATATCTTTACACCGTGTTAAGTTAGCATGGGCTCATTACCGGTTTAAACGCCATTTTTCCTTTTTTGCAACTTCTGCACACGACACTTAGTTGTTGCTTTAGCTTTCAACCTAGTAGTTCATCGTGGTTTACATGAGAATAATATGTTATTGCTCTACTATCTGCTTTGCTTGTTAAACTATATCTGTACAGCGAGTGCTGAAGTTTCAAGAACAACACGATACAGAATTGTTATGAGGTCTGATCTCCACGACTTCATACTCATAACATAAGTGCAACTTCTGCCAATTCTGGGCATGAGGCGGGTTTTATATTGCTTTGCCGAACACACATACACAACAGTTGATGCGGCTCACATGAAGAGAGAGCTGGTGTATGCTGATGTGATTCCTTCAAATCTAAGACACTAAAGTATGGGCACGCCCTAAACCAACACAAAGAGACCTTCTTAGCAAATAATATAATATGTGTATTAGGGAGGGTGAGATATAAGCAGCCGCGGGCCGTGGAGGGAGTTACGGTGAGGCAGGGAGGCGGGGAGGGGGAGAAGCAGGGTGGAGCCCTCTCTACCTTGCCCCTCCCCCTCCCCGCCTCCCTGCCCCACCGTAACTCCCTCCACGGCCCGCGGCTGCTTATAAGTGTTGCTAACTCTTATTCATTTACAGCATGTTAACATACTATCACCATTCGCTTTTTATGTACTAGTAACTATGCTGGTAATTTTGCTACTGATAATATGTGTACTTGTATTATCTAAGATACTACGCCTGTGAAGACGGCATTAGTAAATAAACATTTCAAATACACATGTGTTCTTCTTAACTCCATGTTCTGGTTTCTAAGAAATATATAACGACCGACTGTTCATGAGTTCCACGTATCCTGAGGTACTATAAGTTCATATTCTGGATTGTCTAAACATTGAGAGTTTGTTATATCCAATGTGACACTGTACCTAGCTTGCTAAGGAGTTTTTGATTACTAACGTGAGTTTTGGGACACCCTAATTCGCCGAGGTTCCAATCCTCTGTCCACAGTTCTGTGTGAGAACAGAAACCCTGCGACAGGGGCACCCCCGACCCTTGCTGGAGCTTCATCACACTTGCGATACAACTCCAGCAATGCGCCACCTTTACGGCACAGATACATCACGCATCTGTGCTGTTTTTGCCCCATGATGCGCCGCATTGTAAATGCAGCACACCATAGGTGACGGAACAGCGGCACAGAATGACTAACACATCCCTGGTGATGCGCCAGTCATCATAAATGTATCCCTATGCTTCTTATCTTGTTAGAGATGAACCGCCATATGTATCATCAACGTTTTTTGCATTTCCTAAATAGCGAACTTTAAGGAATAAATAGCGATTCTTTACCATTCCTAGTTTGCGATGAGCTATTTGCTAATTACAAATTACCCATTCATTTCCTTCATTTCCATAGGGCGGTTGGACTCACTTTTAGCTCGAACGGCTGAATGGATTTCCACGAAACTTGGCAAAATTGTAGGGACTGGTAGCCCGATGTGCCTTTGCTATGTCTCAAGATGTATGCTCCAGTGGTTTTTACGAAAATTAACTTTGAAAAATATATATTGGGCTACATTGGCCTATATATATGTTGGAGCCCAAATGTAGCCCAATGTAGCCCAATGTAGCCCAAAGATGGCCGCCAGACACACAAAAAAACAAATGTAGCCCAAATATCAGCCAGATGTAGCCCAACTATAGCCCAGTGACAGAATGACCAATCAGCTTCGCAAACCTCCGTTACGCGAAGCGGAGCGCTGTTACAGATATATATCTTTTTTTGAACGTTAATTTCTCAAAATCCACTGGAGCACATATATTGAGACCTAGCAAAGGCACATCGGGCTACCAGTCCCTAATATTTTGCCAAGTTTCGTGCAAATCCATTCAGCCGTTCGATTATTATTATTATTTTTTTTTTTTGCCCCGCGGGGCCCTTTTAAAACCTCCACATCAAACCTAGGGGGTCAGCGAGGATCTACTATGCCCCCTTATAGTTATTTCCCCCTTTGTTTTGACCTCCTCTTGTCTCCCGATCCTACCGAGAGACAAGATGGCGGCCGCTACGGACTGTTTGGAATGTTGACAGACGCCGGAGAACCAATCAGCTTCGCTTCACAAAGCTCCGTTGCGCGAAAAGTACGCGTCCTGGGCCGCTGCCCAGTCCCTGTTACAGATATATATCTTTTTTTAAACGTTAATTTCTCAAAATCCACTGGAGCACATATATTGAGACCTACAAAAGGCACATCGGGCTACCAGTCCCTACAATTTTGCCAAGTTTCGTGCAAATCCATTCAGCCGTTCGGGCTAAAAGTGAGGCCAACCGCCCTATGGAAATTAACATGGGAAAAACGCGTTTTGGGACCCCCCTTTTTTCTCGGCCCCCCCTTGACGAACCCCCCCAAAATTTTCAGGGGCTGCTCAGAAACAAAATGTGCCATTTTCCTGAAAATTTCAGCCAATTCCGTCCACAAACGCCAAAGTTATTAGACATAGAATTTTCAAAAATCCCATAGGGAAAAAATCCTAACTATATATACCTACTGGCGACCGCCAGTAGGTAATATATATATATATATTACCTACTGGCGATAGCCAGTAGGTATATATAGTTAGGATTTTTTTCCTATGGGATTTTTGAAAATTCTATGTCGAATAACTTTGGCGTTTGAGGACAGAATTGGCTAAAATTTTCAGGAAAATGGAACATTTTGTTTCTGAGCAGCCCCTGAAAATTTGGGGGGGTTTCGTCAAGGGGGGGCTGAGAAAAAAGGGGGGTCCCAAAACGTGTTTTTCCCATGCAATTTTCCATAGGGCGGTTGGCCTCACTTTTAGCCTGAACGGCTGAATGGATTTACACCAAACTTGGCAAAATTGTAGGGACTGGTAGCCCGATGTGCCTTTGCTATGTCTCAAGATATAGGCTCCAGTGGTTTTTACGAAAATTAACTTTGAAAAATATATATTGGGCTACATTGGGCTATATATATGTTGGAGCCCAAATGTAGCCCAATGTAGCCCAATGTAGCCCAAAGATGGCCACCAGAGACAAAAAAAACAAATGTAGCCCAAATATCAGCCAGATGTAGCCCAACTATAGCCCAATGACAGAATGTCCCAGAGTGTTCTAAAGAACAACTAGAGTGCTAACAGTCCTACTTATTACAAAGGTATGGCACACCTGAAGCCATCTTGATTGGAATAAAGTGGTAACTCTTAAAACATTTAATTTAAAAAGGAACAAAATGAGGGGGTTCATTTTGCCATAGAAAGTATGATTAGCGAATATATGACGAAATCCCGCATATCATCAGTCCGCAAAAAAATCCCGCATGTACTATTAAGCCGCAAATTAAAATACCGAAAACTTTTAGAACGAATATGCCTTTAGCATACACTAAACAACTAAACTACCCTAAACCCTAAAACACTACCCCCAGCATGACCCTACACTACACAAACAGTACAACACTACCCTAAACCCTAAAACACTACCCCCAGCATGACCCTACACTACACAAACACTACAACACTACCCTAAACCCTAAAAAACTACCCCCAGCATGACCCTACACTACGCAAACACTACAACACTACCCAAAACCCTAAAGCACTACACCCCAGCATGACCCTACACTACGCAAACACTACAACACTACCCTAAACCCTAAAACACTACCCCCAGCATGACCCTACACTACACAAACACTACAACACAACCCTAAACCCTAAAACACTACCCCCAGCATGACCCTACACTACGCAAACACTACAACACAACCCTAAACCCTAAAACACTACCCCCAGCATGACCCTACACTACGCAAACACTACAACACTACCCTAAACCCTAAAACACTACCCCCAGCATGACCCTACACTACGCAAACACTACAACACTACCCAAAACCCTAAAACACTACACCCCAGCATGACCCTACACTACGCAAACACTACAACACTACCCTAAACCCTAAAACACTACCCCCAGCATGACCCTACACTACGCAAACACTACAACACTACTCAAAACCCTAAAACACTACACCTCAGCATGACCCTACACTACGCAAACACTACAACACTACCCTAAACCCTAAAACACTACCCCCAGCATGACCCTACACTACGCAAACACTACAACACTACCCTAAACCCTAAAACACTACCCCCAGCATGACCCTACACTACGCAAACACTACAACACTACCCTAAACCCTAAAACACTACCCCCAGCATGACCCTACACTACGCAAACACTACAACACTACCCTAAACCCTAAAACACTACCCCCAGCATGACCCTACACTACGCAAACACTACAACACTACCCAAAACCCTAAAACACTACCCCCAGCATGACCCTACACTACGCAAACACTACAACACTACCCAAAACCCTAAAACACTACCCCTCAGCATGACCCTACACTACGCAAACACTACAACACTACCCAAAACCCTAAAACACTACCCCCAGCATGACCCTACACTACGCAAACACTACAACACTACCCAAAACCCTAAAACACTACCCCCAGCATGACCCTACACTACGCAAACACTACAACACTACCCAAAACCCTAAAACACTACACCCCAGCATGACCCTACACTACGCAAACACTACAACACTACCCAAAACCCTAAAACACTACACCCCAGCATGACCCTACACTACGCAAACACTACAACACTACCCAAAACCCTAAAACACTACCCCCAGCATGACCCTACACTACGCAAACACTACAACACTACCCAAAACCCTAAAACACTACCCCCAGCATGACCCTACACTACACAAACACTACAACACTACCCTAAACCCTAAAACACTACACCACAGCATGACCCTACACTACGCAAACACTACAACACTACCCAAAACCCTAAAACACTACCCCCAGCATGACCCTACACTACGCAAACACTACAACACTATCCTAAACCCTAAAACACTACGCCCAGCATGACCCTACACTACGCAAACACTACAACACTACCCTAAACCCTAAAACACTAGCCCCAGCATGACCCTACACTACGCAAACACTACAACACAACCCTAAACCCTAAAACACTACCCCCAGCATGACCCTACACTACGCAAACACTACAACACTACCCTAAACCCTAAAACACTACCCCCAGCATGACCCTACACTACGCAAACACTACAACACAACCCTAAACCCTAAAACACTACCCCCAGCATGACCCTACACTAAACAACCACCACAACTCTACACTACACTAACACAACACTACACTACACAACACTACACTACACTACACAATCACTAACCCACGAAAAAATTAACACAAACCCACTTACCTCTCTCGTCATCGTGGTTTTCACAACGCAAATGCATTTACCATACATGCCTTTAAAACGTAATTCTTTGTAAAGGCATGCGCGATAAATGCACATGCGTTTTGAAAAAATGCGGGATAATTGTATGCGAGGTCAATGACCTTGCGGGATAATGGTATGCGGACTGAAAGTCTGCGGGATAAAAAATGCGGGAAAATGGCTGCAAACCATGATTAGCAGCAGACTTCCCTGGTGAGCACTAGCTTTACTACAGTGATCTAATGAGCAACTAGAGTGCTAACATTCAGAATTTATGGCAAATGTGTGACACATCTGAATGCCTTCTTGATAGAACCAAAGTAAACAAGCATTGAAAATGCAATAGATCTCGCCCTCGTTTAAGTTAAAGCCATTCTGTTTGTAATGAGGTGGCTTTTTAGCTTTGCTTTTATTAGTGTTTTTAAAACTTTCATGTAAATAACATGCATATGTATGCATATATGTATATGTATGCATGCATTTATATTTATATAGATATGCAGATTATATATGTTTATATATGTATATTACCTACTGGCGATAGCCAGTGGGTATATATAGTTAGGATTTTTTCTCTATGGGATTTCTGAAAATTCTATGTCTAATAACTTTGGCGTTTGTGGACGGAATTGGCTGAAATTTTCAGGAAAATGGCACATTTTGTTTCTGAGCAGCCCCTGAAAAATTGGGGGGGTTTCGTCAAGGGGGGGACGAGAAAAAAGGGGGGTCCCAAAACGCGTTTTTCCCATTCATTTTTCCATAGGGCGGTTGGACTCACTTTTAGCTCGAACGGCTGAATAGATTTACATGAAACTTGGCAAAATTGTAGATATGGTTTGCCCGACGTGCCTTTGCTATGTCTCAATATATGTGCTCCAGTGGATTTTGAGAAATTAACGTTTAAAAAATATATATATATCTGTGACAGCGCTCCGGTTAGCGCCCCGGTTCGCGTACCTGACGCGTAACGGAACTTCGCGAAGCGAAGCTGATTGGCTCTCCGGTGTCTGTCAACATTCTAAACAGTCAGGAGCGGCCGCCATCTTGTCTCTCGGTACGATCGAGAGACAAGATGTGGTGAAAAACGAAGGGGGAAATGAAGGAAAGGGGGCAAGGTAGACCACTCCTGACCCCCTAGGATTGATGAGGGGGATATTAAAGTGCCCCGCGGGGCAAAAAAAATATATTTTTTTTTTGTTGCTATTTTACGCCGTAGAGGCGCGTCCCGGTACGCGAACCGGGCAGCTCACCGGGCAGCTAACCGGGCAGCTAACCGGCAGCGTAGCTGTCAACATTGTAAACAGTCCGGAGCGGCCGCCATCTTGTCTCTCGGTAGGTTTGAGAGACAAGATGTGGTGAAAAAAGAAGGGGAAATGATGGAAAGGGGGCAAGGTAAACCCCTCCTGACCCCCTAGGATTGATGAGGGGGATATTAAAGTCCCCCGCGATTTTTCGCGGTAGAGGCGCTTTCCGGTACGCGAACCGGGCAGCTAACCGGCAGCGTAACGGGAGTCCGCCATCTTGTGTTTTTGGAGTGTCCGGTTCGCGTACCGGGTAGCGTCCCGGTAAGCGTAACAAGGGGAAAACCAAGAGAAACAGTAAAATAAAAATTAAGGGAATAGATTTCCAGCAAACTTGGCAAAATTGTAGGGACTGTTTGTTTGATTTGCCTTTGCAAGGCCTCAAGATATGTGCACGTGTGGATTTTGTCTAATTAAGGTTAAAAAAAAATATATATATCTGTAAGCGTGCTCCGGCACGCTTACGTTACGGGTTTTGTTTGCGCTGCAGAGCCGATACGTCACGGTTATGCGACGCGTCATGAGGCGTCTCACGTGGCTACGTGATACGTCACGTAATAAAGAATATATTTTACAGCTATAGATATTAGCTTTTAAAAAACCAATGAAATTCACTGAAAAAACCATAGGTTATAGACCATATATAGTTAGGAATTTGCATTTACAAAACCTTGAAAATTCACTGAAAAAACCATAGGTTAGAGACCATATATAGTTAGCTGGACATTTTATTGACATAAAACCAATGAAATTCCATATATAGTTAGTTGCACTAACTATATATCGCGCACCCGCAATCCACTGCTGATGATGTCACATATTACATCATTCATGACATGGTCAGTGACATCACTGATGACATCACTGATGACATCTCAAATGACATCTCAAATGACATCACTGATGACATCATGACACACCAATACCAGTTACTACATACGCACTCACTGATTCCTACGTCCACACACACATTCACTCATTCACCCATACAATCACTCATACATACAGTCACTCATTATTACAACACTATCATATGCACTCATACACCTATGCAGACACTCACACACTGCCACTCATCCATGGAGTTACTCACACACCTAGTCAGTCCTGTAAAGAATCAATCACACTTCCATTTCCTCATCTATACAGTTAAACACAGAACACCATACTTCAGTGACATCACTGATGACATCACTGATGACATCTCAAATGACATCACTGATGACATCTCAAATGACATCACTGATGACATCATGACACACCAATACCAGTTACTACATACGCACTCACTGATTCCTGCATCTACACACACATTCACTCATTCACCCATACAATCACTCATACATACAGTCACTCATTATTACAACACTATCATATGCACTCATACACCTAGTCAGTCCTGTGAAGAATCAATCACACTTCGATTTCCTCATCTATACAGTTAAACACAGAACACCATACTTTTCACACATATACTAACACATACTTACTCTCTTATACAATCACTGATACAAGTACACATTGATATGCACAGAGTCACACACCTCCCAGCCAGCCACACACACACTCAGTCTTCCATACATCCACTCATTCTTCAATATGTAAAACATATTTAAACTTTACAAAAACACACAGACACTAGAGGATGTCATCAGTGATGTCATTTGAGATGTCATCAGTGATGTCATCAGTGATGTCATTTGAGATGTCATCAGTGATGTCATCAGTGATGTCACTGACCATGTCATGAATGATGTAATATGTGACATCATCAGCAGTGGATTGCGGGTGCGCGATATATAGTTAGTGCAACTAACTATATATGGAATTTCATTGGTTTTATGTCAATAAAATGTCCAGCTAACTATATATGGTCTCTAACCTATGGTTTTTTCAGTGAATTTTCAAGGTTTTGTAAATGCAAATCCCTAACTATATATGGTCTATAACCTATGGTTTTTTCAGTGAATATATATATATATATATATATATATATATATATATATATATATATATATATATATACATACCATTGCCTCCTCCAAAGTTTGCACGGGCTACCCATCCGCAAGTGAATCCAATACAAGATCTGCTGGATAGTGCATAAGGCATTTCATGGTGATGGCGCTGGCTATCTAGCAAATAGACTCATACACTATCTTCCTTCTAGAACTCTGCGATCTAGTTCTCAATCACTCCTTGTGCAGTCCCATATAAAGAAATCCTGCATCGGGGGAAATCTTTTTACTATCTGGCCCCTTCCATGTTGGATTCACTTCCCAGCCCCCCTGGAATTGTGTCGATTATCCCCGATTTCATAAACTCTTGAAAACCACACTTTTTTGATTTTCCTTCCTGCTTCTCTAAGCACTCCCACAGCGCAGAGATATATGTTATAATATACAGTCAATACTGGGTAGTTTTAGTTAGGATTGTGTTTCCATAGTAAATAGCTTTTTTTTGCGTTGCAAATAACTTTGGCGCTGTTTGACGAATCGCCACAAACTTTTCCCAAAAATTGCTCTTTGTTGTCTAGTTTGCGCATAGAAAGGTTCGGGGTGATCAGTCAAACAGGGGACAAGATGAAAAGGGGCCCAAAACACATTTCTTCATTCATTTTCCCATGCGAAATTTAGACAGAGCTACAAACTAAACTTCTGAACAGATGTACACCAAATTTGGCAGAAAGCTACATCTATGCCCAGAAAGAGTGCTTTTTAGGTCGAGGTAATATCCGGTCTGCCGAAGGCAGAACCGGAAGTACCGAGATTTCATGTTTCTTAGGGTGGACTATTTGTCCCGCCTCTGTTTTTGCCTCTCTCCCATTGGCTGGCTTCCTAAACGGAGGCCAGCCATTGGAGGAGAGAGCTGTCCCTCCGAAAAGGCTCCGTCTTTTTTGGATTTGGGGGCGTACATTTTGCTGTTCTTTCGCCAGTGACGTCACCCGTCACTCAGAACAACAAAGCACACGCCCCCGAATGCGTAAATTACCATGATTTCTCCGAGGCATTTCTGCTTGGCCTCGGAGAAAGACGGTGGTGGTTTCCAGAGCTGCTCTGCTCGTCCCCCCTCCCTCTGCCCGCAGCTCTCCTCCGTCCCGCTCCCTCCCTCCCTCCGCCCGCAGCTCTCCTCCGTCCTGCTCCCCCCCTCCGCCCACAGCTCTCCTCTGTCCCGCTCCCCCCTCCCTCCGCCCGCAGCTCTCCTCCGTCCCGCTCCCCCCCTCCCTCCGCCCGCAGCTCTCCTCTGTCCCGCTCCTCCCCTCCCTCCGCCCGCAGCTCTCCTCCGTCCCGCTCCCCCCCCCTCCCTCCGCCCGCAGCTCTCCTCTGTCCCGCTCCCCCCCTCCCTCCGCCCGCAGCTCTCCTTCGTCCCGCTCCCCCCCCCCCTCCGCCCGCAGCTCTCCTCCGTCCCGTAGATTCTTTGCTAAAAGGGGTGAAACAGACTCGGGGTGGACTTGTTGAATATCTGTCAGTGGTTAATAGTAGGTTGTTGCGGATAAATGCTGACAATGGCAGTTGTTGACACATGGTTGAGAAGAAGGTTGTGGATGAATGGTGACTGAATGAATATGGTAAAATGAGGAGAGGCAGAGAAGAGGACGGGCGCACAACATAATTGGTGAGGATGGTCACCACTCAGAGGTAAAATGGGGAACATAAAACAAATTAAACGTATCTACTGTAGTATAAGCAAGCAGTATCTCCACGATGTTTGTGGAGTCGGCGTGCCTCGTAGAGTATAATCACATATATTACTATTGGGTTATAACTAGAAACTCAAAGCAATCCTCGCCCACCTTTAAAGGGACCAATGCTGTTCATTTAGTATTTGGAGGCAGTGTACAGAAGAAGCACAACGACCGGCTCCCCGCAGACGGAATGCCAACATAGTCTGAAAGAAAAGAAAGGAAGCATACATCCCCTTTCCCTTACAGCCCCCACCCTGCGGATGCAAGCATCTACGCTTAAATGAATGAATTACTGTATGTATGAAGAGCACATTCATGAGACGGAAAGATATCTTTTTGTGTATTTAGCGTCCTCTAATGGCCAACTATATTATGTTTCTACAACTGAAGTAGATTTGGCCGGAAACTACAAGCCCATTTGGAGTTTCCACAGAATTACGGCTATCTGCAGGAATTTTCTTAGGAGATTCCTGCAGTTCAGTTAGACTATGAAATGGGGAACAACACTGCAGGCCGGATTTTTCCTGAAGGCATTGTCTCGACGCTCCACCTGTGCCGTGAAAGAGGGACGGTCACCGCCTGAGAAACAGTAGTGAGTGCAGAGTAGTGAGTGCAGAGTGCAGAGTAGTGAGTGCAGAGTAGTGAGTGCAGAGTAGTGAGTGCAGAGTAGTGAGTGCAGAGTAGTGAGTGCGGAGTGCAGAGTAGTGAGTGCAGAGTAGTGAGAGCAGAGTAGTGAGTGCAGAGTGCAGAGTAGTGAGTGCAGAGTAGTGAGTGCAGAGTAGTGAGTGCAGAGTGTGAGTGTAGAGTGCAGAGTAGTGAGTGCAGAGTAGTGAGTGCAGAGTAGTGAGTGCAGAGTAGTGAGTGCAGAGTGTGAGTGCAGAGTGCAGAGTAGTGAGTGCAGAGTAGTGAGTGCAGAGTGCAGAGTAGTGAGTGAAGAGTAGTGAGTGCAGAGTGCAGAGTAGTGAGTGCAGAGTAGTGAGTGCAGAGTAGTGAGTGCAGAGTAGTGAGTGCAGAGTGCAGAGTAGTGAGTGCAGAGTAGTGAGTGCAGAGTGCAGAGTAGTGAGTGCAGAGTGCAGAGTAGTGAGTGCAGAGTAGTGAGTGCAGAGTAGTGAGTGCGGAGTGCAGAGTAGTGAGTGCAGAGTAGTGAGTGCAGAGTAGTGAGTGCAGAGTGCAGAGTAGTGAGTGCAGAGTAGTGAGTGCAGAGTAGTGAGTGCAGAGTGTGAGTGCAGAGTAGTGAGTGCAGAGTAGTGAGTGCAGAGTAGTGAGTGCAGAGTGCAGAGTAGTGAGTGCAGAGTGCAGAGTAGTGAGTGCAGAGTAGTGAGTGCAGAGTAGTGAGTGCAGAGTAGTGAGTGCAGAGTATTGAGTGCAGAGTAGTGAGTGCAGAGTAGTGAGTGCAGAGTAGTGAGTGCAGAGTAGTGAGTGCAGAGTGCAGAGTAGTGAGTGCAGAGTAGTGAGTGCAGAGTAGTGAGTGCAGAGTAATGAGTGCAGAGTGCAGAGTGCAGGGTAGTGAGTACAGAGTGCAGAGTAGTGAGTGCAGAGTGCAGAGTAGTGAGTGCAGAGTTGTGAGTGCAGAGTAGTGAGTGCAGAATGCAGAGTAGTGAGTGCAGAGTAGTGAGTGCAGAGTGAGTGTGCAGAGCAGTGAGTTCAGATGCAGAGTGGTGTGTGTTGTTGAGTGCAGAGTGCTGTGTGCTGTTGAGTGCAGAGTGCTGTGTATTGGCAATGTAAATGACAATGCCATTTATTTATGATTTAAAGAAAAAAAAGAAATGTCATGAGCAATGCCAATAGCTCTACCTTTAATGATGCCGAGACCATTGCATTGTAAATGCTTGTTGTGTTTTGGTATAAAACCATTCACTATTATTTGAGTAATTAATGCTAAAGAATTTGTATATCTGGGCACAAAGAGGTTCTGCGGATCCCAACAGATCTCAAGCAGAGACCTGATTGGCTGCCACCACATCAACCAGAAAGTTGTGGCAGTCATCTTAGGACTCAGGAGTAAAAGGGGGCAGGGTAGGACTGACCCCCTAGGCCTGGTGGTGAGGTCCCAGAGGGACCCATGCTGGAGGCAATAACACTTTTTTACATTGTTGCTTCAAATTCACAGAGGATCCAGGAATCAGAGGTATTTTTTTTTAAAAAGCGCAGTCTCCAACACTTGTTTGTTTTAAAGGCTCCCATATGGGGAGAACATATTTAATTTGGGGGGCGGGGCATGTGTAGCCCCCTTCCCTAGGCTGATTTCGACCCCGGGCACCCCATTCCCTGGGGCAAGGCCATGTAGTAAAGAGGAAGGGGTAAACAGACCCCCTCCCTGGGCCGATTTCGGCCCGGAGACTTCATCCCTCAGGGCCCGGCCATATTTGAAAAGGGGGTGTGGGCCATGATGCCCCCCTACCTAGGCCAATTTTGGCCCCAGGACCCCATCTCCCAGCCGAATATGCAAAGAGGAAGGGGTGCCACACGGCAATCCTCCCCGGGCCATTTTCAGTGCTGGGGATGTAAAGCAAGGGCCGGTTGCATCTGTAATGGGGAGGGGGTCGTAAAGCCCCCCTAGAGCCATTAATGGCCCTGGCAACCTCATACCTCAGCGCTGGCTGAGGCTATGTTCCGGGGACCACACACCTGGGACACAGTGGTTTCCCTGCCTGCACTGGCATGGGCAGGTAAACCTGTATTTGCTCTTGCTTGGAGGGAGCAATTTCAAATCTCCCGCCAAGTAGGAGCAAACACCAAGTCCACTCCCAGCGGACGGGAGATTGAAAAATGCTTGCACCCGCTGGGAACGGACTTCCATACTGTTTCCCTGCCTGCAGTGAAACGGGCAGGAAAAAAGATCTAAATAGTGCTCCACCTGCAGGGAGCAGCCTTATTAGCTGCTCCCTTCAGGCAAAGGCAAAGCCGGCTCCTGCTGGATGTGGTGAGCTAGCCAGGGTTTTTCTGGGGTTCTTGGGGCTCCCCTCACAGCTCCCAACAATAGTGTGGTGGGTGTCCCAGGTGGGCACCAGGACACCCAACCTTTGTTGGCCGGGGCCTGGGGCATGGGGACCCCCAGGCCGAAATCATCTCATGGAGCACGGCTGCGTGCCCCCTTCTCTCAAGCAAATGTGCTGAGCCTCACAGGATGGAGTTAGTGGGGACAAAAGCCGTCCGGCGAGCGTGACCACGTGCCTCCTTTTAAAGAAAAATGCACCGGGCCCCAGGGAATGGTGTTCTTGGGGGCAAAAGTGGCTCGGTAATTAGAGCCACGTGCCTCCCTCCCGTAAACAAATGCACCGGGCCCCAGGGGATGAGGTCTCCAGGGCCAAAAGCGGCCATGTGCCCCATCTGCAACAAAATGCACTGGGACTCGGTGTTTAAGTTCCTGGGGCCAAAAGTGGCCCAGGAAGGGAGGGACCGCGTGCCCCCTCCCTTAATTTTCATTAGTGGCCCCGGGGGAAGGGGTCTTCATGGCCTATCAACACTTGAGGAGGGAGGCCACCTGGCCCCCCTCACTCTGAGATGTGGTCCCTAGGACCTAAGGAGGGTTGGGGATGAGTGCCACATTACCCCCACCTTTCTTAAAATATATTTGGCCTTGGGGATACGGTCCCCAGAACCATAATTGATTCATGTAAGGGGGCCCTAAGGTAACTATAACTCATACCCTCACCATGCACTGCTAATTAACCTATATATTACATCGCACATGACATCTTCTTTGGCATAATTGTAATATGACTGTGCATGGCTGGGACGCGAGTTATAGATACCTTAGGGCACGAGTTATAGCTACTTGCAATAACTATAACTGGTGAATTTTAGTGGTTTTTAGGGTTTAAAACTGAACATTTCACCTAACTATAATGTTACTTTAACCTTTGTTTTTTTCATTGCATATATATGTAATTAACTAAACACATATGACACATTATAAAACAAACATTAATTAGCATTCACCATAAAAGGATATAACTGAAAAAAATTAAAACTTAAAGAAAATGAACCAATAAAAAGTAACCATAAACAAACTCAACCAATGAAATCACACAAACAATTAAACCAACTACATGAAAGGCACACAAATTTAAGCAACGTACTACTTGGAAAACTACAAAGGCAGCAGGAACAGGAGGCTCATCCACATTTTTGAACCAGGAACTGAATACAGAAGTGGACATGTATATCCATCTACCTTGCAAAGTAAATAAGCATATATTTAAGCTAAAACATAAAATTAATGAAGTTTAAAATGTTAAATAACACATAATTTACAAAACACTCTACTACTTCTATTTCTTTAAGTATAGCTACTATAAAAAAAGACTGCTAATGTACCGAAAGCAAAACCAGTCACATACCTGAAAGATGACATACCAAAAGTAAGTAAATTAAAATTAAAGTTATTACTAAACAGGAACTCATCCTAAAACTAACAAATCAAGCTCCCGCTATCTACCAACAACAAGCATTTAAAATGAAAGTAATGCAGTGTTTTTTTTCAAACCAACAGAAACGCGACTATCTGCTCCACATTACAACACCCCCAATGGAAAACCTTCAAAGAAAGTATGCAACATCTAGGAAGAAAACACATGCAAGTATAGAACAGAACATTATTATTTTTGCATAATTTTGTATGTGGATAGCAAACGTATTATACATTTTAAAATTGCAATCATTTTCTACATTTACACTTTTTAGACATAAGAATAAGGGCCACAACTACAACAAAGAAAGTACAATGCTGGATACTGTAAATTGGAAATGTACTAAATATTACTTTAATGCTTGCGATGGGTGGGCCACTTCAAAAGTTGATGTTGTAATTACTGTAAGGACACACTGCTACCCCCCAAATGTGACAGAAATGGAAGTAAAACAACCCCAATTAAAATCCTAAAAGTTATACTTCATAATGTCTCCGAACACATCACAGGCCATCTACCAGCTTTATCTACCTCAAAACGCTTAATTGCACAAACTTAACCCCTTCGCTGCGGCGGCAATTCAGCCGCAGCGCTAAGGGGGTGGGGCGGCCGCACGGCGCTCGCGTACTTGTGACGGAACCGCTCCGTCACGAGACGCGGTTGCGCTGTGCTTATGACGGAGCGGTTCCGTCACGGCCCCGCCCGCTCTTAAGAACGTTCAGCGCAGGCGCGGAATCGCTGCCGCGCAGGCGCTCCGAGCGGGCCGTGACGGAACGGCTCCGTCATCAGCACAGCGCGGCCGTGTCTGATGACGGAGCGGTTCCGTCACCAGCAGGGGAGGGGTTAAAATCCCAACACCGATACCCTTTCAGCCACTAGAAAAAAAAACAAGATATCCACATACCTGAACACCTAAACAACCACATATAATGAGGAGCCCTTCCTCTTGCATGATAACTTAAACAATGATAAACGAATCCTAATATTTTCAACAATAGATAACTTACTAAAACTAAGCAATTGTTGAATATGGATAATTAATGGTACCTTAAAAATGTTCCCTAAACCATTCACTCAGATATACATCATACATGGTGAATAGCAAAACACAAATGTATCATTCACATATGCCCTACTACCTAATAATCAAAGTAGCACTTACTACAAACTGTTAAACCATATTCAAATTAAAACAAACAGCTACTGCGCACATAAAATAATTATTGATTTTGAACAAGCCAGGATTCAAACTGTTTGAAACTTTTACCCACACACAGTGATACAAGGCTTCTACTACGATTTCTATCAAAGCGTATGGAGACATCTCCAACAATCTGCACTAACCGTACAATATGCTACAAGCAGTCAATTTGTCTTTGATATTAAACAAAATGATTGCACAGCCTATGTCTCTGTCACAGAGGTCGCTAACCACAACAATGTGCTCATAGAAATTCTTTTCTATCAACAAAACGAACACAAACTAAGCCCCCTAATAGATTATCTTAACAACACTTGCGGGCTTTATTACAAGGCCATTGTGCCTCCGGCGGGTCACTATTTTTGAGGCACTGGCAGCGCAATGGGCTTCCCCATATTTACAAGGTCGCGTAAAGACCTTTCATGGTCTTGTAAATACGGGCCTCTTTCAAACATTACTCTGCATGAAAGGGGCGTTTTATGGGTGTTGCTGTGGGTGTTCTCACTCAACATCCATTGAACTTGACGCAACAACAAAATTGACAACAGGGGAGGCATAGGAATGGCGCAACAAGCCAAAATACTTTTATTTTGCCTCATTTTTCTTTCTGCAACTAGTGATTGTTTTTGTGCAGGATGGTGTTCCTTCCAGCTCAAAAACAATCATCCCCACAGCGCAGGCACCCTTGCAAAATGATGCAAGGGTGCCTGCACTGCGCATGGCAGCCAATTGTGCACCAGCGCAGGGGAAAGCACAGGGATGCATCAAATTGTTGTAAATACGACACATCCATGTGCTCTAAAAATGCGCAGCACGGTGCAGTTAAATGGCTTGTGGCACTGCACTGCATCATTTTCTTGTAGATGAGGCCCTTGGGTTGGTAGACTGCATCACTCTGGACACAGATGTTAACCCAAATTCCGGACCTTATGGTGTAATGTCTATGATAGTACCTTGGCACAGGACGCCAAAACAAACAAAACAGTAGAAGAATGGCACATTGCTTTCCAATCCACGCTAAGCAGAACCCAACCTAAACTCTATAAATTGTAGAAGCAAATAAAAAAAACTACCAACAACTATGAATGGAACAATCAGAACTCCTGATTAAACCATAAATTAGCAAGCAAACCAACTTGGTACAATGTAAAGTAAAAATCACAAAAAATTAATAACATATTCCAAACCAGAAAAACTCAATTCTTTTAAAATATATAATATAATTTTTTTTTAACATCAGCCAAAAAATAAATAAAACTTACATTTCAAATATGACTAATGGATAAAAATACTATGGATACTATTTAGATAAAAAGTATGAATCTTAACAACCTCGACCAATAACACATAAAACATTTCCCACCCAGACCAGATCACTTAAATATTACTTACTGTTCTGTGGCTGCAAATCCTCCTCCGTATCCATGTAATCAAAAAGTATCATCCACCAAAAATAGAAAAAGAAACTCCAAAAAGCCCCCAAATATGCAAAAATCAACTACCGCAATAAAGATCCATCGAAGTATTCAGGGGTCTTCCTGACCTATACTAAAATAGTAAAAGTGTTTAAAAAAAACTGACACCCTCCTGGAAAACCAAATGAAGAAACAAAATCAAAGTAAAAAATATTGGTTTACTACAAACGAAAATTGATTTCCTTTAAAAAAAAAAACACTAAATCCAAATGCCCATAAAAGGCCTTGCCAATCTAAAACCTGCAGTGTAAAATACAATACCACCACGCAAAAACAGTAACTTAAACATTGCATATACATCACATTTAATCCTTAAGAAGCACATAACATAATATAACATAACATAACAATATATTACTAGCAAACTCTACTTACACCTAGGCAAGCACACTAGTGAACAACACTACAACAAATAAAACTAAGGGCCCTATTTTGATATCGGTCGGAAAGCCTCAGACCTGTGGTTGGAGGCTTTTTTGACCAGCTTCATCGATTTCTCTTTTGACTGCTGCATTACAATGCTGGCAGTCGAAAGTGAAATCACACAGTCATTTCGGCTGGATTCCGATGGGCTCAAGGAGCCAGTCGGCCAGTCAGAGGCCCCACCGTAATCCCTGAGGACGGCGTTTCCACCGGCGAGATTACAATGTCAGTTTCCGACATGGAAAGCCTGTCGGAAAGCAGGGCCCCCATTCCTGCACGGCCTCTGGTTGTGGGCCAAGTGTTAATCCTTGTACGTGTGGCAGGCACCTTGAGGTGCAGGGATTAACAGAATCACCCATTTCTTCAGGGTAGTTTATGCTACGGCCGGTTTATGGTCACAGCACAAGCTCCCATTGAGAAATGGGAGTATGTGACATCACCATGTGCTGTCGCTTTGTAATGGCGGTGTCGGGACCGCCAACCAGAGGTCGGTCTTTTCCAAGCCTGTGGCTATCATATCCGCCCGACATTGCAATCAGGCCCTAAATTTATGAAACACCTAAAAACAACACTGTAAGTCTACAACTCCCCTTATATCCCCCCTCCCTCACAACCCTAAAATAAACATTTAAAAGCTCTCACCTATTCCGATGAACAGCAGCACCCTCCCCCACGATCTCCTTCCAGGAAAATAGACTCAAAATTAGACAAATAGGCCACAAAAAGAAAGTATGGGTAAAAAAAATGACCATCAAATGAGTATCTCCTCAAAGAGAACAATGGGAATGCATGGAAATATGGTTTAACATTTTTTTTAGATGGGGGCATAGCCTGGATGCTGACTATGGCAGCCGCACAATAACTCCGCACCGTGTAGTCACCAGGAATCCAACGTATATCCGAGGGGACATCGGGACATGATGGCTGCAGGCAACAGAAGGGGAGCCCCCTCACGCTACTAAATTCGGGGGAACAAGACATTATTTGAATTGGTGGCCTCGGACTAGGCGGAGCGAGCTGTGCGGCTGGTGAGTGCGCGGCGGTGGTGATGCTGTGGTGGCGAGATCAGGACCTTTGGTGTTGGGATGCAGTGCAGAGATATGGCGAGCAAGAGATTGCCCCTAGCGACATGTTCTCCTGCTGGGGTCATCCCAGTGCTTCATTGTTGCAGGCCAGTCCCTTGGTCGAGGGGGCTGCGGAGAGTGGGCAGAGAGTGGACAAGCATGCCTTCCCAAATTAAATCAAGGTGGCCATGACAGGCCTACGGCAAGCTGATCTCTGCCCTGTTGACTGGCATCCATGGTACAGAGAAGCGGTGCCGGAACATTCATCAATGTTTGCAGGGTTGGCGAGTGAGCCCCTCTGTGGCTTTTCATCTCCCCAATCTGTAATTGCGTGCCCTCCCTCCCTCCACTGGACATCAATTTAAGATACAGCAGTGTGTGGAAAGGCCCCCTAACTGCTGCATCGAATGAGGGGCTGGAGTGTACTTGGTGGCACCGTTGAGGCCCGGTGGATGAGGTCAGCCTGAAGTTGGGTCAGCCCAGTAGAGAGTGGTGGGAAGCACATGTGGTGCCCTGAGAGCTGTACAATGGAGCCAGGGGGTGAGCAGTCCTGTCTGGAAACTGGAACTTGAGTGCCTGTTGGGTTGTCTGGAGGCCACGGAACAGGGGCCGGGGCTGTGGGGTGTGCTGCCTACAGGAGAGGAAGCCCCTGTATCATCCTCGCCACTACATTACTACTCTTCTCCTTCCTTCTGTAGCAGAGAGAGGGCTGTTGTTACTGTTGTAGGGGACGTAGTTGTGTCCACCAATGGAAACCCCAAGGGGGTGTTTAATGTTGTCCTGGGGCCAGCCCTTTTTGCTTGTGACTTGCATTGCCCTTGCCTACAGGCTGGCACCTAAACTGTTGCTCAGATACTGTCACATTCATCTGCCCCAATAGGAGGCCCCACGGGAAGGGGGTATCTGTTGCAGAGGCGGCCATGTTAGTCCTTGGGCGAGCCTTGTTAATCTCCTGCATCGCTGAGGGTGTCTGTTGTTAATGTGTTGGGGCACCCACAGTGAGCCTTCCTAACTGCTGCCAGGGAGGAGCCCTGCTCGTGCCACTCCACACGCAGGATCGAGGTCGGGAGAAGTAGGTCAGTGGTGGCTATTGCACCCCGGAGGCTAAACAGTGGTGCCCCCCATCATATTCTTCAACATGGCTAAAGACAAGGCCCCTGCTGGCACCAAACAGAGTAACCTGGACAAATATGGGCAGCCTGGGAGGTCGTCTTCCACTACAGGGGCGTGCAGACCGGAGGATACAATGCCAGACAATGCTGTCCTCCTGGCAGCCATTACCCAATCAAGGGATATGTTGGAAGCTAAGATTGGCAGAGTTGGCGCAGATGTCAATCTACTTCACTAGGACCTCTGAAAGGCGGTCAAGAGGATTACCGAGGCTGAGACCAGGGTGTCTGGGGTGGAGGGCTCGGTTAATACTAATAACCAAAAAGTGTCAGACACCTCCACAGGGAAAAAGAGGGGGATTCTGTTACGTGTTAAACCTATGCACTACTCCAACTGGTATAGGGAAGGAGAAGAAGCCCTATTTTTTATATATACAACCCTCACCCAATCTAATAGTGGCATTCTTCATCATCAGGTTCACCCTGACTCCTTAAGGTTAGGGTGGGCGACCACATCCCAGGGAGATCTTATGAAGTTTGTTAGTTAGGGGTCATATGTTTAACAAAAAATGTCCTCATCCACTCCCAAGGTATCCCTTTATTAGTGGGGTGGATGGTAAGGTTATAAACAAAAACTATCAGCCTAAGAAGGTCCCAGACTTTCGTGAGGGCAGGTTCGTAAATATGTCACTCCCTCAATGACACCTGAATTCTGTATCCAATGGAACACTATAAGGTTCCTGTGGCAGCCACCGATGTCGCTCCAATGATTAGCAACCACTGAACTATGAAAGTGGTATCTTAGCTACCCCTGCTAAATGACCTTGTTGGGTTTGGTGATCCATTGAGGCTGGCTAGTCATGGTCCCCCGTTGGGGCCCAATCATGGCCAGTTCAGCAACAGATACTTCATGGTTCTCAAAGTATGGGGGTCGGGGGATTTGGGGGGTTTGTTTCTGTCATTACTATTGACGCATATATTGTTGTTTCATGTTTTGTTCACCTACCACTGGCCTCTCTCTATATCACTTTTGCCTGTTGAAGCTACTTCCCAAACATACCGGGCTTCGACGAGGCCAGGCACAGGATTTGGTAGATCTGGAGGCTCAGATGGTGGACCTATGGGTGCAGGGTCGCCAGGCAGATGGGTGGCAGACGCGTAGACAGCTGGGCCTCTTACTGCAACAATATCAACAGACCCTCCTAGAGGAGGCTAGGCTGTCCTGGCCGGTGTCCCAAAGCCAATGGGGCGACCAATGGGGCGATAAGTCCAGTAAACTGCTTCAAAGGCTATGCCAGGGTCCCAGGCACCCCAATCTTCCCTATTGTGTGCGACTTGGTGGGCTCCCTGATCACTAATACTAGGGAGATGGTATGCTGCTTTGCATCTTATTTCTGAAATGTCTATACTCTGCAGGAAAAAAAATTCTGGGGAACAGGTGGAGAAAATTGCGACATAGATTCCTCTGAGGACTATTTTGAAAGTACGCTCACGGGAAGGAGCTCTTGTCAACCTTGGCAGGACTGCATACAGGGAAGGCCCACAGGCTAAACAGATTCCCCTGTGAGATCTTTAAGGCCTTAATGCCAAAGCGTCAGGTATATATGTTGGGGGTGATTCAGACAGCAGTACACAATGCTATCCTACCCCTGGCCTGTCCTACTTGGAGATTATGGTTTTTCCCCATGCAGGGTTGGCCAGTGGATGACCACTCATCATACCACTGTTGTTCCCTCTTAAATTTCAAGGTGAATATTCTTGTAGAGGCAAGGGAGAATCGGCTGATATGTGTCATCCAATACTTGGTCCATCCGGACTAAGCTGGATTCATGCCCTGTCGAAACACCTGACAAAATATCCAATCCCAATACAACGCCCGGCTCTGGCTGATAGGCTGGAGGGCCTGCAGTGGTCCTCCTTGCCTATGTTGACATGGTCTTTGACTCAGCCAGTTGCACTTTTTTGCTGCCTACATTTTGGCCCCAGATTCATATCTTACATTAGGCTATTATACACTGATCTGACAGTAACAGTGTGTTTTGCTAGGGCTAACTCAGGCCTTTTCCCAATCTTGTGAAGGTTGAGGCCGGGGTGCCCTTTGTCTCCCCTGGTATTTGCTCCTGCCATTGAGCCCCTGGCAGCATGGGTGAGGATAAATTCCCACAGTCTGCGGGTTCAAGTTGGAAGCTGGTCCCTCAGATTGAATAGTGTTATATGCAGATTATGTTCTTTTCTTTCTGGCTTCCCCTTCTGCCTTTGAGCTGTACGTTCTACAAATCATGTGCTGTTTTGGGGAACCCTCTGGTTTATGTTTAAACATTCCAAACTCCACTGTCCTTCTAGTGGACAACTATCCACAGGACCTCAGTTGGTCACCGGTATTGAGTCGCCACAGATGACATAAAATGTTTAGGAGTTTTTTGGTATCCCCTATCATTGGCATGGCCATACAATCTCGATCCTGTCTTGGCCTGCCTCAGAGATGATTTACGCGTGTGATCAGTTCTGCCTCTTTCCCTGACAGGTAGGTATGCAATAAAATGGTGCCACTACTCTGGCTCCTATACCAATTTCAGAACTTTCCATATGCAATCCCATGACAATGGTTTCAATCTGTCAGTTCCATCCTTACTAGCTTCTTATGGGAGGGCGGCACCACAGCATCACTCTTGGAAAGTGTTTCCAATCTACTTACTGTGAGGGAATAGTTGCAGTGGACATTGAATTCTATTATTTGGCATTGCAACTTCTGGTCATTAACGACTTTGGGAACATCCGAGAAGTGGGCAATGGGGCTCACTTCAGTCATCTCGTATCTCAATGGTGAGGGTTAGAGGAGAGGTCTCCCACGGGCAACTCGAATGGTCATTTCGCAGTAGCAGCAGTCCCCTGGACGGATGGGGTGGTGGGGGAGATTGACACAATGGGCACCACTATGGCATGGTAGTTGGCTACCGCATGTGGCTTCCTTAGAGGGATTTTGAAGATGGGATAAGTATTTCTACATTGGGTAACATCATGAGTGGGACGCTCCTCGAATCATTTCAGACCTTGCAGGCAGACTACCAACTCCACCATAGCCAGTTTCACTGTTACCTGCAGCTTCACCACACATTGACCCCATATATTAAAGATTTCTCATCCTTCCCCAAACTTAGGGGCCCATTAGGATGGCGGGGAGATTGCCCCCGCCGGGCTGGCGGGGCCAATCCGCCCGCCATCCTCAACAAAATGACCCTCGCCACATTAGGATGGCTGGGGGGGTCAGCGGCCGACGGAAAGTCCATCTGCCGCATTTCCGCCGGTCAACTTCACGACCGGCGGAAAAAGTGCTTTTCAATGGTGGTGGTGTCTGCGAGACAACGCCAACCATATTACGATGAGGGCAGTCCAATGCTTTTCCACGGTGGCAACGAAGCATGCAGTCTTTACTTTGGGGACCTGTTGCAGGCCCCCATGGTGAAGGCGAGGTGGGGGTGCACATGGGGGGTACCTGTGGTAACCCCTGCATTTGCATACACAATGCGGCAGGCACCGCGCGGTGCCGGCCGCTTTGAGTATGCACATGCATTTTTGATCTTGTTCTTTTTGTTCCAAGTCTCTTTTATTTTATGACGTAATTCCCCGGATCGGGGCGCATAGACACAGCGGTAAGCCTACAACCTCGTATCGAGGCCGGCCACGTATGGAATAACAATTAGATCACAAGTCTCATATATGAAAACAGGTTAACACAGCGCCTTGTCTACAACCCTCGTGGGGCCGGTCGTGTGGCTTAACATCAGCTGTCGTAACTACCCAATGCATACAGGGACCAAGCACCAGGCCATTGGGGATAGGTAAACGGGCAACTAGCCCAATACTTCTGAACGTCCCAACTGGGGGCTACAGGAAGCGATAGTCAGGGAGAGTGTCGTGTGGACAGGGTGTGCATGCTATTCGATGGGGGGATGTCAGCTAGCTAGATGCAGCCTCAACCGCTCTCGCATCTTGCAGGGCGTCTATGGAAGCAGTCTACTGGGGTCTGCGGGAGTGACAGCGTCTTCAAAAAGGTGCAGTGTCCGAAGTCCAGTGGGCATTGGTCGCGCATGTTCTATTGAGCAAAGGTAACGTACTAAGGGCTTCCAGACCGCCCCAAAGCGTGTGTCGCGCGCTTGTATTCATGCTGTGAGGAGCTCCATCGCTAAAACGTGCCAGAGCCGCACAAACCAGGAGGCTATGGGAGGCGCTTCGGTCCTTTTCCAGTACAGGGCTATAAGCTGCTTGGCCGCTTCCTGCATTTGGAGCGTCAAAATCCAGTCGCTGCGGGTGAGTGCCTTGAGATCGGGAGGTCTAATGCCAAGTAGAATTGTGCTTACTGCTTCAGGCAAAGGGAACGCCAACACCCCTCTAATGTGACTGAGGACCTCCTTTCAAAAGACAGTTAAGAGGGGGCATGCCCACCATATGTGCACGAAGTCCCTGGTTGCAGTCCGACATCTCCAGCACAGTGGGGAAACAGTGGGGAACATCTTGTGCAACCGCAGAGGAGTGTAGTCCCACTGGGTTAAAAGTTTGTAGGCGTTTTCCCTCTGCGGGATACTCCGATATATCTTGGGGATGTCTCTCCATACTCTGTCCCATTGCAAATGTTCAATGTCCGCGTCAACCGCTAGTTGCCATTGGCGCTGGTATGGATGGGTGGGTACAAGCGGCGGATGCTGCAAGATGTGATAGATCTGGGTAATCAGCTTTTTTAGTCCCCCATCTTTTCAAAAGGGGTGAACACTTACGTGGCTGCTCAACTCATTTCCTCATTAGAAACCCAGTGGCGCAGCTGTGCATACTGTAGCCGTGCCTCCGGCGGCAGTCGGAACTCCTCCCGGCATTGGTCAAAAGATTTGAGTGTGCCCCCTTCAAAGAGATCGCATATCACCCTGCAGTCTCCTTGCATCCATTTCTCGAATGCTCGAGATTGATGAGCCGGCGGAAATTGCGGGTTCGCTGCTATGGCAGTGTGTGGGGACGGGAACGTGGTGAGCCCTTTGGACACCGCAATGTTGTCCCAAATGTCTAGTACCGTCTTCGTGGGTACCGCCATGTACGCGCTCTTAGAGCGGGCTGTCCGATGAAGCCACAGCAGGTCCCAGATAGTGCCTCCCGTTACCGCCCGGTCTATATGTAACCATCCTTTTTCACCCTCTCAAACCTCCCACTCCACCACAAAACAGAGGTGTGCAGCCTAATAGTAGTGCACTAAGTTGGGGCAGGCTAAGCCCCCTCTGTCCCTTGTTGCCATAAGGATCTTCTGCAAAAAACGGGATCGCTTACCGCCCCACACAAAAGACGTGATCTCGCGTTGCGGTCCCTGTATGCAGTGAAGCGGGATTGGGGTGGGAAGGCATTGGAACACGTAAAAGATTTTGGGAAGGATCGACATTTTAACAGCATTGAGCCGGCCTAACCACTACAGCATCAGAGGCTTCCACCTTCGTAGGTCCTCTAGAACCGTTTTTCGGCATTCCCGCCAGTTCACTGATGACCAGGCGTCCAAAGAGGGGGTCTAAGTGAGGCCCAAGTATCGAATATGGCGCTCGGCCCACTGATAGGGCATGGCTTCCTTCAGAAAAGGGATCTCCTCCGCCGGGATGGTGAGGTTGAGAGCCCAGGACTTATCATGGTTGATCTTGAGGCCAGATGCCCTCTCATATAAGCAAAGCACGCTATGGATGGCCGGAAGAGCCTCCCGCGGGCGCGTAAGAGTGAGAATCAGGTCGTCTGCGAACAACGCTACCTTGTTGTCCCGTCCCCCATGTACTATTCCGTGGATGTCCGGCTCGCGGCGTATCATCTCCGCAAGGGGTTCCACTGCGAGGGCAAACAATAGGGGCGAGAGGGGACACCCCTGCCTAGTGCCCGTGTATCCCTAGCGGTGGTGTTAAGCCGCCGTTGACCCGGATTCTGGCCTGTGGCCCTTTATATGGGGCCATAATCCTTGTGATCATCTTCGGGCCCAGACCGAATTTGTGGAGTATCGCCCTAAGGAAGGTCCAGTCCACCAGATCGAACATCTTCTCATAATCCAGGGACAGAAGGCAAGCTGGGATTTTCCAGTGGTGCACCTTCCCCACGAGGTGTGCGAGCTTACGTACGTTATCTGCTCCCTGTCGGTCTCGGATGAACCCAGCCTGATCAGGGTCCACAAGCCCCGGCATATACGGATCTATACATTTGGCAAGGAGTTTGGTATATATTTTAAGATCAGTATTCAATAAGGCAATAGGGCGATAAGAAGCACACATCGTGGGGTCTTTCCCAGGTTTCGGGATCAGTGCAATTTCCGCCATACCCATGTCAGGGGACGGCCCTATGTCATCAGTAAAGGAGTTGAACAGCCTTAGGAGATAGGGTCGAAGCTGGGTCTGGAATGTGCGATACAAAGATAGGGGTAGGCCATCCGGTCCTGACGTTTTCCCCAAAGGAAGATCTTTAATTGCCGCCGTGACCTCTTCTTCAGTAATGGAGCCTTCCAGTTCCGCCGCACTCCCCGAAGGCAGTGGCGTCCCCTCGTAGCTGCCCAGGACATCCGCAATCGCATCCGCCAAGGCGGGCTCCCTCCCGTACAAGGTGGTATAGTAATCCACAAAAGCGACCTGCTTAGCCTTCTCCGAGACAACTCCCGACCCGTCTGGTAGTTACACACTAGTTATGTGGGCCTTGGCCGCACGTGCCCTCAACCTCCCCGCCAGCCGTCGCCCTACCTTATCTCCTCCCGCAAAGTACTTTTGCTTCAGTGCTAGCAAAGAGTGTTGCGACTTATTGGTGCGTAAAAGCCGAAGCTGCCCCCTGAGGTTGGCTAATCTTCTCCTAGATTCTAGTGACGAGCGTTCCCGGTCTTGCTCCTCGGCTTTCTTGATGTCCCCCGCCAGATCAGCTTCCAATTTGCAAGCTGCATGCCTCCGAGCAATTGCCAGGGAAGTGATGTGTCCCCGGATCGTGGCTTTGAAGGCGTCCCATACCACCGGGAAGGACACCTCCGGGGTGTCGTTAGAAGCAAAATAGGAGTCTATGGCCTCCCAGAAGCTCTCAACATCCGCTGCATCCCGAAGGATACTCGGCGGCAAAAACCAACGTGTCTCTCGAGTGGGGCGCGCGGCCGGGTCCTGGAGGAGCAGCTCAACATGAGCGTGATCCGACAGAGATATGTCCGAGATGGAGGCTCCCAACGAGTCCCGTATCAGTTCTAGCAACATAAATAGAAAATCTATGCGGGAGTAGGACCTGTGGGCGTGCAAGTAAAAGAAGTAATCTCACAGTTCCGGGCAGTGGTAACGCCACGCGTCAATTAACCCCAAGTCCGCAATCTGCTTGCGCAGCGTAGAGGACATCGCCCGGTGCCATTGAAGGCGGCATCGCTACGGTCCATGTCCGGGTCCCAGACTAAATTGAGGTCCCCTCCCAATATCATGTTAGGGTCGCCACATGGAATCTGGTCCCGCAAAAGTGTCTGGAGGTATCTGTCCTGCAACTGGTTGGGTGCGTAAATGTTACATAGGGTGAATTGGCGCCTTCCCATGTGTACTGTAGCTTTGAGAAAGCGCCCATACTCACTTCTATAGAGTTTTGTGTCTCCCCACCTGAAGCCAGCCCTGCACAATATAGCTACTCCCGCCGTTTTAGTGTCCGCAGCCGCCCAGAACTGGATAGGGTACTTAGGATGCGCCATGTGTTTTGTATCTCTCTGTAGCAGATGTGTTTACTGAAGGAATATAATGTCGGGCTGTTGCTGGAGAAGGTAACGCCATACCTGCTTGCGCTTATTAGGGGAATTCAAACCCTTGACGTTGAATGTCAAGACCTTCAGGGGCCTAGGGATGTTCACGGCCATAGCGCGCAGCAATCGAGATCCGCCCACGGTCCCCACTCCCACCAGTGTGAGGGGGAAGGTACAGAGGCAACCCCTTCCCACCCATCCCACCCCGGGGACTGCAGCCCGCCACACACAGAAACGGGAATAAGAGAAAGAAGAAAGGTCTGAAGGAAGATAAAGCAGGAAAGGAGGAGAGGAGGAGAAAAGGGAAGAAGAGATTCGATAGGCAGCCAAACAGGCCTCGTAACTATCAAGGTCAACAAAGGCCAACAGGGCCAAGTTGGACTGTCCCAGTCACCGGGCATCCTCTACCCAAGGGTTTGGACGCACTCAGGAATGTCACTTCCTATGGAACAGTGTGGGGGGGAACCCACAGGAAATACAAGAGACAGCAACCACGGTACCCCTGCTGCCCGATCTGGAGTCGGGGGTGCTATGCAGTTACACAGGTCAGTATAACATTGTGTTGTTCATCATGTGGCCTTCCAGAGTGGTTCATGCAGGGTGACCAAGTCAATCCTCCTGCTCCTCCGGACTCCCTGCATGAGTGGTGTGAGTAGGGAACCTTATTCTGCGTCGTGTAATGCTGCAACTTCATGCGTAGGGAAGAACAGTGGGCTGCAGAGGGCACAGAGTAGACGTTCAACAAGGGTGTCAGAGTCGCATCCTGTAGCAGTGATGCATGTCATATGTCGAGATGGTTCACGAATTAACTTCTTATCCAGCGAGCAGGTAGATTATCTCAGTCGGATGGGATGTAAGCGTCACTTATCGCCGTCGGGACCGGGGGGCAGGGGTGACGTCCACAGCGACAAAAGCCGTGAAGACAGTACTTCTCATTGGGCGCTAAGTCATGGGGTTGACGGGCGTGACCCCGGTCCTTCACGGTCACCCTCAAGAGAACGGATATGCGCTATAATGTCTTGCTTGGCCTGCGAGGAAGATCTCTCATCTACCGGGGGAGAGCGGCGTTGGCGTTGAACCGTCGTCCAGTCTGGGCGGGCTGGGATCCTCTCTTGGTGCCTCAGTCGAGAAGGGCTGCTCGCCGGCGACTCCGACAGTTTAAGCAGCCGCGCCGCCTCACGGTAGGACCGTATGACCCTGCGTTTGCCCTCCCAGTGGAAGATGAGGCAAAGGGGTGGCCACACTGGTAGGAGATGTTGAGGGCCCGCAGCTTCTCTGTCACCGGTCGAAAAGCCCTCCGTCTGCGCAGGGTGTTGGGGGCCAGATCCTGGAAGATTTGGATCCTGTGGCCTTCATAGGTTAGCTCTGGCTTGTCTCTCGCCGCTTTCAGAATGGCCTCCTTCTCAGTGAAGTAGTGCACTCTTGTCAGGATGTCCGGGAGTAGGCTCGTTCGTTCCGCGGGCCCGAAGACCCGATGGGCCGGTCCAAAGTCGGGGAAGAGGCATCTTCATCACCCCAGACCTCGTGGAGGAGCTGCGCCACATAGGCCATGATGTCTTTTCCCTCTGCTTCAAGTGGGAGGTTGTTCCGGCGACTTCTGTTTTCAAGGTCTTCTTGCTTGACCTGAAGCTCGATGTTCTGTTCCTCCAGCGCCGCTAATCTCTGCCAGAGCTGCTCTTGATCTCCCGTGCGCGCGTCGACAATTTTCTCGAGCCCATTGACCCTATCGCCCAGCTCAGTGACCTCTTTTTGTAGTTCTTTAACGAATGAGTGCACCTCAGAGCGTAGGGAGCCTATCTCCGACTTGAGCTCGGTTATGAAGGAGGCCATAAAGGCCTGGGTCACCGGCGGTGAATCCTCGGCGATCTGGGAGGAACTCTCAGTCGGTGCCGTCGCTCCTGCTTTGCCCCACATGGCCACCACCGAGGTGTTCTTCGATGTCGCCGCCGGATCCGCTCTGCCCCCCCTGGATCGCGTCATCGCCAGGTCTGCGTCCAAGGTCCGTCAGCGCGTCCTGCGCAATAGGGTCCGGGTGTTGCACAACAGGCCCAAAGAATCAAAAGTGGAGGGGGGGTTCCGCCCTAAGCCGTGCTTCCTGCCCCTCCGGCGGTGCCCCCAAGCTGCGGTCCCAATGTGGCGAGCGACAGCAAGGTACAAACCACCCAGCCTGCTGACCCAACCAGGTCCCCCAGGCGGTGACAGCACAGGCAGCGAGGACGAGGGCTCTCCGAACCACCCCCGATCAGCTATGGCAGATGTTCCGGAGACCCACAATCGCAGCACAGCCACCAGGTAGAGCCCGGCGGCCCAAGGCAGTGCCCAAACTGCTGTTCAAGGGGGTAAAGGGGCAGGTATTCAGGGGGCAGCAATGTATGAAGGCCAAGGCCCCAAAACACCAATCAGAGCACAGTGTCCCACATCGCTTCAATGTCCACCAGTCTGTGCCTGAAGTCAGGGTGGGTCTCACCTCCGCCGCCAAGGGCCCTGGACCGCTTCACGCCTCTCCCCCAGGAAGCCCGCAGCAGCCTGTCTCTCTCCACCTCTCACCTCGCCTCCGGTGCTGTCCCAGGCCCTACTCCCAGGACCTCAGCACTGTCACAGCAAGCCCTCGCGCACCCTCTGGTCAGCCAGGGCCCAACTGCCAACTCTGTTGCAAGGGGGGGCAGAGTGCAGAGACCCGGCCCCCAGTCCTCGGAGTGCAGCGCTGTGTCACGCTCCGCTTCTATCTCCCACGCCGCGTCTGTAAGTAGAGTGAAGTCCACCACCGCCAAGGGCCCGGAGCCCGCGTCGCGCCTCTCCCCGGGGGGGCGCGCAGGAGTTCACCGCCCCTCTCCGCTCACCTCCGCACCGGTCCCCAGGGCTCCCAGCCGCCTCAGCTCACCTCCGTCTCAGCGCTACCTCCTCCGGGGGCCCTCCGTGCAGCCTGGGCCCGAGGTTTCGGTCCGCAGCAGGGTGGTCTCCTCACCTCTGGCGCCTCCGCTCCAGTGAAGGGCGCAAGATGGCGACCGCTACCATCCGCCGGGGTGCCGGTGTGTAAAGGCAGCACTCTACTCGTCCTCGCCCTAGTCCCCAGGCAGGCTCGCCGCCGCCTCGATGTCCTCTCGCCAGCTCCCCCGGGGTCCACCTTTCAGTCCCGATGGTGCGTTTTGGAGCAGGGCAGCCCCCTCGTCTCAGGCGCTTCAGCTCCGGTGGGGGATGCAAAATGGCGGCCGCCTCTGTTCGTCGGGACGCCGGTGTGCAGAGCAGCACTCCTCTCGTCCTCGCTTCACCTCAGTCTCCAGGTAGGCCACCAACAGTCCGGTCGGGAGCCTCTGCCCCCCGGGACAGCCGAGCTGTCTCAGGGGGGTTCGCAGCACCGGGCCCGCTCACCCGTCCAGCCCCGAGGCCTCCGCGGGCCGAGGCGTCTGTGGCCCACGCCGGGCCTCGCGACTTGCTCCCAGGCTTCCGGCACCGTCGGGCTCCCCGGAGCTCACTCCAACAACTACACACCCCGGTGCCCGCCTCTTCTCACCTGGCCGTCAGCCGGGATCCGCAGGCAACTCGCAGCCAGGTCTAGGGCGCGAGGGCCCGCCACCACTAAGCAAGTCAAAATGGCGGGCTCAGGCGCTCACCGGGGCTCCGCCGAGCACCACCAGCTCTCCGTGCAGGGCAAACAGTCGTTCTCTGCACTCCGCGTGAACCCCCACCGTCCAGGGATCCCAACCTCTTACGGCGACACTGCTCAGCCCCCAAACTCCGCCAAAGATTGCCTATACAAGCAGCGGGCCACCGGAGCTCTCTAGAGGCACGTCTCAGCTCATCGCCTCCGAAGCCACGCCCCCCGCACATGCATTTTTAACATTGCGCCGGGTGCTGGTGTAAACACCGCCCGCCGCAATGTTACAAATGATGATGCGCCCACCAGTGTGGCGGGTGCATCATAATGTGCATGGCGGGACCGCTGCTCAGATCGCGGGCGGTCCCGTTTTCCACCGCCCGCCATCCTAATATTCCCCTCAATCCTTTAGAAGGTAAACTGCTCATGGGAGATCTAGGGAACCATACTATTGCACAAATTTACCAGATGCTTGTCTCCAATTGCCCAGACACCATTGGGACTCTTAGACGGGCGTAGGAGACTGATGTGAGAGTGCTCGACAATGAAGATCGAACAGAGGCATTGGGTGCACCTAGGGGAGCAACCATTGCAGCCATGCTTCTGATGATTTAGCTTAAATACCTACAAAGGGTTTATCATACGCACCATTGGTTGTGGCGGATGAGGCGATTACATCCCCAGCTTGCATTAGGTGTGTGGCGGAGGAGGGTACATTTCTACACATGATGTGGGAATGTCTCACATTAGATTGGAGAGGTGTGACATCATGCCTTAGTGAAATCTTGGACTGGACAATCCCGATGGACCCAAAACTCGTTCGTCTGCGTACTCTGGCACACTGGGGGGAAACCATTACATGTTATGTCTGTTATTTCTTGGTATGACCCTGACGAAGTGAGATATGGCACAGGAGTGGAAAGCAGGATTGGATGGGATAAAAGGGATGTGGAGTGGGTAAATTGGTCTTCAGGCATTAATACATAAATATGACATATTAAAGATGCTCAACAAACTCCTACATGAATTATTTTTCAGAAAATCTTGGTCACTAAATTACATTAACTACTACTGGATACAAAACCAACCATTTACTAATCCCACTCCAAAGTAAGCCATTTTGGAGAAGGTGTAGGACCCTAAGGGGGTCACATTTACTATTCCCACCTCAATCTAAAACATTTTAGAGAAGGTCTTGGGCACTAACGGGGTTTGAATTACTATTCACACTCCAATCTAAACCATTTTTGAGAAAGTGATGGACACAAAAACGGTCACATTAACTATTTCCACTCCAATCCGAACGATTTTGGGGAAAATGTTGGACTCTAAAGGTGTCACATTCACAATTTCACTCCAATCTAAACCTTTTTGGGGAAGCTGTTAGACACTACAGAGTTAACATTTACTATTCCCACTCTAATCAAAACCAAATAGGAGAAAGGTAGTGGACTCTAAAAGAGTTAAGCACAAGCTACATACTCTATAATAAAACATAATAAATATTTGTTAATAAAAACATTATTTATCACACGCTGTTACCAAAATCTAAATCTATATATTTAACATGAACAATAACATATTAAATATGTTTTATTGATTCAAAGAATATTACATTATACATAATATTTAGTAAAGGAACAAAATAAAAAAAAATACATAACATATACTTAAAATTATAACATTCCTAAAATATATTTACATGACTTAAAATATGATTATAGTTAATAACAATTATACAAAATATTAATTAAACATTAGAAAACATATAATGCATTTCCCCAATTACTTTTTAACACATAAATATAAATATGAATTTCTGCATTACCCATTAAAAAAAAATATTTGTAAAATATAATACATATAAAATACAAACATAATCGTTTCTACATACATTGTAATTACAAATTTATAAAAGCATTCGCATTTAAAATAAAAGTTATGAGCACACACACACACAGCTTATTGAAAATGAAAATAAAATGTTTCAGATTTTGAAACAAAAATCAAAACAAATATAAAACAAGTCATTTTACAAAAATATAACTAGCAATTATGTGTTAAAATAAATGATTACATGAATATACATAAATGTATACATTATAAAAAATTTAATTTAAATAGTTACATTTTCGAATCCTTTTTAAAGTAGAAAGTATTATAAAATTTACATTAAACACACAATCTTTTCAGTGCTTTTATTTATCAATACAGTTCCATTATTAATATCCCTTTTTTAATTAACTTATTTTAAATATGAAATTGTCTTTTTCAAAATGTGTAAAAATGCAAAATGCTAAATAATTTATTTGCACATTAACAAACATGACCCATAAATTAAAATTAAAATGTACATATTTCAAAGATCTCCACATCATTAAACCCTGAAAATCCAAAATCCTGCTACTATAACACAACATAAAAATGAATTATACACATTAATAAAGCTTTTTTTAAATTCACAATTTACATGAATAAATTATTTTAATAAACACATTAATCAATAAAATAAGAAAATACAATAGAATACATATAAAAAACATGTTCAACGATATTCTATACAACAATATTTTATCTAACAATATTTTTTACACCGCTATTAAAAACAACACTTAGGGGTCCATTACGATATCGGGCGGATTGCCTCCGCCAGGCTGGCGGTGGCCACCGCCGGCCTGGCGGAGGCATTCCGCCCGACATCGCAAGCCCAAATCCCCCCCGCCATATTAGGATGGCGGCCGGGGCGGAAAACGAGTAATATGGTGGCGGTGTCTGTTAGACACCGCCCGCCATATTACTATGTGCATTTTTCAATGCCTTTCGCCACGGAAAGGCATGCGATGTTCACTCTGGGGGCCCCGTCCGCCATCCTAATAGCCCCCCTAAAATTATTTTCTTATCTTCGATATTACTGTCCATGATATTTTTGACATCCTGATATTCCTGACATGATATTTTAGTATCACAGTATTTTTTATTTGATATTTTGTTCAAACACTGATCCAAGTGTGCTCAAGAACGTCTAGAAATCAAGGACAGGTGAGCCAGTCATAATCCTAAATTGTGCCTTACAATGGTGATCTGAGGGATTATCGGAAGCCTGTTAAGTATATTCAACTGTCTGGATTTTATTTAAACCGGGACTTGCAACTGCCTGTTCCTGAGATATTCCTGTTTTGATTAACCTTTATATCAGTAATAAGAAAAGGAGTTTCTAGAGGAGGGCTAAATTGGGCACTTTCTACCCAAACTCCTGCTAATACAAACTAACTCCCATTTAGGTATACACCCTTCTTGTAACTATTGGTTGGATAGGGATCCCTTATTGAAGGCCTCATTCCGATAGCGGTTGATGAGCGTCCAACAACCATCGCTACAGGATGGAGACCGCCCGACATGTAGTTAGCGGTTCCACCCACCATATTATGATACAACTGTTGTGTAGGTGGTCTGAAACATGCTGTTTTCTATTGTGCTGTGGCCTGGTAAAGAGCTGTAGCAAAAGAGAAAGGCATGTTTAAAAATATCAATGCACCTTGTGCTAAGTACCATGTGGTGCCTGGCACATGGTGCATGGATGTTTGTGTGGGTACCACATGTGCACCCCTGGCCACATAGCGGTGACCGACGGGGAACGGAAGCCCTTCCAGAGCCTTCCCAAAGTCCCTTTCCGACAGCCTTAACATAGTGGTGGGAAATGGATATCGTATGCTTTACGGCAGTGCCTGCACATGCACTACCTTAATTGTAAGGATTACTGTTTGGCCGCCACCTCGACGGGTTCCTTGAGCCTGTCGGAGGCGGGGGTCTTTCCCCACATCCCACTGCACTCCGGTCGCCAGTATCTTACTCCGGCGGTCAGACATTTGCCCTGGATGTTGGGCGGATTGTCGGTGGCAGTCCGCCCAACATCATAATGAGGGCCTATGTGCCATCACTTGTCATTCCTTACATATGGTACACCTCAATAACGTAATAAAAGAGCCCTCATGGGTGCTACCATTGGGTCGCCTGAAATTGAAAATTCAGTGTTCTGGGCTTCTCGTCATTGGTGGGCTCCTGGTTATGGATGGGAGAGTGGTTTGTGAGGCTGTGTAAGTCACTGCATGATGTGGCTTCTCATCTCAGTTGTAAAAGGCTAAATTACATGCATCGACTTTCCATGCGGTGTCTACCCAGGTAGGGTTTCTCTGTCCTAACCTACTTTTCATAAAGCCATTGAACCTATGATGTTTCAGTCCACTAATAGTGTGAATGTGCAGAAATAGTCACATTGAAACCTAAAAAAAGCATCTACGGTGATGTCAGTGGGTTGTTTATTTGCATGACACCTAGCTCATTATTAAAGGCAATTAGCCATGTGTAGACAATGGATAATGGAATGTCACCATGTTTAACTGCATGCTACTTCTGGCAACTTCTTCAGGGACAGAGAGACCTAAGATTAGATGGGTGTCTCCCAGGTCATCGTTCTTGAAACCTGCTTCCACCAGCTCTTAGGCATATCAGTGGGAAGCAGTCCATTTGTTGTAAATTCATCCAGTCCTTTGTATAATAGCACCGAGCTTGTGTAATGGATGGCATTGGCAGTCTAGTTCTACCATGTAGCTTTCACGTCTACTCTACGTTTGATTTACTTTGCATCAGAGGACGCTGAACACAGAGTAAATATTAAAAACATTGGTGTGCCTCACAGTCGGTGGGAACGAGTTTCAAGAACCATGACCTAGGAGTCACCTGAATAATTCCAGGACACCTAGGACCTCATTAAGATGTCGACACTGTTGCGATCTCGGGACCGACCAACCTTTGGTTGGCGGTCCTGACACTGCTATTACAATGCGACTGCACATGGTGCGGTTGCATACGCCCATTTCTCTGTGGGAGCTTGTGCTGCGCCCGTACACCGACCGCAGCACAAGCTCCCATAGAGAAATGTGAGTTTCTGTTAATCCCTGCACTGGGTGGCAGGCACTTCATGGTGCCTGCCACATGGAGCCGGGATTAACAGGGGGCACCAGCGAGTCCGCAGGGAGAAGGGGGCCTTCCTAGGGGCCCCCAAAGTCACTCTCTGACAGGCTTTCCATGTCAGAAAGCCCAACATGGAAAGCCTGTGGGAAACCGACATTGTAATCCTGACGGCGGAAAACCAGTCTTGAAGGGATTACGTGCTGGTTCCGACTGGCCAACGGGCTTCTTGAGCCCGTCGGAAGCCAGCCGGTATGACCAGCGGGTTTCACTTCTGACCCCAGTCATTGTAGTACGGCGGTCCAAAGTGAGACCTATGATGTCGATCATAAAGCCGCAGACCGACATCGTAATAGGACCCCTTATGTGTATTTTCCTCCTATATATGTGATAGATAATTGGCTGCATTAGGGAACAGACCTGTAAAGGTGATTGTTTTTAAATTATTTTTGTTAGCATTCACTCAGTTTGCCAATTATCATCTATTGTTGGGGCATCAAAGAGAATAAGCAGTCCAGATGAAATTTTTTTTAAAGTCTACCTGCAAATAATTTAACTTTTCCTGGGACTCTTACTCTATTGGGCAAAGAAACAGTCATACAAATATGTGCCCCTGGTGTACTGCCATGATTTTTCTTAGAAGAAATTAAAGAATTCATTATATCATACATATATGACAGAGTTAAACCAAGAGAAATAATTATATAGAATTATAGGAAAATTAAAAAGTATATTGAAGAGATATATGACAAACTGGAAGAAGAAGAAAATCAAAAATGACAATTTTCCCATCATCTAAAAATGAAGAACATGCAACTAAGAAAGAAAATAAGTATGTTGTTGTTTTGATGAAAAGGTTAGATTGATAGTTATTCTGAAGGTAAGAGTTGTAGACAGGGGGCCAGATTTACTAAGCCCTTGCATCACTGGCACACTGCGGATGTATGACGTTACAACGCATACTTTTACCACGCATACCTTTACAACGCGGTATTTACAACGAATACCTTTACAACGCATAGTGCTTTTGGGCGCTGGATAGTGAATAGTTTAATTTACTATTCCAACTCCAGTCCCCGTGGATAGTAGGGAAGGTGTTGGATAGTAAATTAAATCTATTCCCTATCCTTGAGCGCCCCCCCAGCGCAATGCGTTGTAATGGTTTGCATTGTAAAAGTTGCGTTGTAAAGGCACTGCGTGTTAAAAGTTGCGTTGTAAAGGATGTTTACCATACACTGCACAAGGGGAAACAAGGCAAATTTAGAGCTTAAATGAGATTTGCTAAGCCACGCAACGCCCCCTTGCATGGTTCTGCATGGTTTAGTAAATCCAGAGTAACGCAAGGTAGCACAAATCGTGGCTTGCGTTACTCTGCAAAGCCGTTCGATGGTTGGAGCATGACAGTTCCCATGCATCCACACATGGATTTTGACAGAATGCCGGATTTACTAAGGGTGGTAAACCTGGTATTCCTTCCAAATGGTTAGCCTTTCCAACAGAGGCATAACAAAGAATAATATCTTAATTTCTCCTCGTTATTTGCTCTTTCTACTTGTGCTGCATTCATAGAAAGCAGAGAATGCCTGTAAGGATTGCTTTTGTGCAGGAAGATGTCCCTTCCTGTACAAAAACAGTCCTACTTGTAACAGAGGCCCCCTGCACCATGAAGCAGGGGTGCCTGTGTTGGCACTAGGCAGCTCTGAGTGCCCGTAACGCAGGGAGAGAGCAGAAATGTGCCATATCTTAGTAGATACGGCGTTCCTTCTCTCTATCTGTCGTGCAGCGCAGTGGAGTGCAGCAAGATGTCTTGCTGCATTGGGTTGTGTGACATTTTGCTAAATATGACTAAAGATAAGGAGTAGACTAAAGGGTTAGCTTTGAAAGGTGTGCTAGGTTACCTTTCATGTGAAGGTTGGGAATTAAGGATGTTGCCATACTTTTTCGACATAATGGAATTCTGCATTCTGTGGTGGTGGATTTTCTGGCCTGCCAAATGTTAAATGAAATAATTGCCACTGTACATTTTTTCTTTGCATTTGTCATTATTGTATTTCTTTATTATGGCATTCTTTATTTTCAGATCGATTCAACAGCAATAAATCTAATACATTTTCCAACCAGATGATTTGCAAGTGGGTGTGTCTGTGGGATGGAAAATAAGGAACCTTCTCACACCAGCCTTAGATCCCTTTTCATAACCCAGCGATGGGTATGTGACTTAGGGGGGCATGTGCTTTGACATAGAGGGGCTTATTTAGATGTCGGACACAGGAGCGGATTGGAACCGCCCAACCTTAGGCCGGAGGTTCAGACCACCTAATGTGGATGCGACCTCCCATAGGGCGGTCATAACCCTTCATCCTACAATAGAAGCTTGTGCGGCAGGCAGAATAGGTCCGCTGCACAAGCTTTGGTTGTAGAATGGACATTTGCAAACATCCCTGCACCATGTGGCAGGCACCATGCAGTGCCTGCCACATGGTACAGAGATGTTAAGGGAGGCTCCATAGGTGCACCATTGCAGAGGGCCACAAGGGAAGAGGGCCCCACTAGGGGCCCCCAAAGACACTTTCCGACAGGTTTTTTGTGTCAGAAAGGGCGACATGAAATGGCTGTCGGAAACTGCCATCATATGGCCATGTCTGAACTGGGGTGGCTTGGTGAGCAAAATAACAATGGATTAAACCCTGATCTGTGACAGGGGGTGAATGTTTTGCCATTGTGCAACATTCCATCCATCATCTTGTGTGTTTTGCTGTTCACCCTAGGTGGGAAGAGTATGCCCAGACGTGGGTCCCGTGCTCACTAAGCCACTGGAGTCAAGCTATCCTGGCTGAAGAAGGCTGATAGCCAGAAACCGGTCCTAGGAAGCTTGATTCCGGTCCAGGGAAGACATGGCTTGGCAGTTCAGGCTGAACTGTTCCCATGAGGCCCAGGGTCAAGACTGATTTGCATATGGCCATGTCTGAACTGGGGTGGCTTGGTGAGCAAAATAACGATGGATTAAACCCTGATCTGTGACAGGGGGTGAATGTTTTGCCATTGTGCAACATTCCGTCCATCATCTTGTGTGTTTTGCTGTTCACCCTAGGTGGGAAGGGTATGCCCAGACGTGGGTCCCGTGCTCACTAAGCCACTGGAGTCAAGCTATCCTGGCTGAAGACGGCTGATAGCCAGAAACCGGTCCTAGGATGCTTGATTCCGGTCCAGGGAAGACATGGCTTGGCAGTTCGGGCTGAACTGTTCCCATGAGGCACAGGGTCAAGACTGATTTGCATATGGCCATGTCTGAACTGGGGTGGCTTGGTGAGCAAAATAACGATGGATTAAACCCTGATCTGTGACAGGGGGTGAATGTTTTGCCATTGTGCAACATTCCGTCCATCATCTTGTGAGTTTTGCTGTTCACCCCGGGTGAGAAGGGTATGCCCAGACGTGGGTCCCGTGCTCACTAAGCCACTGGAGTCAAGGTATCCTGGCTGAAGACGGCTGATAGCCATAAACCAATCCTAGGATGCTTGCTTCCGGTCCAGGGAAGACATGGCTTGGCAGTTCGGGCTGAACTGTTCCCATGAGGCACAGGGTCAAGATTGATTTGCATATGGGCATGTCTGAACTGGGGTGGCTTGGTGAGCAAAATAACACCCTGATCTGTGACAGTGGGTGAATGTTTTGCCATTGTGCAAAATTCCGTCCATCATCTTGTGTGTTTTGCTGTTCACCCTAGGTGGGAAGGGTATGCCTAGACATGGGTCCCGTGCTCACTAAGCCACTGGAGTCAAGCTATCCTGGCTGAAGACGGCTGATAGCCAGAAACCGGTCCTAGGATGCTTGATTCCGGTCCAGGGAAGACATGGCTTGGCAGTTCGGGCTGAACTGTTCCCATGAGGCACAGGGTCAAGACTGATTTGCATATGGCCATGTCTGAACTGGGTTGGCTTGGTGAGCAAAATATCGATGGATTAAACCCTGATCTGTGACAGGGGGTGAATGTTTTGCCATTGTACAACATTCCGTCCATCATCTTGTGTGTTTTGCTATCAATCCCGATGGCAGAGCCGAACCTGAATACGCTGTCATCAGGGAATTATGGTTTGTTCTGCGCACCGACGGGCTCAAGGAGCCCGTCTGAAGCGCCGCAGACTGTCCCTCCACCCAATGCCTCCGCCCACCGCATCATAATGCAGAGGGCAAACTACATGTAAAGATGTAGGTCGGATCGCAACTGACAGGCCTTCGGTTGCGATCCGACTGATATTGTAATCAGCCCCAAAGTGTTACAGGGGCATGGTGCCCCTAAAGGCTCTCGAGATTCGCATGAACAATGACAAGCAGAGCTGATCTGTGGTCAAAGAGCGCCCTGTGAGAAATCAAATATGGCCCCTCTCACTTTTCCTCTTTAATTGTCTATGTATTGAAAAATTGCAAAAGATGAGGGTGCATGATTAAGGAGCACCATGAAAATAAAAATAAAAAACAAGCAGACACTGCACCAGGACCCTTCAGAAAACTGTGTTTCAACACACTTTTCTTTAAATATAAGTTGCAGGGAGACTGCTGCATGGAGCTCAAGAACCCCTCTGGAGTACGGCTCACAGGCTGTGGCCCCAGCTCGCACATGCTAAAAACCCTGCCCTGCTGACAAGTATGTATGCAGTCAGGGCACAAGTCCTATAAAAAGAAGTGGGGGGACTAAGTTAGACACTATGCAAGTGACTTCTTGACGGTTTCATCACAGCACATGATGTCACGTCGTAGCGCTATAGAAGAAATAAAATAGTGCTATTTAAATTATTTGTGTAAATACTAGGAAAGACCACCCCATCTGAGTCTTACAGTGTCTGCACTTATATACAGGGACATAGCAAAGGCAAAAGCATGCCTCTCTTAAATATCTGTGAAGAGATGGCAAGCTGTGTGCCTTTGTTTCCTTCTGTGTTAAAGGAAAACAAGGGAACCCCAATACTAGTGATAGAGCGCGCGAGGCCACCCGACCAATAGTTTTCGCCGTTTCCGGCTTCAGGGCCCATATACTTTCAAATCACCATATACATCGATCAGGTGACTTCACGAGCTCTACCAATTTGTGTGTGAGTTCCCTACTATTATTTCTCAGTGCACCCGACTTACCATCCACCGATGCGGGTACCTAATGACCACAATGAATCAGGGAGCTAGCTGTAAAAGGAAAGGCAGCAAAATACAAACCCAACCAATAACATTCAAAATACTGTTGAAATGACCATGGACAACTGGAAGTTTTAAAATGTTTATCTAAAGTTCATTTGCTTCGTGCATAAGGTACATCAATATAAGGCAATCAATAACCAAGATAACGTAAATGATATAACTGTAAAGAAATAATGACAGAGTAATCATTGAAATATTGATATAAAATGCAACAAGAAGATACTATGCTAATCAGAATTATTTAAGCATGGGCAGACTATGTAGGTATAACTACAGGAGGGCCTATAAAGAGTAACACGCTTCACTTAAGGTGAACGGGCCTTTGAACAATCTAGGCAATGAAGTTCTAGACCATATCAGAAAATGACAAACTGCAATGCAAAATATAATTTCTAACAAGTGAGAAGACATAGGAACAAACTTATGGAAAAATGCAAATGACTTTCAATAGTGGCGGAAAGACATGGAAAAATAACATATGCAATGGTAAACTTTATTGAAGCAAAAGTTAGAAATTCAGAAGGTGCAAGATTTAAGAGGTTCAGAGCAATAATTACCTAGAAAGGTGTGGAAACCAAACCCTGGCCACGGGTCAGTTAAGGACAGGAAACCCTCAAGGAAGGATACCCCTCAAAGGACAGTAGGTGCAGAATGGACACCCCGGATAGGACAGGATACCCTCGGATTAGGAATCAGGACAGGACCTCAGGACAGGACAGCAAACCCTCAGGACAGGACAGCAAACCCTCAGGACAGGACCGCTCAGGACAGGACCGGAACCCACAGTTCGGAAGCAACGCCTGCGCTCCACCCGCTCTGCAGTTATCGATCAAGACCCCGATTGGGTCAGCGAACTCCCAGCTAAGTGCTTCGCCAGCACTTTAAGGTTCAGTAGAACCTTAGTCTATGGTCAAATTCGGACAGAGTGCTCCGCAGCGCTCTGTATCTTCAGTCACCTATTGAGTACGATGGGTCAGTGACAGGTCAGCTAAACCAGACAAGTCGGACGGTTCACTAGGTGAACCCAGGGTAGATATACAGTTTGGGGACAGTGTACCACCCCCCAATGTTGCAAAGTGTCAGAATCCCTCAATTTCGATTGGTCCTAAGGTAGGATTTGGGTAACACACCAATCATAACAGTCTATTTGTATGCCACATTAACATATTTTGGTACCGCCTAGTGAGATAGGGGTTCCCATGAGAGACTACACGGCAAACAGTAGCGTAATATTACAATGTAACATATAAAGAGCCACATTCGCTGTTCTCGCGGGGCAGAGGTGACTTTCTCAGGAGCATCTCGCCCATCGCTGCCAACTGGCTATGTTCCATCAGTCAAGGTCTACTGTGCTGCCGAAGTTGCGCAGGCGCAGAAGGGACCTCCAATATGGCTCTCCTTTCACTCAGACCCCCATTCCCCGCGGTACATGAAAAGTAAGCGAAAACAAATTAATACATAATAATGTTATCATGAAAACACATCACAGGGTTTGTACTTTCTACTTATCATTATAAAATATACTTATGCAGTTTGAATGTTAGCTACATTGATACAGACACGAGAGCAGTGGCACGAGCAGTACCACATGATGGGCACAGCTATGGATTACGCATGCGCATAAATTTCCCTCCACTTCTGCAGACGCGTCAGGACACGTGAGTGTGGCTGACGCATGCGCAGTAACTAAAATACAAGCGGCGGCCATTTTAGGTGACTCGAGTAAATTATTTTAGTAAAACATATAGGCAAGCGTCTTAATCTTTATTTAAACTAAATATAAACGTTAGTAAGACTTACACTTATTACTTTGTTACACATAAACGAGGTTCTTGACTTCGGCAAGCCGCAAAATATGCGAAGCTTTGCTTCATCAATCCCCTCTTTGATGATATTTACTATCATCACAAAAAATGGAACCAGATGGCAACTTTCTTTCACACTTTATATAGCTCTATCTCTTCCAGCAATCGTTCTAACTTTTCTCTCTCAGTTCTAGTAGGGTGAGAAGTCTTCACCTTTTTGTATATCTGATCATTCACTTCCTCCAATTCAATCTCATCCACACTCCGTTTCAACCCTCTTGCATTTACCTCGTGTTTCTTGGTGCGCTTGCGGCATTTACAACAGATAAAAATGAGAAATATGATAAGACCTATAATACCAATTGGCATCAGTATCTTGAACAATAAGCTTTTACCTACGCTAGCAAGCCAATGACCTACATTTGAGAGACCATCTACCAGTCTCTTCCAGGCACTATCAACCTCGAGTGGTTTGAGTTCCTTTGTCAAATTAGTAATGTTTTTCACATATCTTTTGATCTGTACACTTTTATCCGGAATATAAGTGCAACAATGTTGCGCCTTCAACATCCGGCAGACTCCGCCCTCTTTCGCTAGTAAGGTGTCAAGAGCAAGTCGATTCTGCAAAACCATTGATCTGATCGCAACCATTTCGGTATTGACCAGCAGAAGTCCATGAGCTGTTTCAGTAGACAGCACATCCACTATAGTAGACAATTTGCAAATTCTGTGAGTGTTCAGAACCACTCCCACTCCAGGTATCAGTGCACTGAAAATACTACCCATAATTTCACCTATACTTTCTCTTTTACTACGCACTAAGCCATTAGTATCTTCATTGCTTCCAGCTTTTCCATTCACATGGTATATTTTCGGGAAGACAATGCCAAAATAGCAGCTTCCATACCAGTGATCCGGCAATTTGAAATAAGCCTTGTCCCCACAAATATAATAAATTCCAGGAAACACAGGCTCTGACCCATTTTTGAAACCCCAACCTCCAATTACCTTGTAATTGTGTTCGCATTCACTGGAACCAATGAAAACATTATTATAATAGCTAGTCTTCTCGCGGTGAAGACATAGCTTGCCTTTCTTTTCAAAATCCGCAAACAGAGCAGGTCCTGCCCCACCATTTGAGGTGCCTTCCATGTTCTCTGCCCACTTTGGCTTTTTCTGACTTTCGTCATTAGCCTTCTTTTGTATTTTAATTCTTCTTTTCTCTGCCATGTTCAGGAACATCTTTTCCTGTTCACGCAAAGAACAAGTCAAGTTATCTCTGTGTGCATCAGCTATGTCAATGTTACCTATAGTCAAGAAGTAGTCTCCCATATATCTTATGGTGTCGCTTTTGGTATGTACAGGATTCAAGTTCCCACGTATAGGAAGTTCAGAAAAGATTACGTCATTATTAGAGTAATAGTACTGTAACGGTCCTTTTTTGTAAAATAAACTAGCTAAAATGCTACAGGAGATTCCATATGTCAATGGCAAGTGATGGTATGTCACGCCTTCAGCCACAGAAGTAGGTAGCTTCATGCAGACATAGCAATCTTCAATTTCCATAGTCTCTACATAGTGTATTAACAAGTTTGCAAAAACATTTAAGTGTGTCCTGTTCTTAATTCCATGATAATGTAGTCCTCCCTCATCTGATGCTTCTAAGTCTCGTTTTGTTTGTCTCAGTGCTCTCTCATGTCTTGCTACACTCTGTGTTGTCAACTCCTCACTGTCTGTATTTACAATTTCAGTAGGGACAATGTTAGTATCTTTACTTACAGTGAAGGGTATAAAGATTGTTAGTCCTATCCAAATTACTATCAGTACTACTATACTACATATACACACCTTGCAGCACGTTTTGCAACGACTGCAACTAGGTCTACCATTCACAGTTGAATCAGACATTTCGGCTCAGAAGAAGTTTCTCGACCCCTCTTTGTGTCTTTACACAGTTAGCTTACTTTGTGCAAATTCACGGTGGTTCGTCTTCTTCTTCAGCAGAGTACTCAGGGACGGGCTCTCCGTCGCTTACGTCAGTTATATCAAGATCTTCAAGTTCTTCCAAAACGAGTGTCCATTCAGGAGACTTGTACTTTTTGTTTTGTCTTTTTATTCGTTCACTCCTTCTTTTGGAAGTGTTTTCTTCTTGCTCTGCTATCCGCGCACTTCTCCTTGCTTCTGCACGTTTTTCTTCCACCGTCTTTATCCTTAGCCTTAATCTCTTTACGAACCTAGGCTCAAGGTTGTTTCTTTTCTTTAGTCTCTTAGTGGGTACTTGAACTTCACCTTCTTCTCTTATCCTCTTATTCTCTTTAGCTTGTGGCAATTCTGCTTCACTTTCTTCTTCTTCTTCCCCTATCTGGCTAGTTCCAGGGCTAGCATCAAATTCTTCTGCCTGGTTACTAATCTGGCCTTGTTCAGGAATATTTTGTTTTTGGCTTTCGATTGTCTCTGTTTCTGTTTCTGTTTCTGTTTCCTGAACCCGTTCTTCTAACCCTATCTGATCCTGTTCAAGCACTTCGATCTCTTGATTTTCTTCTGCTCAAACTATCACTCTATTTCTAAGCTGTCTCTTATCCACATCAGGAGTTAGTGGAGGTGTATCGAACACCTGTTCTGTCCCTGTCTGACCTTCTCCTTCCTCAGTTTTGATGTGAATCTCAAGCGGCTGAGGTTCTTCGCCTGTGCCTTGCTTTTCCTGACTAGTCCACTCCCTACCCTCACAAAGTCGCTCTCTTGTTCTGATGGGATCTTCGGTCAGATCAATCATCGGTATCCATTCTTCTGGCCATATGCTTGGCAGCTCGTCATCAGCTACTCCTGGCTCAGCTTCCTGGACCTCTTCAGCAGGCTGGATTCTTGGCAGTTCGTAGTCAACTACTCCTGGGCCAACGTCTGCTGTTCCTGCAGCCTGACTGGTGCTGGGCTGCTCGTTGTCAGCTGCTTCTGGTCTGGCTCCTACAGAGTCCTCTGCTGGATGCCCTTCTTCTTCAAATTCTTTGTCTGGTAATACCTTCTGGGTGTGGCCAGCGTGGATCCACTGGGGAATACCTGCGACCTTCCCTGCAGTGGTTGTTACCAGGATTACTTGGCGTTTCTTTCCCCACCTTGGTGCCAGACAGCTTGATCGAGTGTGCTTCTTTATTTTGACCCAGTCTCCTGGAACCGAGCTGTGGAGAGGAGTCGTTGGATTGAGGATGCCGTCGTCTCCAATCTGGCGAGAGATAGAACGCACTTGGTCACCCAATCTTCTGCAGTACTCAAGCACCAAATCATCAGTAATACTCAACAGTTTGCTTCCTGGCACCCATGCTTGTCTCATCACTCTTCCCATAATGATTTCATGGGGACTTAGGCCTGTCTTGCGGTCAGGAACACTTCTCAGTCCCATCAGGACCAGGGGCAGGGCCTTCACCCAGGTCATGCCAGTTGCATCAGTCAGCTTTGCTAGTCTGTTTTTGATAGTTCCATTTACTTGTTCCACTATTCCAGAAGCCTCTGGGTGGTATGCACAATGAAGTTTCTGCCTTATTCCAAAGGCCTTACAGAGTTCAGCCAGTATTTCATTCTGAAAATGTCCACCCTTATCTGATTCAATAATGAATGGCACCCCGAATCTAGGTATCAGTTCTTTTAGTAAACACTTCGCTACGGTCAGTGCGTCACTTTGGGGAGTAGGGTAAGCTTCTACCCATTTTGAAAATACGCAAACAATGACAAGGACATATCGTTTCCCTTCACAACGGGGCATGGTGATGAAATCAATCTGTATCTTTACAAAGGGACCCCCTGATCTCCCAATTTTGCTCAGTTCAACCATTGTCCTCTTGCCTGGGTTCATCTGTTGACATGACAGGCACCTCTGGCAGAGGGACTCTGCTACTTTCCTGAACTTCTTACTGTACCAAGTCTGTTGAAATACCAGAATCATGGCATCCCTACCAATGTGTGATCCTTCGTGTATTAATCTTGCCATTGTGCCAAGCAAGTGTCGGGGTAACACAGGCATACCAGTTGGGCCCAAAATTACACCATCCACACGTCTCGGTCTACACCCATCCTCCTTCCATTTCTCTCTTTCTTGCCAAGGAGCCGACTCCTGCCACTCTCTCACTTCATCCCAAGTAGGCACTTCCTCAAACACTTGAAGTTGGCAGCTGGCTCCGATTCCCCCTCGTTTAGGATTAACGATATAGTGATCTCTGGCGCACCATTGGGCCACTCGATCAGCATAATCGTTTCCCAGTGATACTTTGTCCATGCTCTTCTTATGAGCACCGCATTTTACCACTGCCAGTTCCTTGGGTAACTGGATGGCCTCTAAAAGGTCATGAACAACTTTTGCATTCCGAATGGGAGTACCTGAGGAAGTCAGGAATTCCCTCTGTAGCCACAATTGGCCAAAGTCATGCACAACTCCATAACAGTACTGACTGTCAGTATACACTGTTATGCGTAGGTTCTTCCCAATTTTGCAAGCTTTTATCATAGCAATCAATTCGGCTACTTGTGCAGACTTGATGTTATATAGGTAACCTGCTTCTTCAATTTTTGTTAAAGAGACTACTGCATAAGCAGCACTCAGGCCTCCTAGTTCATGTCTTAGACAGGAACCATCTACAAACAGTTCTTTATCATGCACAGGCAATGGCGTTTCTTTTATGTCTGGGCGTGGTTTTGTGCTGAACTCTGTCAGATCAATGCAATCATGTTCATCATCATCCCCACCTTCCATTTCCAGGGGGTCGGGGAGTAAAGTGGCAGGGTTCAGAATACCGCACCTAACAATGCTTACATTTGCTGCACCCACAAGAATCCTCTCGTATTTAGTCAGCCGACTAGGGGTGAGATACTGCGTTTTAGTTCTGGTCAATAGAATTACCACTCCATGTGAAACATACACAGTCACAGGATGTCCCATGACTATGGACTCACTCTGTTCCAAACTTGCACAGGTAGCAGCTACTGCTTTCAGACAGCCTGGTAACCCAGCAGCTACTGGGTCCAAGGTGGCAGAGAAATAGGCCACAGGCCTTCTGGTCGTGCCATGTTCTTGAGTCAGGACTGACAATGCGCAATTATCGCGAGTGTCACAGAATAGGGCAAACTCTTTGGAATAATCTGGCATTCCCAGCGCAGGGGCTGTACACAGACAGTTTTTCAGTCTTGTGAAAGCCATTAGGCTTTCATCGTCCCATTCTACAATGTCTGGCATTCCTCTCGTGGTCATTTTTATCAAAGGCCTGGCTAAGACTGCAAATCCCAGAATCCACTGCCTGCAGTATCCTAGTACACCCAGGAACATTCTGACGTCTTTTTGAGTACGGGGCAACTGCATCTTTTGAATTATTCTCACTCTTTCTGATGTGACTTTTCTGACACCTTTTTCTATCTGGTGTCCTAGATATTTTACTGATTTTGCACAGAACTGTAGTTTGTCAGGGGCCACTTTATGCCCTTTCTCACACAGATGATTTAGGAGGGCAATGGTGTCAACTACACAGTCCCTATGACTTTTAGACGCCAGTAGAAGGCCGTCTATGTACTGCACTAAGACAGAGTTCCCAGGTAAGATCAAAGTCTCTAGACATTTTTTCAAGATCTGATTAAAGATAGAAGGGCTCTCTGTATACCCCTGAGGGACCCGGTTCCAGCAATACACGTGACCTTCGAAGGCAAATGAGAAAAGAAATTTGCTGTCGGGGTGCAGGGGTATCGAAAAGAATGCATGACACAAATCAATCACAGTGAACCACTCAGCATCCCAAGGAATCTGGTACAATATCACTGCGGGGTTCGGGACAATAGGGCAACAAGGAACTACAATTTTGTTTACCTTTCTTAGGTCTTGCACTACCCTATACTTGCCACTAGGCTTCTTGATGCCCATAATCGGTGAGTTGCATGGGCTGCTCATCACTTCCTGTATGATGTTTCCTTCTAATAATTTTTGTATTTCCAGAGTGACACCTGCTTTCACTTCAGCATTCATTCGGTAGGGCTTAGTGTTAGGATATACTGCATTGTCCTTGATGGCTATCTGTATGGGGTCCACATCTTTCATTAATCCCACATCTTTTCCAGTGAAATCCCACACCTCTGGCTTTACCGCTTCCTGGAGTTCTTGGGGCAAATCCTGCAGGGTCAATCCTTTAATTTCTGAGTCAGGTCTAAGTAACAATAGTTTATAAATGCCATCTTCATCCGGGGTCTGTATTTCAACACCTTTTGGTGTGCAAAAGATGGTACAGTTCATTTTGCACAACAAATCACGACCCAGTAGATTCACTGGACTGGTGTCACAGACGACAAACCTATGCATTTGTTTAAAATTTCCAATTGAAATCTCCATTGGTTCGGTAACAGGAGTACTAATCAATTGATTAGATACACCCACTACTTGGATATTTTCTCCCGAGAGGGGTAGGTTTGGAACGTCCACTGTTCTTACAGTAGAACGGGTAGCGCCAGTGTCCAACAGAAAGGTGACATCATTTCCGTCAACCTTTCCTTCAATGTATGGTCCAGACTGGTCTACCGGCAAGGAAGCGCCAAGTACGCACTCCTCGTCCTCCCCTCTCAGGCCCCGTCAGTACTGATCATTACAAAGGAAGGTATCATTTAGCAGATACTGCGAAGTTGCTGTATTTCTGTTCTCACCGCTTTCCCAAACTTCTATTTCCTCACCCTCTCCCTGTTTTCCCCTGTATACCTGCTTGGGTGCTCGAGGCACCTGAACTGTTTTTACCTGGGGTTGAGTCTTTCTTGGTCTTTCTTTCTGCGTCTGTGGAGTTAAATCAGGTGTTTTTGCATTATCATCTGTCAATTGGGGACACTCGTTTCGCCAGTGTCCAATTTCGCCGCACTGATGGCAGGGAAATTTCTTCATAGCCTCTTCCCTGCTAAATTTGGGCCGGGGCTTTCCACCACCCCCTCCCCCAGGACTTTTGTTCTCAGCATTTTTAACCATGTTACTCAATTGTTTTTCCTGCTGTTCTGCGAGCTTCACTTGAGCCCACATCACTTTTTCCTTAAGGGCCTTTTTCTTTTCTGCCATCTCGTCCTCGCAGTACTTAGCGTACCGCAGGACCTCATCCATTTTCTTTGTATGCCAACAGATTTTATTATCTTTTATCCACTGACAAATTTCAGGTCTTAAACCATTTACAAACCTGTAAATAAAGTGCGTCATGTCCTTCAAATCGATGTTATCAATACCACTGTATGTTTTAAATACCTGCAATAACCTCTCATAGAAGGAGTGCACTGTCTCGTCCCTTTCCTGTGTTGTTCTATCTATTTTTGTCCAATCAGTTTCTTTTGCGGGCACCTTTTCTTTCAAATGCTGAATTACCTGCTCATACTTTCGCATGACATCCTTTGATGGCTCCCCTGTTTCCTTATTTCTTGGGTACTCTTCAGTAGGCCAGTCTATGGCTATTTTACACTGGGTCCATAAATCTACCGGAACCACAATGTCGAAAAACCCATCCAGGTCTTTCCACAAACATTTCTGTACCTTCACGAACCTTTCCACCTGCCTGTACCAGTCTACTGGTTTCTCTCGTAATTTTGGAAAATCGTTCGTAAAGGACACAATATCCTGTCTAGACCAGGGGACATGCACATATTTCCCTCCAGGTACTTCGCGCATGGGGCATAACTGCTCAGGTTTCTCTACCTCCCTTAAAGCAAATTCAGGAGTCACTTGTCGGGAGCGAGCCTCTTCCCTCTTTTTCGCCCACCTGCTTCTCCATCTTTCCACATCTCCCCATTTCTGCAGTACCCCCAATAATTCTTTAATCTGCAACTTTTTCCCCGCCACATTCAGGTGCTCTATATCTTTGTCTGAGAAGTCTGCTCTGTACGGTTTCTGTAAGGGCTTGGATTTCGAGATATCTACCCCCATACTAGCTGCGGTTTCGGTCAGTTTTTCGTGGAGCACTCTGGTGTTCCTGGTAAAGCTTTTACATATAAACGACAATTCTTCTTCAGAGTAGGTATTCAATCGATCCAACCCCACATTTCCTGCCATTAATTCTTCTATTTCTACCCTCAGCTTGTAGAGGTCTAAAGGTTTCGTTTGCGGAGTCTGTTTCTCTAATTCACGACTCCAACTCTCAATTTCATCCGGAGTTACCAGAGAGACATTCCTAGTGCCTGTTGCTGACTCTAATTTAATTTCTTTCGCATTAAAAGGGTTATGCCTCTGCTGCATTCCCTTTCCGGTCGGTTTGTTTGGCAAGTCCAAGAACGCAACCTCAGACTCGCACTCACTGGACTGATCATCTATGATTATCGGTTCCTGTCTCGGGGGTGCCATGACTGGGGTCATAACTGGAGTAATCGGATTTCCCTGACCATTTCCGTATAACGGGACCACTGGTCCAATAGTTACTGGAATAGTCAATGCCTCAGGACTGGTATTTAACTGGGAGATTTTCTGAATTATTTCTGTCCTTTGTTTAGCTAGGGCCTCTTGCTCCTTTTCCACTAGTATCCTTCTTAAAGTCGTATCATGTAATATCTGTGGGGTCAATGGAGGAGTAAAACTCGGGGCAGTAGGATGCGTTTCACTTGGTCCCCCACCATAATTTGGTTTCGGGAATAAAGTTCCAGTGTTAAAGGACCTGCGTTCTTCCTCATACGGAGGTTGAACAAAAGGCAGTCCTGAATTCGATGGTTTCTCTTCTTTTTCATACAGGGGTCTGGGAAAGAAAACTTTCGTACGTGAATATTTTTCTTCCTGGCTTGCGGGTACTTTGGGATATATATCCCTTGTTTCCGCCGGTTCGGGTTTCTCAGAATAGGGCAATACTTGACCACCCCCTCCCAGTCCTAGGGATCTGTCTTCTTCCTTGAGGAAGTGGCGTCGGGGAGCATCTCCTACACTGGAAGATCGGGTTCCCTCGTTATAAGGTGGCGGACTTCTGGTACAGATGTCATCTATCAATTCATCATCTGACTCCCCAGGGGCCCCCCAATGCTTACACTTTTCGGTACTTTTCTCACCCGCTGCAGGGTTATGACATGCCGGCATCATGGGAAACAGACCCTCAACAATCATGCTCTGCCTCCACTGTTTCATCCTTTTATCCCTGGACTCCTGTTTCAGCCTGGGGTACCACTTGGTCAAACCCTTGTCCATTCGGGGTCTTTCTCTTTCAAAAGCCTCAATCTCCCATTCCTCTAATGCCTCATACTGCGTTAGTCTCGGTCTGGGATGTAGTTCATTCATCCGAGTCCTTAAATTAAATAGAATCCTACCATTGAAAGTCCCATCTAACGGAAAAGCCAATACTCCGTCATCTTTTGTGTACTTCACCCAATTCTCCAACCACACACAGGTATTGTACCCTCGGTCAAACATCATGAATGAGGCAGGAGTATTAGGTGGTGGGACAAGAACACCTTCTCTAGATTTAATCGGTTTGTCCGTTTTAAAATAATTTTTCACCTTACTTACAAGGGACATTTTTCTCTTGGTTCCGTACATAATATCGTATCTATTAGTCTTCCACTGATCCCTTTCAAACCCTAGGTGCCTTGGATCAGGTCTAGTTCCTGTAGTCTGCGAGTGCCACATACGACTTCTACGCTAAACTTTGTTTACAAACTACCTCCAATCAGAACGCGCTTCAGAAATCCGTGCGACCAATGGGTGCGCGACTCTGAATAATCTCCGCCAATGGGTGCGCGGCCCCTTCGTGAGACAGTTCCCACGCTCTGGCGCTCACCCCTCCTTTACAATCTCAGCTCCGCTACCCGCCCGCTGCTTCTACCAATCCCAGCGCGGCACAGAGTGACGTCAGAGGCGCTTCGCGACTGACTCCCTCCCTTCCCAAGGTAACGGAAACTTTCTTTCTTTTAAAGTGCTCAGTGCTTGGTTATTTTACAACAAATACACATTCGCCACAGTGCTCAAGTGTCTAGACAGAGAAAGAATTATTTTACTGCAAGTAAACTACTTCCATTTACTTTTCACTCGCTGCGGGTAGATCTCTTCCGCCTACCCTTCACTCTAGCATCGGTGAACCTGTTATTCCCCTAAACTCATCCACTTCTTTCCGGGATATATTCCGAGTTTAAGGTTTCCCAGCGGACCCCTCTGCTTTCACCCAAGCTCCTAGGAACCTGCTACTCTTCCGATGTGACCCTTACTAGGTTACGCCACTATGGGAATTTTGCCAATGAACCTCGTTACTGACATTTATTCACACATGTATTCAGAAAACCCTAGTTAGTGCTTCCCGGTTATCTTAACCTGCACCTAACTTTCCTCGAGCCTGTGACCTCAGGACAATGGATTCTATTCACCACTTGCCCTTTCAATTCCCCGGGGAGTTTGGACAACAAGAAACTAAACGGTTGACAAATGCATGGATTAATACATATAACAATATAAGAACAAGAATAATAACAATACAGCAATTCATGAATTGTTTTTACAAGATATTATTCGTGCGTATTCACAAGAGATTGATCAGGTCTCTTTAGAACAGCCGCTCTTCTAGCAGCATCAATATACTAGCAGCTTCCGACTCAACTAGTCCAACTAATCCCTGCCTTACTCTCAACTAGTCCCTAACCATCCTCTGGCTACCAGTAAAACTGATAGAGCGCGCGAGGCCACCCGACCAATAGTTTTCGCCGTTTCCGGCTTCAGGGCCCATATACTTTCAAATCACCATATACATCGATCAGGTGACTTCACGAGCTCTACCAATTTGTGTGTGAGTTCCCTACTATTATTTCTCAGTGCACCCGACTTACCATCCACCGATGCGGGTACCTAATGACCACAATGAATCAGGGAGCTAGCTGTAAAAGGAAAGGCAGCAAAATACAAACCCAACCAATAACATTCAAAATACTGTTGAAATGACCACGGACAACTGGAAGTTTTAAAATGTTTATCTAAAGTTCATTTGCTTCGTGCATAAGGTACATCAATATAAGGCAATCAATAACCAAGATAACGTAAATGATATAACTGTAAAGAAATAATGACAGAGTAATCATTGAAATATTGATATAAAATGCAACAAGAAGATACTATGCTAATCAGAATTATTTAAGCATGGGCAGACTATGTAGGTATAACTACAGGAGGGCCTATAAAGAGTAACACGCTTCACTTAAGGTGAACGGGCCTTTGAACAATCTAGGCAATGAAGTTCTAGACCATATCAGAAAATGACAAACTGCAATGCAAAATATAATTTCTAACAAGTGAGAAGACATAGGAACAAACTTATGGAAAAATGCAAATGACTTTCAATAGTGGCGGAAAGACATGGAAAAATAACATATGCAATGGTAAACTTTATTGAAGCAAAAGTTAGAAATTCAGAAGGTGCAAGATTTAAGAGGTTCAGAGCAATAATTACCTAGAAAGGTGTGGAAACCAAACCCTGGCCACGGGTCAGTTAAGGACAGGAAACCCTCAAGGAAGGATACCCCTCAAAGGACAGTAGGTGCAGAATGGACACCCCGGATAGGACAGGATACCCTCGGATTAGGAATCAGGACAGGACCTCAGGACAGGACAGCAAACCCTCAGGACAGGACAGCAAACCCTCAGGACAGGACCGCTCAGGACAGGACCGGAACCCACAGTTCGGAAGCAACGCCTGCGCTCCACCCGCTCTGCAGTTATCGATCAAGACCCCGATTGGGTCAGCGAACTCCCAGCTAAGTGCTTCGCCAGCACTTTAAGGTTCAGTAGAACCTTAGTCTATGGTCAAATTCGGACAGAGTGCTCCGCAGCGCTCTGTATCTTCAGTCACCTATTGAGTACGATGGGTCAGTGACAGGTCAGCTAAACCAGACAAGTCGGACGGTTCACTAGGTGAACCCAGGGTAGATATACAGTTTGGGGACAGTGTACCACCCCCCAATGTTGCAAAGTGTCAGAATCCCTCAATTTCGATTGGTCCTAAGGTAGGATTTGGGTAACACACCAATCATAACAGTCTATTTGTATGCCACATTAACATATTTTGGTACCGCCTAGTGAGATAGGGGTTCCCATGAGAGACTACACGGCAAACAGTAGCGTAATATTACAATGTAACATATAAAGAGCCACATTCGCTGTTCTCGTGGGGCAGAGGTGACTTTCTCAGGAGCATCTCGCCCATCGCTGCCAACTGGCTATGTTCCATCAGTCAAGGTCTACTGTGCTGCCGAAGTTGCGCAGGCGCAGAAGGGACCTCCAATATGGCTCTCCTTTCACTCAGACCCCCATTCCCCGCGGTACATGAAAAGTAAGCGAAAACAAATTAATACATAATAATGTTATCATGAAAACACATCACAGGGTTTGTACTTTCTACTTATCATTATAAAATATACTTATGCAGTTTGAATGTTAGCTACATTGATACAGACACGAGAGCAGTGGCACGAGCAGTACCACATGATGGGCACAGCTATGGATTACGCATGCGCATAAATTTCCCTCCACTTCTGCAGACGCGTCAGGACACGTGAGTGTGGCTGACGCATGCGCAGTAACTAAAATACAAGCGGCGGCCATTTTAGGTGACTCGAGTAAATTATTTTAGTAAAACATATAGGCAAGCGTCTTAATCTTTATTTAAATTAAATATAAACGTTAGTAAGACTTACACTTATTACTTTGTTACACATAAACGAAGTTCTTGACTTCGGCAAGCCGCAAAATATGCGAAGCTTTGCTTCATCACTAGAACCAGGGGTGACTATATATATTGAAAAGACAATGGTTCAAAGAGGCCAAGGAGGTCCAATGAAAAAACGTGCAAGTTGCACACAGGTTATTTTGAACTAATATGCATGTATTTATGTGGGCATATAGGCAATTCATGCCAGGAGAGACAATAAGGTAAGTATATCAGCAGGGACCAGAAGGAGTTTGAATGAAACACATTTATTGAAATAACATATTAGAAATAGTTCAGGTGCTCACACACAGTGAGAGCAAGCGTGTGGTGACAGGTGAAAGTGACTACTTCAATATGTACATCGCATTGATAACAAAAAGAAGAAACTCCTAAGCGCCAATTTTTTTTACAATAATTAGAGTTTCTATGTTGTAGGAAGTCCCTGGTAATATACTTACCTTATTGTCTCTCCTGGCATGAATTGCCTATATGTTCACATACATGCATATTAGTTAAAAATAACCTGTTCTCAACTCGTGCGTTTTTTCATTGGACCCCATTGACCACTTTGAACCATTGTCTTTTCAATATATTTGTTTCCCTCTGTGGAATTTACATTTGTGGGTGGTTCCAGGCGCCTCTAGTCAAGATATTCAAACAAAAGGAGGCCTCATGGCCCCTTAACTTCGGCCTGGCTGGAGTTAAAAAAAAAAAAAAACACCCCTCAATGCCAGCACCTTGCTGCTCGAAATGAAATGGAAAGCAGACAATGTGCAGGCGCTGCTGAACGTGCCCGGTGTCTTACACCAGGGCAAGGTAATATTTCTGTGGGGCCCAACTTCTTGGCAGGGGGGATGGCGCCCATCCTGTAAAAATAGTGGGTGGACGCTGTGTACCTGCATGTACCCCTGACTCGTGCCCTGTATGCAGATCTTAATTTTTTTTTTAAACGAGCTAAGGCAGGGGCCCAAAGTTTGACTCAGAATCCCACAACAGGCATTAAAAATATCCGAGGTGCCGAATACCAAAGCTGAGTGGTCTTGATACCACCTAATGATGCTTTCATCTACCACCCGCCACTCCCTGCCCTTCATCACACCCTGGCAGGTTCTTTTCAATCCCTGCTTTCTCCCTTTGTCACTGTTTTTCCATCTATCTGTTAATCTTTCTTTGCCGCTTTTGTGTTTTTCTCTTTGTTGCTTTGGTTGACAATCTGATGAGATCAAATAAGGGCCGGTCCCCAAAAATGAGTGCAGGTGGGCCCCACCTATAAACATCGGCGTAAATTATGCTCTGTATGTATGTATATATGTATTATGAGGTATTTCTGTGGAGCAAACCTAGCTAAAAGGCAGGGAAGCACCATACAGAAACAAACACAAAATAAATCATGCTGTTAGACAGCTATTCCTTGTGGATAATAATGCTGACTGCGGCAGCACCATGTTAATGCACTGTTCTGCGTGGAGCTTCAATGCTTTCAATTGAGTGTTGACTGCTCTGTAGAACTCTGCAAGGACGTTTTTGGCCACCCGAGACTACGTGCCATTTTGCCACCCACTTCAAAAAGTATTTGGGATGTGTTTCCTGAATTTTCGGGTAATCCAGAAACTCCTTGAAATGTGTAGGAATTTTTATATATATATGTTTTTTTAATTAGAAATCAAAATGCAAGAACAACCTGACTTTAAGGAGCTTAACAAAAGAAAATGAAATGACACATGCAAGACTTAATAAAATGTGAAACACCGAAGAATTTACAACAAGCATCAGTAATATTTAACAGAACATTCTAAGAAGTCTAAAAGGGTCAGTTAGAACTTGGTGGAACAGGTAAACCACTATACATCTCCGCGGAACTGTTTCGTGTAGGGTTTAAGACCCACAGGGTTTCCAGGGGAGGAGCCTCCGTTTGCTCCAGCAGTAAAATCTAAGCCAAGTAGTCCTCGGCAAGAGGGACACCAGGTGATGAGACACTCCCCGTCCCGTTCACAGCAAAATAACCCCTCCTCCTGTCCTATTTAGGGCAGGCGATGGTAAAGAGATTTCCTTGTTTGGGGACAGGAATCCTGGGCCTTATTTATGAGAAGTGTCCCATTTCTGCGACTAAGCAGTGATGCAACACTTCTCAGTGCACCCTCCTTGCAACACTAACAATGCGTCATATTTACTGTATCAGGCATCATGGCGTAAGGAATTACAGATATGCAAGTATTACTGACGTTTCTGTCGGAGCAAAACTGTCCCTTTGCTGGAGTTGTGTCAAAAGAATGACGCAACTAAAGCAATGTGTCACTTCACATGGGGCAAGCCCCATGTGAAAGGGCTTGCGTCAGTCTTACGCCTGCCATGATGCTAAGATATTGACACAGTAGCGTCCCAGAAGTGGCGCACTGATATCTTATAGATTTTGATCCACCACTTCCACAAGGCTTTTTGTGGGGTAACGCCCACCCTGCATACATTATACCTGGCGCAGGTATAATGTCGCACAGGGGTTTACAAAGTGACGCATCTGCCTAGATGCGTCACTTTGTAAATAGGGTGCAATGTGGCGCATTTTTTACGCCATTGGTGCGTCACAAAAAGTGATGCACTGGCAGGCAAAAGTGTGGCAAAGGCTCATAAATTAGCCCCCCGTGCTTAATTTGATAAAATATTAAGTGCCATGGCACTCGTCAGAAGGTCACTTGCAGCTTGCACCACCCATTGCCCCTGAGGTTGCAGCCATTAACAGTACCTACACAATTACTAACCATCACACTCCTAAAAGTGTGGCAATTCATACTATAAAAGGGCTCCAAAGTTGGTAACCAGCAAAGGCAGCACGTAGGTGGACTATCCTGTAATCTGCTGAGACACAAGGGGAGAAAGTACAGGTAAAAAAAAATCAGAACAAAAAGGAGTGACCAGGCGCTGCGGAATGGCTACTCCCTATCCATTCCCCATCCGGCCTACCCATCCGGATACTTAATCTACGAGCTTACCTCTGAACGTGGAGACCTAGCTTTTTGACCGATGCCCGGTGAAGCTACCTGATCGCTAAAGAGGAGATGGGCTGTGGACTTCCCCCTCTGCCATCACCAACCCAGCCGGACTTTGGGCAGACTTTCCTTTGTCTCTCCATCGCATTCTCCCTCCTACCCCTTTACCCTACCCCCTTTCCCCCACTAAGCTCCATCTATCTTGTCCACTATGCTCTTTAAATGTTTTCCTGTTGAGTCCTAGCTATTTGACCGATGAACGGTGGAGCTACCTGATAGCTATAGAAGAGATGGGCTGTGAACTTCCCCCTCGGCCGTCACCTACCCAGCCGGACTTTGGGCACACTCTCCTTCGTCTCTCCATCCTATTTCCTTCCTACCCCTTTACCCTACACCCTTTCCCTTTTAAGCTCCACTTATCTCGTCTTCTACGTTCGTGAAATGTTTTTCTAGTAACTGATGTAATTTGTAACTTATGTAAATTTGTAACTTTGTGGAACCTTATGTAAAGCGCTCTGATACCTCCGGGTCTAGCCAGCACTCTATAAAACTCAAATACATTTTTTTTTAAAGTTAGAAGAATAGATTGGGTGGCAGATATTAGCTTTTTATGTGTTTTTTAAACTAATAAACAACTGTTACTGTGCTCATCTACAAATTACACAAACAGTGCCACCATGTGGCAGACTGACATAAGTGCCAGTGTTGACGATTAAGTAGTGCTAAGCACATGAAACCACAGGCACAAATTAAGCACTTAGGGCCAGATGTAGGTAATCCCATTTTACAGATTCTAAAATACCGAATTTTACCGATTCGGTATTTCAGAATCGGAAAATGGGATTTAGGTAAAAATTCAGAAAACTATACCGAATCGGTAAAATTCAGAATCTCTGATTCGGTATTTACCGAATCGGTAAATACAGAATCGGTAAAATCCGAATTGGTAATACCCATTCATCCCTATGGTTCTTCAGGAATAAATGGGAATTACCGATTCAGTATTTATATAACCAATTGAACTTGTCAACCAATCAGGTTCATCCACCACACCCCACAACAAAGCAACAGAGGAACCACCAATCAAATGCATCTACCCCACCTCACAACCAGGAAGTGGCCACACCCATGCAGGTGCAGAGTACCTGAACATTCTGGAGAGCTGTGAGACACTGAGCAACTGGCTGCCCTGAGCTGAGCTGAAGTGCACAATGGAATCCCAGGAGTCACAGAGGGAAGGAGCAGAGCGCAAGAGAAAACTGAAATTCAGCACAGCTGAATTGCAGGTGCTGGTGGGGGAGGTTGTGAGACACCACACCCAGCTATTTGGTAAGCAGTCTCTGCATGTTGCAGAGTCTGTGAAAAGAAACACCTGACTGGGGATCCAGTCAAAGGTGAATGCCACCGGGGTCACAACCAGGGAAATTGATGACCTTAAAAACGGTGGTATGATCTTAGGATCATTACCAAAAAAAAGCTGGCGGCACAGAAAAAAGAAGCCAGTGCCACAGGGGGAGGAAGGAGCAGGGCACCTGCCCTAACAGACCTGGAGCAGCTGGTGGAGTCCACCCTGGAGCCAGAGAGTGTCCATGGGATAGGGGATGCTGACAGCTCAGCCAGAGCTGCAACAAAACAAGGTAAGCTGAATGGACATCAATCCTCCACCCCTTCCCTGTCCCCCTTCACCAATGTGGTTGTGTGTCTCACACTCCAGTACAGGTTTTAGGATTTACATGCAATGCATCATGGGAGATGTAGTCATAGAAACATACATCACAACATACATCACAGAAAACAGCAAGGCATGCCACACACCACATCCATAAGCAGTTGAGCAATTGTGTGACATGAATGTGATTTAATAATGACACACAGGTGCACAGCACCACTGAGCCAATGTCCATATCTGTCCACAGGAGAGTCATCGCGCAGGACAGCGCAGGAAAGAAAGAAGAGGGCACCCCAAACCGAAAGGAGTGAGGATGCAGGCAAAAGTGCAGGCAAAGCACTGAGCTGCCACCCGCACCCACAGCACAGGCAGCATCAACACCAGAGCGACCCCCCACAGCACAGCCTTGTTCGCCTCTGCTGTACGACTCACCACAGCAGGACCCACAAGCACTCTCTCCCACACCAGCTACAGATTCCTCAGAACTGGTACGGCCAAGGAGGCATGATGTGCCCCCTCTCAGAATCTTGGAGACGTCCGATGAAGATGAGAGGGAGGGTGACACCCAAACGGCTACACTGGAACCAAACAATGCGGGGCAGCAGGTTGCATCTGAAGGTGTGCGTACCGGTGCCAGACGCCGTAGGGTACGGGAGAGAAGCACATCTCAGGATGGAGAGGGGGTCTTCTGTGGGCTGCAGGCCACAATGGTCAAAGTGCAGCGCCTGCAGGCAAAAGGAATATTATCTGTTCAGAGACAGGTGCCCCAGTTAAACACCAGGATGGGCAGCATAGACCGGGGAATTAGCTCCATGGCAAAGAGCATGAAAGATATGGCAGATGGAATAAGGGACATGTTGCAGGCCATGATGGCTCTCAGTGAAAATCTAAAGTCAGACCGCACACAGAGGCGCCGGGAAAGGCAGTGTTTGCAGCAAAATACAAAGGCAATGAACCGTCTTGCAACAGCCACCTACCGGCTATGTCGGCGCTCTGTGGCCATGCAAGAGTGCCTTGTGCACTGCTGCACAGATGTGTCTAGGGGATGGGCAGAGTGACATCTGCCATGGAACTGCTACTCACCAACCAGTCAGCCAACGCTGGGGACCTACGTGTGGGGGACACAGATGACACCACCAGCAGGAGCAGCAGTAGCACTCCCATACCAGACATACGAAGAAGCAGCAGGCACCAATCTGCTGACCCTGGCTCTACAGCCACTGTTGAGACCCAGGCTCGGGCATCCCCCACTGTTTTGCATGGGCACAAACAATAATGCTGCCCAAACTCCACAGGACATGTCAGGGTGAAGTAACCTGTGACCGCCCAGTAGGGTAGTCAGACATTGAAGTACCATGGTGTGCCATTAGTAATTTGCCATAGTGACCATTAAACTACATCATTCCCATACAAAGCCTGGCTGTGTCTCCTTACTTACTTAGAAATAGCTGCGTGTGATCTCTGCCCATCTCAGTCTCCCATCTGTTGCTGGCGCTGCTCCTGCTGCATAGGGCTCTGGCTGTTCAGTTCCATCATCAATGTCCTCATGATGTGTTATTTCCACTTCTGTGCCTTTCTTGGTGGCAAGGTTGTGCAGCATGGCACAGGTCGCAATGATTTTACAGCAGATGATAGGAGTGTACTGCCGTGCACCTCCGCTCTTGTGGAGGCAGCGGAACCTGCTTTTTAGAAGCCCAAATGTGCGTTCAACAACGTTGCGTGTAGCTCTGTGTGCCATATTGTAACGCTTCTCACTCCTGGTGGATGGATTCAGGTAGGGGGTGAGAACAAAGGACCACACAGCATAAGCGCTATCGCCTAGGTGGAAAAGAGAGTGCCAGAAGTTACATACTCCAAATACATTCATCTGCAGTAACTATCAGGGTGTGTCATAGTTATTTACCTAGCAGGTATCCTTCCCCAAATTCTCCAGCAGCAAGTCGTATGTAGATCCCACTGTTCTGGAATATGTAGGAGTCGTGGGTGCTCCCAGAGAATTTGGCCACAATGTCTGTTATGATGTTTCCAGCGTTGCATATCACCTGCACATTGATTGAGTGGGTTGACTTTCGGTTCCTGTATATGTATTCTGTGGATGCAGGTGGGCAGATTGGGATGTGGGTGCCATCTATACAGCCGATGACGTGAGGGAAGTGTGCCAGTTAATAGAACTCCGTTTTGGTCTTCAGCAGTTCTCTATGTGTGTCAGGGGAGCTGATGTAATGCTGCATTCTCTGCATCGTGGCCTCCAGGAACTTCCTGAAGAAACGGGACAGGCAGCTCTGGGACACCCCACCTACCGCTGCAATCACAGTCTGGTAACTCCCAGATGCAAGCAGGTGTAGGCTACACAGCACCTGCACATGGGATGGTGTGCGCCCTTGGTGTTGGGTGCTCCAGGAGTGGGTGCAGGTTACTGATCAAGTCCAGGATGGTTTGGGGATGTAGCCTGTAGCTTTGCAATATCTCTGACTCAGTGAGTTGGAACAGAATAATCCTCTGCCTGTAGACTTGCTCCTCCCTTCTCCAGACCCTCTCTCCTGCTGCCTGTAGCTGTAGCCGCCTTGCAATGACGTAGAATGCCGCCATTATGGTCACACTGTTGCATTTTGGGGCCTTTTTTTATAGCCTGCACCTGGTTACCACCTGCTTTCACTCCATGGTAAATACCGACTCTTAAATACTGAATTCCATGAAATTCGGTATTTTTGAGGTTTTCTACATCTCAAAACTCATTTTTTACCATTTTTTATTTACAGATTCGGTAAATGAGTATTCGGTAAATAAGAATTCGGTAAATAAGAAATCGGTAAATTCTGATTTGGTAATTTACCGACTCTTATTTACCGAATCGGTCTATTATAGCCTCCTACATCTCATAAGCCAAATACCGGGCGGTAACGGCCGAAATTTGGTATTTTAGGCCGTTTCCGACCGGTATTTGGCTACCTACATCGGGCCCTAAGTCTTGCCCCTGTCAGGGAAATCAAACAATGACCCTGATGCACAGAAAACGTCCTGCGTGTCAGGGACGTTGATTTTTGTTTTTGAAATCAAACTATCTCCTACTTTAGAAGTGAAAATCACTTTGCACACAGTCTCAGCAAACCTTTGTCCCTTTCAGAGCTTGCTTTTCACCAGCAGTCGCTCTGAAAGCAGTGAGATCATCGCCAGGCAGACTGATCACCCTCTGCCATAAGGAATGGAGAACACAGGCACTGCTGAATGAGCAGGCCTGGCAAGGTACCCACCAAGCTCTAAAGAAGCCTCAGAGTGGATAAATGTCACTTTCATTTATATTTGAATGTGTGACTCAATGTAATGGAGTCAGTATGTGCAAGTGGTGCCTAGGTGGTTTCTAGTTTTGCTCAGCTCATGATCATCCTTACTGTTTTATTGTGAGAAGCTTAATTGCTGCTCCAAACTCTGTCCGCTAACTCAGACCAATATGGAAAAAGGACTTCCTCTGTCACTTCATTCTTGGTCTCTCACAACAGCTAATAGAAGTAGCTACAGGTCGGCATGTGCTCTGAGTTATATATAAATCCCTTCAACGCATTGTTAAGGGTAATAAGTGCTATATAAATGCAATTACAACACAATTAAACAGTGCCAGACAGGCCTTTTATTCCACCAGGCATTTCCCTAATGGGCTGGAGGCAGTTTTGAAACTCCAGGTTTCCTCTCCCAGTGCCCCTGGCACTTTCTCCAGCTCTCCAGGTCAATTACAGCAGACACAGGTAGGCTTCCAGAGAGAGTGAAAGAGAGGGACAGATGGAGGTGCAAGCAGGCAGTGCTTAATTTGAGCAGGTGGTTGCAGGTGGAACCCACCCTCACTTATGTTTCCTGGACAGACTTTGATCAAGAACAAAAAACAGTGACGAAAGGGGAAACAGGGATAAAAAAAGAATCTGCGCGAGTCAGATAAAGAGGCAGGGAGTATCTAGTGGGGAATTAAAGGGACCGCAGGTGAATTGAAGACTACACTGCCTTGGTATTTGACACTCCAAAGTTTGATTGTGCCCGCTGTGGGCTTTTGAGCAAAACTTTGGGCTCAGGAACACACTCTTTTACAAAGTATGCACTGGAGAAGGTCGAGAGAAAACGATCATAGAGAGAGGAGAGAATGGGAGAGAGAGGATGAATGGAAAGAGAAACAGAGGGCGAAGAGGCGAATTGAGAAGGGCTGATTTGAGCATTTTTGCCAGGACTGCTTTTTGTTCTCCAGCCAGGCACTGATTACAATATTTATAACTTGATACCAGAGCCAGTGTCATTTCTGCTGAGGATCTCTCAGTGGTGGGCTGATCAACAAGCACAAATAAATCGTCCCAGAAAATCATAAAAACAGTGTCGAAGACCTCACACATCAAATCATTTTGTTGTCAAGTATTCTTTACAGAGGCAGAAAAATAAAACACTAGGCAACACCACTGCTGGGATATATAATAGGAAAGTAAACCTTGTGACTTTTCAGTGGTTTCAGCTACATTTGATACATATTTTATAGTAAATCGGGGATCAGTTAGGGCGATGTTAGGTGTTGCAGATTCCTCAATGACCCAAGACATTTTTGCTAAATGAAAAAATCCTTATTGGAGACACTCATGCACTCATATAATAAACTGAAAATAAGAGTTTGTTTCATAATCCAAAGGAAACATGTCTTATTTATCATCTCTGATGAAACAGAAGAGCTGTCTTCATAGCAAGTAATCATTAACAATGCTCCAAAAAATAGCCGGCACATGTTTCGAAATTTAGCAATACTACATTCTCAGGGACAGTTAAGTACAATGACTAGGTCAAATGGAGAAAGGGGTATTACCCTTATTCAAAATGTAAAGGGTGCCAAGAAGTTCTTATGTGAGGTGGTAAGGTTCAGGACCTCATTTATGAGAAGTGTTGCATAGCTGTGTGAAAGCAGCGATGCAACACTTCTCAGATGCGTCACTTCGTAAATATGGCGCAACATGGCGCATTATTTACGCCACCGCTGCGTCGCTGAAAGTGACACACCGGCGGCACAAAAGTGACGCAGGCCTTCATAAATAAGGCTCTCAATCATAAAGAGAGCATCTTCAGTGGGACATGCAGAGTGCTTCCTGTAAATACCCCAGGCTAGATTTTTTTCAAGTCTGAGTAAGTGAGCTTGTAAGTAGCAGTGCAACAGGTCGATATTTGTGCAGGTGCTTGCAGGTGGTGTGTTAGAAATGGGATTTCCAGTTGGCTAAGGCTTGCGCCAAAGTCAGGCAGAAACCACCACTCTAGTCAGGGCAAGCGAGTTACACACCAAAGATAACCCCTGCTCACCCTCTAGGTAAGGTGACACGAGCATTAAGGCTAATCCCGGAGGCAATGTAAGTTAAGTATTTCCGCACGCACCCACCAGCAACAACATCCCAGGCCCCCCACAAAAGGAACTCCACACAAGGTATATATAAAAATAGCCTTCGTATTATACTAAACACATTCGATAATAAAAACACAATTTACATTGTGTCACTGGCACGGGTGGAATTTACAGGGGATTCTGTACACGGGACAGGGCCATGTGGGCCACTGTCAGGGATAAGCACTTTTAGAACTAGCACTTGGTAGAAATTAGCACTTTGGAGGAATAACGCTTAACACATAGAACATATAATAACTGTAGCACCAAATAGCAAATGTAGCACACAACCAGTAACCACTGGTAAAAGGTAAGTACCACCTACGCAATCCTAAACACCTTAGGCATATATCACGCAGGGAACCATGAACTCACTAGTATAACCCATACTAGATAAAACAACCTCCTAAGCATAAACATATGTCTAGAGTTATCAGAACACAGGGTGCGCCAAACATACTACACACAGTACATTTCCTAACACCCAAAAAGCAATAGCACATGAATCATAACAGCACATAAATCACATTAGGGTCCAGGTTGCGCCACTGCGCCAAAACCTAAACGTAGCAGCTGCCCACTACTTGCTGGGCAGCTGAGAGACAAGAACAGGCCTAAACACTGCAGCTGGCACTAAGTGCTGCGCAGCTGGGGAAGGCCAAAGTAGGGGCAAAGGAGTGCGCCTCACTCCTAGGTGCAAAGTACATGTCCCTAGAAAGAAGAACTTAAATGTAGCAGCTGCCCACTACTTGCTGGGCAGCTGGAGGACAAACTGCGGCATGGGCTCTAACTGGCCCTAGGACAAGACTGCGCACGTGGGAGCCTTCTAGGCTCTAGAAATAAACAAAGGTGCCCCGCGTTGGAGCCCCACATGGGCTCTGGGAATCAGCTCTGCCCCTGGGAAGAACTGTGGGGGAAACATGGGCCCCTGAGGACAAACTGCGCCACACTGAGCCATCTGGCTCTAGAAATACGGTGTCCCCAGGAGCCATCTAGGCTCTGCAAGTAATGGGGGGGGATTTGTTGGAGCCACAGGGCTCAGCAAGTCACTAATAACACACATGGCCCCCTGGAGCACTCGGGCTCCCTAAATAACAAGCATTGGCCCCTCTGGGCCCAGGTAGACAGGTGTGGCCCGACGTTGGAGCCACGGGGCTCTCACTTGCAAAGAAATGCCCCTGCACGTTGGAGCAGCCCACTGGGCAAACGGGGCCGCTCTGACCATGTGCCTGTACAGGCACCACCACCACCATTTGCTCCCTTGTGGGAGCGGGAAGGTCACCATTGCCCCCCCGCCCCCAGTCAGTCCTACTCACCGGGCTGCTCGGGACTCGGCCTCCTCGGTTCCTGGACCGGCAACCATACTTCGCTTGTGGCGCGGGGCTTCCTTCGACTCCAGGGAGCCTCGCACCTCCGATGGCAGCCCCAGCTCTGCTTCACTCGGGCCTGCTCTCAGGACCCGGGACTTTCTACCAGCCTCACCTCCTCACCCGGGCCCTTCTCCATGGAGCCGGCGAGGCTCTGGGGCAACTCCAGGGCGGTGAGCGGGACTTCCTGTCGGCAAGCGGAAGTCCTGCCCCGCTTCAGGCACCGGATGTCTGACTTCCTGCTTCGCCGCGGCGGCGGCGGCATCTTTTCCGGGGGCATAACGAGGGGTAGGCATCCTCGAGGCATAAAATAAAAGTCGACATGGGGTGGGCTCCCGTTAAGGACACTACTAAGCGGGGTGGGCACCCGCAGTAAAAATAATTAAATCGGCATAAACGGGGTAGGCTCCCGTAATTTAGCAATATCATATGCGGGCATAATGCAGGGTGGGCACCTGCGATGAAGGGGCCACCAGAAAAAGGAGCCCAGCGCTCCCAGGTTCCAGAGGGGGCGTAGAAAGCACCAAAGACCCCAGAAAAAATGACCCCTACAACAAGGAGGGTCCCAGGAACACAGCCCCCATAGGTGAAGAGGGCAGGAGGATCCCAAAAGAAGTCTTCCAGGGCATCCAGGGGCGGGGCAGGGCCCAGGGAGGCAAGCCTTCCCCTGGGCCCCAGCAGCAGCACGCCCCTGGTAGATTCAAGTCAGAAACAAGAACCTTTAACATGAGGTCATGCCTCTTTTTATACACCAAATCCCTTTGTCTCTAGGGTGCAGGGTGGGGGAAAACCAGACACAGCTGGTTCTGGAGCACTTTGTTTTGCTCAGCTCCTCTCCCTATTCACAGGACAGGCTAGGGTTATCAGTCGCACCACAGGGGGCAGAGCCAGCATTGTGGAGGGAAAGCCCAACCCTATTCAGGTCCCAGGTTCAGCCCATCCCTGCCATCAACATGCAGATCTCCCCATTCACCACCGGGGCAGACCCATCCTGACTTCTGGAGCCAGGCACACCAGCCAGCTCCAGCCAATCACAAGCCTGACAGTCACTGCACAGACAGGCCAACTTCTAGAAGTGGCACTTCCACACTAGACACATGAATGCCGCACACATCATCGCGCAGCATTCAATCTCACGAGTTTGCACATACCAAACTCGACCTTGCACTCCCCACGCATCAGGAATTACCATGGACACACATATTCCCCATGCGTTCCTATGGGAGGGCAGGCCAATCTCACACACGCACTCAGAGAGCGCACGCACTTTACACTGCGCCACAGTGCTAAAGTGTGCAAAGACCAGACATCACTATAATGATGTAACGTTAAAAGGCAAAAAGTTCAGGGGTGAACCTGCCAGAAGGGCCACGTCTAACATGGTGTTCACTTATTTTCATCATCATCTTTGACCCAAAGACAGAGACAGCAGGGCAGAAAGGGGAAAGAAAAAAAGGAGGAAGAGAAATATAGGAAAACAGAGTTAAAGGGAGAAATCAGGGCTGAAAAATAACATGCTAGAGTGAGTTAGGGACAGAAAGTGTTGGGTGGAGTAAGTAAGTGGTGTGAGGTGGGAAAATGTCTAGTGAGCCTTGCCATTCAACATCCAGGGCATTCTGCAGCGATGGCAGCATGCTCCTAAGTAGAACTTCAAACCTGAACAATATTTATTTATTTACAAATTAAGCACTGCAGGCAGCGCATACTACGATAGTGGCCTCACTGAGCTGGGAAACCTTTCAGCTCATTCAAGCGAACAGGGTGGGGCAACAGGCATAATCACATGATTACGATATTACCTGGGCAGTTTTTCCCTACAGTATCAACTTACACATGTCCTAATGGGGAATAACATGTGTTTCTGGTTTGACTGAATGTCAAAACTGTTTCCCACTTCCTACCTGCTTTCGGCAGGCAGACTTCCTCCCTATAACATTAAGCAAAACATTTTCAGAGGAAAAAAACAGGTCTTTTTTAGTGATCAACCAGAGTTACTGTGCAACTTTTGGTTAGCCGATTTCCAGGTAGCTGAACAACAACCCCATGTAGCATATATGGAACTGAAAGCAGGGACATAGCTATCAATAGTACAGCAGGTGCAGGGGGACTGGGCAGAAAGACCCACTGAATCCTTCTGGTTGTTGTATTTTTCTTTCCAAATAGCAGCCAGGGCCCACTCCGTTGTAAGCACTAGAGCCCATGGTATTCTGGTTACGCCTTTGACTGAATGCACCCCCCTCAACAAAACGTTTGAGGACACCTTTGAATTTGAGTTTGCACTTGGTTTGGGGCCAGTAGCCATTGCTTCCAAAAATAAGCTGTCCTGTGAGTCAGGTTTAGAGTGCACCCTTCTACTGCAAGGAACTATGTACACCAATAGAAATAAAAAGACCAGATCACAGGCTGTAAGCTCTTCTGTCTCCCCTGAAGTCGGGAAGACACCCAAAGAGGAAAAGTACATTGGTGCTGCCGCTAAGATTCGAAAAGAATAAGAAAGTAGACCTCCTGCTTTGATGTATACCTGCTGCTAAAACCGGAGACAAATTAATGCTGCAGGTCTCAGCCCCAAGACTGTGACAAGCGAGCCTAGTGCTCACCTTGACCACTCCCTATGAGCGGGCAAGGAACGACGATTAGCCATCATCAAGTGATTAAGGGACCAGTTCCACACCCTAAAGGGAAGCCTAAGGACTCCCCTTCCTCCACGTAACAGTCTCTTTCCATCTCGGTTGTTTGCACATGAAGCACAAGATATTTGCAATTTACAACAGCAATGACCACTACATTTCTGTGCCTTAATATGCCATCTTATGTTGCACTGAGTAGCCCATGGGCCTGTAGCTTCCGCACCAAAGTGTTTTCCCTTGGAATGCCAAGCACCGCCACGATTTTGCTATATGCCTCCATGTATCCGCTAAGATATGCAACCTTATGATCAGCCTCTAGCAACGGTGCTGTCATGACATTGATGACAGCAGGTAAACAGTCAAAATATCGACTATAAAATATCGAATGGACATAATATCGAGTTTTAAATATAAAATGGACAAAATATAGAATGGACAGAATATAGACATCAAAAATATCGTTTTTAAGGTAAGTAATGTAATATCGAATGTTAAAAATATAGAAAGTTAAAATATCGAAGTATATAATATAGGTTATTAAAAATATCGAATTTTTAATAATATCGAATTTTTTATAGTGTTTTTTATGTTATTATATGTGTGAAAGTGTGTATTTATGTTATAATTTATTTTAATTAATGAATTTTGTTTTTTTAAATTTTTGCGTAATTTAATTCTGTAGCGGGTTGTGGGTTTATAGGGGAATAGGGTGGGAAGTAATTTAATTATAATTAATTAAATATGTAAATTTATTTATTGGTATTCATTTTTAATTAATTGTTAATTAATTTATATTTGGTAATTAATTACATTTTAATTGGCAATTAATTTTAATTAATTGATTAATTGCTAATTATGTTAATTTTACTAATTTATTTTCTGTAGCGGGTTGTGGGTGTATAGGGGAATAGGGTGGGAAGTAATTTAATTATAATTATTAAATATGGTAAATGTATTTATTGGTATTCATTTTTAATTAATTGTTAATTAATTTATATTTGGTAATAAATTAAATTTGAATTGCCAATTAATTTTATTTAATTGATTCAAATTCCTAATTATGTTATTTTTACTAATTTATTTTCTGTAGCGGGTTGTGGGTTTATAGGGGAATAGGGTGGGAAGTAATTTATTTATAATTAATTAAATACATCAATTTATTTAATTGTATTTCATTTGAATTAATTGTTAATTAATTTTTAAATGTTAAATTATTAACTGTTAATTTGTAAATAATTTGTATTAATAGGTAATTAATTGTAATAATTAATTTTAATTTGTATTTTTAATTGATTAATTATTATATTATATTAAATTGGAAATTACTTTTAATTAATTTTTTATAGATATTAATTTAAAAAAAATAATAATATATGAAGTAGTTACTTTCCCTACTGTTGCACTCTCTGGAGTGGGAATACTAATTTTTACCTCTACGCTATCCAACGCTTTCCCTACTGTTGCACTCACTGGAGTGGGAATAGTAATTTTTACCCCTACGCTATCCAACGCTTTCCTCACTGTTGCACCCACTGGAGTGGGAATAGTAGTTTTTACCTCTACGCTATCCAACGCTTTCCCTACTGTTGCACTCACTGGAGTGGGAATAGTAATTTTTACCCCTACGCTATCCAACGCTTTCTCTACTGTTGCACCCACTGGAGTGGGAATAGTAATTTTTACCCCTACGCTATCCAACACTTTCCCTACTGTTGCACTATTTGGAGTGGGAATAGTAATTTTTACCCCTACGCTATCCAGCACTTTCCCTACTGTTGCACTCTTTCGAGTTGGAATAGTAATTTTTACCTCTACGCTATCCAATGCTTTCCCTACTGTTGCACTCACTGGAGTGAGAATAGTAATTTTTACCCCTACGCTATCCAACGCTTTCCCCACTGTTGCACCCACTGGAGTGGGAATAGTAATTTTTACCTCTACGCTATCCAACGCTTTCCCTACTGTTGCACTCACTGGAGTGGGAATAGTACATTTTACCCCTACGCTATCCAACGCTTTCTCTACTGTTGCACCCACTGGAGTGGGAATAGTAATTTTTACCCCTACACTATGCAACGCTTTCACTACTGTTGCACTCTTTGGAGTGGGAATAGTAATTTTAACCCCTATGCTATTCAACGCTTTCCCTACTGTTGCACTATTTGGAGTGGGAATAGTAATTTTTACCCCTACGCTATCCAACTCTTTCCCTACTGTTGCACTCTTTGGAGTTGGAATAGTAATTTTTACCCCTACGCTATCCAACGCTTTCCCTACTGTTGCACCCACTGGAGTGGGAATAGTAATTTTTGCCCCTACGCTATCCAACGCTTTCCCTACTGTTGTACTCACTGGAGTGGGAATAGTAATTTTGATCCCTACGCTATCCAACGCTTTCCCTACTGTTGCACTCTCTGGAGTGGGAATAGTCATTTTTACACTTCCGCTATCGTATGGTAATAATATTGGACATTATTTAATTATATTATGTAACTCTATATATATGTTTTAACAAATATGATTGTAATTTTTTTTATATAACTTTCATTAATTATTTAATTATTATAAGGTAATTTAAGTATTTTTAAGTATATTTTAGTAATTAATTTTTAATATTAATTTAATTTAACACTGTTTTTAATAAAGTCGATATTTTTATAAATTATATTTTTGTAAATGATATTTTTAACTCAATATTTTTGTACTTACCTGTTTGTAGATACAAACTCGATATTCTGTCTGTCGATATTTTGTCAACGATATTTTTGCTAGTCGATATTATGTCCCTCGATATTATGTCAGTGATCCATGACAGCAGTGTAGGAATATCTATAGGACAGGATGTTGTTACAAAAATATTAATATATAATATAATTAACGTAACTTGGTTTTATATATATTTTTATATGTGTGAGTGTGTGTGTCTATATATATATATTTATATATATATATATATATATATATATATATATATATATATAGCCAGGACGCTTTCCATACCTCGAATAAAGGCATGAACCTACAATCTGTGCAGTGTGCTGTTCAAGCAAGGGCAACTTGCGGAGCTTTGATATTATGACGGGAGCCTTACCGTCGAACGCGCACCACCCCGAGAAGACAGGGGGCCACCTGGCAGGTATCCAACGTAGCCGCTTATGGTGGAGCACGGAGAAAGGATTTAGGAGGGGCCCTGCTTGCCGAGGCTCATCTGCGAGCCTTTCGTATTGGACAGGAACATTTGCCGCTATTAAAAGCCGGAAAATTTTGGAAACTTCTGTTCCCAGAATGCCCTATGCTCATAGGAGGAGCCCATCAGGGGGCGGGGAATATAACATTATTTAATGTGGAACAGAGACCGAAACTGCCATTGCCTTACCTCTGAAGAAGAAGGAACTGCCTTCGAAACGCGTCGGTATAAAGGGATGGAGCAGCTGTCACACGACATTGGAAGGCAGCCAGGACGCTTTCCATACCTCGAATAAAGGCATGAACCTACAATCTGTGCAGTGTGCTGTTCAAGCAAGGGCAACTTGCGGAGCTTTGATATATATATAAATATATATATATATATATAGATATATATCGGTACAGTACAGTTACTTTTTTGTATTATTAATTACTATACTGGTGTGGACCAGTACACTGAGATTTTAGCATCGGGCGATATTCCTAATGCTCAGATAATATTTAAAACATATGTATTTAATATATATATTACCTACTGGCGATAACTTTGGCGCCGGTTGAGGAATTTGCGTGTAATTTTCCAAAATTTTGGCCAGCTCCGCTGCGCTCCTTCCCTGAAAGTTTCGGGGAGATTAGTGAAGTGGGAGCTGAGAAAAAAGGGGGGTCCCAAAACGTGTTTTCTCCATGTTAATTTCCATAGGACGTTCTGACAAGGCTACAGCCCGAACCGCTGAACGGAATTACACCAAACTTGGCAAAATTGTAGGGACTGGTACGCAGAAGTGCCTTTGCTATATTTGGTGAAAATTGCTCCAGTGGTTTTTATGAAAATTAAGTTCAAAAACACATATATATCTGGGCGGAGCCTAACCACACATCTCATCGTGAGATCTGATTGGCTGTCAGCACTTCATCCAAGAAGTGTTGGCAGCCATCTTGGGACCAATATACATGATAGCACCTCATTAAAAAGCATTGTAGTTAATAGAGGGTTTTAGGACTTTAGTTACATTATAAATCATTTGTTGATGGTACCATACTCATTTTAGGAATTGTGGTGTGTTCTAAGGTGATTTTACCATGTGAAAAAGCCTTCTGCTGGGATATCATGAATCATGTTTGAAAGAAAACTATTATCTCATGCTTTTCCCACAGTGGTTTGGAAGGGGATCTATAAGCTAAACTAAAAGCATATTTTCTGTAAATTCACATTATCTTTCTCAGACATGTGAGAATGAAGTCTGACATTCTCAGTAAAACTGTCAGTTGATTCCTTTGTGTTCTACTGCAGCCTCCTAGAGTGTTCTAAAGAACAACTAGAGCGCTAACAGTCCTACTTATTACAAAGGTATGGCACACCTGAAACCATCTTGATTGGAATAAAGTGGTAACTCTTAAAACATTTAATTTAAAAAGGAACAAAATGAGGGGGTATATTTTGCCATAGAAAGTATGATTAGTGCTGCAGAAAGAAAAATGAGGGCACATTTTGAGTGACTTCCCAAATCCTCTTCTATTTCAATAAAAAATTCTGACATGCAGTCTTCCAAGATGGCCACCAGAGACAAAAGAGCCCAAATGTAGCCCAAATATCACCCAGATGTAGCCCAAGTATAGCCCAATGACAGAATGTCCCAGAGTGTTCTAAAGAACAACTAGAGCGCTAACAGTCTTACTTATGACAAAAGTATGGCACACCAGGAGCCATCTTGATTGGAATGAAGTGGTAAGTCTGAAAACATTTAATTTAAAAAGGAACAAAATGAGGGGGTTCATTTTGCCATAGAAAGTATGATTAGCAGCAGACTTCCCTGGTGAGCAGTAGCTTTACTACAGTGATCTAATGAGCAACTAGAGTGCTAACATTCAAAATTTATGGCAAATGTGTGACACATCTGAATGCCTTCTTGATGGAACCAAAGTAAACAAGCATTGAAAATGCAATAGATCTCGCCCTCGTTTAAGTTAAAGCCATTCTGTTTGTAATGAGGTGGCTTTTTAGCTTTGCTTTTATTAGTGTTTTTAAAACTTTCATGTAAATAACATGCATATGCATGCATATATGTATATGTATGCATGCATTTATATTTGTATTTATATAGATATGCAGATTATATATGTTTATATATGTATGTATATATATATATATTCACTGAAAAAAACATAGGTTTCAGGCCTTATATAGTTAGGAATTAGCATTTAAAAAACCTTTAAAATTCACTCAAAAACTATAAGTTTTAGGGGTGTTATAGTTTGCTGGACATTTCACTCATGCAAAACCATTGAAATTGCTCCTATATAGTTAGATGTAGTAACTATATTTCGCGCACCCGCAATCCACTGCTGATGATGTCACATATTACATCATTCATGACATGGTCAGTGACATCACTGATGACATCTCAAATGACATCACGGATGACATCACTGATGACATCATCCAGTGAATGTGGTTTGCTTCGTTATTTAAATATGCATTATATATATAGCAATTTGCATTGAAGAATGAGTGGATGTATACAAATGGATGGAGGATTTAGTAGCAGTGTAATTGACTGTTTACTTGACCAATTTATAGTGTCTCACTAAATATAGTGGATAGTGACTAAACTGTTTGAATATCTGTATCACTTTGTCAGTTGTTGTGTAAACTGGTTATCCAGTTGGTTACTAGCTATGTGAAAGTCTGTATTAGTTATTGATTAGTTAACTGAGTATTTGTATGGGAGAGTGAATGTGTGTGTGGTTCGGTGGGGGGGGTGTGGCTGCCCAAAGATGTGTGAATAATTGATTCACTAGATATATGAAGTTAAAACTACATGTTCTAACAGTTGTTTGGGTGAGTGAATATCTTTATGGGTGTGGTGATGAGCAAATATATTTCTCAATGGTACATGTCCAACAAACTAGAAAAATAAAAGGCAGTGTATGTGTCAGTTGTTGTATATTAATAAGTATACATAAGACTCAATGATTGTGTGAGTGACTGTATGGATAACTTTATACTTGTAATAATGATTTTATAATGCACTAAGTATTACTTACTATCTAAATGAATAGATGAAGTTGTGTTTGTATAAGTGTGTAGCTAAGTAAATATGTAAGTATGATCCATTGTTTGCATAAGTGAGTAGGATGACTTCATGTGTGAATAGGATGTGTGCTGGTGTGTAATGTCGATTTAGGTGTATGAGTATTTTTGATAGTGTTCTATTGTTCATTGACAGCATGTATGAGTGAATCTACAGGTAAGTGATTAGATGTGTGTATACATCTAAAATCACTGAGTGGGTTTTTAGATACTTGTATTGCTGTAACAATGGATTCAAATATGATACTCTTTATTTTACAAAGAGTGATGAAAGATTTTACTAGTGTATGAAAAGGTGTATGTGATTGTCACGTGGATGATGTCATCAGTGATGTCATTTGAGATGTCATCAGTGATGTCACTGACCATGTCATGAATGATGTAATATGTGACATCATCAGCAGTGGATTGCGGGTGCGCGAAATATAGTTAGTACAACTAACTATATAGGAGCAATTTCAATGGTTTTGTATGAGTGAAATGTCCAGCTAACTATAACAACCCTAAAACTTATAGTTTTTTGAGTGAATTTTAAAGGTTTTTTAAATGCTAATTCCTAACTATATAAGGCCTGAAACCTATGGTTTTTTCAGTGAATATATATATATATATATATATATATATATATATATATATATATATATATATATATATATACATATAGACTAGCAGCCCGTCCTGACCTTGTCCGGATGCAACAGGCTTCCCCGCCCCCCGCCCGCCCCGACATTGTGCAGCAGCCCGGGCCCCCGCCCGGCCCGTCCCCCGCCTGCCCCGACCCCGGCCTGCCCCGACCCCCGCCTGCCCCGACATGGGTCCCCTTACCTGAGCCGCCGCTCCTCCCGCCTGTCTGCTACTCGCACCGCCGCTGGCCTGTCCGCTGCTCCTCACGTCACCGCTCCTCCCCTGCCCCATGTCCGCCGCTCCCTTACCTCAGCCGCCGCTCCTCCAGCCTGTCCGCTGCTCGCACCGCCGCTGGCCTGTCCGCTGCTCCTCATGTCACCGCTCCTCCCCTGCGCCATGTCCGCCGCTCCTCGTCGCGCTCCTGGATGCCGCTCCTCCCCGCGCTCCTGACGTATGCACGCACGTCACGGCCGCCGCTACTTCGGAGGGACTACTTTTTTTTTTACTGTCAATTTTTTAAATCACGTTTATTTTGAAATGTATATAGCCTATAGCCATCTACACACCCTGACGATTCCAACGGTGTATCGGGTGTGTGGATTGGCACTGTGGTTCCCGAGTTTACCCGCCTCAAAGGCTGAAAGTTCTTCCTTTATTATAGTAGTATAGATAAGTATTTAACTGATAGGCAGTCGTCAGTAGGTAGCTATAGTTAGGACTATATTACCATAGGAAAATATTTTTTTGACTTGCCTATAACTTTGGTGTCGTTTGACAAATCTCCATTAATTTTGCAAAAGTATAGCAAATCAAAACTTTTCAAAAGGATCATTGTTAGTCTTTTTGTGCATGGAAAGTTTCCAGGTGATCCGTCAAGGAAGAATGAGGGGTAAAAAAAAGTGTATTTCCCATGTTAATTCCCTTAGGACCTTTAAACCACCTGCAGCCCGAACTGCTGAACGGAATTACACAAGATTTGTGAAGAAAGTAAATTTTGGTTTGCAGATCATGTTTTCATTTTTTTTCCCCAGAATCAAGATAGTGATATCTGTGGTCATCGATATTTCCAGACGATTCTGCAATTAACTGCAGATTTGTGTGCCAACAGGAATGCCGTAATGGGCAGGCTGAAACCTGAGGAGAGAGTTCAGGCCTGCATTTTATCTAATGGTAGATGGTCCCTGGGGACTCAAAACTAAAATGAAAAGAGGTATAAGGGGTCAGGTTAGAGGTGCCCTGATCCCATTGATGGAATATAGGAGTGTTTGTGGGGCCCCTTATGTGTACAACACCTCCAAAACAAATCTTTTTCCCACAAGTGATATTCCCAGATTCATTGCGACCGTCAATTTGTGACTATCACCGCAAATCTTTTTTCAAAAATACATTCACAGACCCACTCAGACTATGAAGCACCCACTCACAGACCCACTCAGACAATGACACGCCTACTAACAGACCCACTCACAGACTAATGCACCCACTCACAGACCCATTAATACACTTATGCACCCACTCACAGACCCATTCGGAGACTCATGTACCCACTCAAACACCCACTCAGACACTTATGCACCCAGTCACAGACCCAGTCAGACACTCACGCACTCACTCACAGACCCAGTCAGAGTCTTCTACATCCCACTGAGAAACTCATGCACTCACACGCAGACCTAGTTACTCATGCACCCAGTCACTGACCCACTCAGAGACCCACTTATACACTCACACACCCACTCAGAGACCCAGTCAGACACTTATAGACCCACTCACAGACCCACTGAGAAACACACGCACCCACTCATAGGCCCACTCAGACACTCACCCAGTCCCAGTCAGAGACTCATGCACCCACTCACAGACTCACTCAGAGACTTATGAACCCTTCCACAGACCCACTCTGACAGTTACGTACCCATTCACAGAGCCAATCACACACTCACACACCCACTGACAGACCCACTCAGAAACTCATGCACCCGCTTACAGACTCACATAGACACTCACGAAATCACTCTTAGTCCCACTCAGATATTCATGCCCACACTCAAAGACCCATTTAGACACTCACATACCCACTCACAGACTGAGACACTGATACACCCAGTCACAGATTCACTCAGAGATCATACACACTCACAGACCCACTTAGATACTTACACACACTCGCAAAGATGTACCAAGACTGTTACACAGCCTCTCACAGAGCTTGTCAGAAAGTTATGCACCTCCTGACAGATCCGTTCAAAGACAGTTACATGCACTCACAGACTAATGCACACACTTGTACATCACGTGACAGACCCGCTGACACACCTTAATAGCCAGTGTGATTCACATATTCCATTTTTATGTTATGAATAGTGAATGTGCTGGTGGCTATTGAATGTCTGCTTTTGATTTGCGAGTTCATGACATGTTCGCAAATATTGCGACGCTGTAGAGACCAATAAAATAAATTAAAGAAAAAATGTAGGAACACCACAAAAAATTACTCTACATTAAAAAACATTACCCGATTTTGAAACTTTACAGTTAGGAATTAAAAAAACATAGAAATTCACTGAAAAAACACAAAGGTTACAGGGACATTATAGTCGGAAAATACCATTAAAAAACCTTAGAAATTCGCTGAAAAAAAAACAAATGTTATAGGGACCTTGCAGTTAGGTATTAGAATTTTAAAAACCTAAGATATTCACTGAAAAAAACAAAGGTCACAGGGATGTTATAGTTAGGTTAAAATTTCACTCTCACAAAACCAGTGAAATTCAGCAGTTATAGTTACCAGAGCTAACTATAACTTGCGCCCCAACAATGCAATGACTATGACCTCACATATTAAATCACTCATGACATGGTCAGTGACATCACTGAAGACATCACTTATGACATCTCAAATCACCTCACTGATGACATCATCCACCAAACAACTCACATCCTCATACTATCTTTCATACACCCACTCACACACCCACACAAACACTCACATACCCAGTCACACAACCATACAACCGCTGACAGACCCACTCCCAGAACTAAACAACAACTCATACATCCACTCGCAGATCCATACAACCATACACACACCAGCTCAGTCACCCATATAGTCACTGGCACACCCATTCACTCACCTCTACCACTAGTAACACACCTAGCCACTCACCCATACAGCTACTCACACATCCACTCACTCTCTAATACAGTCACTGACACAGCCACTCACTCTCCGAAACAGTCAGCGACACTGCCACTCATTCACACATGCCGCCACTCATAGAACAACTCACTCACCCACACAGTCACAGACACAGCCACTCATTCACCCATGCAGCCACATGCACTACCACTAAGCCATACAGTCACTTATGTGCCTAATTACTCACACATACATAGAATCACACACCCACTCATTCACACATGGAGCCACTGACATACCCACTCACTTATCCATCACCCACTCACACACCCACTCATTACCAATACAGCTGCTCATAAAGTGACTCACTTATCCATACAGATACTCACACACCCACTTATTCACCCATACAATCACTGACACAGCCACTCTCCTATGCATACAGCCACTCATACACCCACTCACTCACCCATATAAGCACACACACACCCACACAATCTCCTTTACACCCACTCACACCATCTTACTAACTCACTGCATCTACTTACACACCCAGCCATCACCAACAGAGCTACTAACAGATCCAGTCACTCTCCCATACAGATACTGACACAGCCACTCACTCACCTATACAGCCAGTGACGCACCTACTTACACATCCATACAGACACTTGCACTCATTGGATGATGTTATCAGTGATGTGACTTGAAATGTCGTCAGTGATGTCACTACCCATATCATGTGTGATGTAATATGTGAGGTCAAAAGCAGTGCATACATACATCTTTTCACTGTAATAACGCAAAAACTACTGAACAGATTTACACCAAATTACAAAAAGCACTCTTTTTGTAGCAAGATCTAGCTTTCTGCCAAATTTGCTTAACATCGTGTGCACAATAGGTTCCCCCTTGGTCCGTGGGTCATAGTCAACATGAACTCAGCTACTGATAGGGCCAATGTTGCAAATAATACAAGCCTGCTTTACCTATGGGGTAGTATGTATGATAGCAGTAAAGATTATTTATATTATTCTGAGCTATTTTGCATTGACTTTTATAGCTATAATGGTATAGGTGTTTAAAGAGCAATGCGTGTTAAAAAAGCTTGGATGCTGCCATCAGTGACATCATCAATGATGTTATTTGAGGTGTCTTCAGTGATGTCATAAATTATGTCATAGAACATGTCATGAGTGATGTCATATGTGAGGCAACAAGCAGTGCATGGTGATGACACAAGTTATACTTAGCTCTGCTAACTAAAAATGGTGAATTGATGTGGTTCATTGGCCCAGCCGCCTTTTTTCCCCTGATCCCATGAGTGTCTCCTGGGATCGTGGCTTTTCTTCAGATTTTCTTTTTTTCAGCATTAGACAGGTCCTTCTGGGCCCCTTCATGGAGCCTAGGGGCCAAGGTATCCCTCCTTTACCCCCTTATACATTTTTTTGCTTTAATTTATGGACAGGGGACTAGGTCCCCAAGTCCTGTGATGGCTGCCTGCAAAGTAAAAGTCATGTTGTTGACAGCCAATCTGAGTGCTCACTCCCGTGTGATTCTGACTCCCAGGGGAGCGAGATGGCCCAAGGGAAATAACGTTTTCTGGGCCTATCAGAGCACTCTATTTTTAAATTGGCGATCCTGTGAGTGTCTCTTGAGACTCTCACAGACCCAACTGTCCAGATATACAATTTATTTTGTCCCTTAATTTCTCAAAAACTATTGAGCGCATTTACACCAAATCACTAAAAGCACAGTCCATGGACCAAGATCTAGCTTCCTGCCAAATTTGGTGCAAGTTCCGTTCAGCAGTTTTTGCTGCAGCCTTGTCTAAAGAAGTCTATGGAAAATGCTTGGGGAATTTGGGTTAAAAGTCCCCTCTTTTCTCGCGGCCCCCACTTGACCGATCGCCCTGAAACTTGCCAGGTAGGAGCTGAGGTGGATGAAATTGTATTTTGGGAAGTTTTGTGAAGACTATTAAAGTTATTTTGAATCACGGGCAGCAAAAAGTAGACAAAATGGTGAGAAACATGGGGTAAATTTCAGGCATACCTCAGGGACCAGCTCCTAATGTTTAAATTTACAGGATCAACTATTTGCACAACATGTAATATTATACGGAACAATGTTATCATTTGCTGCTCTCTGTATTATACTATCACCTCATAAGCCCTATATTCAGTATGATTTAATATGTAAAAGGTGGTGACTGCAGCAGCGTGATTCTCTCTTTGACCTAACAGGTCTAATCACACCCTATGTCCGTTTCGAATAACAAGTATTTAATGAGGCATTTCATACCGGGCACTTTGTGTGATCAAGCTGCAAGACTAAACGCATCACGTTGATTTATAATAGAATAAATCGATATTTTTCCTGATCCTTTCTACTGTCTCTGAGAGCGCAAGTGATAGTCTTTGTGGATACGTATTGGATTATCGGCTGCTACGCCGACTCTTGCGCCACCTCCCAATGGGACTCCAGCTTCCAGCAGAAGCACTTCTTTGTGGACTTAATTCGAGGAAGCCCTAGAGTGAGACCGGCTGTCTGAACCTTGCATCATTATACAGTAAGTGTGGGGCTTCCCAGAGGGAGGACACGAACATGGGGGAGTTAGTGAGTGTGGTCACCGATGTCAGAAGACGCGGGGGCATACAGCATGTGCTCCTGTAGTGTAGTGTTCATCTCTGGCTGGCTACCACACTCAACACGTCTTGAAAACTGCAATACAGGCTCCAGTCCAGTAGTCTGGTATAAGTCTTTATTGTTTAGTAGTCATTGCGCTGTTCTACCACATGGATATTTCCATGGGTTTCACCTGCACCAATATTTCCCCATTGTGAGATGTACTGACACAAGGGTCTGTACACGGGAACTCCAAGACGGCAAGAACGGCAGGAGGAACTTTCAATGCAAAGGGAGACACGACAGGTCACAGGAAACTGGCAGCAACATGGCAGAAGCTGAACAGGAGGGTGATACCACGATGGATGATAACAGTACCAGACTTGCTGAAGCACAAACATTGTTTGCTAGAGCCCCAATGAAGGGTAGAGTGGCAACAACTCAGATGGTCAATAACACCAACACGATAGAATTATTGAAGTAACTTGAAAAACTCAGTAAAGCAGAGATATCAAAATGGTGGGAGGCAATCTCCCTCCAAGATTACATGGACAAACAAATGATTTAGAGAGGACTCAGGATTTACACCACTCTGTCATACGCAGCACCACACCCTAGAATGCTTGAGGAATGGACAGCAAACTCCGCGAAAAGCTCCAAGATCATGCTTGAGATCCTGGTTAAATATGCTTGGTCTGATAGGGAGAAAATCATTGGCGAGAATAAACAACTTAAAGATAAACTCAGCAAGAGCTCTGAGCAAGACACCATAATGAAATTCTATGATAACCTTAAACAACAGCTCATTGACTACGAGAAAGCTATCAAGATCAGGAAACAAGGAAAACTTCATTGAGAATGTATCGACTATGAGACAGGGAGGATATTGAAGTACAACCATAAGTACTACCATCTGTATGATGAACACTCCCAGATTCTGATGTCAAAACAATCAGACACGACTGTCGCAGGAGATGACGATACTATCCAAAGTGATGCAGAGACAGCCAATTCAGCCACTTCAATGACATCCCTGAGCTCTGTCAGCTCTATATCCAGTAATGTGCCAGAAATAAGACCAAAAACTTTTTTAGATGAGTACCGGCTCATGCGCAGGGGCCGGCAATCAAGTCACACATCACCACAACCACAGAACAAGAGCTCGAACCGACGGGGGAGAGAAGGATGCTGAGGCAGGTAAGAAAAAGGAGAAAGCAAGACAAGCAGAGGCAAAGGAAGAAGGAATTCCAGAGGGCACTTGGGAAGCATTGCAACTCGCTCAACTACAGCCAAATAATAGATGATGCTGAGGTAAATCGTACCATCATTAATCTTACACCTAAACCCCTTAGCAACTTAGAAGCCAGAACTCTTTGTCTTGGACTTTCACTTTGCCCCACCGAACCTCTGAATTATGTCAACACTCGGATTAATATTTTTAAGTTTTGTCGGAACTCGTAAGCATAAATTTAAAAAATGGCATAAGCTGAAACCGTCTGCCAACGGAGAACCCTGCACTAATAACACTCTGAATGATGATCTGAATATCAGTGACATTGATACCCTGATAACATTAAACAAATTGGGTAATGAACAGGTACCCAATAATGAGGATATACATCAGATGCTGACAGACCTCGATATCAGTTTTGACAAAGCGGCGTCTACTAAGTTCAGACCTAAGTCCACATTTTTACCAACGATGCCACACGACAATATCGATACATTCCAAGACATTGTTTCCGAACAATTTCTGTAATATAAACAGAAAGTATGGTTTAAAATATCTGCACCAATGATGTATAATATGACCATAGCACAGAAAAATGCAATTACCAACTTAGCCACTGACAATACCCTTATAGTCACGCCTGCAGACAAGGGAGGGAACGTGGTTATCATGACTAGAGAGATGTATATAGCAGAGGCTAATTGCCAGCTCTCATGATTTGGAGAGGTACAGTAACCGAAGCAGAATAGTTCATACACAAACTGAACAACAACGATCCAATCTAGTACTGACTAGTAACATCAGTCACAACACTGTTGAATTCCTGGATATCAAGGTTGAAATCGCCAATAACACTCTACACACCAGGCTGTTTACGAACGCCATGGCAGGCAACAGTCTGCTGCATGCCTTTAGCAGTCATCCTGACTGGCTCAAGTTGAGTATCCCCTGTGGAGAACTACTTAGAGCGAAGTGGATCTGCAGTTCAGAACAGGCTTTCTATGAGGAACAAGACGCTATGCTTAGCAGATTTCTTGAAATAGGTTATCTGGGATGGTTACTACGCAAGGCTACAGAGAAAGTCAGGAACATCAGTAGAGAAACCATTCTCAACAACAATGACAATGCAGATGAAAGTGAAAACATGGCTAGGGTCATTCTGACCTACAATGGTGGGTCTAAAGAAGTTCAACGTATCCTAGCCAAGAACTGGGACATGTTTAAAAAAGATCCCATTATAGGTACCAGCATTACATCCAGAACACAGATTGCCTATAGAAAGGGGCGAAGCATGAGGGATATACTGGTGCATAGTGATATCACCACGAAATAAGACAGGGGTATTAATCTACAGGGATTCTTCCCATGCGGACACTGCAAGGTGTGTCGTGGCAGCCGCATGCGGAAGTAGTATCTCAATGCCAACAGCAACAGAACCGTACCCATACGACAGTTCCTTACCTGTAGCTCCTCTTTTGTGATTAATGCCTTGGAATGCCCATGTAACCTGTGCTATGTGGGTAGTACGACACATATGGCCAAGAAACGTGTCTTGAAGCACATGAGGGCCATATCCAAAAGAGATCCACACTACCTCATAGCCAGGCACTTTGAGACACATCACTATTCAGACAGCACCAAACTACAATTTTTTATCATTGAACAAATAGAAATCAATCATAGAGGTGGGAATCGTGAACTCCAGCTAAGGAAACGGGAATCTTGATATATCATCGAGCTAGGAACACGTTACCCCAAGGGACACAACATTGACGAAGAAATTGCAATACATCTTCATGATGAATAGTGATGTTAGCAATGTGAAGTCAAGTGTTGTATAACTGTGTCTTAGGCTATCATGATGTTTTAACTGAGTTTTTAAGATGTTCTGTTACCAATCTTTCAGCAGCTTAACTGTCGATCCTTTTTTCTTTTCACAGGAGCAAAGGAAGGGACGCACTGGATGGAATCGATAGAACGGGTTCCTACCATTTTTTTCGTGGCATCATTCTCCTGGAATGGCAGAATGCCGCAGATAAGACTTTGATCTTTTTTTTTCTTATATTTTCTTCTATTCTTTGTTACACATTATTCTGTATATACATGCTGTCACGTTGATTTTCCATGCCTCTACACACACAGACAACGGGCCCAGACTGATTACCCCCTAGGGGTATACAAGAAGTATGTCTTCGTTGTTTTCCTATATCAATCCTCCACTATGGGAATGTATTTGATTTACTGGGCTGCAGTGCCCGACACAACCCAGTTGGGGTATACATGTAATCCATCAAGGTACGATAGTCCAACAACAATGTGAATATGTGTATATTTTCTCACACTCTGCCCGGGACTCACCATAACAAGTCTCACTTGTCGTCAAGCACAGACTATTAAAGTTATTTTGAATTACAGCCGGCAAAAAATAGACAAAATGGCAAGAATCATGGGGCAAATTTCAGGCATACCTCAGAGACCAGCTCCTCATGTTTAGATTTACAGGATTAACTATTTGCACAACATGTAATATTAAATGGAACAACGTTATCATTTTCTGCACGATACTATCGCGTCATACGCCCTGTGTTTAGTATGATTAAACAAGTTACAAGATGGCGACTTCAGCAGCGTGATTCTCTCTTTGACCTAACAGGTCTAATCACGTCCTATGTCAGTTTTGAATAATGAGCATGTAATGAGGCTTTTCATACCATGCACTTTGTGTGATCAAGCCGCAAGGCGAAATGCGTCACCTTGATTTATGATGGAATAAATCAATATTTTTCCATTCCTGTCTACTGTATCTGAGAGGGCGAGTGATAGTCTTTGTGGATACATACATGTATAAATATATATATATATATATATTGGCAGTCGCCAGTAGGTAGTTATAGTTAGGACCTATTTTCCATAGGAAATCCGCAATATTCTGTTTGGAATAACTTTGGCGCCGGTTGACAAATCTTCGAGAAATTTTTAAAACTGGTGGGGCGCTCCGGTATGCTCCTATCCCGAAAGTCTCGTGGTAATTCGTGAAGCGGGGGCCGAGAAAAAAGGGGGTCCCAAAACGTGTTTTCCCTATGCAATTTTCCATAGGAACCGTTCATCGCAGCTTCAGCCCGAACTGCTGAACGGAATTACATCAAATTTGGCAAAGAAGTAGTCCTCCGTTCAGACTCGTGCCTTTTGCTTACATGGTGTAAATCTGTTCAGTAGTTCCTGAGAAAATTACAATTAAAAGTACATATATATCTATGACCTCGGAGGATCCGCGCACCCTGCCGTGCACGAGCTGTATTCTAATTGGCTGTCGACACTTCAAACCAGGAAGTGTTGGCAGCCATCTATACAAGAAACCTAAATAAAAAACGTGCAAAATGTGAAAATCCCCTAGGCATGTTTGTAAAAATCAGCTGCGCGGATCCAGCCGATGAAAAAAGAAAACCGAACCGCGCTTCTTTGGTAATTGACCCCCGGGGGGCCAAATCCCCGGGGGCAATATTTATGTAAAGGGGGGCCCCAGCCCCGGGCACGCCACCCCCTGGGGCTTTTTTTAATTATGTGTGGGTGACTCTCAGGCCCCCCAGCCCCGGGAAACACCACCCCCCGGGGCTTCTTGAAATTGTGTGGGGGGCTCACAGCCCCCCGCAGCCCCCAACATGCCCTGGGACCGCCACCTCCCCGGGGCTCTAAATATGTAAATTGGGGGGGTCTGTGATGGGCCCCCCAGCCCTGGGGACCACCACCCCCTGGGGCTATGAAAAAGGTGGGAGGGGGGCTGCGCGGCCCCCCTCCTGGAGCCCTCGAGGGCCCTGGGGACCGCCACCCCCCAGGGCCGGCTCCTGCAGTGTCCTGGGGTGCCCACCCCCGGGGCACTGTAGTTTGCTATGGCAGGGCGGGAGCCTCGCGGCTCCCGCACTGCCATAGCACACTGCTTTGCTATTTGGAAGAGAGAGCAGGAAACCTGCTCTCTCTCCCAAATAGCAAAGCAAATTGCTTTTCCACAGGGACAGCTGCATCTTAGCAGCAACCCATGTGGAAAAGCAATGCCGGCTCCCGCAGGAGGCAGCTAGCCGGCGGGACCGTGGGGGGATTGGGGACCCCCCCACGGTCCCCAACGAAGTGGCCCAGCTCCGAGGGATGGGGTCCCTGAGGCTGTTAGTGGCCCGGGAGGGGGGCCACGCGGCACCCATCCTCAAATTATAAAAAAAAACAAAGGCCGGCCCCGGGGGATGGGGTCCCCAAGGCCATAAGGAGGGGGGCAAGGCAGCCCCCCTCATACAAAAAATATATTTAAAAAAAGGACCATGCCCAGGGGGATGATTAAGGCCTCTGAAGGGGGGCCACGCGGCCCCCTTCCCAATTAAATTATTATTTTTTTTTAATTAGGGGACAGGCCCGGGGGGCTGGGGTCCCCAGGGCCCAAAAATGAGAAAAAGAAGGGGGGCTACGCAGCCCCCTTCTTGCAAAAAAAAAGAAATACCGGCATTGCGCCGGAGGCCACGCCCCCTCCTTTTAGCACTCTGCAAATGCGCCCCCTGGTGCGTTTGAAAATGGGGAACGAAATCCCCTTGAATACTGGGGGTCCCTGGGGACCAACTAGCCCACCAGGAGCCTCCAGTATGCGCCAGGGGGCTGCGTTGCAGAGAGGTGTTCTGAGGCCATGCCCCTTTTTACACCTCTATGCAACGCAGCTCTGTGGAGCTTAGTAGAGGTAGCTGGTGGGCTAGTTGCACCCCAGGGACCCTCAGTATTCAAGGGGAGTTAAATCCCCTAACTTAAAACGCGCCACGGGCGCATTGGCACAGTGGTGAAGGGAGGGGGTGGGGCCTGAGTTCACATGTGTGCAAATACTCCCTGTGGCGCGGTTTAAGTTGGGGAATTAATACCTTGTCAATCCTGAGGGTCCCTGGCAGCCAACTGCCCCACAAGGTACCGCCAGTAAGCGCCACAGAGCTGCATTGCAGAGTGTTGTAAAAAGGGGCGTGGCCTCTGAACACCTCTCTGCAATGCAGCCCCCTGGTGCCTACTGGAGGTACCTGGTGGGCTAGTTGGCCCCCAGGGACCCACAGGATGGAGGAGGAATTCATTCTCTAACTTAAAACGCACCACAGGGCGTGTTTGCAGACATGTCACTCCAGGCCACGACCCCTTCCTTCACCACTGTGCGAACGCGCCCCGTGGCGCGTTTTAAGTTGGGAATTAATTCTCTTTCAATACTGAAGGTCCCTGAGGGCCAAATAGCCCAAAAGGTATCTCCTGTATGTGCAAGGGAGCTGCGTTGCAGACAGGTGTTCAGAGGGCATGCTCCTTTTTACACTTCTCTGCAACGCAGCTCTGTGGCGCTTATTGGAGGTACCTAGTGGGCTAGTTTGACCTTAGGAACCCTTAGGATTGAAGGGGACTCAATCTCTCAACTTAGAACGGCCACTGGGCGCGTTTACACAGTGGTGAAGGGAGGGTACGGGGCCTGGGGTGATGTGTGCAAACACGCCCTGTGGCGCGTTTTAAGTTGGGGAAAAAATTCCCCTTCAATCCTGAGGGACCATGGGGGCCAAGTAGCCCACCAGGTGCTTCCAGGAAGCGCCACTGCGCTGCGTTGCAGAGAGGTGGTGCAGGCTGTGCCCCTTTTTACATCTCCCTGCTAAGCAGCTCTGTGGCGCTTACTGGATGTACCTAGTGGGCTAGTTGGACTCTAGGGACCCTCAGGATTGAAGGGGAATTATTTCTTCAACTTAAAACGTGGTAGAGGGTGTTTTTGCACAGTGGTGAAGGGAGGGGATGGTGTAGGAAAGTGGCTCTATATATACTGGACCGAAATGAAATCAGCCGAACTACGAATTCTGATTTACTCACCTGTTACCAGGAGAGACTTCAGTGCTACATCTTTGAGCCCAGTACTAATCCTGAAAAGTAATTTTTACCGTACTTACCAGTAACTTGAATTTCCTAACATAGGATATCATTGCCTGCTTTTTGCTGAAAAAGTTTCTAAGTTTTGATATAAGAAACTTACAAATATTTCTCTAAAATCAGCCGAACTACGAATTCCGATTTACTCACCTGTTATCAAGAGAGACCTCAGTGCTGCATCTTTTAGCCCAGCACTGACCCTGAAAAGTAATTCTAACCGTACTTACCAGTAACTTGTATTTTCTTCCATAGGAATCCATTGTCTGGTTTTCACCAGAAAAGTTTCTGTCTATTTTCACAAAGCACAAATATTCCTTAATAATCGCCTGTATGACTTAAATGCATTCGTTCAACTCTTTACAGGAGATGCACCAGTGCTGGATCCAGGATCCACCACTGAGTAAGAAAAAGTAACGATAACACTACTTACCTGCTAAGTGAATTTCCTCCTATAGGATAACATTGGTGATTCTATGTGAAAAAATGTCAAAGTGTCAACTTTTAAAATACAATAATATTCCTTAAAAATCACTACTGTAACCAAAAACCGTTGAAATTCACTGAAAGTACCATAGGTTTTAGACATGTTATAGTTAGGAATTAGCATTTAAAACACATTAGAAATTCACTGAAAAAAACATAGGTTTCAGGGGTGTTATACTTAGCTGGACATGTATGAGTGAATCTATAGGTAAGTGATTAGATGTGTGTGTAGATCTAGGAATCACTGAGTGGGTTTTTAGAAACTTGTATTGGTGTGTCAATGGATTCAAATATGGTACTCAGTATTTTACAGTGAGTGATGTCACGTATATGATGTCATCAGAGATGTCGTTTGAGTTGTCATAAGTGATGTCATCAGTGATGTCACTGACCATGTCATGAATGATGTAATATGTGACATCATCAGCAGTAGATTGCGAGTGCGCGAGTTACAGTTAGTACAACTAACTATAACAGAGGAATTTCAATGGTTTTGTACAAGTGAAATGTCCAGCTAACTATAACACCCCTGAAACCTATGGTTTTTTCAGTGAATATGTATATATATGTGTTTACATATATATTCAAGGCATGTATTGTAGAGTCTAAACCCTTACCTCCCTAATGACCTTACCTTTCAATATTTTGCCCCTCAATATTGTTGTAACTTGTCCCGTCGATATTCGTGATTCAATATTCCCTCCTACAAACATGGCATGCGAGTGCGGCAGAAGCAGTGGCTTGGCAATGATGCTGTGGACTCTGACACAAGAACGTAAATTAATTCTCCATCCACCGGCTAAGCAGTAAAATACAGCTATCATTTCGGTGCATTCCCATGCTGCGGTGTCACTGTACCTGCTGCACTGTTGATAGTTAAGTCCCTTGACAGAAAGAACATTGTGTACGCTTTGCCCTCTTCACACAGACCAGGCACAAGACCTACAGTGCTTTTCACAGCTGTCTCTGTTGTCTTGATTTATGAATGCAGGGCACCAAGAATGCCCCTGGTGCCTGCTCTACATTTTCTATGGTAACGTTATTGCTGTAAGATTAAGGAGACCCATATTACTATGCATTGAACTTTTTTTCAAGCTCATTTTTTTATTTAAAGTTTAATGTTAGTTTAAAAATTGCATCTGCAATATTAGTATTTCTGCACTTGAAATTAGCGTGCGTGCTAAAAGTGACATCAGACAATCAAGTAAGCAGGTTTACCAGGACTTTTGGCCTGAGTCATTAATATAACATTTGTATAGTACATGTTCACCTCAACAGGGATATCTTGTCATTGACAGAAATACCAGCTGTTTATTTTCACCTAGCTCAATGGTACTAATGTTATCAACCTCAGAAGGATGAAAGGCTGAGTTGACCCATCAGAATTTGAACCTGTGACCATGTAGCCAATCACAGATCCCTGCATTGGATGCATTAGTCCAGTAAACCACCAGGCCCGGCATTAGGTATCAGATTTACTGCATGAATTAAAAGAGGGCCAATATGTCAGCCAGCTTTCACATACTATGGTTATGTTTAACTTTTTAAGAAAAGGCATGAAGATCAGTATTAGACAATCAAACGTACTGTTTGCCTCTCAGCATATTATACCAGTAAGTGTTATTGCCCATTATTCCAAAACATTAATTGCAGAGCTGAATGACTGACACCAAGTGCCTTCTAGAACATTGGGCTATGTTAACTGCATAAGCAGGGACAATATGATTAACCTGGTAGTCGACTATTTGGAAACAAAGGGTCAGGTGTCAAAGCATGGAAAGCTTAGGAGTCCTTATACCTCAGTCTTCAGAGCCCAACTGAGCCAGATTAGATTATAAAGATGCTAACAAAAAGTAAAGGCTTTATTTAGAGTTTGGTAGATGGAATTTTCATCTGGACTGGGAACGCAAACCAGCCTTGGCAATTAGGTCAGACCGGCCCTGGAGTAGGGAATGGGGGATGGGGGCTAGGAGGTGCTCTGGTGAGAAACACTGCTGTGCTTTTGTCACAGGGGGCGATATTGCCGCCCCCCACCATTCCGGCCCACCGGGAAAATGCCCAGTGCCCGCTACAGCCAGTCCGGCCCTGGCTGTATTACAAGTGCCGTTGGCTATAATGCACTGGTAATATGGCAGACAGGATATTCACAATATTTGTGGCAGTGTGTCCTGTCCGCCAAACTCTAAGGCCCTAATTCCTAATGAAATTATGTGACTGAGAAATAACTTAGATACTTGCCAACAAGGCCGGACTGGGAAACCAAAGCAGCCCTGGCAATTTTGACAGACCACCCCCTGCTGCTTTTGTTATTGGGGGGCGATATAGCAGCACTGCTGCAACACTGGCCCCAGTGACAAAAACGGCCCCCACTGTTGCAAAATTGGCCTCCACCCTTCTAGCCTCCCGGGGAATTGTCTGATGCCCTCTATGGCCAGCCCAGCCTTGCTTGCCACTGAATAAAGCTGTCTCCGTTAAATTCGGACCAAAGACAATATATGTGAACCAATATTCCCCCCCCCCCCCCACAACCCCGTATCTCCCACTACCCAACATTCTCCCCTTAAATACCCAACACATCTAACAGCAGAACCACCCATATCAAACAACCTAACCATGCATTAAGGTGACCTAAAGTGGCCTCAGGCAATATGTTTGATAATATAAACCGTTCCACAAATACATAATTGCCAGCTGGTGCTGTATTCGGCTTCATACGTCTTTCTGCAGCATCGTAAACATTCTCAGTGGTTGATTAAACAGGGTCGTTCATGCTGCCACCATCTCTCAAGCCCCAGAATACATCCCTGGTGGTACCATTGCCTTCCCAAGGTAGGTTTTGAAAGATCCCACATATAATGGCCAAGAAGTATACTATCATAATATCAAGCTACAATATTGTGCCAGCAGGTATGTATAGATAAGTACAGATTTACCATTCTTAACTCCACATAAATGTGTATATAGATAGATAGATAGATAGATAGATAGATGGATGGATGGATGGATTGATGGATGGGTGGATGGATGGGTGGACTTTTTTCAAGGTATTTAGGTATGTGGTTGCTGAGAATAGTAATTCCATACTTAGCTTCATGATGTTTTGGTAGTCATTATTCTAGCTGCATTCTTTTTGTAGCACGATATTCCATTTTCCATTTTCCGACCAACCGCTGGAAACGACTGGCAAGGGGTTAAGAATTGGATGGTTGTTTTACTCAGCTTCGAAATTCTAATCCCTCTACCTCTTGCTTGGTTATGTTACAGAAAAAGAAAAATGCGCGGGAAAGGAAACGAGGCTGTCTGTGGCCCCGTCGACATGGAAGCCATTAGCCGTTGCAGCAGCCTTCGGTGACAGTAAAATTACCCCTTTCAGGCAGCAGGAGCTTCCATTACCACTGGGTACCCCGCTGCCTGTCCCCAGCGAGGGAAGAGCGGGAGGCCAGGCTGCCCTCCCGGCCTGACAAAAGCCGCTCTCCACATGTACCTTTGACAATTAGCAATTTCCGAGACCTGAGTGGGAGAAAATGCCTGACCCTTCCCTCGCTAGTTAGCAATCGCGAGTCTTTGACGACAGCAGCAGGGACAAACACATCTACAAATACATCTAAGGGTATGAATTCAAGCAATTTGTGCGCCGTTTGAAGGAACAGTGGGTACTTTCCTGCATTTTAAGTCGCATAGTGTATTATTACGAGGGCCATTGGATTTATGCGGCAACAGTGGGGTCAATTATGTGGCAGGGTTGAGTGAATTACGCGACAAGAAAAGGCAAATTAAGCTGTGAAATAAGGCACTTTTTTGATAGTATTAATTTATGTAATACTTTTTACACTTTCAAACACTGTCTGGTCATTGGTTGTACCTCCTTAGTACCACTTTAACACCACAAAATAGCAGAAAGCAACAGAAAGGTACCCAGTGAAGCTTTTGCAAAGGGCCTTCCACTGTGCTGCAACACACGTCCCTATGCTTTTAGTAACTTTTGACCCGTTTGATGTAGAAACATTTTTTTTTGTTAAGATCTGCAGATTATGCAGCAGACGATGATGAATTATGTGGCAAATGCAGCAAATCTATAACTATGCAAAAATCGGAGCAGCCGCACAATCGCATAATTCCAGTTGCCCTGATTAAGTATTATAATGCCACAGACATCACAGATGTTACATCTCCACTTTTTACATCATCAAGGGAAGGAACTTCTCACTTTTGTACCGGTTGGTATGTAAGTGCAAATACTTATTATTCTGGAAGGGGGAAGTGCCATGATGGAGTTTGTGGAAAGTTGCTTAGCTGTGACGTTAGGCCGTGACGGATGCTAACAGCTAGGGAGGATTATCTTATATGTAATTAAGAGTGTTGCAGTGGTGGCACGATTGTAGAGGTAGGTGGAATTGTGAAGATGTGAGGTGCTATGAAGTGGGAGTTATAGGGAGATCATTGTGGTGATAGTAATGTGGCACAAAGTTGAAGTGCTGATGAGAGGTAATGTACAGTGATGTTCATTTAGTAGTAGTGTGATACTGGAGCTGAGACATTCTTGCCAGGCTGGTAGTTCTGTACTATGAGGGTGGTTATGCAGTGCTTGGCAGTGGTAGCCTGTTGCTAGAAAGGTGTAGTGCATATTTTGGATGATAATGTAGTGTTATAGTGATGGTGTGGAGGTTTTTGAGCTGTTCAGTAATAATAGTGTATAGATTGGTGATGGTGATAAAAGAGTTTAATGAGGAAACATAACGTTTGTTCTCTTCTAGATTCAATTATTTACCATAAAGGAAATAGTTGTGTAGTTTTCCCAATGTCTGGGGACACTCAGGACATGCTATTGAATGTGGGCACATTACTGCTTATTTAGTTATCTCATGTATTGTATTGTAATTGCATTTATATAGCGCTTACTACCCAAGGCGAGGCATTGAAGCGCTTTATCGGCGAGTAGCGCAACAGTCTGGAAACCATAAAGGATTAGTGGTGAATTAGTTTAGTGAAATATAGAATTAATTTGAGAGATGGATATGTTAGTCTTTTACAGCACCCCGCCCCCTAGCGCATTGAGACCCTCACGGGTGAGTTGTGCGCTCTACAAAGGTACTGATTCATTGATTGATCTCGTTATTTGTAGACGTTCAGAGTGCTCCTCAAGATTTGTGGGCAGTCTTAACTTTCTTTGGTGTCTGGTGATGTTGATGCTGTCACAAGGCTCGTCAATCTCGGAAGTGAATTCATAACAGCCAGTGGTTACAAAGTGGGGTTTGGGGAGGGCTGTTGAGGTCGCATGGGAAATGCTGAATGACGCAGTTGGTGTAGGAAAGGGTTCTCAACTTCTAGGGAAACTCGCAACTTAATCTGGAAACAAAAGGGACAAAAATAGGGCCGGGAACCCAAGTAATAGTGGTCCCTATTAGTGAACTGCATGCATTTGTGTTTGCTGCAGACAATGCTTGTGTTAATAGCAAGGAAATCAAAAGTAAACAAGCATTTGCAATGCAATAGGTCTCGTATTTATGAGAGTTTGAGCTATTGGCATTGCAAAATGACAATACCTTTATTTATGTGTTATTTTTAAAACAGATGAATAAAAACCATTGTCATTTACAATGCCAATAGCTTAAACTCTTGCAAATGCGAGACCTATTGCATTGCAAATGTATGCTATAAAAATTAAAAAAAGGGTTTGGAGAAAGCATGTATCAAAGCTATTTAAGAAAATAGTGCTCGGAGGCTGTAATTAAAGCCTACCCGGCAACAACACACATAACAGGGGGTGTTGCCATGGGAGGTTTTAAAATGAGACAAGGCGGTGCTAAGTAGGGATTACTAAGCTTTTTGACTAATGAACAGCCACAGTTTACAGTGGACAATGGCACAAGCCAATGAAAAATGTGGGCGGAGAGTGGGCAGGGCTTCACGTCCCTACCTCAAAACAGCATGCTTCACAGAGAAGCACATGCGCTGCCCAGGATCGACCTAAAAAGGCACACCTGGCCATAAAACAGGCCCAGAAACTGCTAACAAAACGGCCCATACACTGACCTGTCCGACCAACCCCTACGGCTCTGCCTGAGTGCCCTAAAGGTCAGTCTAATCCTGGATCCAGAAATGTTCTAACGTTGGTGGTCAGGCCGGCAGTGAACAGTCAGATAGTAGGAAAGTGTGGGAAGTCCTAGAGGTGACAAAGTTTGCAGAGGCAAGGGGTTGGCAGTCACGGTGGGGGAGGGAGAAGAACCCAGACCAAATCTGCTTGAGAGCCTTCTTCAACCTTCTCTCCATTCAGATTCTGTCCACGGAATTGGGGTAACTCTCCATTCAGATGCTGTCCAAGGAATTGGGGTCACTCTCACAGAGGAAATGTGGATAGAGAGAATGGATAGTTGTTCCTTTCAAAATGTAATTGTTCCAGAGAAGGGATAGTCAGAGAAAGCAACATTCTGTTGTCATATAGACTCCTCCTCTTCAGGCAGCAGGTCCTCACAGCAGCAATCCTAGTAGCTAAGAGTCTGCAGTTCTTGAAATTAGTTCACCTGTCAGTCTACCTCTCAGTTTCAAGCAACATTAGGTTTTTGTTCAACACTCATCCTAGATTCCAGACTCTGAAAGAGGGTAGCCTTAATTCCTTCCTCTGGTTCAGTCTTTTTTATATTCTGTTGTACAGGGTTTCCCCCAAACAAAAGGGACAAAAGCTAACCTGGCTTATATTTCTAAAAAGTGGCATGTGTTGCTAGGCCAAACAGCCATTATAAACTTGTACAGCACTTGATGTTGCAGAGGGAAACCAATAAAATCCTAGTGCATCTTCTTTTTATTTTATACATCCCAGACGCTACCAGGGGATGTGTAAATTTTCCAGGTAATGTTTTGACCAATAAAGGTCTTTTGCTGAGCTTTTGCCCTCCTTGTCAGATCTGAACATTGGAAGCAGGGAATGGGCAGGTAGCACATATGTTTTGCTCAGATAGTAACAGTGACCCTATCCTGACTACAGTCACGAAGAACTACACTTTAAGAGGCCTTCTGCTGTACAGGCCCCAAGGGCAAGAACCCCTTTGAAATCTATCCTAAGCCATTTCTTAGAATCAAGTTTGCAAGGATCAGACTTTAGGATTCTAGGGGATTTTAACTACCATCTAGAGAAATCAGCAGACAATAATACCGTCACATTGATTGATGCTATGGCTGGGTTTTCCCTGAATCAGATTGTTAAACAGGACACCCTTGAGGCCGGGCATACACTTGATGGGATTTTCTCCTCGAACTCTAATCTCAAAATCATCGAAATATTGCTGGTTCCATGGTCCATAAAGTTATTTTATTTTCCATTACTGTGAGTCAAGGGCAGCCTGTTTCTTTGAGGAATCAGAAGCCAGTCAACATTCCAAGCCTGGCCAAAATTAATGTCCCCACGCTACAGGAAACACTTCTTAGGACTAAACCTGATCCCGCACCGGACAGTAATCTGGCGTTTGAGAGGGTATCCTCCTGGATAAAGACAGCAGTAAATATGGGAGCACAAACTAGAAGCTTTATTCCTTAAAGAAAAAAGCCATCAGAGCCCTGGTTTACAGAAAAATTTAGGGGACAAAAGCAAGTATGCAGAAGGGCTGAGAGAAAATGAAAATCCAACTACGATCCAAATCTAAAAAGAGATTACGAGCGAACTCTGATGGATTATAAAAAAATGGTCATGGGGCAAAAAGCAACTACTTTACTAGAAAAATCAAGGAGGCTAAGAACTCCAGAAGGGAGCTCTTTTCAACAGTTAAAAAACTAGCAAATCTCCCTGTCATGAATCAGTTGGACAGTAGAACTGAACTCTGCAATACACTAGGAAAGTTTTTCGTGGATAAAGTCGTTAAACTGTATGAACTATTTAAGACCAACCATAATCCAAGACCTTACCTAACTATCTTAAATTGGATATGGGCACACCAAACCCTAATACTGGTTTCTGCTTTATGCCTCCTTCAGTAGAACAGATCTGCCAGGTAGTAAAATCCATCAGATCCGGAGATCCAACTGACCCATGCCCACCTAAAATAATGCATCTGTTCCCTGAGATACTCAGTGAACAGCTTTACGGCGTGTTCACAGAGATAATCCAGTCAGGACTTTTCCCAGATGCCTGAAAAATAGCATCAGTCATTCCACTTCTAAAAAAATCGGGACCCCAAGGAACTCAGCAGTTATTGACCAATATCCAGAATCCCTTTTCCAGCCAAGGTGTTAGAGAAGCTGAGTAACAAGCAACTGTCACATCTCATAGCATCTAGAAACCTTCTGGATCAATCACAGTATGGGTTTAGGGCGCAGCACAGAAGCAAGACAGCTTTGTTCATGGCAGCTGAGGGTTCAGTAGTATTCTGGGCGCGGTAGGGAAGGACGCCTTGATCCTTTTAGATCTATTGCGGCCTTCGACACAGTGAACTATGAGATTCTCCTTACTCGCCTAGAATAATTGGGGGTCCAAGATTCTGTTCTTACGCTGATGTCTTCCTTTCTAAGGGATAGATCGTTCTCAGTGCTCTTGGGAAAATTTGCATCCAAGTCCTTCAGGTCACCGTGTGGAGTGCCTCAGGGCTCGGCCTTTAGCCCTTCTCTTTTCAACATTTACGTCGCTCCCCTGGCCTCGATCATCAGGCAATGTGTTTTTTTGCAGGTCTTATATGCTGATGACACCCAAATAGTGGTGTCAGTATCTTGTAACGTAGATGAAATGGCAGAACGTTTTAGGGATTGCATGGTGCAAGTGAGTCAATGGATGCAGATGAACTGTTTAAAGTTGAACGGCGATAAAACAGAGGTCATGCTCTTGTTCGCCAACGTGGATTAATGGTCCCCCAAATGGTGGCCTGACAGTCTGGGCGACTGCCCAATCCCAGTATGCAAAGTCAAAAATATGGGAGTCATATTTAACGAGAAATTGACCTTTAACGCCCAGGTCAATAATCTGTCCTCTTCCATCTGGTATATCCTAAAAATGATCAGAAGAATATGTCCTTTTATCCCCTTTGATTCACGCAAAACAGTGGCCAAGGCGCTGGCCTTGTCTAGATTAGACTACAGAAACGCTTAACATGTAGGGATTCAAGCCCAATATCTAGCTACACTACAATGCCGCCAGAACGCAACAGCTAGGCTAGTGCTAGACATACCCAGATTCGAATCAGTCTTCCACAGACTAAGGGCCCTTCACTGGTTACCAGTAGACAAAAAGATTGACTTTAAGTCTCTGTGTCTGGCATATAAGGCACTTCACGGTTCAGGACCTCAGTTCCTGAGAACGCATTTTAAATGGTATGTCCCAACGATAAGTCTAGAGTCGACTCACGCAAAACTTCTTCAATTACCCAAGATCAGGTAGGCGAGGTGGGGCAGAAGAAGCGTCCTGCAGAGGACAGCCAAGTTAAGGAACCTTCTACCCACTGCAATACAAAGTAGCCAGTCGCTTCTGGCTTTTAGAAAGGCAGTCAAAACATGGTTGAATCCCAGTTAAGCTAGAATTGTACCCCTGCATTAATATGGTACAAGTTAAACAACAGCGGCTATAAGCCCTTTGGCATTCGCGCTTTTTACAAGCTTACTAATCAAATCAAATCAAGGGGGTGCTCCTCTTACTCCACTGGCTTACCTATATTGCTTCTTCCACAATTTAAGATAAGGTGGAGTCTCCTGATAGGGCTAATGATTCCATCACCATCAAACAACATGTTGAATACCATCTGGCCTCCCACCTGCCAACAGGGAGAACTGAAGGTGGTGGTCACACTCCTGCTGAGGATAGCTATACCTCCTAAGCCTCTAGTATTTGGTTCTCAGCCAGAAAGGAGGATCCACTGTTCTAAGAGGACACTTTGCCCAAAGAAAGGAGAGGCAATTCAGTGTTTGTGGATGTGAGTCTAAGATACAAAGGGGCATATTTATCAAAGGTTCTGTGTCACCCTTGCACATGCAAGGGGATGCAGGGTGACGTAAAGCCTCAAATGAGATTTATCAAGCTATTCAAGGCCACTTTGCATGGCCCTGTGTAGTTGGTAAATCCGGAGTAACGCAAGGCAGAACAAGTCACTGCCTTTCTTTCTCAGCCCCAAGAAGGCGTGCCACGGGTGGTGCGTGGGAGTTCCCCCGCATCCACCCATGGATTTTGCTGCATTCCCAGATTCACTATGAGTGGTAGACCTGAGATTGTGCCAAAATGATACCCCTTCCCAGGAGAGGCGCAATGAGGAGAAATGTCTTTATTTCTTTTAGTTTTTTCCTCTTTCTACATGTGCTGCATTATGCAGCATACATAGAAAGAGGAAAAAGTATCAGAGGATGGTTTCTGTGGAGGAAGGGACACAAATCCTACCTGCAACGCAGGTACCCTTGCACATGGTGCAAGGGTGCCTGCATTGGTGCTAGACAGGCAAAAGTGTGCTAACACAAGGTAGGCGACATATTTTGATAGATATGGTGCATTCCTGCCCTCTCTCTTTTTACGCAGCACAACAAGGTGTCTTGCTGCATTGTGTGGCATGAAAAAATGATAAATACGGCAAAATATTTACTGGCTTTAAATTGTAATCTGCCTGTGAGATCAGTGGGTGGACTCACACACAATTAGAGCATATTTATCAATATGTGATACAGCGCATCAAGCCACATTGCTAAGCTGCATTATAGAGAAAGGGCAGGAATGCAGCATATTTGACCTAATACAGAACATTCCCACCTTTTCCCAGCGCTGGCGTGCAATATGCTGCCTAGCACCAATGCAGGCACTCTTGCACCATGGAGCAAGAGTGCCTGCATTGTAAGCAGGGTTGTTTTTGTGCAGGAAGGGAAACCCTCCTGCACAAAAACAATCCTCTGAGGCATTCTCCTCTTTCTAAGTGTGTTGCAGAATGCAGCACATACAGAAAGGGGAAAGTCTTGGAGAAATAAAGTTATTTCACCTCATTGCACCTCCCCTGGGGATGTGTGGCAGTTTTGGCACATTCCCATGTCTACCAGTAATGGTAAATCTAGAATTCATCAAAATCCACAGGTGGTGCGTAAGAACACCCTCACACCACCCATAGAATACCTCACTGGGGCTTAGTAACGCAATGCAGTGATTTGCGTGTCATTAAGTTACTCCAGATTAATCAAGCCACTGAGGGCCACGCAAGGTTGCCATGTGTGGCTTGATAAATTGCACTTAAGGATTGCATCGCACTTACGCCCCTTTGCGTGGTGCAAAATCAACGCTATCCTTTGATAAATATGTCCCTTAATGTCAGAGTCAAAATTATGTGAAATGGAGGCAGAGGTTCAAAAGTTGTCTTCTTATCAATATGTTGTTGCAAGGGTGCAGTTCATAATCACAGGACAATTCCAGTGCAGAAATGTTAAGCCATCTATTCCAGCACTAGAACTGATACCCCAGTGAATTGTAGGAGAAACAAGTGCATGGCCCTGGGGATAAGCAACAGGACCAAATCATGAAAGACAGGAAACTTATGGTGTCAGTGCGCTTTATAAGTTTAGCTTAACATTAACATTAACATTTCCACTGATCTACTGGAAATTTGGAAGCACAACCAGATCATACAGCTAGTCATTGTTGGTGGCCACAGGGCAAGCAGGAGCTACTGGGCCACAGCCTTAGGGGGTTGAGATAGTTTGTCTCCAAAGTCCTGTGGGCCATTCTACTATGGCTCTGCAAGCTGGGCCAAGTACAACCACTTCAGTACTTGACCATCAGTGGTAGCAATGGTGAGTATTCACAGGCAGTCGCGGTTGTTCCCATGAATCAGTAGTGGGGCGGAGAGGAGGGATGGGGGAAAAGGGGGGAGAACATTTTTCTTTTTTAAATATCACTTACCTGCCGGCCGGCGTCTCTCTTCCGTGCTCTTCCTGGCTTCTGCTGGAACAGAATATGTCTCCTTACAACGCGTGCGAAAACATTGCATGCCATTACAATGCGGTCATTACAACAACAATGTTGTTACCACGCAAAGCAGTACATCGCAAGTCATTACAACAACTTGCTGTAGGGGGCACGCTGGACTTAGGAATAGTATTATTCACTATTCCTACTCCAGTTTCTGCAACAGGAGGGAAGGCGTTGGATTGTAAATCCAACACCAGCGCGTCCCCTACAGCAAGTCATTGTAATGACTTGCGATGAACTTTTACGCATGGTAACAATGTGGTCGTTGTAACAACGCAATGTAAAGGTTCTGCATTGTGTAGACAGAATTGTAATCACTGTTTCCCGTTGGAACAGGAAGCACAATAGATTCCCCTAAGCCAATCACAATGCTCCAATGCAGTGCTGTGATTGGTAAGCATCCATGCTTCACTGAGCCAATCACAATGCTGCAATGCAGCGCAGTGATTCATGTGAGCGCCGTGGTTCGGCACTCAGATGGGGAATGGAAGCCTGAGCATGTTCTCCACCCAAGCTGTAATGTAGCATGGGTGGAGAACACGCAAAGTGTGCATGAATGTTTGACCTGGCCCCAGAGGGCAGGCCAAACATTCATGCGCACTTAGAAGGGTGCCACCATTCCTCCCCCTTGAGCAGCCAAGCCCGTCCCACAAACTGCCCAGGACAGAAAAATAAAATGATAATTACATCTCGTAATTATCATTTTATTTTTCCTTCTTTGCCATGCTAAAAGGCAGTGGGGCGATGCTCCTCTGCCTTAGCAGTGGAGCATCCCCTGGTCACATGCTTCTCAGAAAGGTGGTGTGGTGAATAACTGACAGAATATCGAAGGTCAGAATATCGACCTACAGAAATATCGAAGTCAAGAATATCGACATCCTATCTACATTATGGTAAGTACAAAAATATAGAAAAAAATATAGATGTCAAAAATATCGTTGTCAAAAATATCGTTTTTTATTTAAGTTAAAAAAATAATGTAAAATAAAGTTAATAATACATATTATTGAAATAAACATAGTTACAAATATTTCAAAATGTTTAAAAATTATAAGTAATATATATATATAAGGTAAAAATTAATTAAACATATACACCGAATATATATTATATGTACTTAATATTTTTTAATATTTCATTTAATAACTTATAAATTGTTTAAAATATCTTATAAATCATACATACATCTATACACATAAAACAATAATATAAATGCAAATGTAATAAATATATATAACAAATTAAAAAAATTAAAACAATTTTTAATATTTTTAAAATTAATGATATACTACATTAACTAAAATAATACCAAAAATATTAGATAGCGGAGGGAATCAAATTACTATTCCAACTCCAAACAGTGCAACAGTAGGGAAAGTGTTGGATAGCGTAAGGATAAAAATTACTATTCCAACTCCAAAGTGTTGAACAGGAGGGAAAGTGTTGGATAGCGTAGGGGTTAAAATTACTATTCCGACTCCAGGGAGAGCAACAGTAGGGGAAGTATTGGATAGCGTAGGGGTAAAAATTTATATTCCCACTCCAGTGAGTGCAACAGTAGGTAAAGTGTTGGATAACGAAGGGATTAAAATTACTATTCCCACTCCAGTGAGTGCAACAGTAGGGAAAGTGTTGGATAGCGTAGGGGTAAAAATAATTATTCCCACTCCAGGGACTGCAACAGTAGGAACAGTGTTGGATAGCGTACGGGTAAAAATTACTATTCCCACTCCAGTGAGTGCAACAGTAGGGAAAATGTTGGATAGCATAGGGGTTAAAATTACTATTCCAACTCTAGTGAGTGTAACAGTGTAGAAAATGTAGGATAGCGTAGGGGTTAAATTAACATACTTATTAATTAGATAATTTTTGTAAAATAAATAACATATTAATAATTACTTAACAAAAAAATTAATAATAAAGAATAATACAATTAAATGAATATTTACTTAAATAACATTAAATTACTTCCCACCCTATTCCCCCATAAACACACAACCCGGTACACATAAAAACAACACAATTAATGTAATTATCAATTAATCAATTAATACAAATTAATTACCAATTAATAATAAATGCACAATGAATTAACTAACAATAACAATACATAAAAAATAATACACAATGTATTATAATTAATATAATGATACATGAATCAATTATTAAAAAATAATTAACAATTAATAATTAACAATAAAATAATAATCAATAACAATAAATAAAAACATATTAATTAATTAATTGTAATACATTACTTCCCATCCTATTCTCCTATCAATTAATCAATTAATATTTTTTTACCAATTAATAATTCATTAACAATAAATTATTTAACAATAACAATAAATAAAAACATAGTAATCAATTCATTATAATTAAATTACTTACCACCCTATTACCCTATAAACCCACAACCCGCTCTGATACTAAAATGCAAAATTTACATTAAATAAAATTACTAATGTCTAAACATTTAATACATATATTTTAAAATAATAAAAATACATTAAAATAATGTTAAACATACATATAAAATACATCCTAAAATACATAACACTAATATAAATATTGATATTATTAACAACTATATTTTTGCTAACGGCATTACTTACTTCGATATTACTTACTTCGATATTACTTGCTTCGATATAAAAAAAACGATATTACTTACCTTAAGGTCGATATTCTGGTCACCAATATTCTAGACATCGATATTCTGTCCCTACGATATAAAAAAATCGATATTAGTGTAGGTCGATCTTAAAAAAATGATATTTTGACTGTGCACCGATGTGGTGGGGTTCAAGCGCAGAGCTCAACAATCACAATACAGCGCAACAAATGAATGTTCAACCCAGGGCTTATCTCTCAAAAAATAAAGTACTTTGATGCATGCTAGAATGTAATATTACACACTAACCCAACTAAATACAATTTAGTGTACCTGGGCGTATTCAGTGAGCAGCTATCCACTCCCAGAAACTCCAAGAAACTGAATATGAATCTCAACAGACCGGCATGCATGGTATATTCCTTGCAGTTTTTTTTAAATGGAGTAATTTCAGAGATGTGTTGATCAGCAGCGGCCCGTTGAGGGAGTTACGGTGAGGCAGGGAGGCGGGGAGGGGCGAGGTGGATGGTGCTAAAAACCGGCATATGGATAATTGTATGTAAGTAAACAATTTAATTAATAAAACGAATTTCGTAGCGCGCACAGCATCGCATTTTGCGATGCAAGGCGCGCTACCAAATTCGTTTTATTAATTAAATTGTTTACTTACCTGCAATTATCCATGTGCCGGTTTTTAGCACCCTCCACCCTGCCCCTCCCCCTCCCCGCCTCCCTGCCCCACCGTAACTCCCTCCACGGGCCGTGGCTGGTGTTGATGGAACAATATGACACAAAAGGCTAAATCCAGGAATAGAATACACAACACTGACAATAAAAGACATTCTGAAGAGAACGAGGTAAAACAGAGGTTCAGTCTTCCATCCTTTTGAGATTGGTAAATTGAGTGTCTTTAATTGAGTTACAATGACATTTGTCATATACAGCACTCAGAAACAACACAATTTCTATAAAAACATAATAGTAAAAATGGAAAACTCGGAGCCTTAATATTAATATAATTGTGTTACACTTGTGCTGTTTCTAAGTGTTGTTTTAAGACTGTATTTATCGATAAAATCAAAAAAATTGCAACTGGAGCCTTAATAATAATAATGATTTTTACAGATAAATACATTCTGAAAAACAATGCGTTTCCTGTCTGTATTTATTTTTAAAAGCAGAAAAATACATAAAACTGTACTTCTTGTAAGTGACGGTCCACGCTGTTACTTTCTGAATTCCAGGACAACAGCTAGGCGGCAGATAGAAGCGTGGGAAGGTAAAACAAGCATTGAAAATGCAATAGGTCTCGCAATAGAAGAGTTTGACATTTTTCGTTTTGCAAATGGATGAGTGGTGTTGCGTGGATGAGTGGCGTTGCGTGGATGAGTGGCGTTGCGTGGATGAGTGGCGTGTGTGAGTGGCGTTGCGTGTGTGAGTGGCGTTGCGTGTGTGAGTGGCGTAGCGTGTGTGAGTGGCGTTGCGTGTGTGAGTGGCGTTGTGTGTGTGAGTGGCGTTGCGTGTGTGAGTGGCGTTGCGTGCGTGAGTGGCGTTGCGTTGATGAGTGGGGTTGGAATGCAATAGGTCTTGCATTAGAAAAGTTGTAGTTATTGGTCTTGTAAATGACATAATTTATTTATTATTTCGTTGTTAAAATTGCTAAATTGATGGCTTTGTCATTTACAATGCCAATAGTTATAACTTTCGCAAATGTGACACCTATAGCATTTGGAATGCAACATGTTTTGTATTTACGTGACTTATATGGCAGCTCTGGTCGTTATGCTACATCTCTAGATATTTTTATCTTCCGCAAATGTGACACCTATTGTAACACAATATGTGTTGTGAGGGTGAGTGAGGGTGAGGGGTTGAGGGTGAGGTGTTGAGGGTGAGGGGTTGAGGGTGAGTGAGGGTGAGGGTGAGTGAGGGTGAGGGGTTGAGGGTGAGGGGTTGAGGGTGAGTGAGGGTGAGGGTGAGGTGTTGAGGGTGAGTGAGGGTGAGGAGTTGAGGGTGAGTGAGGGTGAGGGTGAGTGAGTGTGAGGTGTTGAGGGTGAGTGAGGGTGAGTGAGGGTGAGGGGTTGAGGGTGAGTGAGGGTGAGGGTGAGGCTGAGGGGTTGAGGGTGAGTGAGGGTGAGTGAGAGTGAGGGTGAGTGAGGGGTTGAGGGTGAACGGTTGAGGGTGAGTGAGGGTGAGGGTGAGGGGTTGAGGGTGAGTGAGGGTGAGGGGTTGAGGGTGACTGAGGGTGAGGCGTTGAGGGTGAGTGAGGGTGAGGGTGAGTGAGGGTGAGGGTGAGTGAGGGTGAGTGAGGGTGAGGGTGAGTGAGGGTGAGTGAGGGTGAGGGTGAGTGAGGGTGAGTGAGGGTGAGTGAGGGTGAGGGGTTGAGGGTGAGTGAGGGTGAGGGGTTGAGGGTGAGTGAGGGTGAGGGGTTGAGGGTGAGTGAGGATGAGGGGTTGAGGGTGAGTGAGGGTGAGGGTGATTGAGGGTAAGGGGTTGAGGGTGAGTGAGTGAGGGTGAGGGTGAGGTGTTGAGGGTGAGTGAGGGTGAGGTGTTGAGGGTGAGTGAGGGTGAGGGTGAGTGTGGGTGAGGGTGAGTGAGGGTGAGGGTGAGTGAGGGTGAGTGAGGGTGAGGGTGAGTGAGGGTGAGTGAGGGTGGGGGTGAGTGAGGGTGAGTGAGTGAGGGTGAGTGAGGGTGAGGGGTTGAGGATGGGTGAGGGGTTGAGGGTGAGTGAGGGTGAGGGGTTGAGGGTGAGAGGGTGAAGGTGAGGGTGAGTGAGGGTGAGGGTGAGGGGTTGAGGGTGAGTGAGGATGAGGGTGATTGAGGGTGAGGGGTTGAGGGTGAGTGAGGGTGAGGGTGAGTGAGGGTGAGGGTGATTGAGGGTGAGTGAGGGTGAGGGTGAGGGGTTGAGGGTGAGTGAGGGTGACTGAGGGTGAGTGAGAGTGAGGGTGAGTGAGGTGTTGAGGGTGAGGGGTTGAGGGTGAGTGAGGGGGAGGGTGAGGGGTTGAGGGTGAGTGAGGGTGAGGGGTTGAGGGTGAGTGAGGGTGGGTGAGGGTGAGTGAGGGTGAGTGAGGGTGAGGGGTTGAGGGTGAGTGAGGGTGAGTGAGGGTGAGTGAGGGTGAGGGGTTGAGGGTGAGTGAGGGTGAGGGGTAGAGGGTGAGGGTGAGGGGTTGAGGGTGAGTGAGGGTGAGGGTGAGGGTGGGTGAGGGTGGGTGAGGGTGAGGGGTTGAGGGTGAGTGAGGGTGAGGGTGAGTGAGGGTGAGGGGTTTAGGCTGAGTGAGGGTGAGTGAGAGTGAGGGTGAGTGAGGGGTTGAGGGTGAGGCGTTGAGGGTGGGTGAGGGTGAGGGATTGAGGGTGAGTGAGGGTGAGGGTTGAGGGAGGGTGAGGGTGAGTGAGGGTGAGGGTGAGTGAGGGTGAGGGGTTGAGGGTGAGTGAGGGTGAGGGTGAGTGAGGGTGAGTGAGGGTGAGTGAGGGTGAGGGTGAGTGAGGGTGAGTGAGGGTGAGTGAGGGTGAGGGTGAGTGAGGGTGAGTGAGGGTGAGGGTGAGTGAGGGTGAGGGTGAGTGAGGGTGAGTGAGGGTGAGGGTGAGTGAGGGTGAGTGAGGGTGAGTGAGGGTGAGGGTTTGAGGGTGAGTGAGGGTGAGGGTGAGTGAGTGTGAGTGAGGGTGAGGGTGAGTGAGGATGAGGGGTTGAGGGTGAGTGAGGGTGAGGCGTTGAGGGTGAGTGAGGGTGAGTGAGGGTGAGGGGTTGAGGGTGAGGTGTTGAGGGTGATATATTTTTTTTATTTAAATGTCGGACGCAACGCGCCACCTTAACGCTACCAACATTTAATAGGTTAGCGTTGTAGTTTTTTTTTTTTTTTCCTATCGTTACGTATTATTTTTGATTGACATTTTTTTTAGCCAATCGGAGCGCTACGTTTTTGACGTCGCGTTCCGATTTGTATACGTAATCGCTGGAATTCTCCAGAACATCGAGAATCGTGGGATGCGGAAGGCGTGTTCCTGTTCGTGTGCTGTTGGTGCGTCGTATGATAGGTAAGAGATTTCCTCTAAGTGTTTTTTTAATCTAATTTAAAGTAGTATTGATAGTATGCATAAATTAGTTAATAATTATGAGTGTATTTATATAAATAGTGACATATTTTGTTAGCGATTGTAATTATTTTAGTTATTTATGTAATTTATATGTAAGTGTTTTTATTTACTATCTATAGTATGTTTAAGTTAACGAATGAATAGGAGTGTATTTTTAATAATGTTGACATTGTATTTTTTTGTTTGTAATATTTCGAAATGAATATTATGTAATGTAATTAAAGTCTTGTTTTTATTCTTCGATATGTAATGTATTTATTTTCTTAAAGTGTTATGTAATGTATTATTAGCAGTTGTTTGTTATTTGACGTACAAGAGCTGTTCTTTGAGTTTCTAAGTACTCTTTTCGCCATGAATATTATACACTTCAAAAGTATTAATTGTATTACGCGTTGTTTTGTGAAGCTAAGAGACATATGTAATGTTTATTGATGCTGTTAGCGCTGAATCCAAGTTGCGTAATATGTTTTTTATATTTGATGTAATTCCGTGTGATGAACTGCTATTGTTATATGCGTACGGCTTTTTGTGTAACTCTTGACCATTGTGTTTAATCCGTCCCATTCCCCGGATGAATAGTGCTTGTTTATTACCCCAATTAAAAATTGGCTGTTTCACTTTTGTGTTTGTACATCCTCGTCCTCGCTTCCTGCCACATATTTTTCTTTGTTTTGTTGGTGTAATATTGTAGGAATGACTTTTGCTTTTTGGCCTGAAGCCTGATCAACATCCTTGCATGCTGTAGCTCAGTTTGGGAAGTATATTTTGTGTGTAACGTATCGGATGCAGTACTCCGTAGACCCCCTTTTTTTTCCGTCCTAAAAGTTGTTTATGTTTATGAAAATGGCATAACATTCATTAATTTGCAGAGTGGGTGAATGATGCAGAGTGGGGGAATGATGCAGAGTGGGTGAATGATGCAGAGTGGGTGAATGATGCAGAGTGGGTGAATGATGCAGAGTGGGTGAATATTCGATTTGTTGTTTCCTATTATTTTTATTGGCATAGTAGTGTCTTTGTTTTGCAACGAAGGATGTTTATTTTGATTTGTCGGCTCTTTATGTATGTAATGCATTGTATCCTATTGTTCAGATCTAATTTTTAAAATGTATGTATTTTGTTACTAGTTGTGTTAATAATTAGAGCAGTGTTTTTTGGTGTAATTGTGTAGTATGTTGTATATCTGCGTGAATAATTTATATTGTTTCATCTCTACTTTCTGTTATTGCAGTTATTATTAAACGTATGTTTGTATAGCTTTTTAATTTGATGTGTATGTAAATTTCGTGCTGTTGTTTGTGATACTTCCTCTTCGTTAATAATCAATGCAATGTCTCCGCTTTGTGTTACGATGTATTTTTAAAGCAATATTGTCTTGTTATATATGCTTTCTCCATGTTGCTATCAGAATTGTGACTTATGTCCACATTACTGTAGAGTAGCGAAATTTTTATTTTGTATATTTGCGCTAATTTCGTGTGACTAAAAGCTCGTGTTATATGCGTACTGTTTTTTGTGTAACTCTTGACAATTGTGTTTAATCCGTCCCATTCCCCGGCTGAATAATGCTTATTTATTCCCCCCCAAAAAAGTAGGCTGTTTCACATTTGTGTTTGTACATCCTCGTCCTCGCTTCCTGACAGATATTTCTTCGTTCTTTTGTTGGTGTTATTTTGTCCGAATAATTTTTGTTTGGTGACCTGAAGCCTGATAAACATCATTGCATGCTGTAGCTCACATTTGGGAAGTAGATTTTGTGTGTAACGTATCTGATGCACCACTCCGTTGACCCCCTTTGTTTTTAATTGCGTGCTAAAATTTGTTTATGTCTCAGAAAATGGCATAAAACTTATCTATCTGTTAAATGCACAATTGTTTTTTTTAATAGGGTGGAATAGGAGGCTATTTTTTGAGTATTTACTTATATTGTGTTTTGTTTAGTTTTATTTGATTGTTTATTTGGCTGGTGCATTAGGATGGCGTATTTTTCCTTTGGTTTTTTATTTTCTAGGATGTCTTTCTGTTGCGTATCTTGAGGGTGTATTTGTAGGGTGAATTAGGCTGTTAGTTTATTAGGGTGAATTAGGACTCAGGATTTCTATCTTGGAGTTAGAGTGTGGATTAGGATGGTTTATTTCTATTCTTCCTTTTGTTGTTGTATGTGTGTGTGTGTGTGTGTGTGTGAGGGTGAGTGAGGGTGTGTGAAGCTGAGGGTGTGTGACGGTGTGTGAGGGTGTGTGAGCGTCAGTGAGTGTGTTTGCTGCATGTCTGATGCTTGTGGATGTCTGTTGCTTGTGGATGTCTGTTGCTTGTGTATGTGTGCAGCTTGTGTTGCTTGTGGATGTCTGCTGCTTGTGATGCTTGTGGATGTCTGACGCTTGTGGATGGGTGAGTGGGTGAAAGGTACAGAGTGGGTGAAAGGTACAGAGTGGGTGAAAGGTACAGAGTTGTTGAAAGGTACAGAGTGGGCAAAAGGTACAGAGTGGATGAAAGGTACAGAGTGGATGAAAGGTACAGAGTGGGTGAAAGGTACAGAGTTGTTGAAAGGTACAGAGTGGGCGAAAGGTACAGAGTGGGCGAAAGGTACAGAGTGGGTGAAAGGTACAGAGTGTGTGAAAGGTACAGAGTGTGTGAAAGGTACAGAGTGTGTGAAAGGTACAGAGTGTGCGAAAGGTACAGTGTGTGTGAAAGGTACGGAGTGGGTGAAAGGTACAGAGTGGGCGAAAGGTACGGAGTGGGTGAAAGGTACAGATGCGGTGAAAGGTACAACGTGGGTGAAAGGTACATAGTGGGTGAAAGGTACAGAGTCGGTGAAAGGTACAGATTGGGTGAAAGGTACAGAGTGGGTCAAAGGTACAGAGTGGGTCAAAGGTACAGAGTGTGTGAAAGGTACAGTGTGAATGAAAGGTACGGAGTTGGTGAAAGGTACAGAGTGGGTGAAAAGTGCAGAGTGGGTGAAAGGTACAGAGTGGGTGAAAGGTACAGAGTGGGTGAAAGGTACGGAGTGGGTGAAAGGTACAGAGTGGGTGAAAAGTACAGAGTGGGTGAAAGGTACAGAGTGTGTGAAAGGTACAGAGTGGCTGAAAGGTACAGAGTGGCTGAAAGGTACAGAGTGGGTGAAAGATACAGAGTGGGTGAAAGGTACAGAGTGGGTGAAAGGTACAGAGTGGGTGAAAGATGCAGAGTGGGTGAAAGATGCAGAGTGGGTGAAAGTTACAGAGTGGGTGAAAGGTACAGAGTGGGTGAAAGGTACTGAGGGGGTGAAAGGTACAGAGTGTGCGAAAGGTACAGAGTGGGTGAAAGTTACAGAGTGGGTGAAAGGTACAGAGTGGGTGAAAGGTACAGAGTGTGAGAAAGGTACAGAGTGTGCAAAAGGTACAGAGTGGGTGAAAGGTACAGAGTGGGTGAAAGGTACAGAGTGGGTGAAAGGTACAGAGTGGGTGAAAGGTAAAGAGTGGGTGAAAGATACAGAGTGGGTGAAAGGTACAGAGTGGGTGAAAGGTACAGAGTGTGTGAAAGATACAGAGTGTGCGAAATGTACAGAGTGGGCGAAAGGTACAGAGTGGTTGAGGGTGGGTGAGGGTGAGGGTGGAGATGAAAAGAAAGAGCGAAGGTATCTGTAAGCTGAGAGATGTGGCATAACAGAACGCTTGGTAGTGCAGGCACTGCTGCTCGGGGTATCTGTGAGATTTGTGTAAGTAAATGGAGAGGGAGGGAGAGAGTTGGAAGAGAGAGTGAAAGAGGCAGAAACGTTGATCGGAAAAGAAAGAGCGAAGGTATCTGTAAGGTGAGAGATGTGGCATAACAGAACGCTCGCTAGTGCGGGCACTGCTGCTCGGGGTATCTGCGCGATTTGTGTAAGTAAATGGAGAGGGAGGGAGAGAGTTGGAAGAGAGAGTGAAAGAGGCAGAAACTTGGAGATGAAAAAAAAGTGCGAAGGGTTCTGTAAGCTGAGAGATGTGGCATAACAGAACGCTCGTTAGTGCGGGCACTGCTGCTTGGGGTATCGGCGAGATTTGTGTAAGTAAAGGTAGAGGGAGGGAGAGAGTTGGAAGAGCGAGTGAAATTAGCAGAAACGTGGAGAGGAAAAGAGAGAGCGAAGGGATCTGTAAGCTGAGAGATGTGGCATAACAGAACGCTCGGTATTGTGGGCACTGCTGCTCGGGGTATCACCAAGATTTGTGTAAGTAAATGCAGATGGAGGGAGAGAGTTGGAAGAGAGAGTGAAATAGGCAGAAACGTGGAGAGTAAAAGAAAGAGCGAAGGAATCTGTAAGCTGAGAGATGTGGCATAACAGAAGGCTTGGTAGTGCGGGCACTGCTGCTTGGGGTATCTGCGAGATTTGTGTAAGTAAATGGAGAGGGGGGAGAGAGTTGGAAGAGAGAGTGAAAGAGGCAGAAACGTTGAGAGGAAAAGAAAGAGCGAAGGAATCTGTAAGCTGAGAGATGTGGCATAACAGAACGCTTGGTAGTGCTGGCACTGCTGCTCGTGGTATCTGCGAGATTTGTGTAAGTAAATGGAGAGGGAGGGAGAGATTTGGAAGAGAGAGTTAAAGAGGCAGAAACGTGGAGAGGAATAGAAAGAGCAAAGGAATCTGTAAGCTGAGAGATGTGGCATAACAGAACGCTCGGTAGTGCGGGCACTGCTGCTTGGGGTATCTGTGGGCTTTTTGTAAGTAAAGGTAGAGGGAGGGAGAGAGTTGGAAGAGCGAGTGAAATTTGCAGAAACATGGAGAGGAAAAGAGAGAGCGAAGGGATCTGTAAGCTGAGAGATGTGGCATAACAGAACGCTCGGTATTGTGGGCACTGCTGCTCGGGGTATCACCAAGATTTGTGTAAGTAAATGGAGAGGGGGGAGAGAGTTGGAAGAGAGAGTGAAAGAGGCAGAAACGTTGAGAGGAAAAGAAAGAGCGAAGGGATCTGTAAGCTGAGAGATGTGGCATAACAGAACGCTCGCTAGTGTGGGCACTGCTGCTCGGGGTATCGGCGAGATTTGTGTAAGTAAATGCAGATGGAGGGAGAGAGTTGGAAGAGAGAGTGAAATAGGCAGAAACGTGGAGAGTAAAAGAAAGAGCGAAGGAATCTCTAAGCTGAGAGATGTGGCATAACAGAAGGCTTGGTAGTGCGGGCACTGCTGCTTGGGGTATCTGCGAGATTTGTGTAAGTAAATGGAGAGGGGGGAGAGAGTTGGAAGAGAGAGTGAAAGAGGCAGAAACGTTGAGAGGAAAAGAAAGAGCGAAGGAATCTGTAAGCTGAGAGATGTGGCATAACAGAACGCTTGGTAGTGCTGGCACTGCTGCTCGTGGTATCTGCGAGATTTGTGTAAGTAAATGGAGAGGGAGGGAGAGATTTGGAAGAGAGAGTTAAAGAGGCAGAAACGTGGAGAGGAATAGAAAGAGCAAAGGAATCTGTAAGCTGAGAGATGTGGCATAACAGAACGCTCGGTAGTGCGGGCACTGCTGCTTGGGGTATCTGCGGGCTTTTTGTAAGTAAAGGTAGAGGGAGGGAGAGAGTTGGAAGAGCGAGTGAAATTAGCAGAAACATGGAGAGGAAAAGAGAGAGCGAAGGGATCTGTAAGCTGAGAGATGTGGCATAACAGAACGCTCGGTATTGTGGGCACTGCTGCTCGGGGTATCACCAAGATTTGTGTAAGTAAATGGAGATGGAGGGAGAGAGTTGGAAGAGAGAGTGAAAGAGGCAGAAACGTGGAGAGTAAAAGAAAGAGCGAAGGAATCTGTAAGCTGAGAGATGTGGCATAACAGAAGGCTTGGTAGTGCGGGCACTGCTGCTTGGGGTATCTGCGAGATTTGTGTAAGTAAATGGAGAGGGGGGAGAGAGTTGGAAGAGAGAGTGAAAGAGGCAGAAACGTTGAGAGGAAAAGAAAGAGCGAAGGGATCTGTAAGCTGAGAGATGTGGCATAACAGAACGCTCGCTAGTGTGGGCACTGCTGCTCGGGGTATCGGCGAGATTTGTGTAAGTAATTGGAGAGGGAGGGAGAGAGTTGGAAGAGAGAGTGAAAGAGGCAGAAACGTGGAGAGGAATAGAAAGAGAGAAGGGATCTGTAATCTGAGAGATGTGGCATAACAGAACGCTCGGTAGTGCGGGCACTGCTGCTTGGGGTATCTGCGGGCTTTGTGTAAGTAAAGGTAGAGGGAGGGAGAGAGTTGGAAGAGCGAGTGAAATTAGCAGAAACGTGGAGAGGAAAAGAGAGAGCGAAGGGATCTGTAAGCTGAGAGATGTGGCATAACAGAACGCTTGGTATTGTGGGCACTGCTGCTCGGGGTATCACCAAGATTTGTGTAAGTAAATGCAGATGGAGGGAGAGAGTTGGAAGAGAGAGTGAAATAGGCAGAAACGTGGAGAGTAAAAGAAAGAGCGAAGGAATCTGTAAGCTGAGAGATGTGGCATAACAGAAGGCTTGGTAGTGCGGGCACTGCTGCTTGGGGTATCTGCGAGATTTGTGTAAGTAAATGGAGAGGGGGGAGAGAGTTGGAAGAGAGAGTGAAAGAGGCAGAAACGTTGAGAGGAAAAGAAAGAGCGAAGGAATCTGTAAGCTGAGAGATGTGGCATAACAGAACGCTTGGTAGTGCTGGCACTGCTGCTCGTGGTATCTGCGAGATTTGTGTAAGTAAATGGAGAGGGAGGGAGAGATTTGGAAGAGAGAGTTAAAGAGGCAGAAACGTGGAGAGGAATAGAAAGAGCAAAGGAATCTGTAAGCTGAGAGATGTGGCATAACAGAACGCTCGGTAGTGCGGGCACTGCTGCTTGGGGTATCTGCGGGCTTTTTGTAAGTAAAGGTAGAGGGAGGGAGAGAGTTGGAAGAGCGAGTGAAATTTGCAGAAACATGGAGAGGAAAAGAGAGAGCGAAGGGATCTGTAAGCTGAGAGATGTGGCATAACAGAATGCTCGGTATTGTGGGCACTGCTGCTCGGGGTATCACCAAGATTTGTGTAAGTAAATGGAGATGGAGGGAGAGAGTTGGAAGAGAGAGTGAAAGAGGCAGAAACGTGGAGAGTAAAAGAAAGAGCGAAGGAATCTGTAAGCTGAGAGATGTGGCATAACAGAGGGCTTGGTAGTGCGGGCACTGCTGCTTGGGGTATCTGCGAGATTTGTGTAAGTAAATGGAGAGGGGGGAGAGAGTTGGAAGAGAGAGTGAAAGAGGCAGAAACGTTGAGAGGAAAAGAAAGAGCGAAGGGATCTGTAAGCTGAGAGATGTGGCATAACAGAACGCTCGCTAGTGTGGGCACTGCTGCTCGGGGTATCGGCGAGATTTGTGTAAGTAATTGGAGAGGGAGGGAGAGAGTTGGAAGAGAGAGTGAAAGAGGCAGAAACGTGGAGAGGAATAGAAAGAGAGAAGGGATCTGTAATCTGAGAGATGTGGCATAACAGAACGCTCGGTAGTGCGGGCACTGCTGCTTGGGGTATCTGCGGGCTTTGTGTAAGTAAAGGTAGAGGGAGGGAGAGAGTTGGAAGAGCGAGTGAAATTAGCAGAAACGTGGAGAGGAAAAGAGAGAGCGAAGGGATCTGTAAGCTGAGAGATGTGGCATAACAGAACGCTCGGTATTGTGGGCACTGCTGCTCGGGGTATCACCAAGATTTGTGTAAGTAAATGCAGATGGAGGGAGAGAGTTGGAAGAGAGAGTGAAATAGGCAGAAACGTGGAGAGTAAAAGAAAGAGCGAAGGAATCTGTAAGCTGAGAGATGTGGCATAACAGAAGGCTTGGTAGTGCGGGCACTGCTGCTTGGGGTATCTGCGAGATTTGTGTAAGTAAATGGAGAGGGGGAGAGAGTTGGAAGAGAGAGTGAAAGAGGCAGAAACGTTGAGAGGAAAAGAAAGAGCGAAGGAATCTGTAAGCTGAGAGATGTGGCATAACAGAACGCTTGGTAGTGCTGGCACTGCTGCTCGTGGTATCTGCGAGATTTGTGTAAGTAAATGGAGAGGGAGGGAGAGATTTGGAAGAGAGAGTTAAAGAGGCAGAAACGTGGAGAGGAATAGAAAGAGCAAAGGAATCTGTAAGCTGAGAGATGTGGCATAACAGAACGCTCGGTAGTGCGGGCACTGCTGCTTGGGGTATCTGCGGGCTTTTTGTAAGTAAAGGTAGAGGGAGGGAGAGATTTGGAAGAGCGAGTGAAATTAGCAGAAACATGGAGAGGAAAAGAGAGAGCGAAGGGATCTGTAAGCTGAGAGATGTGGCATAACAGAACGCTCGGTATTGTGGGCACTGCTGCTCGGGGTATCACCAAGATTTGTGTAAGTAAATGGAGATGGAGGGAGAGAGTTGGAAGAGAGAGTGAAAGAGGCAGAAACGTGGAGAGTAAAAGAAAGAGCGAAGGAATCTGTAAGCTGAGAGATGTGGCATAACAGAAGGCTTGGTAGTGCGGGCACTGCTGCTTGGGGTATCTGCGAGATTTGTGTAAGTAAATGGAGAGGGGGGAGAGAGTTGGAAGAGAGAGTGAAAGAGGCAGAAACGTTGAGAGGAAAAGAAAGAGCGAAGGGATCTGTAAGCTGAGAGATGTGGCATAACAGAACGCTCGCTAGTGTGGGCACTGCTGCTCCGGGTATCGGCGAGATTTGTGTAAGTAATTGGAGAGGGAGGGAGAGAGTTGGAAGAGAGAGTGAAAGAGGCAGAAACGTGGAGAGGAATAGAAAGAGAGAAGGGATCTGTAATCTGAGAGATGTGGCATAACAGAACGCTCGCTAGTGCGGGCACTGCTGCTCGGGGTATCGGCGAGATTTGTGTAAGTAATTGGAGAGGGAGGGAGAGAGTTGGAAGAGAGTGAAATTTGCAGAAACGTGGAGAGGAATAGAAAGAGCGAAGGGATCTGTAACGTGAGAGATGTGGCATAACAGAACGCTCGGTAGTGCGGGCACTGCTGCTCGGGGTATCTGCGAGATTTGTGTAAGTAAATGAAGAGGGACGCTTGTGGATGTCTGATGAAAGGTACAGAGTGGGTGAAAGGTGCAGAGTGGGTGAAAGAAGCAGAGTGGGTGAATGAAGCAGAGTGGGTGACTGAAGCATAGTGGGTGACTGAAGCAGAGTGGGTGACTGAAGCTGAGTGGGTGACTGAAGCAGAGTGGGTGACTGAAGCAGAGTGGGTGACTGAAGCAGAGTGGGTGACTGAAGCAGAGTGGGTGAATATATATGTCTGATGCTTGTGGATGTCTGATGCTTGCATGTCTGCTGGGGTTCAGGGTCAGTACAAGTCAAGCTCTAAGTTAGTGTGTGTCAGAACTGGTTGCCTCGGTGCCAACGAAGTCTGTTGCGAGGCGTGGGGGGCAGCCTTTGATGTGCGAGAGAGCTGCAGTGAAAGAAGTAAACAGCAGGCATGTAATTAGGGGGGAGGAGAAGTCGCGCTGGGGTGAATACCTGAGGCCAAACTGCCCGCGGGAGGGAGGCTGATGGCTGTGATGTGGACGCGCGTCGTGAACTAGTGGGAGGGAAGACGCAGGGAAGGCAGAGAAGGGGAGGGGGGATGAATGCGACACGGCGGGCAGGGGAGAGGGTGAGCGGGGAGAGCGGCATGAGGGTGTGAAAGCAGCAGGGGCCTGGAGTGCGGCTAAGATAACTGAAGAAACGCGACACGGCAGGCAGGGGAGGGGGCGGAGCGGGGGTGTGGGAGGAGTGCGGCTGAGGGAAAATACATGCAAGCAGGCGGCTGGGGGCATGTGCACGCGCTTTTAAGCTCAATGCACATGCGCATTAAGCTTGAATTTCACGGGCACTGCAAGGAATCGCCACGATTCCTTGCAACTTGGTTAAAGACTGTTTAAGCCCCAATAGTCTCGCAAGCTCGATGCGCATGCGCATCGACAGGCGAGACCTAAAAATGATACGATTTCCTTAAATAAGAGCATATATTAACATAAATCTGTATTTATTGTTAATATTTGCTTGTGGGTGTAGTGTTTTGTTATATATGGCTGCTTCATTGTCTGAAATTCGACAGGCATCAACGTATGGGTACATATTTAGCAATAAATACCATGTTTAGCAAGTAAATAAATGTGGTAAAATAAATACAGACGGAAATGTTAATAAAAAAATATCGTAAATCCGGGAGTCCTAATTATTATTAAAATAGGACTATCAGCGTTGGGTTAGTTATTCTCCTCTGTAAAACGATTGTAACATGAGACCTGTAAGCAGTGTACAGTCATCTCTTAAGTTAGTTAAGCCATTAGAGATACTAACCTGAAATATAATGTTCACTTTAGTAATAAATGTGTGACTGTACATTTATTAGTACACTTCTTTCAAGTAAAATATTTTATAGCAGCACATTTTATTTTAGTAGCATGGTGTCTATATATTTTGTTTTATCTTTGTTTCAGTTTTAAAGCAAGGTAGAGGTATTTTTATTATAATTTCATAAATACAATACAACACTGTGCTACATAGGACTATCCTCAGTACAAACAATATGAATTCACTTGAAGAGAAGTCTTCAGGCAGTAGCCTCAATGATGAGTCGAGGTACTTAATGAATTGTTTCAGGTCAGTCTTGTCTGCCCTTTCATTTTTCCATGCTGTGTTTTGCACACAAGGTAACTGCCCGCTTTGTTACCCATAGGAACATAGAAATCAACAGTTTGCACGCGTGTGGATTAACAGAACTACCTTGTAACCAAACTTGAAACAATGGGAGAAAGGGATACCTGGCCTGAAGGCACACCAGAGACAAGCAGGTTACTCTCAGCTTTACAGAGACCACACAACGAACGTCACAGTATGTCTCGAAACACAAGCAGATATTGTTAGACCTGGCATCCTTGGCATGGCTTCCTCTGTCTTTTTCCCTCTACCTTATGTATTCTTGATCTTATGCTGGACATCGTTTTTGCTGGTTTATGTACTCTGGGCACTGCATGGATCTCCAGGGCATCCAGATTTCCACACATCGCACCTGTGTGACTGTGACAGGTTTCCCAACGCATCACCGGCAGGACAGAACCATCTTGGATTTCGATGCATCACTTCCCCCTACAGTCCGGATTCAATGAAACACTTCTCCTGCTTGCAGCAGAACCGACTCATCGCCTCCCTGTGGACTCAGGAACTGACGTATCACTATGTTTTCCAATGCAGCCCTCTGCTTCGGCTGTTTTGCCTTGTGGATTTTGACACATCTGAGGTACTTTGTGTAAAATCACAGCATCCATAGAGTTCTATAAACCGAGTTTCTTGAAACCTTTCAAAAATCATATTTTGAGTTGTGTATGCTGGATTTTTGCCACCTTTGTCTTGCTTGGTTTAGCTAAAGATACTTTATATTTCTAAACTGGTGTGGTGTCCATTTGTAGTGTTTCCTTGTGTTACTGTGTGTCTTATGTACAAATGCTTCACACAAAGCCTCTGAGATAGAACTGACTGCTTGTGCCAAGCTACCAAAGGGGTAAGCAGGGTCACCTTGGGTGTGTAATCCCCTTATCCTGACTAGAAGGAAGGGCCCCTACTTTGCAAGGGTGTACGCTGCTGTCAACTAGAGACCCCCATTCCTAACAGACATAATCAGACAAGGTTCCATTATGGAATGTCTGCTGGTGATTGTTAGGACGCAGTACTGGGTAAAAAGAACTGTTTTTTTTCTCCCCACTGGATGTCCCCTTTATGCAGTAGATGCATTAACTCACACGGCTGAACCATTGTAACAATTGTGCAAGACGAGTATTATTGCCCCTTGCGCAAGATTAGGGCCAGTGAGATGACGCAATATGGTGTGGCTCTCCTGCAGAATGTATACTTCCTTATCTAACATGGTCAGCGACTGGCTGCCGCCCCCCCCCCCAATCCGGCACCCAACACCCAGAAACATGAACATGAGGCCTGTTTATCTTTGGAAGGCGGGGGCTAGTCCCCCGGCCGTATTTATTAAGATATGAAATTAAAAAAGGTTTTAATTGCATGGTCAACAATTTATACAAAAATCAGCAGGACATTAGATACAATATCGTCAACAAGTTTGAGAGGCTAACCTTAACAAAAACTCTAATACATGTTGTTTCCTAACCGAATCTAACATCCTCATCTTGATTTCTGTACATTTCTGGCCATATGGCAAGGTCGCTAACCGGTGTCACGTCCTACAAGCTGCGCCTCACCTAGAGATATGCGCAGCCGTGCCCCGGTAATTGCCCGGTCTACGCCGTGAACTCCATTTACCCACTAAAGGAGGGCCCTTACTCTGCGCCATCCGGTGACGTCATGAGTATGCGCGTGCGGGGTGGCTACCAGCCTAAGGAAAGCGTGACTACTCCGACCCGCGCCCCTTTGAAGCATCAATTACCTTGCCCCTGGAGTTCTAGGAGTGGCCAATGGCCCCTCCCCCTGGGCGGGAACCTCCATAGGATGATGCCCGCCCCCTCAGACCTTAAAATTATGTGCTCACCGGTCATTACCTTACCGCATGCCCCATACCTAATAAATACGACGACCTATGGGAAAAAATTCTAAAGGACAACTACACTGGCTAATTAATAACACACATCAACGTAAAGCTACAAAGGGAAAAAAGGCCTAAACACAATTGGCATCAAAGCACTTTTACGCACAGTTCGCTAAAAAAGGGAAAAAATTCCTAAACAAAGTAACATCAGCAAAATATACAGTCCAGATAAAGTTCAATTACGCATGTAAGACATGTTAACAATACGCTAGCAAAATTACGCCTAAACCAGACTAGTGAAGCAACAACATTTTTTGTTCCAGGGATGGTGGGTGGGAAAACAAAGAAGCCCCGAGCGCGGGGCACAACGTGCTGTGGGGGAGCGTCCAGGGACAAGGGGGTCTCCCGGGCGCTCCCCGCCTCTTTATTCCCAAGGGGCCGGGCGGGGTGGCGACGCCCCCCCCGCCCAGCCCCTCCAGTAGCCCGCCCCCCCTGACCCGGACATCCTACACTGGTATCCGGGTCAGGGAGGCCGCCGGCCAATCGGTGGTGGGTCGCGCCCAAGGGCCCGCCCCACCCCGAGAGGCACAAAGGGGGGAAGGGGGGAAGCGGTCGCCGCGCCGCCATGCGGGCGGGGGGGCCGAGGGCCCCCCCTTTTCACATGGTCAGCGACTGGCTGCCGCCCCCCCCCAATCCGGCACCCAACACCCAGAAACATGAACATGAGGCCTGTTTATCTTTGGAAGGCGGGGGCTAGTCCCCCGGCCGTATTTATTAAGATATGAAATTAAAAAAGGTTTTAATTGCATGGTCAACAATTTATACAAAAATCAGCAGGACATTAGATACAATATCGTCAACAAGTTTGAGAGGCTAACCTTAACAAAAACTCTAATACATGTTGTTTCCTAACCGAATCTAACATCCTCATCTTGATTTCTGTACATTTCTGGCCATATGGCAAGGTCGCTAACCGGTGTCAGGTCCTACAAGCTGCGCCTCACCTAGAGATGTGCGCATGCGCAGCCGTGCCCCGGTAATTGCCCGGTCTACGCCGTGAACTCCATTTACCCACTAAAGGAGGGCCCTTACTCTGCGCCATCCGGTGACGTCATGAGCATGCGCGCGCGGGGTGGCTACCAGCCTAAGGAAAGCGTGACTACTCCGACCCGCGCCCCTTTGAAGCATCAATTACCTTGCCCCTGGAGTTCTAGGAGTGGCCAATGGCCCCTCCCCCTGGGCGGGAACCTCCATAGGATGATGCCCGCCCCCTCAGACCTTAAAATTATGTGCTCACCGGTCATGACCTTACCGCCACAGGCCAGCATTGTTAACCGACGATCTGGCCTCCCCCCATCTAGACCCAATTCAGGAACGCGCTTGTTTGGCAAATCCCTCCAACCAGCCCCAGAGATTGTCAGACCACAAGACATTGCCCGCCTCATTCAAGTGAACTCCATCCCCCAAGTAGTACTGTTCGCCCCAGATACACCCATGAGGTATCGTCTGCAACAGGGGGGCTCGAAACAGCTTGTCCAACTGTGTGTTAATCCTCTTTACCGAGTGATTCAACGCCCTGACCGAATCCCCCCCCCGCCACTGCCATCGAGGTATGAGTTGCGACCATACTACCATGCAACCCGGGCAGGTCCTGGCCATCCACCCCGCAGTTGAGATAATCTCTTCAATCAGAATGCGCCTCCCCAGTTTGGCCAAATCATTCTCCCCCAGGTGAAGTATCACCACTGACGGGGGGACGTGCCGGCGCGCTAATAGCCCCTGGAAGAAGTCCCTAAACTGGTTGAGACATAAACCCCCTCTCCCGAAGAATGAGATGTCAAACCCCAGTTGCGCAGCCCTTTTCTTACGGTGTCCTGAAAGAAAAACACATTCGGCCCGTCTCACATAGGAGTGACCCACAATCCAAACAATTTTCCTGGATTTATCCCGATGGTTGGTCCGCGATGATGTAGGTCGTTGCTGCCCGACTGCATATTCCTCCCCTGCGTAACAGGTCTGAGAAACTGCAAGAAAACGGAAACAAACCAGGCGTGAGTACCATCTTATCACAACATGTCAATCCGCACATATCGTTTGTAACATTCTGAGGACCACCTCCCAATTTTCTTCACTTTCTCCACTGGGAGGCCCCTTGCCACCGCCTCTGTTGCTGCCCCAATTCTAAAGGAGTGAGAGCCAAAATCTTTAGGGTCAAGACCTGCTTGTCTGACAGTCAGCTCCAATACCCTCCTGAACTGGTACCTAGTCAAGGGCGTACCGTCGGCGTGACAGAGCAGTGCCCCGCCCGCCGCACCCTCCAGCCGCCCATGGAACACTTCCACGTGCCTCACTGGGCAGCAAGGATTGGCAAGGGCCCGGTGGAGCACTATGGTGTGACCCCGTGACTCCTGGTCGGTCTTTGATTTCTGAATGGTCACCCACATGGTGTCCTCCTTGATCCTTACACCAGCCCTTTGTACTCCGCCCTGTAGATCAGACTAGGACCCTGCCACTAATTCACCAATTCTCAGTGCCCCATAAAATGCCAAGGAAAATGCAGCTTTGAAAAGAAGTACCTCCCACTCCGAGCTACAAACACTGTCCAGTGCGACCAGTAAAGCCGTCAGCCGTGCTAGCCCGATGGGCCTTCTCTTATCCGCTTGGTGACCTTGTAAACGGCGCCAACCCCTCAAAGCCTTGCGCACCATAAAGGTGTTAGTAGGATCACGCATGCCCCTAGCTTGAGCAAAGAATGATACCGCTGCCCTATGCCTGTTCGCAGCTGCCACTGTACGTCCTTCCGTATGCATCCATTCTAAATAGGCCGCAAAGCCGTCCTCCTGCGCCCATAGCACCATTGCTGACCCAAGAAAGCACAGTAAGACAAAAACGCCCCTTCGTAAGCCGTCTTGGTCCTGGGGGCTAAGCTAGCAACCACGAGGTCCTGTAATCTGGGGCACCAATCTGCCAAAGTACTGCTGGGAAGTGCGCTGGCGAGGGGTCTGCTGTAGGAAGATGTTCCCTGAAAACCTGCATTTTGAAGCGAGAGAGGGAGTCAGCTGCATCATTGAGAATGCCAGGGACATGCTTGGCCTTGAAAACTACATTCCATTTTAGGCACTGCAACACAATTTCTTTTATCAAACGCAGTATGAATGGACATCGTGCCCCCTGTTGGTTTATACATTCCACTACTGTCATGTTGTCTGACCAAAACACCACTGATTGATTACATAGGTGTTCGGGCCAGACCTTCAATGCCACCCATATTGGGAATAGTTCCAGGAAGCCAATGTTAGTGGTCAGACCCCATGTTCTCCATACTTCCGGCCAACGTTGAGCGACCCACCTGTTCCCCAGGATGGCGCCGAAGCCCACACTACCAGCAGTGTCCGTCCATAGGCCCAACTCTGCTGATGTTGCGGGAGGACCGGGCCAGACCACCCTGCCATTAAAATCCTCCAGGAATGCCATCCATATAAGCATATCCTGGCGAATCTCAGACGACAGCCTAGTGCGGTGATGTTTCTTCCGTAGCCCTCTCATTGCTGGGGCGATGGAGCGAGAGAAAGGGCGAGCCATAGGGATGACCCGCAGCGCGAAGTTCAGTTGCCCTACCACCTCTTGTAATTGCTGCAAGCTAACCTTGTCTTTGCGTAAGCATAGACGTAGCGCTGTTCTGAATTTGTCCACTTTGTCCCTGGGCAATCTCAAACATCCCTCCACTGAATCAATCTCAATGCCAAGAAATTCCAAGCAGGTGGCCGGGCCAACAGTCTTCCCCGGCGCAAGCGGGACACCAAAAGCCCGCATGAGCACGCAAAATTCCTGCAATGCCCATGCACACTCCTGAGATCCCGCCGTACCCAAGAAAAGAAAATCATCTAAATAATGCATGATCTGCTGATGGCCCGTCGCTTGTCTCATGGCCCATTCCAGGAAAGAGCTAAACATCTCAAAGTATGCACATGATATAGAACAGCCCATGGGCATGCATTTATCCATGTAGAACTTCTCCCCAAACGTAAAACCTAGGAGATGATGATCCGCCGGGTGAACCGGGAGGAGACGGAAAGCTGATTCAATGTCTGACTTCGCCATCATCGCCCCCGGCCCCATGGCTTGCAACAAGTTAACCGCCTGGTCGAAAGAGGCGTACTTAACGCTACAAATACCCTCCTCAATGGCATCATTCAATGACGCGCCTCTAGGTGCTGACAGGTTGTGGATCAATCTGAACTGACCCTTCTCTTTTTTGGGAACTACTCCTAATGGTGAACACACAAAATTGGGGACAGGCACCTCGGTGAAAGGGCCAGCTATCCTGCCTAGAGATAATTCCTTTTCAATTTTTGCAGCCACCACTGCTGGGTTGTGTTTCACCGATAATTGGTTCTTGCAGTGTGCGCTGCCTGTGTATCCCCCCGCAGGGATTCTAAAGCCTTGGGAGAAACCTTCCTGGAGTAAGGTGGCCGTTGCGTGGTCCGGGTATCTATTTAACCATGGAATCATTGCTAAAACATCTACTGGCGTGGGGGTACCTAACTGGTTTGTGTTACAGTGGCTTTCCCCTTCCCCTCTGACCCGTGTTCCCGTGTTTGGACCTGCAGGATGTTTCTGGGTGTGAGGGGTGACCACAGGATGAACATGCATGTCTAAACTTACAGGTGCCCGGGGCCCTTGTGCAGGTGCGCCTATTAAAGTCCCAGCACACCCCCTTTTTCTCTGCCCCGCCGGCCCTAAACTTCCCGGGTACCTCACTCGCTTGGGGGGGGCCGAAAGGGCTGTTGGGGTCTCGCGGAGAACACCCTGACCGCACTGGTGAACTGAGGGGGGGGTGAATTATCTGAGAACTGCTTATGCCATGACATTGAGTCAACCGTATCCCATGCCAATGATGGATTAAATTCTAATGCTTTCCTGAAATTCAAATCGTACCCTTTCCACGCATCCCCAGAATACTGTTCACTCCATCCCACAATCCTGCTCTGGTAGCATGCCAATGGCGCCTGTACATTGGGAGGTCGTTCGGCCTTGATAGCCGTGAATACTGCAAAAGCCCTGATCCAGTTGAGCAGCGTTTCCTCCACCCTAAATCTAGAACACTGTGCCCTCCATTCACTTGGATGCATCCACTCTTTCAGTGTCTTAGCATGCTCCATTTCCCTATTATCCAGTAACAATGAATAAATATACACATATTTATCTGCCCAAATCATCTCCTTCACAGTCTGTGACACATGTTGCGCTAAATTCTCACTCCTGGAAGGTATCGAACCATCCCCCAAGAGAGGCAGAGCCACCTCCTTGCCATTTGCGGGCACCGGGGCCGGCTGCCCACTAGCTCCATTCGGCTGGGCAAGACTGGAACCTGCAAGGGAAGAAGATGAGGGCACTGCAACACTGTCGGCCACTGCTGCCGATTTAATCTTTTCCACGAACCTTGCCGCTTCTGCCGCATGATCTGCAGAAGTCGGAAAAGCCCCCCCCTTCTGTAGCCACGGCATCAAGGCCGTTATCTGAGACAACAATTCAGGGGGCATTGAATCTAAGTTACCTGCTGGGACAGCAGGTGCCACTGGGGTTATGCCCAGTGGTACTGGCGTAGTAGGCAAGGCGGGTGCCGGTTGCGGCAAGCCTGTAACCAGGATCGGGGCCACCGGTGAGGGGGCAGACCCTGCAGCTCCTGGCGGTATGGCAGGGGCCGGCGCCGCGGGGGCTGGAAGTACAGGCATCGGTGTAATAGGGGGTGGGATGACCGCTAACGGCGTGATAGGTACCGGGACTACTGGCCCTGGGGCAGGTGCAGCATACCTGGGTTTCTTGGGCTTAGACTTCTTAGGCGGGGTAACAAAATCCCCCCTTGGCAATGGTGCCGCCCTCTGGCGAATAGGCCTACCCGATGGGCCAGGGGCATCATCAAACCTCTCATTCATCCGTGCCTCCAATTCGTCAACCTTCCCCAGCCGTTTATTAATTTCGCCCATTTCACGCATCATAACCTCCATCTTGGACCCACCTTTACCACCCCGCAATCCTGGCATGTTAAAAACTCCAAACAAAACCGCCCCCTACTCTCCTAATGTCACAATTGCCCAAAATTGTGTACCTTTCCAGATGGAGGATCTCCAGGGGGCTTTCAGCACCATGCAACGGCAACCGCAACACCACCGGCTTGTCCGGTTATGTAAGGGGTGAGTAAACCTAGTGTAGACCCACCCGGCGGCTACCAGGAGCAATGAAATGCTAGCCCCCCGTTCTCCTCTTACCGATCAAATTCTGTGCGTGTCCAGGGCCGGTATTGAGTTCGCGACCACGTCCACTGTTTACTCCTCTGGGCTCACTGTGCACAAGATGCCACGATACTGTATTAAAATTGCCTGTAATAGAAAAATTATTAGTCTCTGGGAATGGCACACTCACGCCGCTACGACAGTCCCCGGGGCAGGAGGGTATTTATAATAAGGCAAAACAATTTATTTACACTTATTTACGCCCCCCCACAGACCCCCAGAGCCTTGGCACAGTGTAGCATCCCAATAAAGATTGGACCACAATGCAATCCATACACGTGTTAATTTAATTAAAGCAGTCTCTCCCCCTGAATCACCCAAAAATCTGTGGGAGCATCCACATGAATCTGACCCCAAAATGTAATTACGTTTCTCTCATTAAGGAATTACCGGCAACCTTTTCTCCTGGTCTCCCATCCAGGGCCTGCCCTGGTCGACCCTGCTTCGCGACCTATTTCAAACCAAGAGACAGCCGGCTAAACTCGATGCGCGCTGCCTGTGTGAACTGGAATGCGGCACAAAGAAATGTGAGGAGCGGGGAAGGCGGGGGCTCAGCGTGCCGATTCCGTACGGAGCACAACAAGCAGTTAATTAACGCGGACCGGGCAGCGGAGAACGAAGAGATGGCCCGATGCTACTGTGTCTCTGGGGATCGGCTCCTTTACACCCCGATCAGCCGACACGAAAGGCAAGTCCCTCATCGACCTGCTCTGCCGACGTGCAGCCCGCCCCCCAACAAATACCTCGCACAGCTCCGCACACCGCCTCCTGTGACCTGTGACCAGCTCCCCCCGCCGCACGAAATTCCTTCGAGATGCTCGAAGATCCGACAGCAGACCCCTTCAGTAGCACCGCTGGAGTCCGGATTAAAAAGCGGGAAAACATGGCTCAGTGGTTAGAGGCGGCAGACCCGGAAGCTGAGATCGACCGTGGACCAGGGTTCGATTCCCCGCCTCGGCGGGTCTCGGGCTCAAAAATTCCACGGACTCGACAATTCTCGCTCTGGTGCCTACTCAACTCATGGGGTCACACTCTGCGACTCTGGGCAATAGCTTGCTTAATCTCCACTACGGCCCCTCGCGGCGGGATGCCTGGCTTTCACCTTGTGGACACCCTACCGGGGTTTCTCACAGGGGAATACCAGGACGGGTTCCCTAAGCAAGCGCCGGCACGCTTACGGGCAGCCGTGCGCTTTACAAATCCAGCACATTTACATTTACATTTACATTTACATCCTGGAGGCTCCCGCGGGTCCGAACCTGAAAGAAAAAGGGGACAGAAAATTAATAAAACAAAGAAGCCCCGAGCGCGGGGCACAACGTGCTGTGGGGGAGCGTCCAGGGACAAGGGGGTCTCCCGGGTGCTCCCCGCCTCTTTATTCCCAAGGGGCCGGGCGGGGTGGCGACGCCCCCCCCCGCCCAGCCCCTCCAGTAGCCCGCCCCCCCTGACCCGGACATCCTACACTGGTATCCGGGTCAGGGAGGCCGCCGGCCAATCGGTGGTGGGTCGTGCCCAAGGGCCCGCCCCACCACCGAGAGGCACAAAGGGGGGAAGGGGGGAAGCGGTCGCCGTGCCGCCATGCGGGCGGGGGGGCCGAGGGCCCCCCCTTTTCATTTATATTCATAGGCCTTGAGCTAAATGGGTTGGTGGCAGGCCGAAGCCCTGATAGGCACTAATGCAAGGAAAGAAAAGCCTCCCTGGCAGTTGTCTGAACTGTGAAATAAGCAGGAAATTCGGGTTCAGTGGCCCCACAGGTCACTGGGCCCGGGTGCTACTGCACCTGCTGCACCAACGAAAGCCTCTCCCCTGCCTGAAGGACTGTGGTCCCCTGTGACGCAGGCGCCTCTGCTACGCCCTGATTCCGGCCCTTGGACTCTACCAAGCACTTCCCTATTCTAGGTGAGAATCGGCGCCTTTAGGAAGTGGACAACCCATTGCTCATTGAGTGCTGCGTGGTGACGCATGGTGTATCCATAGCGAGGGCGTTATGGTTACAGCCAGTCCCTGCCCGGGTGTTGATGCTAAGGTGAAATCCCTTTGGCTTTCTTCTCCAGTGCCGCCCTCGACTTTAACAGTTCATTTTCAACGACAATGCAAGCGTGAGTAAAAAAACACAAAAGAATAAATAAGGGGAGAACTCTGGTCCTTTTTAGTGCAAAATTCCACAGTGTGCCAGTGTGAAAAGATCCACATCCGGGAGGATTTACTGCCTGTGACCACAGAAGGCTATTAGTTCGATTTTCAGTTTGGTGGATGATATATATTTTCCCAGAGAAAACGCCTGCTGCAGGGCGCCCTCTGCCACACCAAAGTGCAGAGGTCACTGAGCCAAAAATAGTGCCAGATACTCATCCAACATGCGGATTTATCTCTGTGAAAGTATGACACGTAGAGGGTGCCAGGTATGCAATTAGAGGCAGGCATAGTCTCCTTCGTTATTATGCTGGCATACTCCCCAATCATGTTAGAAAGACTATATGGTGCACCAGGGCTTTAAATGGTATAAAAAAAACTGGGGGGTTTCTCAAAGAGGCGTGGTCGATATAATTAAGGGCGTGGCTTAAAAACACCTAAATTAAAATTCTGTTCCTAGCATAGTGTGCCGCCTGACTGGTATGTAGCTGTTTCTGTCTTTGTATCCAGACACATAATGCAACAAGTAACTTTACACCAATAACAAGCCAGGACTGATAGCTATGTCAATGGTTTTTAGTTGCATAAGATGAATAGGCAGCAACTATGGCTTCATTGTATGTAATATTGAAAATGCTTCAGTACTGAAATGATGAGACTGAAAGAGCTATAACGAGTCTTTTTGAAGCTACATCAAGGTAGTGGAGGGTGGCACTGCTGGGGAGTTGAGATTTGTTTTTCACCCTGATGGTTGGGACAAAAACAGAGAGCCTTATAGGGACCTGTCTCAGCATCTGATTTTTAGAACTGCTGGTGCTGAGCACCTAAAGCCCTGTGGTGCACACTGATAATGCACCCCCATTTTGTGGTCACATCTTTAGTACCCTCATTTACTGGCAGAATTGGTGGATTTTCCGCCTGAGTGCTTCTCTATCAAAATGGGTCCTCCTATGCGAGTTTCAACATTTTTGGGGTACAACAGTTCTTTCGGATTAGCCAGACCCCCGCCAGTGTGAGAGAGTTCTAGTTATCAAGGCAGCAGCACACAATCTCATTGATAGATACCAAGGTACATGTGCTTCCCTGCCTGAATTTAATGATCCTGAGGACTTATCCACGACTACAGGCCATGAAGAAGGAGCTTTCTTCTCTTGGCTTGAAAGTGTCTTTCTGGTTTCCTTCCTTGAGGGCAAGGACGGACTGGGAACCCAAAGCAGCCCAGGCATTCTTTTTCAGACCAATCCCTGGAAGAGCACTGCCTGGCCCCATGAGTCTGGAAATGCTGTTTCAAAACCGGCACCCACCCTTCCAGCCTTCTGGGGGAATGCCCGAGGCCCGTGCTCTATTCTACTTTCACTCACTGGCGTAGCTAGGGGGGGGCTTGTGGGGCGGTCCGCCCCAGGCGGCACAATTCTGGGGGTGGCCGCTCGGCACTGGTGGGCCGTTGCCTATATTATTTTGATAGAGCGCGCGAGGTCACCCAGCCAATAATTTCGCCGTTTCCGGCTTCGGGCCCATATACTTTCAATTCACAATATACATTGACAGGGCGACTTCACGGGCTGCTACCAATTTGTGTGAATTCCCTACTGTTATTACTCAGTGTACCCGACTTACCATCCACCAACACGGGTACCTATGACCACAACGGATCAGGGAGCTAGCTGTAAAGGAAAGGCAGCAAAATACCAACCCAAAATGACATTCAATACTGTTTGTAAATGACCACGGACAACTGGAAGTTTTAAAATCTTTATCTAAAGTTCGTTTTCTTCTAGCAGGAAATTTACAAGAATAAGGCAATCAATAATCAAGATAACGACAAGTACATAACTATAGAGAAATAAAGTCAGGGTAACCATGGGAATGCTAATGTGAAATGAAACAGGAAACGCTATGCATTCAGGGAAAAAGTTCTTTGGATAGTTTAAGTAAGGCCGTTCTAGACCATATCAGGAAATGACAAACTGCAATGCAAAATATGATTTCTAAAAGGTAGAGGGTAACATAAGAACACGTTATGAAAATAATGCAAATGACTTTATGATTCAATAGTTGCAGCAAAGCATGGAAAAATCAACATGTGCAAAGGTGTGTCTTTATTAAAGCAAAAGACCGAAAAATAGAAAGGTGCAAGTTTAAAGATTTCAGAGCAATATTTACCTAGACTGGTGTGAAAACCAAACCCTGGCCATCGGTCAGTTAAGGACAGGAAACCCTCAAGGAAGGATTCCCTTCAATGGACAGCAGGAGCAGAATGGACACCCAGGAAAGGACAGGATACCCTCAGATTAGGAATCAGGACAGGACCTCAGGACAGGACAGCAAACCCTCAGGACAGGACCGCTCAGGACAGGACCGCACCCGCAGTTTGGAAGCAACGCCTGCGCTCCACCCTCTCTGCAGCTATAGATCAAGACCCCGATTGGGTCAGCGAACTCCCAGCAAAGTGCTTCGCCAGCACTTTAAGGTTTAGTAAAACCTTAGTCTATGGTCAATTTCGGACAGAGTGCTCCGCAGCGCTCTGTATCTTCAGTCACCTATTGAGTACGATGGGTCAGTGACAGGTCAGCTAAACCAGACAAGTCGGACAATTTCCCTAGGTGAACCCAGGGTAGATATACTGTTTGGGGACGGTGTACCACCCCCCAATGTTGCAAAGTGTCAGAATCCCTCAATTTGGATTGGTCCTAAGATAGGATTTGGGTAACACACCAATCAGAACACACTATTTGGAGGCCTTATTTACATCTCAGGGTACCGCCTAGCAAGATTGGGGTTCCCATGAGAAACTGCGCAGAATACAGGCAAAGAATACATTTTTGCAACATAATAGAACAATATCGAGATGCTGCGAGGCTAAGGTGCTGCTTCCCAGGATGGCTTCTGGCATCAACCTTCCTTGGCAGCGAGTCAATGCCGAGATGGCTTTCGGCGAGTCTGCGCACAAGTACCCTCCAAGATGGCTTTCCGTTCAGTCAGACCCCCATTCCCCGCGGTACATGAAAAGTAAGCGAGAACAAATTAATACATAGAAATAACGTTATGAAAACACATCACAGGGGTTGTACTTTCAACTTATCACCAAGAAATATACTTATGCAGTGTAAATGTTAGCTACATATAAACAAATACAAGAGCAGTGGCACGAGCAGTACCACGTTACTGGCAAAGCTATGTATTACGCATGCGCAACTATTTCCCTCCAAACCTGCAAACACGTCAGGACACGTGAGTGTGACTGACGCATGCGCAGACACTATTTCAAAGCAGCGGCCATTTTTAAGACTCAAATTAGTTGTATTAGGAATACACATAGGCAAGCTTCATTGGTTTTGTTTCAAACATGAAACAAACGTTAGTAAGACGAACAATTTATTACTTGGTTATACATGGACGAGGTTCATGACAATAGCAAGTCGCAAATGCGAAGCTTTGCTTCATCAATCCCCTCTTTGATGATATTTACTATCATCACAAAATATATGGAACCAGATGCCAACTTTGTCACACCTTATACATCTCTATCTCTTCCAGCAAGCTATCCAGCTTTTCTCTCTCATTTTTGGTAGGGTGAGAATTCTTCACCCTTTTATATATCTGATTATTCATTTCCTCTAATTCTAGTTCATCCACACTTCGTTTCACTCCTCTCGCATTCACTTGATGCTTTCCGGTGTGCTTGCGACATTTACAACAGACAAATATGAAGAATAGGATAAGACCTATAATTCCAATTGGCATCAGTATCTTAAACAATAAGCTTTTACCTAAGCTAGCAAACCAATGACCTACATTTGAGAGACCATCTACCAGTCTCTTCCAGGCACTGTCAACCTCGAGTTGTTTGAGTTCCCTTCCCAAATTAGTAATGTTTTTCACATATCTTTTGAGCTGCACACTTTTGTCCGGAATATAAGTGCAACAATGTTGCGCCTTCAACATCCGGCAGACTCCGCCCTCTTTTGCTAATAAGGTGTCAAGAGCAAGTCTGTTCTGCAAAACCATTGATCTGATCGCAACCATTTCGGTATTGACCAGCAGAAATCCATGAGCTGTGTCAGTAGACAGCACATCCACTATAGTGGACAATTTGCAAATTCTGTGAGTGTTCAGAACCACTCCCACTCCAGGTATCAGTGCACTGAAAATACTACCCATTATTTCACCTATGCTTTCTCTTTTACTACGCACTAAGCCATTAGTATTTTCACTGCTTCCAGCAACTTTGTTCACATGGTATATTTTCGGGAAGACATTGCCAAAGTAGCAGCTTCCATACCAGTGATCCGGCAATTTGAAATAAGCCTTGTCCCCACATATATAATAAATTCCAGGAAACACAGGCTCTGACCCATTTTTGAAACCCCAACCTCCAATTACCTTGTAATTATGTTCGCATTCACTGGAACCAATGAAAATGTTATTATAGTAGCTAGTCTTCTCGCGGTGAAGACATAGCTTGCCTTTCTTTTCAAAATCCAGCAACAGAGCAGGACCCGCTCCCCCATTTGAGGTGCCTTCCATGTTCTCTGCCCACCTTGGTCTTTTCTGACTTTCGTCATTTGCCTTCTTTTGTATTTTAATTCTCCTCTTCTCTGCCATGTTCAGGAACATCTTTTCCTGCTCACGCAAAGAACAGGTCAAGTTATCTCTGTGTGCGTCACCTATGTCTATATTACCTATAGTCAGGAAGTATTCGCCCATATAGCGAGTAACGTCACTTTTAGTATGTACAGGATTCAAGATCCCACGTATAGGGAGTTCAGAAAAGATCACGTCATTGTTAGAGTAATTGTACTGTAACGGTCCTCTTTTGTAAAATAAGCTTGCTAAAATGCTACAGGAAATTCCATATGTTAGGGGCAGGTGATGGTATGTCACGCCTTCAGCCACAGAGGTAGGTAGCTTCATGCAGACATAGCAATCTTCAATTTCCATAGTCTCTACATAGTGTATTAACAAGTTTGCGAAAACATTTAAATGTGTCTTATTCTTAATTCCATGATAATGTAGTTCTCCCTCATCTGATGCTTCTAAGTCTTGTTTTGTTTGTCTCAGTGCTCTCTCATGTCTTGCTACACTCTGTGTTGTCAGCTCCTCACTGTCAGTATTTACAATTTCAGTAGGGACAATATTAGTATTTTTGCTCACCGCAAAAGGAATGAAAACTGTTAGTCCTATCCAGAGTAATATCAGTATAACTATACTACATACACATACCTTGCAGCATGTTTTGCAACGACTGCAACTAGGTCTACCATTCACGTTTGAATCAGACATTTTGGCTCAGAAGAAGTTTCTCGACCCCTCTTTGTGTCTTTACACCAGTAGCTTACTTTTGTGCAAATTCACGGCGGCTCGTCTTCTTCTTCGGCAGAGTACTCAGGGACGGGTTCTCCGTCGCTTTCGTCAGTTAGATCAAGATCTTCCAATTCTTCCAAAACGAGCGTCCATTCAGGTGACTTGTACTTTTTATTTTGTCTTTTTATTCGATCACTCCTTCTCTTGGAAGTATCTTTGAGTTGTTCTGCTATGCGAGCACTTCTCCTTTCTTCTGCACGTTTTTCTTCTACTGTTTTTATTCTCAGTCTCAATTTCTTTATGTATCCAGGCTCAATGTGCTTTCTTTTCTTAAGTCTTTTAGTTGGTACTTGGACTTCGTTTTCTTCTCTTGCCCTCTTGTTTTCATTAGTTTGTGGCAATTCTGCTTCAGTTTCTTCCTCTTCTATCTGACTGTTTCCAGGGCTAGCATCTAATTCTTCTGCCTCGTTACTAATCTGGCCTTGTTCAGGAGAATTTTGCGTTTGATTTTCAAATGTCTCTGTTTCTGTTTCCTGAACACGTTCTTCTAATCCTATCTGATCCTGTTCAAGCACTTCGATCTCTGGACTTTCTTCTGCTCGAACTATTACGCTATGTCTAGTCTGTCCCTTCCCGACATCAGGAGTCAGTGGAGGAGTATCAATCACTTGCTCTGTATCCTTCACTTGTTCTGTATTAATCACTTGTTCTGTCCCTGTCTGACCTTCTCCTTCCTCAGTTTTGATGTGAATCTCAAGATCCTGAGGTTCTTCGCCTGTGCCTTCCTTTTCCTCTCTATTCCACTCTCTACCTTCCCAAAGTCGCTCACTTGTTCGAATGGGGTCTTCAGTGAGATCAATCAATGGAATCCACTCCTCTGGCCATATGCTCGGCAGCTCGTCTTCAGCTACTTCTGGCTCAGCTTCTTGGACCCCTTCAGCAGGCCGGGCTCCTGGTAGTTCGTTATCAACTATTCTTGGGCCAACATCTGCTGATTCGGCAACTCGACTGGTACTGGGCTGTACGTCGCCAGCTACTTCTGGTCTGGCTCCTGCAGAGTCCTCTGCTGGACGCCCTTCTTCTTCAGGCTCTCCGTCTGGTAGTACCTTCTGGGTGTGGCTGGCGTGTATCCAATGTGGAACCCCTGCACACTTTACTGCTGTGGTTGTTACCAGGATCACCTGACGCTTCTCTCCCCACCTTGGCTCCAGGCAGCTCTTCCGAGTATGCTTCTTTATTTTTACCCAGTCTCCGGGAACCAGTTTGTGGAGAGGAGTCGTTGGATTGAGGATGGCGTCTTCTCCGATCTGGCGAGAGATAGAACGCACTTGGTCACCCAATCTCTTGCAGTATTCAAGCACCAAATCATCAGTAATACTCAACAGTTTGCTTCCCGGTACCCATGCTTGTCTCATCACTCTTCCCATAATGATTTCATGGGGACTTAGGCCTGTCTTGCGGTCAGGAACACTTCTGAGTCCCATCAGGACCAGGGGCAGGGCCTTCACCCAGGTCATTTTAGTTGCATCACACAGTTTTGCTAGTCTGTTTTTGATAGTTCCATTTACTTGTTCCACTATTCCAGAAGCCTCTGGACGGTAGGCACAGTGAAGCTTTTGTGATATTCCAAAGGCCTTACAGAGTTCGTCGATCACCTCATTCTGAAAATGTCGGCCTCTATCTGATTCAATAGTGACTGGAACCCCGAACCTAGGTATCAGTTCCTTCAGTAAACACTTAGCTACTGTCATTGCGTCATTTTGGGGAGTAGGGAAGGCTTCCACCCACTTTGAAAATAAACAGACCATGACAAGGACATATCGTTTCCCTTCACAACGGGGCATGGTGATGAAATCAACCTGTATTCTCACAAAGGGACCCCCGGACCTCCCAATTTTTCCCAGTTCCACCATGGTTTTCTTCCCTGCGTTCATCCTTTGACATGGCAGGCACCTCTGGCAGAGGGACTCTGCTACTTTCCTGAACTTTTTACTGTACCAAGTCTGTTGGAACACTAGAATCATGGCGTCCCTACCAATGTGTGATCCTTCATGTACCAATCTCGCCATTGTGCTAAGTAAGTGTCTAGGTAACACAGGCATACCAGTTGGGCCTAAGATGACACCATCCACACGTCTTGGTCTACACCCATCTTCCTTCCACTTCTCTCTCTCTTGCCAAGGTGCCGCCTGCTGCCACTCTTTCACTTCATCCCATGTAGGCACTTCTTCAAACACCTGAAGTTGGCAGCTGGTTCCTGGCCCCCCTCGTTTTGGATTTATGATATACCGATCTCTGGCGCACCATTGGGCCACTCGATCAGCAAAATCATTTCCCAGTGATACAGTGTCCATGTCCTTCTTATGAGCGACACACTTTACCACTGCCAGTTCCTTTGGTAACTGGATTGCCTCTAAAAGGTCTTGAACAACTTTTCCATTTCGAATAGGGGTACCTGATGAAGTCAGGAACTCCCTCTGTAGCCATAATTGGCCAAAGTCATGCACAACCCCATAACAGTACTGACTGTCAGTATACACTGTTATGCGTAGGTTTTTCCCAATTTTGCAAGCTTTTATCATAGCAATCAATTCGGCTACTTGTGCAGACTTTATATCAAATAGATAACCTGCTTCTTCAATTTTGGTTAAGGAGACTACCGCATAGGCAGCACTCAGGCCTCCTAATTCATGTCTTAGACATGAGCCATCTACAAACAATTCCTTGTCATGCACAGGCAATGGAGTTTCTTTAATGTCTGGACGTGGCTTGGTATTGAATTCTGTTAAATCAATGCAATCATGCTCATCATCCACCCCACCTTCCATATCCGTTGGGTCGGGGAGTAACGTGGCAGGGTTCAGAATACTGCACCTAACAATATTTACATTTGCAGCACCCACAAGAATCCTCTCGTATTTAGTCTGCCGACTAGGGGTGAGATACTGAGTCTTTGTTCTGGTCAGTAAAATTACCACTCCATGTGGAACATACACAGTTACAGGATGTCCCATGACAATGGACTCACTCTGCTCTAAACTTGCGCAGGTAGCAGCTACTGCTTTCAGACATCCCGGTAATCCAGCAGCCACTGGATCCAGGGTGGCAGAGAAATATGCCACAGGCCTTCTGGTTGTACCATGATCTTGTGTCAGGACTGACAACGCGCAATTATCGCGAGTGTCACAGAATAGGGCAAATTCTTTGGTATAGTCTGGCATTCCTAACGCAGGGGCTGTGCACAGACAATCTCGCAATTTTGTGAAGGCTGTTAAGCTTTCATCATTCCACTCTACAACATCTGGTGTTCCTCTCTTGGTCATTTTTATCAAAGGCCTAGCTAAGACTGCAAATCCCAGAATCCACTGCCTGCAGTATCCTATTACTCCCAGGAACATTCTGATTTCTTTCTGAGTACGGGGTAACTGCATCTTTTGAATTATTCTCACCCTTTCTGACGTTACCTTCCTGACACCTTTCTCTATCTGGTGCCCCAGATATTTCACTGATTTTGTACAGAACTGTAATTTGTCAGGGGCCACTTTATGTCCCTTCTCACTCAGGTGATTCAGTAGGGCAATGGTGTCAATCACACAATCCCTATGACTTTTAGACACCACCAAGAGGTCGTCTATGTATTGCACTAGGACAGAGTTTCCAGGTAAGACCAAAGTTTCCAAACATTTTTTCAAGATCTGATTAAAGATAGAGGGGCTCTCTGTGTACCCTTGAGGGACCCTGTTCCAGACATACACGTGACCATTGAAGGCAAATGAGAAAAGAAATTTGCTATCTGGATGCAAGGGAATGGAAAAGAATGCATGACATAGGTCTATCACAGTGAACCACTCAGCATCCCAGGGAATCTGATACAGAATCACTGCTGGGTTCGGGACAATAGGGCAGCAGGGGACTACTATCTTGTTGACCTTTCGTAGATCCTGCACTACTCTGTACTTGCCACTAGGCTTCTTGATGCCCATAATCGGTGAGTTACATGGGCTACCCATTACTTCCTGTATGATGTTTCCTTCTAGCAATTTCTGTATTTCCAGGGTAACACCTGCTCTCACTTCTGCATTCATTCTGTAGGGTTTAGTATTGGGGTATACTGCATTGTCCTTGATTGCTATCTGTATGGGGTCCACGTTTTTCATTAACCCTACATCTTTCCCAGTAAAGTCCCATACTTCTGGCTTCACTGCTTCTTGGAGTTCTATGGGCAAATCCTGCATGGTCATTCGTTTAATTTCTGAGTCAGGTCTAATTAACATTAATTTATAAATACCGTCTTCATCTGGGGTCTGAATTTCAACACCCTTTGGTGTGCAAAAGATGGTACAGTTCATTTTGCACAGCAAATCACGTCCCAGTAAGTTCACTGGACTGGTGTCGCAAACGACAAATCTATGCATTTCCTTAAAGTTTCCAATTGAGATCTCCATGGGCTCGGTAACAGGAGTACTAATCAGTTGATTAGATACACCCACTACTTGGATGGCTTCTCCCGAGAGGGGTAGGTTTGGAACGTCAACTGTTCTTACAGTAGAACGGGTAGCACCAGTGTCCAACAGAAAAGTGACATCATTTCCGTCAACCTTTCCTTCAATGTATGGTCCGGACTGGTCTACCGGCAAGGAGGCGCCAAGTACGCACTCCTCGTCCTCCCCTCTCAGGCCTCGTCAGTACTGGTCATCACAAAGGAAGGTATCGTTCAACAGATACTGCGAAGTTGCTGCATTTCTGTTCTCACTACTTTCCCAGACTTCTATCTCATCACCCTCTGTCACTTTTCCCCTAGGTACTTGCTTTGGAGCTCGGGGCACCTGAACCGTTTTTACCTGTGGTTGAGTCTTTCTTGGTCTTTCTTTCTGCGTCTGTGGAGTTAAATCAGGTGTTTTGGGGTTATCGTCAGGCAAATAAGGACACTCGTTACGCCAGTGTCCAATTTCTCCGCACTGGTGACAGGGAAATTTCTTCATAGCCTCTTCCCTGCTCATTTTGGGCCGGGGCTTGCCTCCTCCCCCACCCCCAGGACCTTGGTTCTGTGTGTTTTTGGCCATATTACTCAACTGCTTTTCCTGCTGTTCTGCGAGCTTCACTTGAGCCCACATGACCTTTTCCTTGAGCGCCTTTTTCTTTTCTGCCATCTCGTCCTCGCAGTACTTTGCGTACCGCAGGACCTCGTCTATCTTTTTGGTATGCCAACAGATCTTATTATCCTTTATCCACTGACAAATTTCGGGTCTTAAACCGTTTACAAACCTGTAAATGAAATGCGTCATATCCTTCATCTCGATGTTATCTATACCACTGTATGTTTTAAACACCTGCAACAGCCTTTCATAATAGGAGTGCACTGTCTCGTCTCTCTCCTGCGTTGTTCTATCTATCCTGGTCCAATCAGTTTCCTTTGCGGGCACCTTATTTTTCAAATGCAGCATTACTTGTTCGTATTTTTTCATCACTTCAATCGACGGCTCCCCTGTGTTAGAGTCCCTCGGGTACTCCTCACTAGGCCAGCCTATGGCTATTTTACACTCGGTCCATAGATCTACCGGGACCACAATGTCGAAAAATCCATCCAGGTCTTTCCACAAGCATTTTTGCACCTTTACGAACCTTTCCACCTGCCGGTACCAGTCCACTGGCTTTTCGCGCAGTTTCGGGAAATCGTTAGTAAAGGACACAATATCCTGTCTGGACCATGGAACGTGCACATACCTCCCACCTGGTACTTCACGCATGGGGCATAATGTTTCGGGCTTGTCTACTTCTCTCAAAGGGAACTCAGGGGTCATTTGTCTGGATCGAGCCTCATCTTTCTTTCGTGCCCACCTGCTTTTCCATTTCTCCACGTCTCCCCATTTTTGCAAAATTGCTAGCAATTCTTTAATCTGCAACTTCTTTCCTGACACATTCAAGTTCTCTATATCTTTGTCCGAGAATTCAGCTCTGTAAGGCTTTTGCAAGGGCTTGGATCGGGAAATATCTATCCCCATGCTAGCTGCCGTGTCTGTCAGCTTTTCGTGGAGCACTCTGGTACTTCGGGTAAGGCTTTTACACATAAACAGCAATTCTTCTTCAGAGTTGGTATTTAATCTGTCTAATCCCACATTTCCTGCCATTAATTCCTCTATTTCTACCCTCAGCTTGTAGAGGTCTAAAGGTTTCGTTTGTGGAGCCTGTTTTTCTAATTCACGACTCCAATTTTCAATTTCTTCCGGGGTTACCAAAGAAACACTCTTAGTACCTGACGTTGATTCTAATTTAATTTCTTTCACATTAAAAGGATTATGCCTCTTCTGCACTCCCTTCCCTGTCTGTTTGTTTGGCAGGTCCAAAAATACAACTTCGGACTCGCACTCACTGGACTGATCGTCTATCAGTAGGGGCTCCTGCCTCGGCGGGGCCATGATTGGGTTCATGACTGGAGGGTTTGAACTTCCTTGATTATTCCCATACAATGGAACCACTGGTCCGATTGTTACCGGAATAGTCAAAGCCTCAGGACTGGCATTTAACTGGGAGATTTTCTGAATTATTTCTGTTCTTTGTCTAGCTAGGGCCTCTTGCTCTCTTTCATCTAGTACTCTTCCTAATGTCCGGTCAGGTATCATCTGTGGCGTCAGGTGAGGGGTAAGACTCGGGGCAGTAGGATGCGTTTCACTTGGTCCCCCACCATAATTTGGTTTTGGGAACAAAGTTCCTGTGCCAAATGACCTGCGCTCTTCCCCATAGGGAGGCTGTAAAAAGGGCTTTCCTGATCTTAATGGTTTCTCTTCGTTTTCATAAAGAGGTCCGGGGAAAAAGGCTCTTTCACGGGAATATTTTTCCTCCGGGCTCACGGGCACTCTAGGATATATATCTCGTACCTCCGCGGGTCCGGGATTCTCAAAATAGGGCAGTACCTGACCACCTCCCCCCCTACTTAGGGATCTGTCCTCCTCCTTAATAGATGGACGCTGGGGATTCCCTCCAGTACTGGAAAGTCGGGCTCCCTCATTATAAGGGGGCGGACTTCTCGTAAAGATGTCATCTAACAATTCATCGTCTGACTCTCCAAGAGCTCCCCAATGCTTACACTTTTCTGTCTTTTTCTCTTCCCCTGAAGGGGTACATGCTGGCATCATAGGAAACAGACCCTCAACAATCATGCTCTGTCTCCACTGTTTCATCTTTTTATCCCTGGTCTCTTGTTTCAGCCTTGGGTACCACTTGGTCAGACCTTTGTCCATTCGGGGTTTCTCTCTTTCGAAAGCCTCAATCTCCCATTCCTCTAATGCCTCATACTGCGTTAGTCTCGGTCTGGGATGCAATTCATTCATTCTGGTTCTCAAATTAAATAAAATCCTACCATTGAAGGTACCGTCTAACGGAAAGGCCAATATTCCGTCATCTTTTGTGTACCTTACCCAATTTTCCAACCACACACAGGTATTGTACCCTCGATCAAACATCATGAACGAGGCGGGAGTATTCGGTGGCGGGACAATAACGCCCTCTCTAGATTTAATCGGTTTGTCCGTTTTGAAAAAATTCTTTACCCTATTTACAAGGGACATCTTTCTCTTAGTCCCGTACATAATATCGTATCTATTGGCTTTCCACTAATCCCTTTCAAACCCTTGGCTTCTTGGATCAGGTCTAGTCTCTGGACAATACGAGTGCCACATACGATTTCTACGCTTAACTCTGTTAAAAACAAAGTTACCTCCAATCAGAACGCGTCTTACAATTCCGTGCGACCAATGGGTGCACGCGTTCAAATAATTTCGGCCAATGGATGCGCGGCCCCTTCGTGAGACTGTCCTCACGCTCCGGCGCTTCACCCCTCCTTTACAATTCCAGCCCCGCTACCCGCCCGCTGTTTCTACCAATCCCAGCGCGGCACGGAGTGACGTCAGAGACGCTTCGCGGCTGACTCCCTCCCTTCACAAGGTAACGGAAACTTTCTTTCTTTCTAAAGTGCTAGTGCTTGGTTATTTTACAACGAATACACATTCGCCACAGTGCTCAAGTGTCTAGATAGGAAAGATTTCTTTTGCTGCAAGTAAACTACTTCCATTTACTTTTCACACGCTGCAGGTAAATCTCTTCCGCCTACCCTTCACTCTAGCATCGGTGAACCTGTTATTCCCCTAAACTCATCCACTTCTCCGGAGTCTAAGGTTTCCCAGCGGACCCCTCTGTTTTCACCCAAGCTCCGAGGAACCTGCTACTCTTCCGATGTGACCCTTACTAGGTTACGCCACTATGGGAATTTTGCCAATGAACCTCGTTACTGACATTTATTCACACATGTATTCAGAAAAACCCTAGTTAGTGCTTCCCGGTTATCCTAACCTGCACCTAACTTTCCTTAAGCCTGCGACCTCAAGGCAATGGATTCTATTCACCACTTGCCTTTTCAATTCCCCGGGGAGTTCGGACAACAATGAACGATACGGTTTACAAACGCATGGATTAGTACATATAACAATATAAGAACAAGAACAATAATGATAAAACAGTTCATGAATTGTTTTTACAAGAGATTATTCATGCGTATTCACAAGAGATTGATCAGGTCTCTCGGGATGACCGCTCTTATAGCAGCATTAATATACTAGCAGCTACCGACTTAGCTAGCCTAACTAATCCTGCCTAACCTTCAACTAGTCCCTAACCATCCTCTGCTAGCCAGAAAAACTGATAGAGCGCGCGAGGTCACCCAGCCAATAATTTCGCCGTTTCCGGCTTCGGGCCCATATACTTTCAATTCACAATATACATTGACAGGGCGACTTCACGGGCTGCTACCAATTTGTTTGAATTCCCTACTGTTATTACTCAGTGTACCCGACTTCCCATCCACCAACACGGGTACCTATGACCACAACGGATCAGGGAGCTAGCTGTAAAGGAAAGGCAGCAAAATACCAACCCAAAATGACATTCAATACTGTTTGTAAATGACCACGGACAATGGAAGTTTTAAAATCTTTATCTAAAGTTTGTTTTCTTCTAGCAGGAAATTTACAAGAATAAGGCAATCAATAATCAAGATAACGACAAGTACATAACTATAGAGAAATAAAGTCAGGGTAACCATGGGAATGCTAATGTGAAATGAAACAGGAAACGCTATGCATTCAGGGAAAAAGTTCTTTGGATAGTTTAAGTAAGGCCGTTCTAGACCATATCAGGAAATGACAAACTGCAATGCAAAATATGATTTCTAAAAGGTAGGGTAACATAAGAACACGTTATGAAAATAATGCAAATGACTTTATGATTCAATAGTTGCGGCAAAGCATGGAAAAATCAACATGTGCAAAGGTGTGTCTTTATTAAAGCAAAAGACCGAAAAATAGAAAGGTGCAAGTTTAAAGATTTCAGAGCAATATTTACCTAGACTGGTGTGAAAACCAAACCCTGGCCACGGGTCAGTTAAGGACAGGAAACCCTCAAGGAAGGATACCCTTCAATGGACAGCAGGAGCAGAATGGACACCCAGGAAAGGACAGGATACCCTCAGATTAGGAATCAGGACAGGACCTCAGGACAGGACAGCAAACCCTCAGGACAGGACCGCTCAGGACAGGACCGCACCCGCAGTTTGGAAGCAACGCCTGCGCTCCACCCTCTCTGCAGCTATCGATCAAGACCCCGATTGGGTCAGCGAACTCCCAGCAAAGTGCTTCGCCAGCACTTTAAGGTTTAGTAAAACCTTAGTCTATGGTCAATTTCGGACAGAGTGCTCCGCAGCGCTCTGTATCTTCAGTCACCTATTGAGTACGATGGGTCAGTGACAGGTCAGCTAAACCAGACAAGTCGGACAATTTCCCTAGGTGAACCCAGGGTAGATATACTGTTTGGGGACGGTGTACCACCCCCCAATGTTGCAAAGTGTCAGAATCCCTCAATTTGGATTGGTCCTAAGATAGGATTTGGGTAACACACCAATCAGAACACACTATTTGGAGGCCTTATTTACATCTCAGGGTACCGCCTAGCAAGATTGGGGTTCCCATGAGAAACTGCGCAGAATACAGGCAAAGAATACATTTTTGCAACATAATAGAACAATATCGAGATGCTGCGAGGCTAAGGTGCTGCTTCCCAGGATGGCTTCTGGCATCAACCTTCCTTGGCAGCGAGTCAATGCCGAGATGGCTTTCGGCGAGTCTGCGCACAAGTACCCTCCAAGATGGCTTTCCGTTCAGTCAGACCCCCATTCCCCGCGGTACATGAAAAGTAAGCGAGAACAAATTAATACATAGAAATAACGTTATGAAAACACATCACAGGGGTTGTACTTTCAACTTATCACTAAGAAATATACTTATGCAGTGTAAATGTTAGCTACATATAAACAAATACAAGAGCAGTGGCACGAGCAGTACCACGTTACTGGCAAAGCTATGTATTACGCATGCGCAACTATTTCCCTCCAAACCTGCAAACACGTCAGGACACGTGAGTGTGACTGACGCATGCGCAGACACTATTTCAAAGCAGCGGCCATTTTTAAGACTCAAATTAGTTGTATTAGGAATACACATAGGCAAGCTTCATTGGTTTTGTTTCAAACATGAAACAAACGTTAGTAAGACGAACAATTTATTACTTGGTTATACATGGACGAGGTTCATGACAATAGCAAGTCGCAAATGCGAAGCTTTGCTTCATCAATTTCTTTAGGGACACTCACTGACACTACTGTCAGTCACAGTAGTGTCAGTGTCCCCAAATAAATAATAAAGGCCGCCACAACGGGCCACCAGTGACGCGCGCACGGCCTAGTTCGAAAGTGAAAGCGCGCACTTGACCTGCTGGCTTCTAACTGCTGCGCCTGTGTCCGCTACTCGAAATGTAAACTGAAACACCACATGACAGGGAGGATGGCCTTCTAGGTCAATAGCACCCAAAGATAAACACACATTATTGTCCACTACGAAACACAATCGTTGCGCTTCACATTTCCTTCTTTATGGCACCCAGAGCAGGCAAAGAATCTAATGGTTATTGTTAACTGTGCAAACCATTTACAATCCGGACCTGCTAAGAAGACAAAGGGGGCACGTTCCAAAAAATAGAAGTTAGAAAGGGAGCATCGACACAACTACAGAATTTTAGCAATAAGGAAATTAAAGTAATACCTCGGTTGTCTCACTAAACCAGTTTCAGGTTTGAAAACTGCCTTAGCACACAGTGGTGTACTTTGGCTAGCTTAGACTCGGAGTATACTGCAACACTGTCATGTAGCCTGCTGGATTTGAGTGAGACAGCGGCCTGCAGCAGGGCTGCCAATTTCCGCTAGGACATCCAGCGTACGTTTGTACTTGCTCATCTCAGGTCCGTCATTCGATTGTATGAAGGAATAAAGATTGCCAAAACAACCAATGCCTCTTTAAGGCTGTGAGTATCACGAGTGCCTCATTTTAACGCTTACCTTCAGAGTGGTTACTTTTACCACGCACATGCCTATCACACGCATGCCTTTACAACGATCTTTTTGTTGGAAAGGCATGCTTGGTTCAGACTTATTTATGTTCAGTAAAAGTTCTTTGAAGTGTTATTTTTAATGTGTTTATAATTCTTTGTGTTGGGTACCTCTAGTCCGTATTCTGCCTCAGCATCTGCTCAATGACTGAACACGTGGTTCTACCGAGCGACAGGAAGGGGTTGCATTTAAAGATCTGACGATGAACAGTACCCCCTCCCCATGGGCGTGAGCATGCCAAGGCAGAAGGCATCCTCTATTGAATTTTGGTGAAGTTGCCTGAAGGAAGGCCACACCCATGGGAGGGAGGAATTTTCTGAAACCCAGAATCAGAGAAGCAGGCACTGACGTAGGCTGCCTGATGTTTGAAGCAATGAACCGAAACGTCGAGCAAATGGTGAAAATGCTACGCAGCCTTAGAAGACAAAGTAAGCTCATTTGTATTTTAATATTTCTAAACGTAATATAAATTTTAATAATTCTCACCGTGATTATAATGTAATGGAATATGCATTTACACGTCTTTACAATGGATTTTTAGTTGTAAAGGCATGCGTGGTGAATGCATATTAGTTATAAAATACTGTGGCGGGGGGGGGGGGGGGGAGGCTTGCTTCTTAAAGAGGCATTCGTGGTAAAGCCTTCGTTGTAAAGGCATGCGCAATTCAGCCTTCGACACCCCCTGGCTTCTCTCCATGATATCAACCCTCCTCATTCTCTTCATCACCCTCTGGCTTCTCTCCCTCATACCGACCCTCCTCATTATCTTTATCACTCCCTGGCCTCTCCCTCACACCCTCCTCATTCTCCATCACTCCCGGCCTCTCTCCCTCACACCCTCCTCATTCTCTTCATCACCCTCTGGCTTCTCTCCCTCATACCGACCCTCCTCATTATCTTTATCACTCCCTGGCCTCTCCCTCACACCCTCCTCATTCTCTTCATCACCCTCTGGCTTCCCTCCCTCATACCGACCCTCCTCATTATTCTTTATCACTCCCTGGCCTCTCTCTCACACCCTCCTCATTCTCCATCACTCCCGGCCTCTCTCCCTCACACCCTCCTCATTCTCTTCATCACCCTCTGGCTTCTCTCCCTCATACCGACCCTCCTCATTATCTTTATCACTCTCTGGCCTCTCCCTCACACCCTCCTCATTCTCTTCATCACCCTCTGGCTTCCCTCCCTCATACCGACCCTCCTCATTATCTTTATCACTCCCTGGCCTCTCCCTCACACCCTCCTCATTCTCCATCACTCCCGGCCTCTCTCCCTCACACCCTCCTCATTCTCTTCATCACCCTCTGGCTTCTCTCCCTCATACCGACCCTCCTCATTATCTTTATCACTCCCTGGCCTCTCCCTCACACCCTCCTCATTCTCTTCATCACCCTCTGGCTTCCCTCCCTCATACCGACCCTCCTCATTATCTTTATCACTCCCTGGCCTCTCCCTCACACCCTCCTCATTCTCCATCACTCCCGGCCTCTCTCCCTCACACCCTCCTCATTCTCTTCATCACCCTCTGGCTTCTCTCCCTCATACCGACCCTCCTCATTATCTTTATCACTCCCTGGCCTCTCCCTCACACCCTCCTCATTCTCTTCATCACCCTCTGGCTTCTCTCCCTCACACCCTCCTCATTCTCTTCATCACCCTCTGGCTTCTCTCCCTCACACCCTCCTCATTCTCTTCATCACCCTCTGGCTTCTCTCCCTCATACCGACCCTCCTCATTATCTTTATCACTCCCTGGCCTCTCTCCCTCACACCCTCCTCATTCTCCATCACTCCCTGGCCTCTCTCCTTCACACCGGGCCTCCTCATTCTCTTCATCACTCCCGGCCTCTCTCCCTCACACCCTCCTCATTCTCTTCATCACTCCCTGGCCTCTCTCCCTCACACCCTCCTCATCTTCATCACTCCCTGGTCTTTCTCCCTCACACCGGGCCTCCTCATTCTCTTCATCACTCCCTGGCCTCTCTCCCTCACACCGGGCCTCCTCATTCTCTTCATCACTCCCTTGCCTCTCTCCCTCACACTGGCCCTCCTCATGCTCTTCCTCTCTCGCCTGTTGGTCGCCCCCTAAGTATGTGCATCCACAGTCCCTCTACCAATTTGCCTGCCTCTACTCCTTCATTACCTCCAGCTGCTCTCTGACACAAGCCTGTCCATGTTATTGCACATTCTCTTTTCTTCCTGCATCGCGTCCTCTTCCAGGAGGTCCCCTCCCTGTCAGGAGTGTGTCTTGCTGTGCATGTCCCTCCCAGGTTCTTTTGTGTCCTCCGTCCCCACCTCTCTTCCCTTGCAATGGCAGTGCGGGGCGATTTGCTGACTGCTGTAGCAGAAGTGAACCAACCCCTGCTATAGAGACCCTGGCTCTGGCTGCCGCCCACCACTGTGGAGTGCTGCTGGAGGCTGAGTGAGGTAACTATTAGCGGCGATACTACGTGTCTCTCGGACCTCTTTCAAGTGCTCGCTGTCCTTTTTTCCCCAGCTCCCCCCCACCCCCACCAGGGGCGGCAATCTGAGGGATAGCCCCGGGCGCCACAAGCTCTAGCTACGCCCCTGCTTTCACTTAGCAAATAAACCAATGACTTATGATACCCACAGACAACAAAATGACACCGTGACATGTGTATTCTTTCAGAGAAACTTACCTTGCTCAGATTCTGTGCGCAAATTAATTTAGTGCATTCTGTGTGTAAATGTGTTCCTAATTGTTGGAAGAGGCTCTTATGATACAGATTAACTTCTTTTCCCCGCCTTGGCCTGTAGTTTGTTATTTCCAGTTTCACAGCAGCAAGCACGATGTGGAATTCAGTGACTCAACAGAGCAAACTGCTGCAAACAGTGTAAAGTGCTGCAGTGCTGCTGAGCTAGAGAGTTGGCACATGAAGGTGAGAAGAGCTCTAGGATAACTGTTGGGGTGATTAGACAAAATATTGAATTTAAAATATTAGAAGACATAAATATCTGCAATTAAAGATCATGACACCCAAATATCGAGATGCACAAATATCGTTGACAAGAATATAGTTTTTTTAAGGTAAGTTATATCGCTTTAAAGAACATAGATTTTTTTATATTGTTTTCAGTAATATAGTTGTTAAATATAACGTTTTAATAATTATTTTAATGTGCTTTAGTTGATATATTAATTTTATGTGTTACTATTATTTATACATTGTCATTAATTGTTCTAAAATATAGCTTGTCATTTTAAGTGATTTAGATTGTATTATTTTATTATTAATAACAATTTATAGTTTTGCTGCAGGAGTTGGATTTGATGAAGAATAGGGCGGGAAGTTAGTTAAATAATATTAATTATGAAAGATTTAATAAATGATATTTAATTATATGATTGATACGTAGTATGTAAATTTGGTAGAACTGATTTATTTTGTTATATGTTATTTGAAAGTTGTTAGGTTTGTAGTGGATGGGAGGATAATTAATTAATAATGAATGAACAATTAATTATGAATTGTTAATTATTTAATTGATTTCCAATTACGCAATTTATGGAATACTTATTTGTTTTACTTATATATTAGTTGTGGGCTTCTAGGTTTGTAGGGTGGGAAATTAATGAAGTAATAGTTAATTAACAATTAATTATTCATTTTTTTAATTATGTAAAATATGGAATGATTATTTTGTTTACTTATATTTTAATTGTGGGATGCTAGATTTGTAGGGGTCCAGGGTGGAAAGTTAATGAAGTAATAATGAATTGGCAATTATTATTAATTGTAAATTAATTATTTTAGTGAATAGTAAATATGTAAATTGATTAATTGTTTTCAGTTTTTTAACGCACATATTTTTCATGTTTATAAGTTTTTATATTAAGAGTTTAATATTTTTTCTACATTCATGGGCATACATCATTGGGGTATGTTATGTGTTTGAAGTGAAGTACTTTCCCTACTATTGCTTAGAGTGCAATAGCAAAAGTAAAATGAGCCCCTTCAAAGTCCTGCACTTTCCCTACTGTTGCGCTTTTTGGAGCGGGAGCAGTAAATTACTCCCTTTCAAAATACAACATTTTCCCTCCTGTTGCACTGTTTAGAGTGAGAATAGTACATTTAACCCCTCTGAAGTCCAATACTTTCCCTACTGTAGTTCAGACTGTGGTAGGAATAGTACATTTAACCACTCTGAAGTCCAATACTTTCCCTACTGTAGTTCAGACTATGGTGGGAATAGTCCATTTTACTCCTCTGAAGTCCAACGCTTTCCCTATTGTTTCTTAGACTGGAATAGGATTAGTGAATCTAACTCCTCCGAAGTCCAACACTTTCCCTATTTTTGTAATGACAGGAGTAGGAATTGTAAATCTAACCACTCTGAAGTCAAATACTTTCTCTACTGTTGCATAAACTAGAGTGGGAAAAGTATATTAAATATTCTTAGCAGCGGCGGCCGGCATAGGTAAATGCGGTCGGGCGGGTGGGGGAGGGGCGACAACAGACGCCCGAATAGGTATAAATAAATAAATAAATAAATACCCATTCCGTCATCAGTCGACTTTCCCCCCTGCAGTGCCCAGCCCCCCCCCCCCTCCCACTGCGCTTACCTGTCCCGGACACCGCTGATTCTTAGACTCCAATAGATTTTATAGCATTCATTGTTTTAAAAAAAAGCTTTTATTCTATTGGTTTTTTAATGTTTTTATTTAAAAATTTATTTTATTATTTATAGTGTTTTTCGAAAATGTGGTTTACCTTTTTATTTATTGCATAAAATAATTATTTTTGTAATTTAATTCTTTATAATGTTTATGGTTTTATTGTGTGTGTGTGTGTGCGTGTGTGTGTGTGTGTGCGTGTATATACGAAACGCGTCATGTTGCCGTTCCCATCGATGGAATAAAGCACTTTATTTTTTTCTACGAAAGCCCTCGTTGTGGTCTGTACCTGTTGTTTGTGTTGGGGCCTTCGCCTGGTTGCTTACACTACAGGATTGTGGAATTCATATATATATATATATATACATATGTAGATAGGTAGATGTATAGATATGGAAATATATTCATATTGATTGTTAGACTTGGTCCTTTCTTCAGGGTCATCCCCAAACCTTTTGCCTTCCTCCTTTGGTTTTCCGAACCTTTTTTTGTTGGCTTTTAGAACTCTGCACCCTATACCACTACTAACCAATGTTAAAGTGCTTCTGCTCTCTCCTTAAAACTAGGGGAGGGTGGAACTTGTGTTTCACTCCATGGAATTACGTGGAGTTACAGAAAAACTCAGCAGGATTACATGGAATTCTGCGAACGGGCAGAAAATATGCAGCTCACGCTGCTTGTACTGCAATTTCGTGCTGATACCGCGAGCAGCTGTGAAAATCAGCATGAAGTGCACCATGTCTGGGGCAAGAGCGCATGGCCATTCGAGTTGACTTTGCTTCCACTCGAGTAGAAAATCTATTCAAGCGGCAGCAAATCTACTTGAATGGCAGTCCTCTGACTGCGACTAGGCCAGGGTGGAGCTCGCGGAGTTGTGCTCCGTGGAATTCTGCGGAGTTACCAAAAAACTCCGCCAAATTCTGCAGTACTGTATTGCTTGGCCACCACAGTGCTATTAGAAGTTCAGTTCCACCTTGGTGCGACATCAGCTGCAATGTTGTACCCACAAATCTGATGCGTAATATCAGTATGGGCAGTTGGCAGCCCAGTACCCTCCGAGGTGAAGCCTCAGTGGTAGTATGTTGGAGACCTCAGAGGTTGTTCAAGGTTCTACAAAATGAGTGGAAGGAGGAGCTGGGCTCCTAAGACCGTGCAACAGTGGGACGCGCATGCTGGTTGATGGCAGGAAGTGCCCTATGCGGGGGTGGGGGGTAAAAAACAAGGTTGAGAAGCGAAGGAGAGCTGGTCGAGTGAAAGGTCACAGTGGGTGAACCATGAAGAGAGGAGCACGCTTCCAGAGGTGAAGGGAGAGCACGGAACTATAAGTGACAAACACAGAGCACATGTTTGCCACTAACCCAGGTCGGATATTCCATGCCAACATCCAGCTCATCTTCTGCCTCTTGTAAAATAAATCAGACTGCCTCACCTTTGCTTTTGAGTCGGGTGTAAGGTACATCAAAGCTGCAATCAGAAAGCTCATTGAATGACTACTGGCACAACTAAAGAGCCAGGCAGCGATACTCTCCACAAATCATGATTGGTTAAAAAACTGAAAGACCCCGCCCACTAAGGAAGTGACTATTCTTAGCGCTCTGGAAATGACCGCTCCAGCTACTATATGGTTGTGCATATACATACTTATGGTTTCAACTAGAGGAATACATGTTTGCATCTCTATTAGTAATCCAGCTTTCATGTGACACACGAAACAATGGCTCCTGTGGATAGATAAGAACGAATTCTTATAAAAATGACGCACAATGGCAATGGGGGTGATTAATTTAGATGTCAAAAAAAGGAAGCTGTATGCATACAACGAGAATATATTAGTCAATTCAAAACCATTTATGTAAATATGTATCAACAGTGTATACAGAATTTCCGTAACAAAGGGGCAAAATAAAGGTCAACAACGAAACAGCAGAAGAGGCAAAATAGAGCTCAGAAAAGAGCAGCAAAATGCATAATAGAGGTCAGAAATGAGCAGAAAGAGGCAGATTAGAGGTCAGAAATAAGGTCAGAAATAAGCAGAAAGAGGTAGAATAATGGTCAGGAGCTAGCAGACCACTGGGAGGCTCACACACACACACTCACAGGACCACTCAGAGACTCATGCACCCACTCACAGACCAGTCAGACTCACACAGTCACTCACAGACCCACTCAGAGACTCGCACACACCCACTCATAGATCCATTAAGAGACTCTCACACACTCTGACAGACCATCTTATCCACCCAGCCACTCACAGACCCACTCAAACACTCTTGTTCCCATACACAGACTAACGCAGAGACTCATCTACCCACTCACAGATCCACTCAAAGACTCACACACCCACTCAGAAACGTATGGACCCACTCACAGACCCACTCTGACACTCACACAACCACTCACAGACCCACTCAAACACTCACACACCCACTCACTCATCCCCTCAAAGACTCACACACCCACTAACCTAACTATACAGCCACTCACACACCCACTCTCAAAGGTTACAGGTTACAGTTAGGAAATACAATTTTAAAACACGTTGAAATTCACATAAAAAAGAAAAGTTACGAGGACCTTATAGCTAGGAAATATAATTTAAAATAAATTTAGAAATTGACTGAAAAAAACAAAGGTTGCAGAGATGTTGTAGTTGGGAAATAGAAATAACAAAAATTAGAAATTAATTAAAAAAACAAAAGGTTACAGGAACATTATAGTTTTGCTCAAGTTTTCACTCATAGAAAACCATAGAAATTCAGCAGTTATGGCTACCTGAGCTAACTATAACTTACGCCCCCTCAATGCACTGCTTCTGACCTAACATATTACATTATTCATGACATGGTCAGTGACATCACATATATCGTCACTGATGACATCTCAAATGACATCAATGGTGACATCACCGATCACATCATCCACTCAACCACTCACACACCCATTCATACCCATAAACAACCTCCTACACACCTACTCACACAACCACTCACATAACCCTTCACAGGCCCATACAAGTACTCACACAACCACTCCCTTAGCCATAGCACCACTCACACATCCACTCACTCACCCACTCACCCAAACAGCCATTCACACAACCACTTGCTCACCCATACAACTACTCATACAACACTTCACTCACCTATACAGCCACTCATGCAGCAACACAGCCACCCCTACATCTACTTACACACCCATGTATTCATTTATACAGCCACTGACACACCCACTCACTCACCCATAAGGCATCTGCACAGAGCCATTCACTTACCCATACAAGCACTCAAATGCAGTCACTCACATAAACACCCTACCACTTACAAACCCATTCACAAATCCATACACGCACTCCCACATTCACTCACACACTGATACAGCCATTCCCACAGAGAAACACTTCCCAATACAGCTACTCACATACCAACTCGCTTAACAAAACACCCATTCAAACAGCCACTCACTCACTCATACAGCCACTTACACACCCTGTTACTCACTCATGCAGCCATTCAGACACCCACTCATTCACTCATACAGTCAATCACACATCCACTCACCGACCCATAAAGCCACTCACACAGCCACTCATTCATCCATACAGCCATTGACACACCCACTCACTCACCAATACAGCCACTCATATATCAACTCACATACCTATATAGCCACTCAGACACCCACTCACACATAGATACACACAGCTATACACTCACATAATATGGTAGAAATAATATCACTCATTAGTTGTACTAGTATAACAATTTACTTTTGTAGTACCTTTGTATGTATGTTTAACAATCATAAACTCTTTGAAAATACTTACAATAACTGCATGATGTAATCAGTGATCTCATTTGAGATGTCATCAGTGATGTCACTGACCATGTCATGATTGTTGTCATATGTGAGATCATAAACAGTGCATTGTGGGGGCATATGTTAGAGTTAGCTCAGGTAACTGCTGAATTTCTGTGGTTTTGTACAAGTGAAATCTGAGTCTAACTATCACATTCCTGTAACCTTTGTTTTTTTCAGTGAATTTCTAATTTATATCGGCTAGAAAAGTCACCAGAACTGGCAGTAAGTTCGCCGAAATGCAATGCCAAAGGGCAGGCAAGCTGTTGTGTGCCCTCTAAAAAGCTTTGTGCATTTGATGGATTATTTACTTGCGGAGCCGCCGAGCCCCAAGGAGGAGCACCATCTCATTACAAAGAGGAGAAGCTGTGGATTTGAACTGTTTCCAACCAGTCAAGCAGCACAGCGAGCCTAAGGTTAAATGAACTTACCTCTAGTATCTGGATCCTACTAAGGAAGATAATTGTCTTAATCTTGTATGTGTAACACACCCACTTAGGGAAGACTTTGCTCGCTTTTAAAACTGCAAGTCCCAGCAACAAATGCGATAATGAGCAGGCCCAGTAAGGGGCCGGGAAATGAATAAAGAAGCCAGAAATGCACCAAGAAGCGAGTCTGTGGTGCCATATGTGATTAAAGCCCATGAAGAAGAGGCGTAATGCCTTGAAACGCGTTGGCTAGAAAAGTCACCAGAACTGGCAGTAAGTTCGGAGAAATGCAATGCCAAAGGGGAGGCAAGCTGCGTGCCTTCTAAAAAGCTTCATCCATTCGATGGGATATATATATATATATATATATATATATATATATATATATATATATATATATATATATATATATATATATATATATATATATATATATATAGATAGATATATATATTTATATATATGTGTGTGTGTGTGTATATACACACACACATGTATATAAGTACACACGCACATATATATATGTTTATAGAAGTATATATTTAAATATTAGTGGAATTTACTAAAAGTACATTATATTAATTTAATTTATTAAAATATTTAACATTTACCTAAAAATGTATATTTTTCTATATTTCTGGACCATATTAGTGTCAACCATATTTTTTCCCAGTATTTTGGTTCTTATCATTATAAGTATAAGAGCACAATATTGTGCTAAACAATATTTTTGGCGCAATATTTTTGTCAACTATATTGTTGACCAGGGGAGAGTGTCCTTGGCGAGGAACAACATTGCAGATAGACAGAAGGGAAGTGTAAATAAAAGTATTTAATGCAACATTAACGTTCTGTTGGAGTCCGGTTCCCTGCAAATGGGCACACACAGAGCTGTAGAGAACACCAGATTTGTTCTTTCTTTAGGAACACATGACCCAGCACGAGCTGCCATGAGGTACTATGTCAACGGCGGCCGACTAACTTTGCCAAATTTTAGGAGATGGACTATGTCAGCTGTAAGTGATATGTGTTTGAAATAAATTGTACAATTTTCAAACGTGCTTGACTTCAGCCTTTCATCAGATGATTCTTATTGCGAAGATGCTTACAAACCCTAGGAATATAAATGAACTTTATGGAAGTTAAAATTGGGACTCCGTTTGCTGTACATTTTCACTGTGGTATGAAGAATAATGGCTGACTGGGCATTAATACAAACCGATGATAAATCTTGGGATAATTGGCACTGTTAAAAGTTGTTATCACTAGTATCTACATATATTTGTAACAGCAATTATTTGTCCTTTACATTTTCAAATTTGAATTCTGAACTGCTTTAAAATGTTGGTGTTGGATCGAATACCAGAGAATAAACTGGAATTATGGGTAAGAGCTCGTATACTAGTGTATTTTAATTGTACTGTTTCTGTGTATTTGTGTAGTTATGACATCATTAGCTATTACATTTTCATTATTCATCTTTGATAATTTGGGCGTTTAGAATGTGACAGCCCTCTACTTTGCTTGAAGATTGTTGGGGAACCAGTAAGGAAATGGAGGAAAAGAAACAGATGTTTTACCATTATGCAAGTCAATTGTTCAAATATGGGAGCAGAAGGTCAATAGTTTTTTGGCAATTTGCTAGAATTTATTAAAATTCAAATAAGCAACAGGTTTAAATGAATTTGTAACCTGCGTAGAAATTAGACATTCACTATTCACCAGGATTAAGAACCATACTAAAGAGATGCCATTTTGGTATGAGATTACAAAACAAAGTGAATCTGTGGAAGCATATATTAATGAATTAAACAGACTTGCATCCTCTTGTAAGCTTTTGCAACCAAGTTGAAGAGAGGATAAGAGATCAATTTTGCTGTCTTGCAACAAGAAAAGAGCATGCGAGAAGGTATGGCTGAAAAATGATCCTTCTTCAAATGAGGTAGCAAAAAGGATGGAAGAGATGTAGAAGGAGATAAAGAAAGAGAGCGAGAACAATTTTAACATGAAAGTGGTTGAAATAAAATGAATGAAAGAGATTATGAACAGAAAGTTTAAAAGGATGTGTTACATGTGTGGTTTATCTTATATTTGACCAGCGTAAGACTGTTGAAGTAATAAAAGCAGTAGAGGTGATTTGGTTAAAGTCCGAATTCCTGGAGGCACAGCAGAGTGGTTCAAAGTTATTACACTATTCAGGAATGGTGTAAAAATTGAAGATGGTTGCATTTGAAATGTAAATTTCGTTCCTAAGTATATTGGGGGAAAGGTAATAAAGGAGGTTGAGCAGGCTTGGGCAAGTAAGCAGCGCGAGGAAGGTGGTTTAAAGTGTGACTCATCCGAAGCAGAAACGAGAAGCATGAAGTAAAAATTAACCCTGGGCAAAGCACTACGCTACGCTCGCGTAGTTTGTGACGTTTTCGCTACTTCGCACTACGGGAAATGCACGTAGCACAGTGCAAGCAAAATGACATCCCGGCGAGACTTTTTCCTCGTTCGCGATCAGCAACATCAAGTTGACGATCGCGAGCGTGGAAAATAAACCTCCTGGCGAGATTCTCAATGCAGGGAGGTCAGGTTTCTCATTGCGAGTGGTCGCGTATGATCGCGACCGCTCGCGATGAGAAACTACTAGTCCGCGTTGAGAAAGTTGCAGCTCAAGTAAAAATCTACTAGAGCGGCAGAAACTACAGCTCGCACTGTGCAAGATGCCGTTTTGAATGATTGCACAGTGCTGGATGCTTGTCGGCACTGTGCAATCATTCAAAACGGCATCTTGCACAGGGCGAACAGGCTACTACCAGTACAGGGCCTTCCCACCCAACTGACGGATGCCCCTCTTCAAGAGTTTGTTTTCTTCTAGACAAAAATGTTTACTGAGCGGGCACTTTAAACATGGCACCCTCAGCAGACCTTCAGTGCTGCGAAGGAAGCAGTGGCTGCTCCCTTCAAAAGGCAGGGATCTATAAATAGGGCAGATGCTCCTACCCCCTGGTGGAATGATGGACTGTCTGTAAGGGTTATTAAGACCCTTTGCTTTGAGATGATTACCTGCCTACTTAAATAACTAAATTGGCCATGTACTGTGCTTGCCAAACTAACAGTCTACCCGCGGTAATTAGGGCCTCATTTACAAGGCCATTGCGCCACCAGTGCATCACTTATTTTGACGCACCGGCGGCGCAGTGTGCCTACCCATGTTTACAAGGCCATGTAAAGTCACCCTGCGTGACTTTTTGTGGCATTGTAAATATGGGCCCCTTTCACGCATTACTATGTATGAAAGGGGCGTGCCATGGGTGTTTTTGTCAGTGTTCCCATGCAACATTCAAGGAATCTGACACATTACCAGATTTACAAAGTTTTGTAAAGCTGGGAATGCATCAGAATCCTATACCTTCCATGGGGAGGTGTAGGAATGTTGCAATGAGGAGAAATATCTTGTGGTGTGCTACTTTCTCCCCTCTCTATGACGACATGTACTGTCTGTATGCTTCCATTCTTGTATCCTCTTGCATGTCATTTACTAGAATGTTATTATGTCATAGTGGTATTCAGTTCAGTTCAGAAGTCTTTATTTCGAATATTTCATCATAAAAGACACGAACATAGAAGTAAAAACATCATAAAACACACATCAAGTTTAAAAAGCATTGGGTAAAAACTATATATGCACTTAAAAACAATTTATACCAAAAAAAATGTGCTACAGCATACGATATTACTTCATATAGTGGTATGTGAAATGTGAAGTGTGGTACCATAAAGAAGATAAGAACATTTCAGGACTGTACTGGCCCAACCCATGGCTTAGTGTTTAGCCCTAATGATCCACATCCATCCTAAGAATTTTGCTACCGCAATTACCAGTTGTTCCTTTGTGTCAGTCCTAGGAATGCTCAATGCCTCTAGCCCTACCCGTGTACCAATGTTTCGGCAAATAGGTTTAAGCCATTATTTCCGAGGGGCTGTGTAAGCGGGGCATACAAAAAATATGTGGGCTATTGTTTCCTTTTGGTTGGTACACCGATGGCTAAATTCATCCTCCTGACCATTCCAGTTTTTGGTAAACGTTTTTATTGGAAGGGAACCGACCCTAAACTGGTGGTATAACTTCCTATCACTAGACCTAGTGATAATGTCCCAATAGACTTCTATTGATGGATCACGTTTATGCTCAAGAAACATTCCGGACAAGGAGGAGGCATTGGACTGTGCAATATATTTTTGACGGACTGATACCCAATATAGATCTTTAAAGGCTTTTTTGGGGGGAAAAAGGTTGTTGGCAGGATCTATCCACAAATTGCGCAATCCCATATTCTCTAGGAGCATTCTTACTTTTTAAACCATAAGATGTTACCTGAACCCACAACAGATTTAACATCCAAGAGTGCCTTTGCAAAGAGTGCCAGTTCAGGGGTAGTCCAGATCCTTCTCCATAAAGCCACAGGCTTATAGCGTGCCACATCCTCTATTGAGTGACATCCTAGGTCCAATAATAGGGGCTTCAATGGACTAGAGCTAGGAAGACCTGTTAAATTTCGTAAGAATTTATTCTGAACCTTAACTATTGGGGAAAGGTCCGCAAAACCCCAGAGGTCCGCACCATACAAAATCGCTGAACTTATCCTGGAATTGTAGATCTTTAAAGCAGGACCTATCCTTTTTGTCAGCGAGGATCTCTGTTCTTTGATAAGCACCCTGATAACTGGGCAAACTTAAGGGATAGAGTGTCGATCTGGGGCTTCCAGCTTAATTTACTCTCCCAAAAAATCCCCAAGTAGGTCATGACATTGGTCTGCTCTAGCTGTATATTATTCATTGTAACATGGCCAACCACTGGTCTGGTTTTTGAAAGAATCATAAATTTGGTTTTTGCTACATTAACCTGTAAATTATTATAGTGGCAAAATTCCTCAAATTTATTCCAGGCCGCTTGCAGCCCCTTCTGGGTCTTTGATAGTATTAGGGTGTCATCCTCGAACATAAGTAGCGGTATCTTAATTCCACCCTAAGTGGGGGCATCTGTTGGAAAAGCTGTAAAGTATTGCACAACCCTGTTAATGAACAACAAAAACAAGGTTGGCGCTACTACGCACCCTTGTCTTACACCCCGGGACACTGCAAATCTGTTGGTGACCTGCCCTTGCTTTCCCCAGCGAACTTGTGCGAAGTTCGCTTCATGTAGCTTGATCACTATATCCAGGAGCTCCTGGGGCATCCACATATTACTTAAAGCCCTCCACAACTTAGCCCTGGGTACTAAGTCAAATGCTGACTTAAGGTCAACGAAGGCGGCATAGATAGTGCCACCTCCCAAACTTACTACTCTCCAGTAAATCAATAAAAACCTAAAGACCTGCTCAATGGTACTTGTGCATGACCTAAACCCTGCCTGTAGAGGAGATAGTACGTCTTCGAGCTCAATCCAGCTCTGAATTCTCCCGAGGACCATCCTGGCAAGAGTTTTCTGGATGGAGTCGATCAAACTGATTGGTCGATAGTTCCCCGGAATGGAGCGATCCCCTTTCTTGTATATTGGCAGGATCTCAGGACCTCGCCATGAATCCAGGATAGATGCCCCATTTGCAATAGCATTTCCAAGGAATACAATATAGGGCACCCAGTTAGTTGGGTCATATTTAAAGAGATCTGCTGGGATACAGTCCAATCCCGGGCCTTTCCCACCAGGAACCTTTTTTAGAGCATCCTCGACTTCTTTACTGTCAAACGTTAAATCTTGAGGGGTGGGCAGGGGTCGTAAGTCATATAGAGAGCAATCGATTTCCAAATCCAGCCCTGAAAACTGGGTCTCAAAATACTCAACCCAGTCCTCGGATGCGACATGCTTGGCAGGGACTTGGGAATGGGGTGTATTTCCCCATTTAACTATATGCCAGAACTTAGTCAGATTTTTCATCTTGCTAGCATCAAGGATCTCTTGCCAATGTTGCTCATCCCAATCTTTTTTAGCACAATTTAAGACATTACGATAATTGAGCGGCCTTCCTAATATCTGGCATGTTTTTCGACCTTATAGCTAACGCCAATAGGCTATAAGATGCACGGCATGATTTATTATACCATGATTTGCTAGAGGGTTGGCATGTGGATTTTAGGGGTTTACTCATTTTGGAAAAGTGGGATTTTAATCCCTTAAATAATTCTTCATGTAATGAAATTATTTTCCCATTTATATCTTCCTGAGTTGGGAGTGAGCGCAAAGTGCCCAGAGACCGTGTAACCTCCAGCCTTATCTTTTCCAGAGCCCCCATGGTCATCAATGATCGTAGCCCAGCGAACTCTGCGTAGGTCATTAATGAGCAGGGCATCTGCAGTGACTATCTCGGTTTGGTTAATACAATTGGGACATCCCGTGATTGGGGACTCAGTAGGAGTGGATTATGATCGCTCTCTGGGTGATCCAGGATCCTCATATCCACTAGTGTTGACCAATACTCACTCTTGATCAGGATATAATCTATTCGACTTTTGTGTATACCATTATCAAAGGTTGCCCTGCCGTTGTTGTCTGAGATGGAACGCCCATTTGCTGCCCTAAAACCACGCTCAAGGCAAAAACCCATCCACTGCAGGGCCGATTCAGTCCATTTCTTAATTGGCTTTAGGTCAAGAGGAGGAATATTCCACTGAACATCCTCCTCTACCAAGAGATTTTCCCCTTCGTGGTTTAGAGGCTCAAACGAACAGTTAAAATCCCCAGCGATTATCGTGTAGCAATCAAAACCAACAGAATCAAAAAAAGTATCCAGTACCGAAAAGGTTCTAGAACCACGCCCACCTGGCTATCCTCTGATATACACATTTACAATAAGGATATCTTGTTGATCTGCCCGATGCAGATTTATGCGATACAAAAGGGGATGATGGACGGAGCGTTTGAGCAAATCAAACACTCACCCCCAGTCAACTGATCTGGGTTTAATCCATCACCGTTCTTTAGCCCACTCTGCCACCCCAGTTCAGACATGGCCATATGCAAATCAGTCTGACCCTGTGCCTCATGGGAACAGTCCAGCCCGAACTGCCAAGCCATGTCTTCCCTGGACCGGAAACAAGCATCCTGGGACCGGTTTCGGATTCATAATCCTCATCAGCCAGGCTATCTTGAATCCAGTGGCCAAGTGAGCAAGGGACTCACGTCTGAGCATACCCTGCCACACTTAGGGCGAACAAAGCGATACAAAAGGGGATGATGGACGGAGCGTTTGAGCAAATCAAACACTCACCCACAGTCAACTGATCTGGGTTTAATCCATCACCATTCTTTAGCTCACTCGGCCACCCCAGTTCAGACATGGCCATATGCAAATCAGTCTGACCCTGTGCCTCATGGGAACAGTCCAGCCCGAACTGCCAAACCATGTCTTCCCTGGACCGGAAACAAGCATCCTGGGACCGGTTTCGGATTCATAATCCTCATCAGCCAGGCTATCTTGAATCCAGTGGCCAAGTGAGCAAGGGACTCACGTCTGAGCATACCCTGCCACACTTAGGGCGAACAAAGCGATACAAAAGGGGATGATGGACGGAGCGTTTGAGCAGATCAAACACTCACCCCCAGTCAACTGATCTGGGTTTAATCCATCACCATTCTTTAGCTCACTCGGCCACCCCAGTTCAGACATGGCCATATGCAAATCAGTCTGACCCTGTGCCTCATGGGAACAGTCCAGCCCGAACTGCCAAGCCATGTCTTCCCTGGACCAGAAACAAGCATCCTGGGACCGGTTTCGGATTCCTAATCCTCATCAGCCAGGCTATCTTGAATCCAGTGGCCAAGTGAGCAAGGGACTCACGTCTGCGCATACCCTGCCACACTTAGGGCGAACAAAGCGATACAAAAGGGGATGATGGACGGAGCGTTTGAGCAAATCAAACACTCACCCCCAGTCAACTGATCTGGGTTTAATCCATCACCATTCTTTAGCTCACTCGGCCACCCCAGTTCAGACATGGCCATATGCAAATCAGTCTGACCCTGTGCCTCATGGGAACAGTCCAGCCCGAACTGCCAAGCCATGTCTTCCCTGGACCGGAAACAAGCATCCTGGGACCGGTTTCGGATTCATAATCCTCATCAGCCAGGCTATCTTGAATCCAGTGGCCAAGTGAGCAAGGGACTCACGTCTGAGCATACCCTGCCACACTTAGGGCGAACAAAGCGATACAAAAGGGGATGATGGACGGAGCGTTTGTGCAAATCAAACACTCACCCCCAGTCAACTGATCTGGGTTTAATCCATCACCATTCTTTAGCTCACTCGGCCACCTCAGTTCAGACATGGCCATATGCAAATCAGTCTGACCCTGTGCCTCATGGGAACAGTCCAGCCCGAACTGCCAAGCCATGTCTTCCCTGGACCGGAAACAAGCATCCTGGGACCGGTTTCGGATTCATAATCCTCATCAGCCAGGCTATCTTGAATCCAGTGGCCAAGTGAGCAAGGGACTCACGTCTGAGCATACCCTGCCACACTTAGGGCGAACAAAGCGATACAAAAGGGGATGATGGACGGAGCGTTTGAGCAAATCAAACACTCACCCCCAGTCAACTGATCTGGGTTTAATCCATCACCATTCTTTAGCTCACTCGGCCACCCCAGTTCAGATATGGCCATATGCAAATCAGTCTGACCCTGTGCCTCATGGGAACAGTCCAGCCCGAACTGCCAAGCCATGTCTTCCCTGGACCAGAAACAAGCATCCTGGGACCGGTTTTGGATTCATAATCCTCATCAGCCAGGCTATCTCGATGCAGATTTATAACAAGAATATCTGGACTGTTTACAACAATTTCTACTGGTCTATAGTTGATTAATTGCCTAACCCAAATAGCTAAGCCCCCAGATGGTCTGCCTTTTTTACCTCCTACTTGTGAAAGTTTAGGTACCCTGGGCGGTGGATAGAATCCACAGCCCACGTCTCCTGGAAGATCCAGATATCATGTTCCTCCACCAGATCTAACCATTCAACTACGGATGTTTTGCTCTTTAAACCTGCGATGTTCCAGAAGACCAATGTAAGCATGTGTTTTTCACTTGCTTGACTAAACTGAGGAGAAACCATGACCTGTTGGAAAGCCATATTAGACACCCCACTTGTGCTAATGCACCCATACTCAAGGGATCCAAAATCCTTCCTCATGGGCTCACCAGTATCCATAATGATGCCACTGCTGTTTCCACACCGTGGTTTTCTCTTGGAATGATATGGATCTGTTTTGGCAAATAGGTACCAACCAATAAGACATTCCCGGGGGTGCACCTATAACATCAGGGACCAAGGGGAAATCTTTATCAAAGGCCTCTAGGCCTATGCCGGGTTCCACCCTACTTGCACTGCCTCTATTGGTTACCTTTTCCTGATTTGTGTTATCATTTACCATTTGACGATCTAAGGAGATGCCATTATAGCTAGGCCCCAGTCAATCCACCCCCTCCAATCCACAAAGTGTCTCAAAGTGATTAAACAGGGCGAGGCGAAACTCTTGCCTAAATGCAATGTTTGGACGTCTAAATTGCATTTCTCACCTGTTTGATGGAATAAATGACAGACCAGAAGATGGGCAGGGATAGAAATAACTCAGACAAAAGGTTTGAATTCCACCATCACCTCTATTCTCTGTTCCATAGCATATGAACCTTACCACCCTGGGGTCCCTGAAGTTCACAATTATGCAGTCTCCCACTAGATCCTTCGATCTATGACCCAACCAGCTCACCCTTCTTAGATATAGAATCTCAGCGTTTGTATAAGCTGGAAGTGATCTGTTGCTGTTAAGCCAAATGATAACTTTATTTTTCAGCTCTTTATGGGTTTCCAGTTTATCATTTTGGATCCCAGGAACCCCTGTCAATATCACCGTGTACGGTGCAGACTCTGGGGGTAGGTCAATGCAAGGGTGCTTCGTTTTCCCATCCTCTTTGTCTAGTACATTTTCCCCTCTATTAGCTATTGCTCCGACCAGCTCAGAGGTTGCAAACTCCTTTCTGGCGTCCCTACCAGTCCCTTCTGCTCCCTCTCTACTATATTGAGTTGTCTTTCTTGTATCTGTGCTACTCTCGGTGCAAGTTGGTTTTTGTCGTCCATTCGATCTAATTACCTTATCTTGTGGGGTATCTATTATGACACTTTTTGGGTCCGGGACCATTCTAATTTGTGATGGAAGACCAAAACCCTGTATGCTCTCCACAGCTTTTTCCGGTATATTAGAGTTAGCCATTACAACTCTTTCTAACTTCCCCAAGTTCTCATTTATTAATTTTATCCTTTCTAGTACGGGTAGCATCAGTGATTTCATTAACTGCTCTATTTGTTCCAGAAGGCCATCAGGAATTTGATTTACCAACGAGGGACGGTGTGGTTGCTGGGTTGTCCGATTACTAGGGTCTATAATAGGTAGTTGAGGATGCGCGATGATGGGCAACAATTGGGTAGGTGTAGTAGTTTTAGTAACTTTAGCGCATCTTCCCTTTTGTGTGCCTCCCCCACGCTTTCTTTTACCATTTTTTGATTGGGCTTTAGTGCCTTTCCTAGGTCTTGACTCAGTAGTTACACTGGGGGTGGTAGTGATATTCGATTCTACCCGCCTGTTTCCTACGGATGGTGTACTATCTTTAGTAGTTTTTAATGAAGTACAAACAGCAGACCCTTCAGACCCAGCCGACTCTATGCTGGTTCCCCAGCGAATATCACCATTAGCTTGATGGATAGATAGCTGCTCTGGTGTTACAGCTGCCCTAATAGTGCCCAATGATGATTGCTTAGAAAATAATGGTTCTAGTGATATCTTTTTTCAGTTAGTGCCATTTTGTGTTCTAATACGACTGCAGCTCTAGTTATAAACTGGTCCAAAGTCCCAGTAACTGTCCCCCCAATGGTACCTGACGCAGCCTTCCTCCCTTTCCCTGAGCGAAGCGCCATTCCTATTTATGCTTGGATTTTTTTTTTAGGGGATCTTAAAGATTGCTGGTGACAGTGCGGCTGTACAATAATTCATCCAGACCTACAGTAATGCATACTAGAGTTCATAAAGTTTATAAAGGAAAAATCGTAATGTCTCACTTTGATGGTCTCATGTTGGGGGGGTGGCCCAGCCCCATTCGGCCTCTGACGGCCTTAGATGGCCCCGCCCTTGTCCCGGGCTTCTCCCGGCGCACGCCCGTGTGCGTACCGTGCTGCGGTGATCCCACCCAATTAAATACGTACAGGCAGGGGGCGGGAAGAGGCACACAGCTGCGCAGAGTTACGGGGCTGCTGGTCCTCGCAGTCCCGTCCCGTTGATCTTCCTGTAGTACCAGAGTCCAAGGGGAACTTCAGCGGGCAGATAATGTCCCATAAAACACCAGGGTCAACTTCAGCGGTGAGATAATGTCCCAAAAAACACCAGGGTCAAACAGCAACTAATGCGAGCAGCACCCGCGAAGTGCGGGCCGCGAATAGTTTTAAAGCAGCAGCAGGAGGCAGGCAGGGGCGAAAAGAGGCACACAGCTGCGCAGAGTTACGGGGCTGCTGGTCCTCGCAGTCCCGTCGATTCTCCCGTAGTACCAGAGTCCATGGGGAACGTCAGCGGGCAGATAATGTCCCATAAAAGACCAGGGTCAACTTCAGCGGTGAGATAATGTCCCAAAAAACACCAGGGTCAAACAGCAACTACTGCGAGCGGCTCCCGCGAAGCGGGGGCCGCGAGTAGTTTTAAAGCAGCAGCAGCAGGCAGGCAGGGGCGGGAAGAGGCACACAGCTGCGCAGACATACGGGGTTGCTGGTCCTCGCAGTCCCGTCCCGTCGATCCTCTCGTAGTACCAGAGTCCAAGGGGAACTTCAGCGGGCAGATAATGTCCCATAAAACACCAGGGTCAACTTCAGCGGTGAGATAATGTCCCAAAAAACACCAGGGTCAAACAGCAACTACTGCGAGCGGCAGTGGTATTCTTGTATTGAGTTGTTGATACTTGAGGCTGAGCGTCAGTTGATGCTGTGGCCTTGGCTATTGGATGAGATCTTCTTGTGAGAATAAACCTATGGTTTACATCATTCCCTGAGTCCTGCTTCATACTTCAAGAATTCTACACTCTTTTATTTATGTAGGTGGCCCTTCCTGCACAAAAACAATCATCCTGCAATGCTGGCACCGTTGCAACATGACACAAGGTTGCCTGCACTGGCCCATGGCAGCCAATTGTGCGCCAGCACTGGAGAAAGCACACAGATACTTTGTATTGTTGTTAACAAAATGCATCCCAGTGGTTTTTAAAATGACACAGCTCAGCACATCAAAATGGCTTGCGCCATCCTGCATAATTTTTTGGTGGATGAGGTCCTTAGTGTTGAGCAGACTGTCATGTTTCTGATTGTGGTGTCCCCACTGGTGCCACCAATGAAAACCGTACACCCGTGGACCAACAGAGTTGGGGCCATGGGTGTAGGTACATCAAACCACCTGCCCTATTTTGAGTGGATTATTGTCAGCTCAGGACCAATGAGATGGCCTGGCAGTCTCAAGTAGAAAAAACAAATACTGCCCACTGCGTGTCAGGATCATTAGTATATTGTTTTAAAAACAAATTTCTGCTTTGGGAGTTTGTTTTTGAAAAACAAAATAGTTTGGTGAGTGGCTACCTGAAACATGGTGGCCGCTCAACAAACTTTCTGTGACTTCACAGGAACTGCAATGGTGGTGGCTCATGTTAAGGCAAAACGATTTTTACAGTGCCACTGTCATCTCTCCACATGATGGGCGATAGTCAGTCAGAGTGGCAGATATAATGTCCCCTTGCACCCTGACGGATGGCAGGCTGCCTGGAGCCTGTCCAACCTTTAATCATGCCCTTTTTTTGAGTCTTTTAGCTTTTGACTTATACACAATAGGAGAGGTGTGGTGCAGCGGCCAGGGCAGCTGATTTCGGGTCACAGAGTTCACAGTTCAATCGCCGGCTCCGGTGGCAGCTCAGCTCAGCACCATGTGACTCTGGGCAATAGCTCACTTAATTTTCACGACGGCCCCCAGCACCTTGAGACCCGTAAGGTTGAGTAGTTCGCGCTTTACCAATACGGATTTACATTTATTTTTTACATTTACAATAGAGCTGACTTCTTTTGATATCTTTGTATACAATCAGTTACTATCCATATTGTTTAGTATATATTATTTGTATTCATTATTGTGTTTTTTTTAGGTAAGGAGGTGTGTGACATTTGTACGTTCTGCAGCAAAATGTTACTCCGTTTACACTGTATGGCTCAAGTAGATTTGAGGAGATTATTCTGTGAGTGTCAGTCGTGTTTTGACTGTTGGATGGTGTCTTCATAATAAAGAGTTACTTCTCTTTCTTACCTTGGCTTGGAGTCTGGTGCGTCCAGCTTCAGATACGCCTCACAAATACATCCCAAATTGCTCAACTGCTCAAACACAGGTGAAGGCCTTCGTCTCAAAGATACCGTAATATCACTCAGAATAGCTCAAACAACAAGACACCAACACCGGAGCATGTGCCCTCCTAGCCACTTGTTGGATGAGCAGAGCACTCATTCTTACAGCTGTCACATGTACTGTAACAACACACTAAGGAGGAGATTTACAAAATCTCCACGCAACACAGCGCAGTTCCCGCAAGGCTGCACTGCGTTGCGCGACAAGGAGGGAGCAAGAGAGCGCATATTTTTAAATATATGGCTCTCCCCTCCCCTTTCCCTTGCGCTGGCGCTGATTTCAGCTACCGTGCGCCATGCACACACCTTAGTGCAGCAGTGCTAGGGTGTGTGCATGAGTGTAGCATAGGCTTGTACAGGAAGGGTACCCTTCCTGTACAAAATACTATGCTAGGCACAATGCAAAGCTTTTCCCACTTTGCATACGTGCTGCGCAGTGCAGCATGCATGCAAAGTCGGAAAAGGAAGGAGAAATGAAAGCTTTTCTCCTTCTTTGCACCTAGTTGAAAAGGGCGCAGTTTTCTCACGCTAAACTCAATCTATTGTTTTTAGTAAATGGGGTTTAGCGTGATGCGCTGCTTCGCATTACTTTTATATTATTTCCAGCGCTAAACTTGTTTAGCGCTGGAAAGTTCATTAGGAAAAAAAGATTTTGCGCCATTTTGCATCACTTTTGTGACACAAACACGGCGCAAAATCTTAGTAAGTCTCCTCCAAAGCGTCTTAATTATAGGGCTTCAAGGTGAGGATCTTTCGCATGAATATTCCTTTGGAAATTTGCCTCCTACCATAATTGTTCTTTCCTTACTTCTGTAAGGACAGAAAATCCCTCCACAAAGCATGAGTAATGCTCACACAACACGGGAAATGATCTCATATGATCTTTATATCAGGATGTAATTAGCTGTAGGAGTAGGTTTGACTTACGTTTTATGTCTTCATATTACAGTTGGTGACCTAAATAAGCCCTATTTCGTGTTTGCGTATGCAGATGATGTTGCAGTGGTAACTCCGAATCCCATCACAGATATGCCAGAAATAGAACAGTTGGCGTTAGAGTTTGGGGCTGCCTCAGGATACAAACTCAATGTGGCAAAGACACAAATTGTATGTTCTAAAATTGCTGCATTTGATGACCAACGGGTTTTGAGCGAGGTATCATATCTGGGGGTCAAGTTGAGGACATGCTTAAAATCACTGGTTGAGGTTAATTGGTATAACATATTAAATGAGGTGCGGAAGCAATTGGACCTGTGTGAGTGTAGCTGTTCTAACTCACTGGGACCCTCACCTTACCTGCTGTACATGCTGTGGGCAACTCTTCCTGCCGTTGCTGGGTCTGTTTTGTCCCCCTCCCGCCGCCGCTTCAACCATCCTCGCGGCCGCCGAGCGGAGGGGGGCACTTGACTTCAAACTACATCTCCTGCCTGCCCTAGCGGCGAGAATCCCGGCACAGAGCGCGCCAGGTGGCGCTTCAAAGAGGCGTCACCCCCGCGTCGCGGGAGCGTGCGGGAGTGCCCGGGGCTAAGCCCGGGCAAAGGGCGGGCCCTCTTAGGCCCTCAGAGGCCAGAGGAGACTGGACTGGGCAGGAATCCCTGGTTGTTTGTGTGCATCCTTCCGTCGATTCTGAGTAAGTCTAGTAATTTTCGTTATTTAAAAACTCCACAATGTCTACAACAGTCTGAAGTTCGGATATTGTCATGTCAGAAAGACCTGGGGTGCCGTTAAATGGAACTCTGGACAACTATTTCCTAAGAACTGCTGCTGAAGTTCCTAAAGAATGAACTCTAGAAGAGCGACGTATAGAACGTCGTCGTTCAATTGATAATATGAAGAATAGGCCATTGGTTGACTTAACTCCAAAAGTCTACTCTACCATCGAGGTGACCCTTAATGGCAATGATGATATAGCATCTTTGGATAGTGTGCCTCTTATACTTGGAGATTGCATGCCTTCAACCAGTTCCTGCCATAATCAAGCCGTGAGTTGTATTTCACCCCATCTCATCATAAGCTTACCCAGTGTAACTGAGGTACCAATCACACCAACACCTATGCCATGCAAAGTTACACTAAATAAGTCTAAGACAATTGGCCCACCCCCAACCAAAAGAAGACGCAAAAGGGTGGAACCAAATAAACAAAAGCTGAGCCATTCTGATTTCGGTAAAAAAGTAAAGCCTACTACTGTTAACGACCAATGCATAACAACCATTGCTGATAAAGAAGAAATATTAACAACACCTTCAACATTTCCAGAAACCACACATGAAGACAAGGAGGCTAGTGTAGATAAAATTTTGGCAGATATTGCGCCGCAAGTAGGGCACACTAGTGTCACATTGGATAGCATTGAACACATTATTAGGAGTTATACTCTAGCTATTGTTGAGAGATTAAACAGGGTGGAGGAAAGACTTGGGAACATAGAACTGGAACTGAGGAGAAAGGAAATTCCTATTAGGGCAGTAGTAAATAATGTTGCGCAAACCATTCCAAGGTCTATTGAAATCACCACAGGTCCCCACAACCCCTCATCTATTCCGATAATAGCAGTACCAAAACCCCCTCAAAATACAAACACACATCAACCCAAGCCACCTTCTATTAAGTTGATAAATAAATCCAACTCTACCCCTGTCATCCCAGCCAGTAAGTCATCTAGGGGTCTGGGAATTGCCTCTTTGGGGACATCTAGTACAGAGGGGGGAAGCACTAGGCAGATACAGGGGTCACTTAATAAGGGTCCATTAACAGAACTTCCACCGGAAGCAGTGCCCTTCGTGGTGGTTCTCACGGGGGTGCCAGAGCTGGAAGAGAATAAGCGGGAAGGATATGCCCAGCTGAAGAACAAAATCATGCACTGGCTGAGTATATACAGGCCAATTGCAAGTAACATCAACGGCGATATAGTACATGTTCGCCGTCTTCAGTGGTTGGGTGGTAGACCTAAGGATATTGAGGGAGATGTGGTGGTAGTTAACTTTAGAGACCAAAATGCTGTCCATTACATACTCAATTGGCCTCCAGGCAATGCCAACAACTGCATTACCCCCCATCCTTTAACGTATTTCTACCCGAGATCTATGGTGTTCCCGCCTCAACATCCACATAGACAAGGCCACTCCAACAATTATTTCCCATTGCACAGAACATATGGAACCCCTCACATGTGCATTACCCAGTACCAGCTCCTGATCTATATGGGTGGAACACTGTTCCTCCCAGGTTCAATACAACTGCCCACAGGAGAATGGACCATCTAAAGCCCTTTACCCCACTGGAAACAACAAATAGGTACAATATATTAAATGGACGGGATGACTGTGATTGAAGTTCACAGAATAGCGGGGATTGGGGTGATGGAACGTACATTTTTGGCCCTGAGGGTAATGATGAGGAAGACGAGGTTGAGGGAGATCTCAGGGCTAATATTATAACCAGCCTAACATGTCCATCCATGAGGGGGATTAACATAGCCCCTTACATTCGGCCAGAATGTGACACTCCAGTTTTACAAAACAAAGTGGTAAAATCACCACACGCTGACCGTCATAACACAGAGACAGCTATGGTCTCGGGGACCAATCTGTTTGACACCGAGGACATGAACGCCCTAAACATCGACTTTTCTAGAATGGGAGAACCTGGGATTGTCCAAACTAAATACAGTGTAGGCTCTGGTAATCAAATAATCAGTCCAACAGGAAAAACAGAATCAGCTGCCATGGGTTTAAACGTCAATCGTCAGAGGCCCATAGGGTTTACCGACTCCCCGGGATCAATCATCTTTCACAGGGAACCATGCCTACGGTACACCCAGGCCCAAAGTGATCCATCCAACGGCCCGGGTGGACAGTTCCTAGTATCTTGGAACGTGGCAGGCCTCAGGAACAAGATGGCCTCCAGGGACTGGGCAAACTTTATTGATAAATATATGATAATTACCATGCAGGAAACCTGGGCAGTTGAACCCCAAAACAAATTGGGGTATCTACATTTTGCGATAGCTGCAACCCACTCCAACAAGGGAAGGCCAATGGGGGGTCTGACAACATGGGTTAGGCAGGATGATAGATACACTACAATTCAGCTAGCAACCAATTCCAAAAATATTTTAGTGGTAAAGTTAAAATCCCCTGCGTTTGGTGAATTAATAATTTTTAATGTTTATGCTAGAGGAAAACCGGGAGGCAAATCATCAGAGACAGTTGAGGCTTTGGGCCACTATGTGAGAACATGGAGGGGAAATGCAAACGTTCTGATTTGTGGAGATTTTAATTGCTCCTTTGAGCCTTTGGACCAAAGTGACGTAGAACTCACTGAGGCAGAAGATATCTGCTGGCAAATCCCCCCACTTAATATCCCCCCAATAAAGAGGTGGACTCAAGCAGCTCTTCAACTCAAGATTTTTAGTCTTGATTGTGGGCTTAGGGCGGTAAATGGGAGAACGCGAGGAGATAAGCAGGGTAATCCCACATTTAATAATAGTTTGAGTTCAAGCAGAATAGATTATATCCTAGTTAACTTGGAAGTTTGGTGGTCCATTTGTGATATGACCATCATACAAAGAATAGAGAGCGATCACAACCCACTCAGCCTAGAGATACAGCTCTTCAAGGGCCAGGGAGAAGCCGAAACAGATATAGCGGGGGACATTGTCCTGGCGAACGATACACGACGGCTGAGATGGGCCGAGTGCTTGGGCAATTCTCATTCTATTACAAAAATGGACGCCCTGGTATTGGGCGCTACTGCAGCTTTACAGGGTTATTCATCCAAGGATGATTATGAGACTAGGGTGACTTATATTCACACAACTCTTTCTTTGAAACTAGGTACATATTTTAGTAAGTCAAGAAAAAATTCTTTGCGTAAAGGCAGACGGAAACCCGATTCTTGGTACGACAAAAACTGTAGGATAGCATATAAATCCCTAGCGTTGGCGGTACGAACAAGTGATAGGGAGGCGATACAGGGCGCAAGGCAACACTATAAAAAGACACAACAAGAGGCAAAAAAAGCATGGGACAATAATTATTGGGAAGATTTATATGAAGCTAGTAAGTCCAGAGACATGACTGGTTTCTGGAATTTAGTGAGATGGGGCAAGGGGAATCAAAAACCGCAGCCCGCTAATTCTGTCCCTCCAGAGCGTTGGATATCACATTGTAAGTCCCAGTTTGCTAACCCAAATTGCGCCCCTATTGATGCCATGGATTCTGTTAGGAATTGCATACCTACAACTACACTAGTCTTCAGTCGGAGAGATGTTGAATGTGCTCTCAACTCAATTCCAAGAGGAAGAGCCCCGGGCCCAGACAAGATTCCGGCAGATCTTTTCTTACATAGTAGAGAGGTTTGGGTCCCGTACATAGAATTGCTGGCAAATGCCATTGCAAGGGGCTCGACCATGCCGGAACTATGGAGGGGAGCCGAAATAATTCCAATTTTTAAAAAAGGGGACCGCGCCGATCCTGTGAATTACAGGCCAATCAGCCTAATAGCGTGTATTCAAAAGGTTGTGGCCAGGATGGTACTTTTTAGGATTCAGAACTGGATAGAGGATTCGGGGGTTATGTCCACGCTTCAGGCTGGCTTTCGCCCCTCCACCAATACAGTGGACCAAGTTTTCAGGTTTTCAACAATATACTGGAAATGGGTGATTCTTGGGGGCGGCACATTATACGCAGCCTTTGTCGATTTAAAAGCGGCCTTCGACCTAGTGCCAAGAGATAGGTTGTGGCGAGCGTTCCAAGAACAAGGCATGCCACATGAACTCCTCGCAGTACTGATCAAATTCCATGAAAATAATTACGCACAGGTCAGGTGGGGAAATCATAGCCAAGTGACAGATAGATTTCCAACAGAAAGGGGTGTAAGACAAGGGTGCGTATTGGCACCAACCCTATTCACGCTATACATTAACCGGGTTATAGATTATTATAGGGATGCACGCACAGAGGCACCCAAACAAAATGGTATCCCAGTCCCCCTGCTAATGTTTGCAGATGACACCCTTTTAATTTCTAAAACACAAGAAGGACTCCAGAAAGCAATTGGGTGTTTTGAAAAATTCTGCAATGACTATGGCCTAGTCATTAATGTATCCAAGACGAAATTTATGGTAATGCACAGGCACAGGAAAATAAGGGGCAGAGTTTTTATGAATGGAGAATTGCTGGAACAGACAGACAGCTTTAGCTATCTGGGTATCACATTGGGATCCCGGCTAGAGTGGAAGCCACATATGTCTTATCTAACAACTAAGCATGCACAGATGGCAGGTGTTTTACTGAGAGAGTTTAAGTCCTCAGCCACAAAACCAATAGCCCCAGTACTTAAAATATATGATACAAAAGTGAGATCTTCTATGTTATATGGGGCAGAATTGTGGGGGGTCTCTGATGTTACGGCTCTAAAAAATGCACAAAATAAATTCTTGCGATGCATAACGGGGCTCCCACAATCAACACCAATTGTACCTCTGTATATGGACTTGGGCTGTCGCAAAATACAGGATATATCCAGATTCAGACCAATTGCATATTGGAGGAGACTATGGGTTACGCCTGAACTCTCTCACTACGCTTCAGCGTTACTGGAGACACGAAATATGGATTCAGGGGGAAAAATAGTGTGGTTCAGAAAGGTTAAATCTTTATTCAAGGCCTTAGGGATGGCGGAATTATGGGAAAAACCTGAGGAGAACACCTTTCCATCTAAACAAACTTTAAAAGATGCTTACTGGGCACACGTGACCCAAGAGGAGTTCCAGAAACATACTGCTCCATCGCTAACCAGGATTTTCTTAGAGCAGAAACATATCCCTGTGTACGAGAGATATTGGGACCTAATCACTATACCATATGATAGGAAATTGTTCCATCAGTTCAGGGCAGGAACCCTTCCAATCAATACATTTATTAGCAAATGGTCGAATAACACAGATGATCATATGTGCCCTTTTTGTTTAGTACACTCTGAAAGCATAGCCCATGTGTTGTTTGTCTGCCCAGTGTACAAAGCACCGCGCCACAAATGGATAAGGCCGATCTGTATACAAAAGGGTATTCAGAGTGGGACTGTAGCACTCAGAATTCTCAAAAATGATTGTTCTGAAAGTATGGTGGTTGTGCTTGCTAAGTTTCTAAAGTGGATGTGGCTATTACGAAGGGACAAGCTGAAAGTATTGCAGCCTCCACAAATTTAATCTGATATGTATGCAGGAAAACAAATGGAATTAATTTTAATGATTTTATCAAACACATTATTTATTTTTTTAAGATCGTGTTGGAACACCCTATATGTGGATAATAACAATTGGATGATTAAATGATGTATTTCCCTGTAAATATTTAAAATGGATGTAATAATGATGAAATGTTGATTTTAATATGGTTATGTATGTCTTTTATGACTAAAAGTCGAAATAAAGACTTATTTGATTGATTGTGTTTACTTCTTTCACTTGTGGGACGCTGTAATGTCCTGAAAATGTTGACACTACCCAGAATGTTATACTTTTTTAGATCTGTTCCATTGGAAATCCCCTGTGCCCAACTTGTAGTATTACAGTCAATTTGTGCTATGTTCCTATGGGCCCAGAGTATACCCCGCAGAGCTATGCGCTATATGACCCTCCCTCCAGGGAAAGGAGGCTGGGCTGTTCCTGATTTTTCCTTATATCCCTATGTATGTATTCTGCAACATATGAATATTTTATTAACAGGTGCAGAACCAGTTAGCGCTGCAGAAGCACCATCAATACATCAAATGCTACTGGGCAGTGATGCTAAAAATCGACTGTTTATTAACGTGGAGCCAAGCTATTATAAGAAAGCCAGGTTTAAGGTTTTAAATACTGCCTAGAAGGTGTGGAAAGCTGTGTGGAAGTATTATGGATTAGAGAGGATATCCCAGTACACCCCTCTCACAGCTACGACACTCCTTCCAACGATATTTTGGAATAGGATCATAGATAGATGGTTGACTAAAGGGATTCATTATATGGGAGGTCTATATGCTAATGGGGGATTAATGTCTTTTGAAATGTTAACTGACAAATTTCACCTCAACAGGTTAATTTTTTTTTTAAATATCTACAGGTCCGTGACTATTTAGAAAAACATCAGTGGAATATTGGAGTAAACCCTGTTATAAAAGCTGTGAGGAAGAATGCACGCATTGGGACATTGTACAATCTACTGTTAGATACTAAGGGCAACGATCTATAGATGCATAATACAAAATGGGACAAAAGGCTGGGGTGCATTGGCACGCGGGTAGAAACCTCCATTGAATTGGCAGGGAGATAGTTAATATCTGCTAATCTCCAAGCACAACACTATAAGACTGTGTTTAATCTTTACTATACGCCAGCCAAGTTGTCTAAATGGGATGGGGCAAATGATGGGAAATGTTTTTGCTGTGGAACAGAAAACACCGATATTGTACACATCGTTTTTACATATAGGCACCTAATGAACCTGTTTGGGCATATAGAGAAATTCTTAGCGGAAATCTTGGGGGAGCCCAGTTAGTTGGGCCCCCCAACTGGGGGTAGCTGAGAGAGAGGGATTGGATCAACTGGCTTATACATATAAGTACTTGATTTTTCTAGCTACAGCCGTGGCTCGGTTATGTATTGCCTCAATGTGGCTCCAGAAAGAGGCGCCAACATTTGAATTATGGAGGGCTCGATTTCTTTCTATGTTTAACATAGAATATTGTTTATACGAATTTAAAGGTATTCAGAAAAATAAATTAGGCATGGAGATTTGGGGGCCGGTGTTGTCCTTTATGGAGGAATGAGGTATTAGCTTGAGGAGACATTTTTACGGTCCTATACACTTGCACTTTAATAAACTCCACGTATTTAGTCCTCCTATTTATTTGTATGTATCGTAAAATGCTTTTTAAGTCTTTCTATTGTTTTAAACCATTGTCTTAATGCATTGTAACTTGCTGTAACTATCATGGATTAATTAAAAAAATGTAAATTAAAAAATATATATTTTTCGCATGAATATTCCGTTGGAAATTTGCCTCTTACCATAATAGTTCTTTCCTTGCTTCTGTAAGGACAGAAAATCCCTCCACAAAGCAAGAGTAATGCTCACACAACACAGGAAATGATCTCACTTGATCTTTATACTCAGAATGTAATTAGCTGTTGCTCGGAGTAGGTTTGACTTACGTTTTATGTCTTCATATTACAGTTGATGACCTAAATACTCAAAATTCTAAGCCGAAAATGTGCACTTCTCTCCTTTCACAGCCCTAACCCTGTCTTTTATGACACTCAAAGTCTGCTCCAGTACAGCATAGTGTTCATCAATGGGCATAAACTAATACATCTTTCTGGAACAATTTATCAAAAGTGTGAGGCTGTACAGCTCTCAGGTGCAAACCTTAGGACCCAGAAGCCAAATGTCAAAATCCCAATACAAGCAGAACACTAGATTAATTTATCAAAGGTGTGGTAACATACTAATGGACAAGACTTTCCTAGTCCACGCCACCGCTGCAACCACCAACAAGTGTGTACCAGGAGTATCCTCTGTATCCTTCATACCCCTTCCCAACAATTGCCCCTCTGGCACACCTTCAGGTGGCACAAAGTTATTGCACCTCTATAGAGCTTTCTTGCCCCTGCATCATTAATATGCAGCAAGTGCATATGCAAAGAGATTTTCTCATTTTCATGGCACTACACATGTTCAAATAAATGATTGATCCATCAATTTTGTGCACCTGTGACCAGTAGCGGCCCGTGGTGGGAGTGCTGCCGGATGCTGGCATGGGGCAGCGGGAGGGGCACGGTGGGAGGAAGTAAACTGTGGAATGCGGCCGCACAGACATAAGGACACAAACAAAAAAATAAAACGAATTTTGTTGCGCAAGCTTCATCACATTTGGCATTTGGACCACTAGACGGGCGCAAACTGATGCATTCACCAATTGCGACAGGCTAAACGCCAAAATCCCCTCAGAGATTGATGACCTAAATTGGATCCCCAACAAATAGGGACTTCAATATTTAGAATAAAACTTATTTTGAAGCAATTGAGGAGGCTGTTCTGGGCGGGAGTTACTGATCTCAAGTATTATCTTGATGAATATAAAGAAAGATTCTTTGACACTATACTGGCCCGAAGAAGTCCTTGGGACAAAACGCGTTGGCTACGGTCGTTGTTTTAAGAAGATTATGAATAAAGAAAATTGATGCAAGACCTGGTGAATGGATCTGAAAATGTTGTTATATTAGGCCTGTTTTGATATTGAGTGGAGTGCTGGATCATTTTGTTTTTGTCTCTGGTTTTAGGTCGTACGCTTTGATAATGAGTTGCACGGTACTAACAAGATATAAACTGCGCTTGTGGAATTTGTGTAACAGCATGGAACACTGTGCTAGTACCACACATTTAGGAGTTACACCCAATGGAATGGGAATAACCACAAGTCCCTGGCTTTACCAGTTGAACACTACTCAGAATACCCAATTCCGTGGGGTTCAACACATACATTTACCTTCTACTCTAAGCAGATGCTAAATCTATGCTGCAACTTCTGTGTGGGTCTGTGTGGGTTGGGTTTAGAGGGGGTGTTATGGGGATTAGAGGAGGGATGGGGAAATTAATTACTGGCCAGGTGGAGCATTGTATGCTCCCTGACCAGAAAATAAGCGAGAAAGAGGTGTGGGTAATGCTGCAGGCAAATGTTCATGCACTTTTTCCTGATGGAATTACCGCCCAGTAAAATCGGGTCCAGTATTCCAACACCCTGAAAAACCAGGTGTTGTATCACTCACACAACTCAGAATCAGGCAGAGTGAAATCGAATACAGTAATTCCAATCTGACTGACTCATAAACAGAGTCTTAAAAGGGATCCTTTACTTTGCTTGCAGATGTCCTATCCCCTTTTAAGGCATGGGAGTGGTCCCAGTAATGTCAAAGTATGGAAAAGGGTCAATAGCGGCCCACCCTTGCCAAAGTGGTGCGGGTGGTATAGGAGGGAGGTGGGGTGGGAGTTCGGGGGAGAAAACAAATAGGTAAATAAAAAACGTACCTTAACACCGCCGACGTCTCCCACTGCATCGCACTCTTCCTGCATTTCGGCACAAGCTCCCAGACTGCACTGCGGCCAATCCTGATGCTTCATGAAAGCAGCATCAGGATTGGCCTGAGCGCAGGAAAGACTGGGAGCTTGTGTCATCTCTCTCCAGCCCCATCAATGCAGCTGGGGCTGGAGAGAGCTTCACTGCGCATGAGAGTTTGGCCAGCCTGAGACAGCCGGCCACACCCCCACAGTGAAGGGAGTGCCCACCACTCCCCCACCAGCAGTGTCATCCCATGGACCCACCCTAAACACTTGTCAGAGTCCTGGGGCCGGGTCTAGGGGATTAAAAGAAAAGTGATGGAATGGGTTCCATGTTCTAGATCTGCTCTGGGACTTTTTATCAGTATGAAAGCATAGCGGGAAAGAAATAGTTAGCAGATCAAACATTTCAATTCCAGATTACAATGACTTTTAAGAATCACAGACTCCCAATTGAGTTTAGGGGATTTGTTACGAAGCCAAAAATAATTGGACATGCAGGCATCTCAAAGTGAGGTGTAAAAATAAATCGGAACTAATACAAATTCAAACCTATGGATAACATTAAGACAGTGCAATATGCACAAGATAATTAGTTCCAAAATCAGGATACAGAAGATTATTGAGCAAACCTCTAAATTCCACTTCACCTGAAGTTCATGGGCATAAAGCATTAGTCTGTCCGTACTAGCACTAAAGTGACATCCCTACATAGCATTTCCCAAGGCAAGATTAGTTAAGGTGTCAGCTTGTGAAGTCTTTCTAAGAAGTCTCTTCACATCAGTTGGGTCAAGTAGGATCAAGCTATGGAGCTTGTTCTAAGATGCTCTCTCCCTCAAGGCAAGGTAGAATTCCCGGACACTTTCTTTAGTTACAATACATCAATACCACAGGTAGTATCACATGATCCTTTGCAAGATCACGCCATCCAGTCAGGCCACCTCCTCGTAAGTAACTTTCCATTAGGGACCGATGCTCCCAAGCTTTGGCGAGATGACTTTGATTCTCAGGCTTGCTCCGATGAGAAAGTAGAACAGTTCTCCATTATCAGTAGCAGCGCTCAATGTATCCTCTTCTCCCTAAGTCTACCTCCTAAAACAAAGACATTATTCTAACTAACAAGAATGATTCTTCCACCTGCAACAGAAACGTGAGAAAGAACAAATCCAACATGCACATGAAATTCAACTATTAAATCTAATGCAAGAGCTTCCAGGGGAAATGCATTTCAGGCCTGCAGAAATTGGCCAACAAAAGAAATAGCGCACCGCCTTACAAAATTTCATATAAATGAACACCTTTTACTGAGCACTTCTTTATTAACACGTTCCATAAGCACATCAAATACATGAATAATTGTCAGCAGCATACACAATTTCTGCACCTTATTGTTTTCAGTTGAACACATATGAATTCAACGTTCATTTCCCCATGTTTATATGAAAATGTCCCTACTACATCACTATTCATGTTAATACAGTTCACGTTCTACTGTTTCAGGTTAATATGACAAAGTAATATATGCAGGTGTGGACTACTCCTGATTATAATTAACCCTGGGCGTAGCTGGCGTAGCGGGACTAGGCAAAGGTCCACGGAGTTGGGAACAAACTCTGTGGAACTCCACCACGCATCTCCACCCCCCTATTAACAATTATTTAGACATTAATTAAAACAAAAAAAAACACTTACCTGTACTGTGGCGTCCCCGGGCTGCCCTCCTCCTCGTCCTCGCCGTCTCTGGGTGATCATTGTGAAAACTACGCATGCGCCTGCGCACTTCTTGCGAGCAATGCCCTGTGCGCAAGCACGCTTATGCACAGTTTTTGCAATGATCACCCAGAGATGGCGAGGAAGAGGAGGAGGGCAGCCTGGGAACGCCGCAGTACAGGTAAGTGTTTTTTGTTTTAGTTTTAATTAATGTCTAATTAATTGATAATAGGGGGGGTGGAGGCGGGGGCTGGCCAACTCCGCTCCACTGCAGAGTGTGCGGAGATTTGCCTACTCCGCGTTTATTTATAAATTTACCAACAAAGCAAGCAGTTTCCAAACCCGCCCACATATCTATGAAAAACACATTTTATATCAAGATAAAAAATAAATAGGATAATGTAATGTAGTCAACAAAAGCGGCGTCATGTCAGCGTGTGCAATTCTTGGAATTGAAACTGTAAATTGATTCTATATACTATCATGCTGTGCAGTAACATTTTAAAGCAAAGTTGTAATGTTGAAAGGGCTATAAGCGTGTACACAATTATTAACTCATTGGTGCAGCATTCTAATGAAGAGTGTATCTTAAACTCATCTCCTGACTTGCTAATGCGTGTCGCATATACCATAACAGAACCTCGTACTACACCATAACCATTATGAATAGGAAGGGAGCAGCAGAGGTGCCCCTCTATTTTTATGGGCTTGGAGAATTAGGGGGGCTTTTTGGAAAACATAGGTAAGCTGGTTTGAGGAAGTGCTCATGTATGGTGGGTAGGGTGAAAGACAGAGAGGTCGGCTGCCAAGGCGAGGAGAGACGTCTCCAACTGTACCCTAGGACGAATGTAGATTCATGGTGGGCTATTTGTGTGCCAGAGTGTGGCAGAGAAGGTGGCACCCTCCCGGGTAACTAGTGAGGCTGGCAAGGACTGTTAGCAGCCTGACGTGCAACTCCGGAGATGTGAGTTTCAAAGCTTTAATGCGGGCAGCCATCGGTGCAGGACACCCAGGGCAGCAGGGGAGCACAACGTCCGCTCATCACCTACCTGCAGCTACTGGTCCAGGACTGTCCGTGCAAAGGAGGAGGTGTGGGCAGAAGTTGTCCAGTGCAGACTTGGAGCTGGCGGATCAAACTCAGCCTGCCTCCCTCCTATGCTTCTCACACTCATCCTCCAGAGGGTGTCTCGCCATGCTGGTCCCTTCTGCAATTAATCCACCACTTTGCCCAAAGTTCTCCTGGTTTTTGCTCCTTGTTTAGTAGATGCCTCTTCACAGGTGTCCCCCAGATTCACTGTGCACAGGTTTTCTGCACGGAACTAAAGTCCAGTGAATTGCTGCATCCTGAGGAAAGAGGGAAAAACGGGTTCCCTAGATGGCATCATGTGCAAATTTCAGGCAATATGTGCTCAAACTGGAGAGTGTGGTGGGTGGCAGAGCCCCTTCACTCTCGTGCGGCCGCTGCTGTCCTGAATCCAGAGACATCTACGGTGTCCGTTCCCTGACCAACTCTCAGCAAGGGGTGGGCGGAATTCCACGAATCACGCAGTTTTCATGTAATTCTGCGGAATTCTGCAGAGTAAAACTCTGTGAGTTTCGCCCACCTCTACAAATTACATACCATACCCAAGTTCCAGATCTTCTTACATTGATGACATCCATACTCCGTGGGTGACCCATTTGTTAAAAATTACCTCTAGTAAGTCAGAGTCAGCATGTTGTCATGGGTTGGTACTCCCATGAGGCATCGGAGCCCTCCCATATGCCAAGAACTGCCTCTAATGTGCCAATGTCATCTTATTGCCATTGGTGGTCCATCAGCCAAAAATTTCCTCTTGTATGCCAGTGCCAGCATTATTCCACAGGAGTCCAATGTGACAAGAATTTGCTCCATTATGCTAGTCCCAGTCTTTTGCCTCAGGTGCTTGTCCTGCTACGAATAACGTCTAATATGTAAGCACTAGCATTTTCTCATGGGTTCCTTGGTAAACCAACATTAATCTTTTGTATGACTGGGCACTCATTCATACTTACTTACATTCACTCACTCACATGGATTCCCATTTACTCGCACTCACTCATTCTCATTATTTTCATTCTCTAATTCTTCTCTCAATCATTCTCAGATTCATCATCACTGACTTGCTGTCACTCACTCATGCTCCCTCACTCATCCTCAATCTTTATCTCACCCACTCATTCTGTCTTAGTCTCATTCACTCTCAGTTGCACTCAGTCTTCTCAATACCTCACACTTCCTTGAACTCGCTCTTACTCTCAGTCACTCATTCTCATTCTCATCTGTTTCCACTCACCCTGACTCACTCACTCTCACTCACAGTTACACTTACTCACAGTCACCCACTCTCACTCATTCTTACTCAAGATCATTCACACTCACTCAGCCATCTTCTCTCTCACTCCCTCAAACTCCATCAGACTCATTTAATCACATTCACTCTCTCTCTCTCTCTTGCAGTCACTCTTACTCTCCCTCCTTGAGTCTCACTCACTTACTCTTACTCCTTTGGTTTCACTATTACTCTCCCTCATTCTCACTTACCCTGGCTCACTCATAACCACACGGTCACTCCCTGGATATAACAAATGGCAAATAGAAAGCCATCAGATGATCCAAGTGCCAGCCAGTTTACGTGCTTTAGACACATTAGGATGAACTGTGGATCAATGTCATGGAATGTCTTATGAGAAATGCACCAGATTTGGAAACAGTGTTTTAGCGCTGTAGTGGATATATCAAATTGAGTGGAGTAGATCCATTGGATGGAAATCTTGCATCAGTCAACTCAACAACCATTTGTCCTTGTTAATAAAACAATGGATCTCTAAGGTGTGTTTGGCCATTGAGTGGGAGTTGAGACCGACCTTGAGACTTATAAAATTAAGACTAAATAACCTCATTCAACATTTTGTTGGACAGGTGTGGACACATTTTGCTCAGAAATGTGTCGCCTGGTCTGGATTTTATATTTGGTTAGGTTTGCAACATTGGGGGATGGCGATGAGCCACGCAACTTTGTTTTTTCTTGGAAGCCTGAAGGTCAAAGAAAAAGAGTTAACCCGAGAGAGAAGCATGTCCTCCTTCTGAAGGACCAATTCAGAACGACGTCCGCTATAGATTCATATTTCAAGATATCTCAGATTGTAAAGGTAGAAGTCCACAAAATGAAGGTGCTTATGGCCAGGCATATGAATCTAATATAAGATCAATGTAAGATCGCCATTGACCTTTTGGCTCTCCAATTTTGCAAGTCTTAAAATATATTTCACATTTTTGCTCAATTGATATTATGAGGTCACTTCAGAATGACAGTGATTAATAACAGACCAGAACAGTTAGTTGCTTAAATTAGTTAAAGCTAATCAAAATATGTTAGACGTTCTTTAATTGAAACGATATGGCTAGTGCTGGGGCAAAATGCGCTTTTTAAAAAATGAGCTCTTGCTATGGACTTGTCACCCTGGGAGATTGAGTAGTCCTGACATCTCCTTGTAAGGGTACAAGGCATCGGAACATATGAGTAGGGCCGTGAAGCTTCCTGTTCAGCTGAGAGCCCACAGGTGAAATAAATAGGAAGGGTAGGTTTACTGGGTGCTGAGGATACACTAGGGCTATCTTGAGAATGGAAACTGGGTCTCAGCCTCATTTGATTGTTGTGGCTACTGCCGGGAGCAGGAACCATGTCGTACCGCAGAGGGGCCCGCTGACAAAGGGACTGCCCACTGCAGCAATCCAATAAACATGGGACAAAACCTGGGGTAAAAATGCAGATGAGGAGGGATGAATATTGAATCTGGAAAACATCCAACTCCAAATTTGAACATGAGTGGAGAGTTCACCATTGGAGCAGGATAAAGATCCTAGATGAGCATAGAAATCTTCACTGTGACTTTATCAAACGGATCCTCAATGACGATGCCTCCTCCTCAGACACCGCTGACTGCCCTGTTCTGCTAAATGTTACCTTCTCAGACATTTTTCTTTAAAAGTTCTTCTAAATCTGAAGGCAGGAAGAGACCGGGGCCAATTCACTTCATGTATCCGAACCGTGCTCCATCATGGTTGGCCATAAGTTTTGACTTAGTCCCAGTTCGCAGTTGGCACTTTGATCTTTTAGGCACTATTTCAGTTTGAACTTTAACAATTCGTAACTCCTGAACTTCTGATTGGTTTTTTCTGTTTTGTTTATCAAATAATTTATTACAATTTACTCTGTTTTTCTAAATTGGTATGTGATTTTTCTTGTGTTGTGTTTCTACTTTGTTACTGTTTAAGTGCTGCATAGATACTAATACCACAGTGTAACGCATAGGTCACTTTAGTGACTTTTATGGTTCTGCCTGACAAGGACTGTGGCTGTTGCTTAAGTAGAGCTCCGTCCCACCTCAACCAACAACCCATTTTCTAACACTTTTCAGTATTTCATTTAATAAATCCCTGCATTTTATGAATTGTGCTCCGCAAATGTCAATAACAGGAGTAATTTGGGGAATAGATTGCAACATATTGATTTGCAAAAGGAAAGGGCTGAAAACTTGGTATGCGGATGACATGGAGTAAAATAGTAGCCCTAGTTAAGGAGCATAAAATGGTGCAAGACCCAAAACTGCGCCTTGATGGAAACAGCCTCAAGCGCAATATTGTTTAATTACAGTATTCGTTGAAGCACACTTCTGTGGTGCGGTACTGAGTTGTGTTCTTTGGTTGCAGCACAGTACTGTGGTAGCTTTGTCTGAAACAAATAGAGACAGGAGGATATACCTAGAGCAGGGTAGGCTGCAATTGAAAAAGGTACTGAAACATTACAAAAATGAAATCAGGAAAGCTAAAGAAAACTACTATTTTAAAACCATCACAGAAGCAACAAAAATAAGTCAATATTTGGCTTGGTAAGGGACTTAGCAAACCCTGACTGTACGAAGCAAGCCATTTAGCCTTCACAGGCACTCTGTGACAATCTGCCTGAGTTCTTCAATAAAAAATGTAGCTTATTCTGCAAAACATAAATACAGACTCCATTCAGTTAGATCCACGCACAGAGGAGGAAGGCGCCAGAGAGACACAAACAGAATGGAGTTCCAATAAATTAGAAACAACTGAAGGAATAGAGGAGGAGGAGGAATTTTAAATTTAGATCATTGACCCTGGCAATCTCCTCTGGCTCCCTATTAGACCCTAACCCATCGAATATGTGGAAGGAAAGTGCAGAAGAGTTACTTCCATGCTTATTAAAAATGTATAGCCAATCCTGACGGACAGGCACAGCACCTCAAGCCTGGAAGAACACCTTAGTCACCCCATTATTAAAGAAGCCAACAGCAGATATAAATGACTCCAGGAATTATCGTCCAATCTCAAGAATTCCCTACACAATAAAAAATAATGGAGGTATACATCAACAACAAAATGTAATTTGGAAAATCATAATATCCTGGAGATGGAACAACCTGGTTTCAGGCCAGCTCACGGCAAATAATTAGCACTTATTCTGGCCTTAGATGAGCTGAGGATGATGGTGGATAGAGGCTAAACAGAAGTCCTGACATTATTAGATCTGTCAGCTGTGTTTGACACGATTACCCACCCCACCTAATCCTTAGATTGAAGGAAACAGGAGTTGAAGGGACATTACTGGAGTAGATCAAATCCTACCAGACAATCAGATCCCAAGCAACCTCACTCCCGCCCTTCTGCTCAGAAGATAAGAGAACAGACCATGGGGTACCACAAGGGTCTGCGCTGAGCCCCATCCTCTTCAATATATATCAACAACCACTGCTGATCCTTATTAGATCCCACGGGATCATGTTTGCAAATAATGCAGATGATACACAGTTAATTCTGGCCTTAGATAAAGATAATCACACGCCAGTAGAAGGGCTGCACAAATGCTTGAATGAGATGGCAAGCTGGCAGAAAAAGAACTCCTTGAAATTCAATAGAGAAAAGACCGAGTTTTTGTGTTGTTCACCCTCCAAAGAGCCCAACTGTCTCCCAAACGGCTTTTGGCCTTGGATTTGTATGGCTAACCCTAAAGAAGCATAGGTGAAGTGGAGTTTAGGAATATATGTTGATGATAAACTAACCTTGGAAACACACATCAACAAAATGGCAAGTACCTGTTTCGGTCTTCTCCTGAATCTCAGGAAAACTGTTTCACTGCTGCTGAGTATGATTCTAAGTAGAACCGACTACTCTAATGCCCTTCTCCTGGAGGCTCCAAAGTACCTGGTAAAAAGGCTACATGGAGTACGAACACTAGCTGCAAAGCTTGCTCTGAACAAATCCAGATATGATTCATCCTCTAGCACATTAAGATAACTACTTTGGCGTCCAGCCATAGAGAGGATAATTTTTAAATCTATGGTTGTGGTCTATAAGGTCCTTAACAAGGCAGGTCCACTGGCATTGCAAATACACTTTAGATGCTACAGACCTCGGAAGAATTTACCTTCTGGCTGTGCCAATCTGGTGGGTGCCTGTTGAACCTGCTGCTCAGCCATTGTGAGTGTGGTTTGGAATGTTGGTGTGGATGATGCTGTGGAATGTTGGGTGAATGGAGTATGTCAGTTGGGAGAATGGGCTGAGCAGCAGAAGGCTGCTCCTGGTGGGGCTCACTGATGCTGTGGAATGTTGGGTAAGTGGAGTATGTCAGTTGGAAGAATGGGCTGAGCAGCAGAAGGCTGCTCCTGGTGGGGCTCTCTGTAACTTTATCTTGTACCTATTATCTTAATAAATACCATCCTAAGTTTACCAAGGTACAGGACCCTGAATTCATTACAACAGTGTGCCGAAATACAAGAGAGTGAGGTCAGGAGGAACAACATTCCAGGTAAAGGCAGTGCAACTGTGTAATACACTTCCACCATCCATTAGAGCCAGTGTGAGTCTTTCCAGTTTTAGGAAGAAACTGAAAACCTGGCTCTTTCCGAAATAGTTGGAAGGACCATGTAGAGTTTACTGATGCAGAAGTGAGACAACTGCAGGGTTGATACCTATAAGGGTTTAAAGAGCCAAGATACTGGTCAGATGAACATATGCACTTTCACACATGTTTGATACTTATTTACAAATCCTCAGAACATTTGGCAGAAAATCTACAGCATTTCTAGGAGAAAAAGGTTTAAAATGTGCAAGCCAAACCTAAGATATCTGGAGAAAAGACAGTCAAAACTTGTGTTGATATTTCTCATTGTGATGTCGAAATATATTTTAAAAAAACGACAACCTTCCTCAAACTGTACTTATCAGTGTATTTATTGTGAATGGTAAAGAAGCAATCTAATTAAAATATAGAGGGGCTATCCCACACTCTAATTTTCCTCTACTCCATTTTCTGCTTTCTAATTTTATAGTCTCTGTATTATTTACTCACACAGCTCTCAAACTATCTATGTTCTGATATCAGGGCCTTTCCTGTCCCTTAATACTTTTCTTCATGCCTACTTTGTTTACTTGGGGTGTTGAGGGTGAACAGTCAAAATATCGAATTTTAAATATCAATATGGCAAAATATTGAGTGGACATAATATTGACTGTCAAAAATATAGTGGTGCAGAATATCAAAATACAGGTAAGAAATATTGATTGTCATAATATCGAAGTTAGTAATATTTAACAGTCATAATACAGTTGTTAAACATATCATTTTTTTAGTGTTTTAAGTGTTAGTATATGTGTTAAAAGTATGTATTATTTTTGCAATGTATGTTTGAATTTTTTTAAAGTAATGAATTTTATGTTAATTCGTTTTTGTGTAATTTAATTCCGTAGCGGGTTGTGGATTTATAGGGGAATAGGGTGGGAAGTAATTTAAATATAAAATATTTTTAAATAATTATTTAGAATTAATTAATTATATGTTGATTAAATTCTGTAGCAGGTTGTGGGTTTATAAGGGAATAGGGAGGGAAGTAATTTAATTGTAATTAATTAATTGTTTTATTACTTAATAATTTCGTATTTAATCATTTATATTGTTAATTAAGTTAATTAATGTATTATTAATTCATTATAAATGTATTAATACCCATTAATAATGAATTGGTAATTATGTTAATTGTGTTACTTTTTTATTAATTAATTAGATGATAATTATTAATAATTCATTTGTAAATATGTTAATTGTGTACTTTTTTTAGAAGTGGGTTGAGTGTTGATAGGGGAGTAGGTAAGGAAGTAATTTAGTTGTAATGTATTTTTTACTATTTTATATATTATATTTATTACAAGTAATTTTATTGTGGTAATTGCATGAATTAATTTACATTTAATGGTTATTCATTTTATTGTCAATTGTTTTTAGTTAAATAATTAATTGTTAATTAATTATGTTAATTTATTAATATTTCACAATATTGTTTGTGATGCTTATAGGGTAACATGGTGGGAGGTAAATTCATTTTTAAAATAAAATTACTTGTTAATTCATGTTAATTATATTGCAGCAGGGGGTATACTAAATTATTCCCCTACGCTATCCAACACTTTCCCTACTGTTACACTTGGTGGAATGGGAATATTACATTATTCCCACCCGCTATCCAACACTTTCCCTACTGTTGCATTTGCTGGAGTGGGAATAGTAATTTTTACCCTCCCGTTATCCAACACTTTCCCGACTGTTGCACTCACTGGAGTGGGAATAATAATTTTTACCCACCCGCTATCCAACACTTTCTCTACTGTTGCACTCGCAGGAGTGGGAATAGTAATTTTTACCCACCCGCTATCCAACACTTTCCCTACTGTTGCACTCACTCGAGTGGGAATAGTAATTTTTACCCTCCCGCTAACCATCACTTTCCCTACTGTTGCACTCACTGGAGTGGGAATAGTAATTTTTACCCACCCGCTATCCAACACTTTCCCATCTAGTGCACTCACTGGAGTGGGAATAGTAATTTTGACCCTCCCGCTATCCAACACTTTCCCTGCTGTTACTCTTGGTGGAGTGGGAATAGTATATTATTCCCACCCGCTATCCAACACTTTCCCTACTGTTGCACTCACTGGAGTAGGAATATTAATTTTTACCCAACTGCTATTTAACACTTTCCCTACTGTTGCCCTCACTGGAGTTGGAATAGTAATTTTTACCCACCCGCTATCCAACACTTTCCCTGCTCTACCACTTGTTAGAGTGGAAATAGTAATTTCATCCTCTACGCGATGTAATGTATTTAGTATTGTTATATTTAATGTAATGTAAAATATTACTTAAAAAAAATATGTATTGAAATGTTTTAACCTTATCATATTAAATTTTTTTTATAGTATACGTAATATTATTAAGGTAATATATATATAATAAAAAATAAAAATGCACGTTTATTTTATTTTTTACATTACATTTATTATTTAATTTTAACATTTTTTAATTAATTTTAAGTATGTTTTACTTAATTATAATTAATTATTTAATAAATTTTGTATTACTTTTCAGACATTTAAAAAACTCTATATTTTAACAAACTATATTATTTACAACGATATTTAGGATTCAATATTTTTATATTTACCTGCTTGTAGATAGGATTTCGATATTCTGTCACTCGGTCTTTTCTCATCAATATTCTGGCAGCTCAATATTCTGCTCCTCGATATTCTGTGAGTGATCTGGTGCTGAGAACTGTCAGCTGTTTGCCATATATCTTTTAGGTTAAGAGAGAGACTGGACTGGGTTACTAAATAACTCTGGCAGAGTGGCTTCATTACAGAGGCTTACATTGAAAGCGCCCACAGGTAAGTTCATCCTGCCCCTCACTTGTGCTGTCATTATATAAATGAGTATCTTAGCCAGTCTTACCCTGTGTTCCTAGTCTATGTTGATGCATGTAGCGCATCGTTACCATGGCCACGGCAGTCTTCCTTCCTCTCTGATGTTTTTGCAAAATTCACATTGCCTGGAAATTGAGGCAGAAATAGAAAGTCTGTAGGAACATTTTTTAAATTTCCAAAAATCTGCATGGAATATATGAAACTTCTACAATCCGAAGAAAGTTTTCAAAGTCTGTAATAGTTGTGGGATGTAAGAAACCTGTTTCTCCATTGAAAATCCTATGCTGCAAAATTGAAGTATCCTCACAGTCGGGTTTCATGTGTGTTTTCATATTACACTAACACAATGATCTTGATTTCTTGTAAGATCCTGATTCCGCTTTGATGAAATTGACCCAAAAGGGATAAAATAATCAACTTTATATAATTCTGATTGGTAACGCCACTCTCCATACTATACAAGCAAACTTAGAATCTTCACCTGAAATAATTTGGGTCTCTTTGAGTAGTAATATAATTCCCAGGTAGATTTCACTGATGCTCCACATGTTTGTGAGACTGACAGGATCTTGTCCTCCATAGTCTCTTATTTGTGTGTTGGCTAGTGTGCAGTCCCATGTCCACATTTTCTCCAGAATTCCTAGGGTCCATTTCTACCACCACTGTGTAGGTCATCTCTGGATTAAAGGCATTGAATGGCTTGCAGACATGTTAAATGTTATCCACACTTCACTGCAGTGGTGTATGATTGTCAGGGCCTTTTATGACTACCTGTTCTGAGTGGTATCACGGCAGTAGGCATTTGATGATCCCTAGTCAACGTGAATTCTTCTGGTTTCAGCTTGCCACCCATAAAGGACAGTGAAATAAACATGTGTTATTTGCACATAGACAGGTTATCTTACTAAAGTTTACTTTATTGGTATAAGAAGTGCTTCAGACACCTACCTTCTGCAACTTGCAATGGCACTACAGCCTCAAGGCCTCAAACGCATACAATAGGCCTCAACCCCTCCAACATCCCAATCTTCAAACCAATCAGAAAATGATGCTTCCTAGTCTTTATGCAGCTTTCAGTCTTTGTTCACTAAAGGTACATTCTTGCTGGGTAGAAATTTGGGCACCAAATCCTCACTAATCGGCATCTTTGACCACCCAAAAACAGTAAACCAGAAAGTGTGAGCACTCTCCTGCTACGACAACTCACTGTGGCTGGTTGTATTTCAGAATATTGATTACAGAAGTAAGAACCTACAAGAATATCACAAGAAAAATATTGACAGCCAAAATATTTTGTATCGATTTAACACGTTACTCCATGTATGTGGAATTAAGTATAGTTAACCCTTACTTATTTATAGATACTTACTTTATTTTGGTTGTCAAAAGTTTTACCATGATATTTTTATGTCACAATATTTAAAACTCAATATTTGAATAACATACTATGCCTTTCAACATGATACCTTACTAATTTGCCCTGAGAAAGTAATGTGCCACCCGAGACTGAATTTCAATATGTCCTACAAAGAATTCTTAAATGACAGTCAACCCTTCTTACCTGTGAACACCCATCATCAGTGATGCAGGCATTCATCAGAGCCTTCATGAATGCCATCCGACACTTTGCACCTTCCACTCTGTATCACTGGTATTCCCAAGTACAGAACCTAGGCGCCTATTAGGATGGCGGACGGACCTGCGTCCGGACCTGCGTCCGTCTGCCACCCCCGAGGTGGAGGGACCGTCCGCAGGGGCAGCGGCGGTCCCACCGGTGGAATTAGGATGTGACCGCCACCCTGGCGGTCACATCCCGTATATGTAACATTGCGGCGGGTGCTGCTTTAAGCAGCACCCGCCGCAAGGTTAAATATGCATGCTGTGCATTTTCATGCACAAAGCGGCCGGCACCGCGCGGTGCCTGCCGCATTGTGCATGTAAATGCAAGGGGGTACCATAGGTACCCCCATGTGTACCACCCACCCCCCAACACCCTGGGGGCCCGCAAGGGCTCCCCAGAAGCTATTGTCCACATGCTTTTCCACGGCGGGAAATCTGCCGCGGAAAAGCATGTTTACAAACCCATCATAATTTGGCTGGTGGTGTCTTGCAGACACCGCCACCAAATTGCTTCCAACACCCCGCGGATCAGCGGCGGACGGACCTGCCGCCGCCGCTGATTCCACCGCCATAATCTGGCGGTGGGTGTTTTGAAGGTACGCAGCGGTGATTCCGCATCCTCCGGGCCGGCGGTGTCTTCCACGGGCATGGAGGATGCGGAATCACCGCAATCATAATCGACCCCTAAGTCTGCAAGCAATAAGACGGGAGCATCAATTTAGGACTCATGAATAACTCCTGCTATTTCCCATACAAGTCACAGTCCACTAGCCATACATGCTCGGCTTGTTTGCCAACAAGACAGTTCTTCATGACCACACCAGTAGTATAAAAATGCTACAAAAATTATAAAATGATAAAGCACAATAGAAGAAAAAGCAGCATTTGTGAACCAAGCATATACCTTTTCAACTCAGGATTATGATAACAGCTGGGACTCGAGCTCCGGTTCGCCAGTTACGTACGGAGACATAGTCAATGAGCAGCGATGAGTCTTAACGAAGCGCATAGCTTCTATTCACATTTTCCGCACTTTTATAGTGCGAGGTTTGGTTTTTTAACCAGAACCTTTTATTTCTGTCTCTGTAGACCCTTAAGGAACCTGGAGTATTTTGGCCCATATTTCGCAGTCTTACAGGTAATAGACTCCTGTGTGAGCGCGAGGTGCAATACTATGCGATTTGTCTCATTTAACAGGCCAACAATGCGCACAGCTTCTACTTATGATTTGTGTAAATTGTGTCATTGTTTTAATAACTTTTTATATTGTTATCTCATTATTGTTGTACATTTGGGTTTCTGTTGTGCTGTATATTTTTCAGGATCCTTGTGATCGTAATAAAGTTACTGACTGACTGACTGATTTCCACACTCTTTGAGTGGTGGGTTCGGTTTTTGTAACCGGAACTTTTTCCGTATATTTTTATAGATTCTCACCGAACTAGGAGCTTTTCTGCCCGACCTTTGAAGTATCTCAGGTATTTCACTCCCATGTTAGCGCGAGTTGAAATACAATGCAATTTATTAACTGTGGTGTTGTCTATATTTAGGTCCTTAATAGCATGCTTTCCATTTATGTTTTTTTAATTCAATAGAATGTCAGGCACAGCAGATTAATCTGTCTAGGGCCAACCACCGTCTATTTCCTTACAAGTAAGTGATTTGATTTGGTCCTCACTTTTCCTATTTCACATATGGGAAGGTGTCCTGGCTTTGCACCTTACTTTTGCAGGTGCCTGCCCACGCTCTCGTCCTTAAGGAGCCTATGCGCCCTTTTCCTCTTCCAGCCCTCAGTGGAAGGCTTTCCATGGTAACAACCCTTTGGGGCTCAGGCCCATTTTATAATTGACCCCTTTGGGATAACCCTAGTTCTAAGGTGTTTTATGTTTTATCCCTAGGTAACTCCCCTTCCCTTCCCTTCCACCTCTGTCCTGAGGAAGACCCCGGCATAAGGGACATAACAGCCTACTTTTTTCTTGGGGTTGAAACGTCAACATCTATTTTGTTAGCCAGCCTGAACAACAATGATTCAGCACTGTGTTATTGTTTAAAACCATGGCTACCTACTGTTTGAATACATTGTGAACAATGGGCTTGAGATATGAGTCATATGTCTTTTAAGTAACGGACTTCTGTGATTTAAACGTGATCCTGTATTAACTTTCTTACCCTCACTTGAATCACAATCACCTTCACTTCTACCTTCTTCCCATTCCTTCCTAGGGGCACTTTATATGTAACAGTGTTTACATGATGATGCAGACTGATCTACGCCCAGTGGGATTAAATAACACTGTGTACAACAACTATTGTTTGTGTTTTCCATGTAATTTCTTCTGATTAATGTATTTTGTGTGCTGCTATATTGTTTTCTGGGACCACTGTTCCTATGTACTTTTGTGGGAAAATACTCAACTACACAATTCCAAATCATGGGATATATCAGTTAATGTACTTGTACTAAGGCACACAGGATATCCATCGGGTTTGTGATGATATAACCTGCCTGTTAAAGTCTAAATCACAGCCTAAGGGCCTGCTTTAGAGTTCGGCGGATTGGCTACTCCATCACAAATGTGACAGATATCCACTCCGCTATTTTATAAGTGCATTATAGCCAATGGCACTTGTAGTACAGTTGACGAGATATCCCTCACGTTTGTAATAGAGTAACCCATCTGCTGAACTCTAAATGAGGTCCTAAGTCACAAATCTGACATACATTTTGGCCAATTCATTACAAGTTTGATATGCTTTAATGCACTTGTAAAATGGTGTATTTCTGTTCTGCCATCTTCTTTAAGAACTATCATGTTCTACATGGGATGTACGGGCCATTAGGATGGCGGGCGGGCTTTGCCCGCCCGCCACCCTATCGGGAAACGGGACCGCCCGCCTCGAGGGCGGGGGTCCCGAAATGTCCATTAGGATGCGCCCACCACACAGGCGGGCGCATCCTGTATTGTTGCCATTGCGGCGGGCGGAGCAGTAATCTCCGCCCGCCACCTTGTTAAACGTGCACGTTGTGCATTTCTAAGTGCAACATGACAGGCACCGCGCGGTGCCTGCCATGATGCACTTTGAAATGCGGGGTGGTACCATAGGTACCCCCCATGTGCAACCCCCCAAGCCAGTGACTCCCAGGGGGCCCGCAACGGGCCCCCGCAGGGAGTCTCCGCATGCCTTTCCGTGGCGGCATTGCCGCCACGGAAATGCATTGGTGTAAGCCCATTGTAATATGGCGGGCGGTGTCTAACAGACACCGCCACCATGTTACTCTTTTTCCGCCCCGGCCGCCAGGCGACCGGGGCGGTAAACATGCGGGCGGTGTTTCTCACCGCCGCGGTCCACCTCGCCATACTAATATGGCGGGGGGGATTTGGGCTGTGGATGTCGGGCGGATTTCCTCCGCCAGGCTGGCGGTAGCCACCGCCAGCCTGGCGGAGGAAATCCGCCCGACATCCTAATGGACCCCTTAGCCCAAGCCAAGCATTCTCCATATCTGCTATCACACTTGCACAACTTCCCCAATGAAAGTTAAATATAAACCTTTGCATATGTCAATGCCTACACTACCTTTTTAACAATAGTGTTGTCATACACTTGCCCAGATGTCTTATATAAAATACAGCTTGAAGTACTGGCAAAGGGATAATCTCCATGTCACATAGTATAATTTAAAACACCGTTGTGTCAAGACGACATGTTTATTATAGAATTGAGCATGCCCAAAACTGTTTACGTGCATCACAGGAGTGTGAGTCTCATGAACCACTTGATGAAAGGGCAGGTTGGAATTATTTTTGAGGGCACAATTCTTCAGTAAAAAATATTACATCAGAAAAATGTGCCTCATTTTTAGTTTAACGAGTATGTTCTGTATAAAAATTGTGACAGATTTCCCATCTGCCTTATTACAAATGCATTACATGTAATTACACTTACAATAGGATAGACAGGATATCTGTCACATTTTTGTTAGAGAACATGTCCTGCAAACTCTAAACCTGGGCTAAAGTTTCATATATTATCTGGTACTTGTCATAGAAACTTCTTTTAAACTTTTACAATCATGAAGTTACATTGCAACCTGGAACTTGAGGAAAGGTTAAGAACAACATACATATTTTTCAGGTCAATACACTTACCACCTTGTTGCTGCTCCATGGCCTTTAGCTCCCCTTCCAAGTCGGTAGTGGCCACTGCCAGAATGCACCGCATCCGGGGGGGTCAGCTACTACTGCAACCCCTTTTTTTGCAGGAGAACCAACCCAGTTTTGTCCACCCGTGATGGTCCTCCCAACATGTCCTGCAATTGGTGTTGAGAACCTCTGTTGGTACACTTGTCTGTCAGCAGTCAACCAGGGCTTTTTGTTGTTATGGGGGCTAACTTACATAGAGGAAGAAACGAAAACATAATAAGTGTGGTAGGTGCCTACCTTTTTGGGCATTGGTTATAATGGCCTGTTATTGACAAACTCTGTCACCCGTTGTGTTATGTTTCATGTAGATGCCCTAATATATGCATGGTTTGAGATGGTAGTGAGACAAAATATCGAAATTAAAATATCGATATACAATAATATCGATGTTTTAATTTCGATAGTATAGAATATCGATGTCCAAAATATCGACAGACAGAATATCGTTTTTTTAAGGTATGTATGTTACTAATATCGAATTTTACTAATATCGAAATTTTGTTTAGTGTTATGTATTTTAATGTCATGTTTATATGTTTGTTAAACATGTTTTGTAATGTATGTTTGAAAATTTGTAAATTTGTTTACATTTTGCGTTTTAGTATCAGAGCGGGTTGCGGGTTTATAGGGGAATAGGGTGGGAAGTAATTTAATAATAATTAATTAATTAATATATGTTTGTACATATTTTTAATTAATACTTAATTGGTAATTAATTAATATTAATTAGTTAATTAATTCATATAATTTTGTACATATTTTTAATTAATAATTAATTGGTAATTAATTAATATTAATTAGTTAATGACATTAGAGTAATTTTTTTATATATATAATTTTTTGTTATTGTTAATTAATTAATTGGGAAACAATAATATTAATTAGTAAATTAAATTATTTACAGCTAATGTGCTAATATATTTACTTTATTTTTATTGTTAATTAATAATTAATTGATAATTAAATAATATTAATTATGTAATTAAATTATTTAGAGTTAATGTGCTAATATATTTAATGTGTTGTTATTGTTAATTAATAATTAATTGGTAATTAAATAATATTGATTATGTAATTAAATTATTTAGAGTTAATGTGCTAATATATTTAATTTTTTGTTATTGTTAAATAATAATTAATTGGTAATTAATAATTATTAAGTGAATAAATGATATGATTTATTTCTGTGTAGTGGGTTGTGTGTTTATAGGGGGATAGGGTGTGATATAATTAAATGTAATTAATTAAAGAGATTGTAATTTTCTTTGGTATTTATTGTTAATTAATTAGTAATTAATATGTGTTATTTAGTTCATTTATAATTACATCAATTTAGTAATATTAATTGTTATTAATTGATTAATTGAAATTTATATTAATTGTCTTTTTTATATGTGTAGTGTGTTGTGTGTTAAAGTGGGAGTAGTGTGGGAATTAATTTTTACCCCCATGCTATCCAACGCTTTCCCTACTGTTGCACCCTCTGGAGTGTGAATAGTAATTTTTACCCCTACGCTATCCACCGGGGAAACAACCTTTACAACGCAACTTTTACAACGCACTACCATTACAACGAAATTTTTACAATGCAAAAACCATTACAACGCATGTGTTTACAACGCATGTTTTTACAACGCAGGTACCTTTACAACGCATACCATTACAACGTAAGTATAGGTAAGTATATAATAATATTTTAAATTTTATATGTTTTAGTTTTTTTAAGGGGTATTTTTAGGGTTCAGGGTCAGTTTTCAGTTTTTGGGTAAAAGGGTATTTTTAGTGTTCAGGGTCAGTTTTCAGTTTTCGGGTAAAGGGGTATTTTTAGGGTTCAGGGTCAGTTTTCAGTTTTTGGGTAAAGGATTATTTTTAGGGTTCAGGGTCAGTTTTCAGTTCTTGGGTAAAAGGGTATTTTTAGTGTTCAGGGTCAGTTTTCAGTTTTTGGGTAAAGGGGTATTTTTAGGGTTCAGGGTCAGTTTTCAGTTTTTGGGTAAAGGAGTATTTTTAGGGTTCAGGGTCAGTTTTCAGTTCTTGGGTAAAGGGGTATTTTTTGGGTTCAGGGTCAGTTTTCAGTTTTTGGGTAAAGGGGTATTTTTAGGGTTCAGGGTCAGTTTTCAGTTTTTGGGTAAAGGGGTATTTTTTGGGTTCAGGGTCAGTTTTCAGTTTTTGGGTAAAAGGGTATTTTTAGGGTTCAGGGTCAGTTTTCAGTTTTTGGGTAAAGGGGTATTTTTAGGGTTCAGGGTCAGTTTTCAGTTTTTGGGTAAAGGGGTATTTTTGGGTTCAGGGTCAGTTTTTAGTTCTTGGGTAAAGGGGTATTTTTTGGGTTCAGGGTCAGTTTTCAGTTTTTGGGTAAAGGGGTATTTTTAGGGTTCAGGGTCAGTTTTGGGTTTTTGGGTAAAGGGGTATTTTTAGGGTTCAGGGTCAGTTTTGGGTTTTTGGGTAAAAGGGTTTTTTAGGGTTCAGGGTCAGTTTTGGGTTTTTGGGTAAAGGTGTATTTTTAGGGTTCAGGGTCAGTTTTGGGTTTTTGGGTAAAAGGGTATTTTTAGGGTTCAGGGTCAGTTTTGGGTTTTTGGGTAAAGGGGTATTTTTAGGGTTCAGGGTCAGTTTTGGGTTTTTGGGGTACAGGCGTACAGGGTAAAAATAAAATAAATTTATATTTAAATTAAATCAATTAAATGAAATTAAAAAAAAAATTACATTAAATTATTACGTTTTAAATTTATTTTAAATGTATATGTATTAGTTTTAATTTTTTAATTATGTTTTAATGTTTTTATTTAATATTTGTAAAATTATATGTATTTTAAAATTATTTTTACATTATTATTTATACATTTAAAAAAACAATATTTTTAATTTCGATATTTTTGTACTACGATATTAATTTTGCGATATTTTTGTACTTACCTTTATGAAGATATGACTCCGATATTTTTGATTTCGATATTTTTGTGTCGATATTTTTGTATGTCGATATTCTGTCTGTCGATATTATGTCAGACATTCGTTTGAGATGCCCTGATATAGGCATAATCTTTCACCTACATTAGTTCCCTATTCTTCACAATAACGGGCGCTGAGGGCTGAAACTTATCTAGACTTTTGTTTGGGTACAGAAGGAGGGTTTTTCCCAAACAATGGCCTCCTATACCATCTTCGCTGTGCTCATCCTGTATGATTAAATATTCATAAGAATTCTAGGAAACCAGGCAGGGTCTAGAATCCACCTGCATAAACAACTACGTAAACGGTTCATCACATAAGTCATCTTCATACCCAACAATGGCTAACACTAGACACAAGGGACAAAGGGACTCTAAACTCTTCTGTATAAATACAGCACCTCTTGCTATCAGTAGTTATAGGGAACCGAGACTTCCAGGCCGACACACTGACCAGAGACACTGAGGCTTCTGCATGCAGTCGCTCCAGCTGACAGTGGTCTAACCATCCCTTGCAGGGTGTCCAACTCGAGACCAGGACGAGGTCCCACACTCTCATTATTCAGGTAATGGGGTTTGACTAAATCCTATTGGGATTCTTGGCTCTTTCACACCTACTCACATGCTAGGTACACTTAGGAACATCTAGGCAGGCATCGTAGGAGCATGCGCTTTATTTTATAAATGCATTTTATATTCATGTGTATGTTCATGACTATTGTAAAATGGTAGAACTGTACTATTCCTTTTTATTCACTGTACTGCTAATCCTATATCTCTGCTACTGTTTAACAGTTGTCGCAGCACATATATTTTACACTAGAAGAACAACTGTGCAATAAATTCTTATTGTAAACTCGCTCAACTGTTTCTTCTGTGTAACTCTCTGAGACCAAATGAGCAAGCACAAGTTACTGGGCGAAAAGTAGTACATTGTTTCCACGAGTCTGAGGAATCAGGGTTGTTGTGTTCTGAAGTTGATAAAAACAAATCTCTCTAATAAAAGGAGATTCTAGTGGCACTGTGAGCTAGCTAATGCAAACAAGGCTAACATACGCGGTGGGGGTGCTCAGAATCAGTCTGCCACCAGTGCCACAGTGTATGTTATCCAAAATCGCAGGTCCTGCAGGGGCACTATAGGAACTACACTACAGCTGTGTAAGCGAACTTTGACGGACATTTCATCTCATTGCATCACATGAAGAGATATTTCAATAGGAAGAAAGCATGTCCGTGCAGCTCTGCCAGCAGGTGTACATTTTATTTCCTTGTAGCACCCTGGGCGCATGTTGTAGGAGGTGCCTGGCTCCTGTTTCATACGCCATTATATTGAAAGGATCTCTACTCTATTTGTATCCGTTTATGGTTTACTAGCGTTTCTCACCTGTTACGTTACCTTAGTATTATTTTATCAGTAGCTGGGACTAAAAAGGACCCAACACTCAATAAACTAGCTGTCCTGGTTAACGCTAGATCATTGGTTAAACATGCACTTCATTTTGCCAAATGCATGGATCCCAAACAAATTGATAGAGCTTGGGCTGATCAGGTTTCTGGGCCGGACCTAGAATCTGCTCTACCCCATCATTTTGCCATGTTCCGACTTGACAGACCACTTAAGTGAGGCAGTGGATTATCTGTAATATACAGGGACTCCGTTAGCACCATATTTGAACTCGCCTCCATGCCAGAGTGTGAGGCTTTGATGTTCAACATAGAAATCACCAAAACTCAATCATTTAAGGGGCTCCTACTTTATCGCACCCCAGGTTGCAGAAACACATTTGTCCCCACACTAAGCTTGCTTCTACAAGCCAGCTTGCTTACAACTAAAGTTACCAAACTAGGACATTTGATCTATCAACTGGAAATCACAGATGATAAAAGACACAGAGAAACTTAACAGTACACTTACTTCCTTTGGTTTATCCCAGTTTATAGATAGCCCTATACACAAGGCTGGACACATGCTTGATGGGCCTTTTCTCAAACAATTTCTAAATAGACATTAGGGGAACGTCAACCATTAACAAGAACTGACCATCAAGCAGTCCTATTTGAGATCACACAATCCATTCCCAAACCGGGACGAAATTACGACAGGATAGTAAAACATCATGCCTGGAATAAAATGAATGCCCAAATATTAAATCAAACGCTTCAACAGGGGCACACAGTCAGCACAGATGAGCTTGATGCTACTGTTACCGCTTATGAGGAGTGGTTATCCTCAGCCGCAGACCAGGAATCCCCACTGAGGACCATCCCATCAAAAAAGGCCATAACCTCTGCACCTTGGTTTTCGGAAGAACTCAGGGGCATATTATCAAGAACGGCAATAAAATAATCGCCGTTTTAGCGGCAGGAAACTGCCGCTAAAACGGCGATAATGGGATTGATAATATGTCCTTGTGAATTCCCATAGCAGCCCAGGTTCTGGTGTTAACCTGGGCTGCTATGGAAATTGACAAGGGCATATTATCAAGCCTGTTATCGCCGTTTTGAAACAGTGATAATTTTATTGCCGTTCTTGATAATATACCCCTGAGACTGCTGAGGCAAATCTGTAGGAGACAAGAACGTAAGTGGATGAAGGACTACTGTGAGACAGAAAAAACTAAATATAAAATAAGGCTCATTAGTCAAAACAGATCATCCATTTTTTAAAAAAAATCTACCTACTTTATTAGTACTATCGAATCAGCCAAAAACTCAACCAATGAATTATTCAGAGCAGTTAATAAGCTTGTCACAGTTCCAGGAAATAAGAAAATTGATAGTAGCGAAAGCTTCTGTAACACATTAGCAAACTTCTTCAAAGAAAAAGTGGAGCAAATCTACTATAAGTTTGAGCACAATCATAAGGACAATCAGACAGCCTATGCCCAGCTTGCTAGGGAGAACTTAAAAGCCACATTATCAGAGTTCTCTTCAATGAATACTTCACAGGTACTGTCTCTAATTCACTGTGCTAAATCGGGCTCTCCTCTGTACCCTTGCCATCCTGATATAATCAAATTAGCTACCAGTACGATTGCATCACAGCTAACTGACATGTTTTACATCATGTTTAAATCAGGCTACTTTCCCGAGCAATGGAGGAGGGCCTCTATCCTGCCTTAGTTGGAAAAAGTCTCATTTAAGCCCTTCTGATCCAGCCAACTTGACAACCCATCTCTCGGTTGCCACCCCCAGCCAAATTAATAGAAAAGGAAATGAGCAGACAACTAGCACAGTTCATAAACAACAATGAATCAATGAATGATTCACAATTTGGTTTCAGATCAGGCCAAAGCACTGCGTTAGCCTTAATAAAAAACACTGAGGAAATTAGGGCAGCCATAAAAAGAGGCGGCAAGACCACTTGATTTTGCATGACCTATCGCCCGCTTTTGACACGGTCAACCACTGTCTGTTGGCCGACCCGGCTGCAGGACATAGCCATCAAAGGACCTGCACTTGGTCTTCTAAAGTCCTTCCTAGTGAAGCAGACACAGACAATTGCGCTAGATCCTATTGAGTCAGACATCTTTTCTCTTCCCTGTGGGGTTCCACAGGGCTCTTCCATCAGCCCGACGCTATTCAACATTTATGTTACACCTCTAGCACCATTGATTAAATCATATGGTTTTGCCCTTACTATGCAAATGATATACAGATAGTAGTGTTGGTGGTAGCTACTGAGAAAGATTTAGAGGCTGCATGTTAAAAATCAGGAGTTGGAGGGATGCAAACTGTCTAAGGCTCAACTCAGCCAAGATGGAGGTTGTCCTGTTTGGGAATCAGCTGCATTTTGGGCACCATCCTGGTGGCCGGAGGAACTTGCCTCACTCCCTGTCCCAGTCAATAAGTCCCAAAATGTAGGAGTTGTGATGGACAATAAGCTCCCCTTTAAAGAACAGGTGAACTCAGTAGTGTCTTCAGCATTTTACACTTTAACCCCTCCCCTGTGGGGCTAATTCCCCCGCTGTGCTGGGGGCGCGCACAGCGCTCCAGTGCTCATGGGGAGCTCGGCTCGTCATGCAGCACGGTGGCGCTGTGCTCATGTCGAGCTCGTCATGACCACGCCCGTTTTAATGGAACGCACAGCACAGCGGGGGATTTAGCCCCACGTGTGAGCGACGCGCGTCTCATGACGAGCTCAGCTCGTCATAAGCACAGCGCAACCGTGCCTCATGACGAGCTGAGCTTGTCATGAGCATGCAACGGGTTAAGAACCATCAAAGAAATACCCCCTTATTTACCTGAAGAAACCAAAAGGACGTTAGTCACCATTCTAGCGTTCTAAAAAACTGACCAATGTAATGGTCTCTACCTAAATAAACAAAAACATTTGTATTGACTGCAAACGCTGCAAAACGCAGTGGCTAGGCTACTTCCCAAATTTAGGTCAGCCTCAAAGGCAATTTGTCAGCTTCGCTGGCTTCAAACAGCGAACCAAATTCAAAGCTCTTTGCAGGCCCGGACTGGCCGTTGCAGGCACCGCGCAATCCCCCGGTCGGCCGTGAGGGTGGGGGCCGGTTTTGGGCCCCATGGGGCCGGTTTTGTTACAGGGTCGAAACGGCACTGTAACAAAATCGGCCGAAAACCGGCCCTAGCAAAGAGCGCGGTCGCACCCCCCACCCCTCCCCCCCCCCCCCCCCGGAGGGGGGGCCGGCCGAGCACTTTGCCAGGGCCGGTTTCGGTTCCCAGTCCGGCCCTGGCTCTTTGCGTTGCTTTCCAGCCCTTGAATGGAAGTGGTCCTGTTTTCTCGAAACATAGTTTCAAGGAATATGAGCCACCTAGACACCTGTGGTCAGTGGGATCAAATAATGTGGTTATTCCCAGGTTCTATAAGTCCAACTGGGGAGGCTGAAGCTTTGTTTGGGGCACAGCCAAACTTTTGAACGAACTACTCCTGTCTATCCGAGCCTTGCCTATTCTCCTGCATTCAGAAAGGAACTAAAAACGTGGCTGTTTGCCTAACCTTGCATCCAGCTCCCAGTCCTTATCCTGCTGATAGAGCTAGTGCCTTGACGCCTCCAGGCATTTGTGCATTTAAGAAATATAATTAACATAACATAACATTTCTGAGGGCCATTGGGTCAATTCCTCCTAACCCTCAAGTGTTGCAGTCTTCCTCAACAGTTGCTGTACATTGTGTCTTACTAGGACCTTCCAAGGCTAATGGAGCAGGTGAGATGGCTCCTGTATATGTCTTTGCAGATGGAGCCCTGACCAACTACAGGCAGCAGAGAGTCAGTTAAGCTGCATACACAAAATGAACTTCATTTTATATTTAATTAGTCATTATTAAGATTGAGAGTGATTTCCCACTCCGACCTCAATGCTTTAAAAGTCACATCCAGCATATAAAAAAATTATTCATAACCCTATGATGAGGCGATTTGTGATTTACTTGCAAGCTACCGCAAAACCACCTATTATTTTGACCTTGTGTGTCAAAAATGTCATTTTGATGACTCAATTGACCATATTTTTATAAGACAAATATGAAAAACAGAGCACCCTGGGCAACCGCCAGTCTTTGAAAACTAACAGGCATTGCCTGACCAAAAACGCACAGCTATAATGTTTTTATTAGAAATAGATATGGACGGAACATTATTTTAGGTCTGGGTATTATTTTATTTACTCGGGTATGTCAGGAATTAATATGTTATGAACACCTCCAACTTTATTTAGCGGTAAACAAACACTTAATTAGTTTAACAAAAGACTTTATCAGCAACTCACGTTATGGTCAAAAACTAATGAGTAAAGACATTGGTGAGGGCATGCAGCCCCCCCCCCCCCCCCCGCGTTGGCATGGGTGAGCTGTGTGGTCAACCATGGCAACAGCAGAGTGACAAAATGATTAAGATCCATGGTGTTAGTAAGCATTTTATGCTTTTGCGTGAATGTTGTTTTAATGACCTAAACGTTTTAGGACAAAGCACTATCCGAGCCAAGAGAAGCACTCCTTGTGGAGGTTACATTTCTAACTGTTAAGTCAACTGTGAAAGTGTCTTTTAACAATTTACAATGCACTTGATTTTAACAATGACTTTGACATTTACTTTTTTGTTGATTGAGCATTCCATGACATTTTGAAAGTAGTACCATCTACAAAAAACACGATAATCTTGAGTTCTTTCATGCCAGAATGGCTATTCCATCACAATGTAACATGTAGGCCATACACATGATTGGAAGTCCAATCCAATATAATGCACTTGTACTAATGTGGACCCTTCAGAGTTGGGAACTACATTTTGGGCAAAATTGGAACTTATTTTTACAAGGACTTGTCTTCCCATATACGACAGACTCACCCTGATTGAAAATAGACTTCTGTATTTAGAGTCACGGTTTGATTCTGCCCAGGCACGGGTAGATTCACATGTTACAGGGGGGTATGACACTTGCGATGGGGTGCAGCAAAATGGAAACGGAGATGGCAATTCTAATAATCCGCCCATTAGTAATAATGTACCTGCTGCACCTCCTTTGGTGGCAAACCACATTCCTTCCCCTAGCACTATTCCACCACCATTAAGAGAAAGTAATGCAGATAATAGCAATGCTCCAACTAGAAGGGGGGTGTCTGGGGGGGGGGGGGTTAGGGTGTGTGGACCAACGATTTCAAGCCAGTAGAAACGCTTCTGAGGATGGCCTTGTAAAAACCCTACCCTGTATTGATCTCCCCCCAGAGTCATCTTCATATATGGTGGTCCTTGCTGGGGTTCCTGCCCTAAGCCAGGGGAAAAGTGAGGAATATGTTGAACTTAAAAACAAATGTATACATTGGCTCAACCTTAACAGGCCTCTCCCCTTACAAGTCTCCGGTGAAATAATGTTTGTAAGATGAGTTGACTGGGTAGGGAAAAGACAAAAACCATTGTGGGTAATTGTGTAATAATTAATTTTAGGAATATCTGTGCTGTGGACTACATTTGTAGTAGGGCGCCAGTCCGGTCTGAAACACAAATTCAACCCCTACATCTATCTTATTTCTATCCTCCCCCACAGTTGGGTCCTAAAGGAAACAGAGGTGGGCAGTCCTGGGGGGCTTGGAATATCCCACCTCACAGAGACCAAGAGGGAGCAATGAATTGGAGGGGACCGTATCCATCTACCCCTTTACTTTCATTTTTTCCCCAAAGGAATAGGTTTAGTATCTTAGACCAAGTGGATTGACGCCTTTAGAGCAAGTGCTCGTCACCCTTAATAGCTAGTGACCCTGGCCCCCAAGTAGAGAGAGTGGGGAGCAATGTTGATGTTAGTACTCTCTATGCCCCAATTATTTTTCAAAAAGAGGGTGAAGGGGGCAGAGTGGTAATTGGGGTTAATGTGGGGCAGACTGAGGGGAAAGACCATGTGGCTGTAGAATCCGGTGTCCTATCTCCTGAGTTGCAGGTGGAGCCCCGTGGTTCTATTGTTGAGTTGGTAACGGGTGGGTGGCAGACTGAGGGGAAAGACCACTCTGCTGTAGATCCTGGTGTCCTATTTCCTGAGTTACAGGTGGAGGCATGTGGTTCTACTGTCGAGTTGGTAACGGGGGGGGGGGGTCGAAGAAAGACTGCAAGTGATTGATAGGCCAATGGGTTCTAGTGAGGCTGGAATTGGTGAAGATAGTCGAGTTAAAGATTTAGGTCCAACTAGCACCAAGACAATGGATGGCAGTATTAAAATCTTGTCCTGGAACTTGTCAGGGATCAAAAATAAACTATCCTTACCTGAGTGGGGTCTTTTTATAGAACAACACGACATCTGCTTGATGCAGGAAACGTGGGCACTGGAAGAGACTATGAGGACCGGTTTTGCCACTTTTAATATTTTGGCTAGGACACGGGGTAGGAGCAGATACTCGGGAGGCCTAACCATATGGGTGGGTACACATTTGGGTGCCAAAGCAGCCCACATTCCAACTAACTCACCCGACGTCCAATGTGTCCTTCTAACGCTCCCAGATTCCACTCAGATTGCCTTACTTAATATCTACTCTAGGCCTATGCAGAGTGGGCAAGTATCTGGTACTATCGATACACTTAGGCAGTTTATTCTGACCCTTTATCCAACAGTAGCCCTATTAGTTGGTGGAGATTTCAATTGCCAATTTGAACCTCTTAGTAACTTAGATATGGGAGGACTAGCTGGCGAGGATCAGTATTGGCGCATCCCAGAACCGCAGATATCCCCTGGCAGAGCATGGACTCCGCTGGTTCTCCAAATTAAATCGCCTTCCCTTACAGCGTCCTTGGGGCGTGCAATGGGCGAGTAGAACCAGACAGACCTGGCTCATCAACTTTCAATAGAGTAGGTCAAAATTCCATAATTGATTATATAATGGTTGAAGCCAGACATTGGGACAAGGTCCTGGATTTCAGGGTTTATCCGAAGAATGATAGTGACCATAATGCTCTGGTCCTGTCACTGAAACCTGGGAGTTTTGAGCTATCTAACCCCGCCCCTGACTCTAATGCCGCTCAACTGCCTCTCCTGCTATCTAACAACAGGCGGAGAATTAAATGGTCCCAATTCCCAGGGCTCTCCGACTAAACTGGCAGGAATATACCAGCTGTCATTACCGCAGCTGATAGAAATGGGGGAGATGGGAGAAAAGGACCCCGACCGAGACTCTCAGACCAGGCCTATGGAAATTCATAAGCAGTTGGTTGCCAAATTATCTGATGTGTTTTATTCCTGTGGTAGTAAGAAGGCAAGATCAGTCCCAACCCATCCTTGGTGCAATGTATCCTGCCGGAAAGCAAAAAAAGATTTGATAACCGCAATAAGAGAAAAAGATAGAACCGACATTAAGCAATGCCGGCTTAAGTATAAACAGGTTATTAGTAGGGAAAAGAAAGACTGGGAGGCAAATAGATGGGAAGAACTAAGATCAGCACTCTCATGCAAGGATTCAAAGTCATTTTGGGCCATTGTTGGCTCTGGGGTGCGTGATGGTGGATTGGCGCCTGTATCAAACATAGCACCCGTGGTCTGGGAAGCCCATTTTGGAGCACTTTATGCTAATCCTGCTGAAAATGTCTCCCTATTCCCTACCCCTGGACCCCTCCATGAGTATCGACTGGAGGGGCCATCGGATACTGCAATGGGTGAGGCTGAAGAAACCCCCCTGCTCTTCTCCCCAGGACCCCTCCATGAGCATCGATTGGAGGGGCTTTGGATAATGCGCTGGGTAACGGTGTAGTGGCCTCCTTGTACGTTACATCAGGAATCCTTTATGAGTGTCACCCGGGTGGGCCCTTGGATTTTACGCTTACCGAGGTTGAAACCGCAATAGCTAAACTTTTACCTTACAAGGCGCCTGGCCTAGATAAATTGCCTGGGGATCTATTTCGGTCTCAACTGAAGATCTGGGCACCATATTTGGTTGTTTTATTTAACGCAATTCTTAAGGGGGTGGACCCGCCAGACACCTGGCTTGGAGCAGAGATAGTCCCTGTCCACAAAAAAGGCTGCCCATTAACTCCGTCTAATTATAGGCCCATTAGCCTGATTGACACCACACAAAAGCTGATGGGCAGGATCATTTTAGACAGAGTTCAGGGATGGATAGAGGTAAATGAGATTTTAACTACACTCCAGGCTGGGTTCAGGATGGGTATTTCTACCTTAGACCAAATATTTAGGCTCCAGGTACTATTTTGGAAAACGGTGAGAGTGGAGGGTGGCAGCCTCTACCTCATCTTTGTTGACCTGCGGGCCACATTCAACTTACTGCCGAGGGAGAAGCTGTGGAGAGTATTAGCAGATTTGGGCATACCCACTTACCTTTTGAACATTCTGAATAAACTCCACACGGATAATAATGCCCAAGTCTGGTGCGGGAGACATGGTGAACTGTCGGCTCGCTTCCCTGTGAAGAAGGGGGTACGCCAGGGGTACGTTCTGGCGCCAATCCTATTTTGTCTCTACATAAATGGGCTAGTAGATCATCTCCTTAGAGTAAAGGATAACAATGCCCCTAGGCTGGCGTCCGGTAGCGGGCCCGCTTTGATGTTTGCGGACGACACTTTGCTGTTGTCCAAAACATCAATGGGCATCCAACGCACCCTGGACGGTTTCACAGCATTCTGTGCAATGCGTGGGCTAGAGATAAACTTAGATAAAACTAAGTTTATGATTTTTAATCCTCCTAAACAGACACGCCCTAATCCACTTTTGAATGGTACTCCTCTGGAATGAGTCAAGACCTTTGAGTACTTGGGTATTACTCTAACGGAAAACTATGACTGGGGCTTTCAGACAGCAAAGGCGGCTCTCAGGTTATCCCAAGTGGTGGGTGGAATCGGTAAAGTCCATAGAATCTCAGATTTTAAGCCAGCGGCCCCGGTCATAGAAATTTATAGACTCCAGGCCAGAATGGCTTCTATGTACGGGGCAGAGTTATGGGGACACCAACGAGTAACTGGCCTTATGATGGTAGAAAATGCCTTCATGAGAAATTTATTGGGTCTAGCAGCCAGTACTCCGCTCATTCCGTTACGTATGGACCTGGGGCTAGAACCTATAGAGGAGGCAGTGGCAGCACGGCCTACGCTGTATTGGAAAAGACTATGGTCAGTGCCTGAATTGGCTTCCTATAAAGAAGAATTCATAGAGATGTGGGCTTCGTTAAAAACCAAGAACAGTCTGTGGCTTCTACATATCAGGGCACTTAGCAATAGGATTGGTTTACCTGATTTTTGGGATAACCCCGAAGAAAGTTGCCCAGGGATAACTAAAGCAGAGCTGATACGTCATCTCAGGTATCAGAATCTATTATCCTTACAGAGGTGTACTACTGTGGGAAGACTGACGGTAGAGTTCCTCCTAGTAAAAACTGAACCTAGAATGGAGGATTTTCTGGATGTAATCTATCCCCCACTTGCGAGGAAACTCTCTATGCAGCTCAGGATTGGCAGTCTCCCACTCAGGGTATTTACCTCTAAATGGGCTAATACTGAGAATACTATGTGTCCGGCATGTAATTATAAGCAAGAGGATGTATTCCACATTTGTTTTTTTGCCCTGCTTACCAGGCAATAAGGAAATGCTGGTTGATCCCACTCTGTAGGAACTAAGGTTTCAGGCAATGTGCCCAAGCCTGTAGCGTCCTAAGGTACGACACCCACCCCTCCATTGTTTTTGCTGTCTCTGTTTCTATTTGGTATGTGGCGTAGACGGAAACATTTTTTATAACAACGGTGTCTACTTATATATATTTTATTCTGTACATCTTGATAACTACTAAGGTTTAATGTATTTTTAGGTCTAAATTTTACTGGATATACTATTTATTGTCTTATGCTTTTTGTGCTTGTATGTATGTATTTTATCTGCACTTGTATGGTCTGTCATGACTGAAATAAAGTTATCAATGATGATGATGACTAATGTGGACAACATATCCATCACATTATCATGGTGTAACATGTCCTTAAATGGAAATAGTGTTGATGAGTATGGCACTTAATGGCATCACACAGCATTAAATGGTGACCAAAGTCAAAATGTACACTTTTCCACGCACTTATGTAAAAAACACTCATAATTTGTTAGTTGTTTGACATTATAGTTCCTTATAAGGTAATGGATATTACTTTCACCTCATTACATTTTATGTAGTACATCACACATTTGTATTAAGATGGACTGTATTTCTGTCACAGTTGCGATGCAGTAATACGTCAAATAAAATGTTAATCCACACCAATGTATGTTAATAAAAATAAATGGTATATAGACTTAAATATCTTTGTTGTTTAAGTAAGCATGATTATTAATATCTTCTTCTTAGGGGCTAGTACTTCACGATGGATGCATCAGGGATTTTGTTCACATTGACACAACCATGCCACAAAAGATTCCTATCACCAGTGGAGTACCTCAGAGCTCCATTCTGTCTCCTGTCATCTTCAAACTATACCGTGAGGCACTTTGGACACTGCTAACAGATAATAGTATCAAGATTCACCAAAATGCCTATGATACACAACTCTACTTCAAAGTCTCTTACAGCATCCAATGTCTCAAACACTGCTTTCACATCATTCAGGCCTGGATGTTCAACGCTTTCCAGAATCTCAACCCAACAAAGACAAGAACCAATACACAAGAAACAGTACAAACCTGTCAATGGCATGAATCTTGATAGTTTGAACCCCAACTTTCATTGACTGCCACGTCACTTGGATTTACTCAGGACACCAACCTCACCCTCAAGGAACACATTGCCATAAAAACAAAGATGGCCTGCTACCAGCTCCATCTTCTAAAGAAAGTCTTACAGATAGAGACCTTAAAGCTGCTGCTCAAGCCGTAGTACTCTCAGATCTGGATGGTGGCAATGTCCTACTCCATGCCATCCCAGACCCCCACTGGCCCCCTGTAGGGGTACGCTACATGCTGCAGCTCATCTCATCCAGGACCTGACGAAATACGATCACATCACCCTCATCCTGATGGAACACCATTGGGTCATTTTGTCGGCATGCAAAGTCTTCACAACCGGCTGCTGCATCTACAAAAGCTACAAAGACCAGCACCCCACTCATCTTGCAGATAAGCTCACAACATGATCAAACTTCAGTCTAATAATTGTAAAAAAGAAGAAACAAGAAGCCATGGGGCATATGTACAAGGAAGTGGCAGTGTGAGGCGTTAGCCGTCATGGCTTAACGCCCCACTCCACTATTTCTGAAACGCAAGGCTGCACCATATTTACAAGGATATGGTGCAGCCTTGGCTTTCCCCTGCGCTGGTGCTACACTTAGCAGTGTAGCATCAATGCAGGCACCCTTGCGCCATAGTGCAAGGGAGAGCCTTGTTTATGTGTAGGAAGGTGTGCCTTCCTGCACATAAACAACCTGAAATGCCACTTTGTCATTTCTATGTGTGCTGCTTACAAAATGTCATTTTTAATGATTGTTTATGTGCAGGAAGGGTCACCTTCCTACACATTATTCCTCTGCCATCCAAAACAAACATTGCCAGCGTAGGGTATACCTGACTAAATGCCTGACTGGTAGTAAATTACTGATATAAAAACCACAAGTGCATCAAAGCTCGGACTGAGCTTAACCATATCATTTCATTGTAAATATGGCGCAATTAAGCTCTCTCTCTTTCATGCAATGCAGCAACTTCCCTTTCTGCACTGCTTTGCGTGAAATCCTAGTATATATGGCTCCAGATAATCACAAATTTGTAATATATATATATATATATATATATATATATATATATATATATATATATATATATATATATATATATTGTTGAAACAAATGAGATACATTGTTAGCATTATTTAATAATTATAAGTGTTTGTAACCTCAACCTCCCATCCCGCACTCACATCAACCCACATCTCAAAGGGCTTCCCTGGCTCTCAATCTACAACTGAGCACTCTTCAAACTCCTTACACATACATAGTAAGCCTTAAACAAATTTGGCCCCAAGTAACTTAACAACCACATAAACTTCCACAAACCTACCAGACACATCCGCTCACCCCCCCCCCCACATACATAGAACCAAATCCGGCTGTTGCACCTTCTCCTACCTTGCTACTAATGCCTGGAATGACCTGCAAATCAGTGCCGAGGTTCTTGAACTCCACTAGAAATTGAAGTCCTAGTTCTCTTCACATAGCTGAGGCCCTGGCTTGGACCATACAGTTCCTGCTACAGTGCCAGGATACCCTCCCAGGTGATTCATGCACTATACAAATACTGCTAGAAGTTGGGGTCTCTAGATGGCAGAGGTAAGCACCTTGCCCAAGTAGGGACCCTTCCTTCTAGTCAGGGTAAGGGGATTACACTTCTAAAATAATTCCTGCTTACCCCCTTGGTAGCTCGGCAAAAGTACTCAGGCTTATCTCAGAAGCAATGTCTAAAGCATTTTCACATAACACACAGTAATACCATGAAAACACTACAAAAGGACACCAAACCAGTTTTAGAAAAATAGCAGCCAATATTTATCTGTTTAAATCAAGACCAAAATGATAAAATTCCAACCTACGGTAATCAAAATATGAATATTGCAAAAATGGACTTAAAATACAGTCCCTTGAAATCGATAGCTCCATCCAGGGCTATCGCGACAACGGTGAACAAATAAATCCAACATTTCAGGCCGAATGCGGCGTCGCTGGCCAGCTAAGGTGTCAGCAAGATCTACAAACAATACCTTGGAAATGCAGGGTGTCTTGGACCTTGCAATGAGCTCGGAAGAGGCTGCGGTGGTTTCCGAGGTAGGTGCACGAGTTGTCAGGCCTTTGAAGTCATAAGTGTTGCAGATCAAACTCCATGAAGTTGAAGTCAGGAGCGCCGGCGTTTGCAGGTGCTGGGGCTATGGTACGTAGTTCAGCTGTTCGGTGCCCACAGGTCGCGGTGCAGACAGCTGCCCGGTGATGGCGTCCAGCAGAGTCGGTGAGACAAGGCTGCTGTGCAAAGTGTGGCGGTGCTTGTCGCAGTGCTGGCAGGTCACAGTGCAAGCAGCGGCATCGTCGCTGAAGTACTGTCTTCGGTAGACGATTTGGAGTCAATGGCACCAGCGTTGGTAGTGGTAACAATTAATACAATAGAGTTTTCGTTTTATATTTCCACTAAGGTCCAAATTGACATGGACAGAAAGGAGGGTCGGCAGTAGATAGAACTACGCATGTTTCAGCAGGTTGCCTTCTTTAGGACACCGTCTCAACTTTCACTATTTTTTGTAGTTGGTCAAGGAAGTGATTCCAGTTTCCATGTTTTACGCTGATAAAACCTACATAGAGTCCCTTATTTAATAGTCCATGTGTATTCAGCACACTTGACTTGTTTGAGATAAAATTAATACATCTCGGTACCGGCACGCCAATTTATTGGGACAGTGATCTTCAAACATATGACTCCCTGAGCTGATTGAACCAAATTTGGATGGGTCCCTTGGTACATTAGGGACCATGCACAGAAGCATACACCAGTGAAGACAACAAGCTTTTAGACCTCATCAAAATAAATTCTGGGATTTATTAATCTTATCTCAAACAAGTAAAGTGTGCTGAATACACATGGACTATTAAATAGTGGAAATATAAAAAGAAAACTCTATTGTATTAATTGTTACCAGTATCATGTTTGTTTTAAATTCATGTGATTACGTCTTATGTGTTGTTGATGCACTGTGATATATGTTGTTGCTACACTGTTATCACAAAGCATACAGATTTATGTATTTTTGGTATCCCAAAAAAGGAAAAAACTATGAAATAATATATTAAAAAAAATCAAAATATATATTTTGATAATAATCAAAGCACCATGTCGTTTAATCTATTGTACAATGTCCTGACATAATTTTATATACTCATGCTTGCCATTAGCTTGTCTTTCTCCTTTGATATGTATTCCCTACTAGCTAGCAAGTATTTATTGTTAATGTAGGGGTCCCCATATTTTTCCAAACTACCAGCGTTGGTAGGCCAAGGCTGTGGTGTGGGACGGGGTGGTGTGTCGATTACCTTATGAGAGGTGCCCCCAGATTATAGGGCAGGCAGCGATGTTGATGCTGGAGTGGAGCGTCATAGTCGAGGCTACCAGGGCGGCGATGTGAAACAAGGTAGTTTGAGGTGCGGTGCCCTCTGGTCACAATGCAGGCACGCCGAACATGGGAGATGCGGCACGGCGGAGCATATACTTTCCCACTACTAAACGGCACAGTGACGCACAGATCGACCACACAGACACTAGTTAATAACCAAACAGCGCTCAAAATACGAGGAGTTATCCCCTCCCGTATACGCGACCTACACGGACGTCGTGCCCATCTCCGTGGAATCAGTTTCCAACGGAAGATGATAACGCTGACTTTAGATTGAAGATTTAAAGAAAATTACTGATCCTATCTTACCATTGCGTTTTTCAAACTAAGCTACACGCTTTCATTAGGAACTGTGGAGCAACTTTATGTATTCAACTATCCGATTTTGAAACACCTACATATTTGACAATGAGAGTCCTGGGCCCTGCCGGGTCGGAAATATCACCGGCGGAGCAACTTCCCCAGTGACGTTCAAGCATTTCATAGCCCTGAGGAGTCGCAGGAGGACAATCCCACATGCGAAGAAGCCCGTGTCAGCTGGATTGCTCTTAAGAACATTAAAAACACTTTCTTTCTTCCGGACCAATTGAAGTTTACTTCTGTTTACTCATAAGCTTTGTTTTTACTCTAATTGTATGGTAGTGTCCACATTCACACAAACTGTTGTATATATTGTTGTGTGCAAGGGTAATTTGTTGTATTTTCCGGGTGTGCTAGCCTTGGCTAACACACTCATTGAGGGGTTATAGGGCTTATCCCCCACCCTTTTTTGCACCACACTCCTACACCTTAAATTTTGAGTACCATTGCGGTCACTTTTTGCAGTGCGCCCCTTTTCCTTGTCCCTGACTAAAAGCCGTTGAGAGACATTTGACAATGCAGGCAGTGGCTCGGTGGCAGCGATGGGCAGTGGTGTCATTGAGACCAGGGGCGCGGTGCGAAGCGGGAGGTGCGAAGTGGGCTGTAATCTCTGTGGTGCTAACAGGTAACGGAGCCGGCAGCGGCATTGTTGAAAGCACCAGCTTACTTTTTCTTCTATGGCAGCACGAAACACAGTTACCACTGCTGGTAGCAGATGATTTTGAGGTGTTTGCTGTTCCTGCGACTTCTTGAACAGGAGGCAAGCTCTACCTCAAGCCCCTAGAGAAACTCAGGAAAATAAGTTGCAAAGTCCAGTCCAGTCCAGTCCTTTCACTGTTCAAGACAGAAGGAGCCACTGCAGGCCAACACAGCAAAGCACACAGCAAAGTGGTAGTTCCTCCTAGAAGCTTCTCCAGCTCTTCTTCTTGGCAGTTTCCTCAGTACAAAATAGTTCTAAAGTTCTGGGGTCAGGGCCCCAATATGTGTAGTACTTTTCCCATTGACATTTTAGGCAGCAAGTCCCTCTTGCTCAGTGGAAACCAGTTCTTTCCAGCTTCACTACAGGAGGTGGAGACAGCATTGCGCAGAGCAGACACAGCCTATTCAGTTTCTTGAGAAAAGTCCCTCTACCACTCCAAATGCAGAATGGTCTATTCAGCCTGGCTCTGAGTCACCCAGGAAAGGCAGGACATACCTCAAGCCCTCTTGTGACTGTCTAGGGTGAATGCACATCCCCAGCTCCTGGCACTTTAATCTAAAAAAAAAGATGGCGAATACAGAAACAGGCAGAAGCACATAGGATGGTTAAACAAGAAAAGGCTCACTTTCTGAAAGTGGCCTTTTCAAACACACAATTTAAAAAACACCTTTACTAAAAGATGTGTTATTAAATTCTGAGCACAGGGCACCTAGACTAAATGTCTCCATCTTTTCCCTTTTGAAAGTTACACTTGCAAAATGTTACAAGGCAGCTCCAATGATCACCCATGGGAAAGCCATCCTTTCAATAGTGAAAAATGAATTGCACAGTATTTCACTATCAGGCCATTTATGTCAGACACACTACTAGAGGTCCTACCTTTTACATACACTGCACCCTGCCCATGGGGCTACCCTGGACCTACCTTAGGGGTGCCTTACATGTAGTAAAACAGAAGGTTAGGGTCGGGCAAGTGAGTGCGCTTAGGAAACACAAGGAGATAATGGACGGAGTGCTGAAACTTTTCAGACACTTACCCCCAGTCACAGATCTGGGTTGAATCCATTATCATTCTTTAGCTCACTTGGCCACCCCAGTTTGGACCCAGCCATATGCAAATCAGTCTTGAACCAGTGCTTCATGGGAACAGTCCAGCCCGAACTGCCAGGCCGGTCCTCTCTGGACGGGAAAACACGCATCCTGGGAACGGTTTCGGGATACACCTCTCATCAGCCAGGCTAGCTTGAATCCAGTGGCAAAGTGAGCAAGGGACCCACATCTGGGCACACCCTGCCAATTTAGGGCAAACAAAGCAAACACAAGGAGATGATGGACGGAGTGATGAAACTTTTCAGACACTCACCCCCAGTCAGAGATCTGGGTTGAATCCATCATCATTCTTTAGCTCACTTCGCCACCCAGGTTTGGGCCAGCCGAATGTAAATCAGTCTTGACCCTGGGTGCACTTGCCAGGTCGACATGGCAGGTAAATTTGCATGCAGACACTGCACTGGTAGGTCTGAGACACCTTTGAAAGGCTACTTGTGTGGGTGGCACAACCAGTGCTGCAGGCCCACTAGTAGCATTTGATTTACAGGCCCGGGCACACAGAGTGCACTGTACTAGGGACTTACTGGTACATCAAATATACCAATCACGGAAAACTAATAATAACACAATTTACAGTAGTATCACTTGCACTTTAGCAGTGAATAGCAATCAAAAAGTGCATACAGGCACTAAACCAATAAAAACAACGACCAGCGTACCATAAAAACAGAAGGTCAAAAAACAAAAAGACTGGGGAACCACGCCAAAAGATGCCAGATCCATCACATGTCCCCTCCAGCTGAGAGAATGGAAACTACCCACCCACCTGGGAGCTCTCTTCACTAAAGTGGAAGAACCTGGACAGACCATCAGCACTGACGTGTTCTGTGCCAGGGTGGTGTTCCACCATAAAGTCCATTCCCTGTAGGGAGATGGACCACCTCAAAAGTTTTGGTTTCTCACCCCTCATCATCATTTTTTTTTAAAGTATTTTATTTTTGTTCACCAAGCATCAGTTACAACCACAACATGTTATACGATAATGATATATAAGTACAGTTCACATCTCACATTCGGCTTATTGCGTAGGACCCGCACAGGTGATATCCCACCCCTCAGAGTATAGTATGTTTGGGTAGTGCAATCAGTTGCCACATTTCGCCAATACAGGTGCGCTCGCCGCCAAAAGAATTAGGGAGACGCTACTCCCACCCGCTCATCCGAGGGGTCAGTCGGCCGGGTCAGTAGGTAGTTCACAAATGGCTGCCAGAAGTCCTTGGGTCTCAAAGCGATGGGCAGATTTTCTTCATAAGTATGAAGTGTATCTTTACAGTGTGCCATGTCTGCTAACCAGTCTTTGAATCTGGGTGGCCATCGACTCCCCCACTTGATGGATATTCTTCGTTTAGCTAACAGTAGTGCCACCGCCAGCAACTTGCGCTTACCACCTTGTCTAAGCTTATAAACTCCCAGTAAACAGTTCAGTGGCGAATTGGGAATCGGTTCGGATAACATTTGAGATAATGCATTCATGACTTCTCGCCAATACCCCTCCAGTGCAGGACAAGCCCATGCAGTATGCAGGAAGTCGGCCCCCGGGGCAGAGCATCTTCCACACTTATCATCAGTCCTAAGGCCAAATCTGTACAGTTTCGCGGGGGTATAGTAAGTTTGGTGCAAGTATCTGAAGTGTATGAGACGGAGGTTACAGTTGGGAGTGAGCAGATGCAATTGTGCGCAGCTGTAGTCCCAGTCGCCTTCTGAAAGCTCTGAGCCTGTGGCCTCCGCCCATCTAACCCTGGCCTTATCGCAGTCGATGTGTTGCTCGCTCTGGGATGCAGTGTAAAGTGCAGTGACCAGTGCCACACGTGTCGGTGCGCTGAGCAATTTTTGAAGGGACTGTAGTGTAGTGGGTTCTGCCGGGAATTCGCTGTAAAGGTCTCTCACCGCTGCCCGCAATCTGTGGTAAGCAAAAAGTTTGAGCGGTGTCTGATGAGCACATAGGGCGGGGTCGCCACTCGATATAAACGTGTTGTGTGGGAAGAGGCTGCCCATTGTCGTCGGTCCCATCTCGCCCAGGGTTTCCCTCATTTTCCTTTCCATGGTGACTGACAGTCTAGGATGATGTGCGAGGGGGAGCACTGGCGCGTATACCGGCAGTCGCTGTGCCCTAGAGGCCAGTGCATGCAGTGCCCTGGAGGTGCACTTAACAGGTTGTATGGTGTCAGGTGAGTAATAGCTTATGGGATCGGCTATGTATTGAGTCAGAGTGTGTGGAAGGACGCTATCCGTTTCCACTGCAATGTGTGGGATGTGTGAGTGCGGCTGAGTCCAGTAGTGTGCATGCTGTGCCTGTGCACAGTAATAATACAGCTGCAAGTCAGGTGCAGCAAAGCCTCCCCGGTGATAGGGCTGGGTTAGAATTTGCCAGCTCACTCTAGGCTGCTTACCAGCCCATGTAAGCCTCTGCTGTGCAGCTCGCAATCTATGGAAAAACGCCCCCGTGAGCCATATCGGTATGTTCCAGAAGAGATAGAGTAGGCGGGGCAAGAGTACCATTTTCTGTAGGGCTATTCGGTCCGCCATAGACAGCGGCAGCTTGATCCAGCGTTCAATCTGATCCTCCAACTTGCTCACCACCACCCCGTAGTTTTCTTTAATGACTGTCTCTGGGTCACGATGGATCCAGATCCCCAAGTATTTTACCGGGTCAGTGCTCCACTGTAAGGGATAATCCATATGGGGTTCCAAGGTTGCCGGGGTCAGGGGGATCACTATCGATTAGCTCCAGTTGATGCACAGGCCTGAGTAACGTTCAAATTTGACATATTCTCTGATCAGCGGATTGAGGTTAGAGTCGGGGTGTCGAACGTATAGGACCATATCGTCAGCGTACAGCGATATGCTCACAGGTCGCAGGCCAAATTGGAGCGCCGTTTCTGGGTGGTTCTGTCTAATCTTACAGGCGAGTGGCTCTAGGACAATCGCAAATAGGATGGGTGACAAAGGGCACCCCTGCCTCGTTCCTCTGCTGACTTCAAATGTCTGCGAGGTATGCCCATTAATTCGCACTCTGGCTCTGGGTTCAACATAAAGTAGGGCCACCCATGTCAGGAACGCCCTCGGGAATCCCATTCTAGTCAGGACCGTCATCATGAAGTCCCATTCGACTGAATCGAAAGCCTTCGCAGCGTCTAGCAGCGCGGCCACCGCTGGCAGTTCGGGGTTCAGGCTGTGATACATGGCGAAAATAGTGCGTATATTTTGTGCTGTGGAGCGCGTGGGTATGAATCCAGCCTGGTCCGGTAGGATTAGCATTTTTAGTAATGGCTGCAATCTGGTGGCAAGGATCTTAGCCAGTATTTTGACATCTAAGTTTATGAGGGATAGGGGCCGTACGAATCACAATGTGCGGGGTCTTTGCCTGGCTTCGGTAATGCTATTATGAGTGCCTCACGTAGGGACGGTGGTAGTACCCCCTCCTCATACGCCTCTTCCAGCATCTGAGCCAGATATGGGATCAGCAGGTCTTTGTATTCCTTATAAAATTCTCCAGGTAACCCATCCAGCCCCAGCGCCTTGTTGTTAGGCAATGAGTCTATGGCGTCTTTGAATTCGTCTTTGGTGATGTGGTGTCCCAGGTATTCCCTATGTGCATTTGATAACCAGGCCAGACCAATGTCATCCAAGTATGCATGTATGTCTGGGGTGGAATGCGTTGTTTTAGTGGTGTAGAGCTCAGAATAGAACCTGCGGAATTGTTCCAAGATGTTGGGGGTGTCGTACACTGGGGTGCCTTGTTCTGTGTTGATATGGGTGATCAACGAGTTGTTTATGGCCGGTTTAATTTTTTGCGACAGGGTTCTGCCCGGGCGCCCTCCCTCACCATATGCCCTGGCCCTGTGTCGTGAAGAGAGGTATTTTGTCTCCGTGTCAGCGTATTCTTTGTATATGTCCAGTTTGGTTCGAATTTCTGCTAATAGGGGAGTGTGTAATGTAGAAGCGTATTCTGCCTCCAGGGCCTGTATATCCCTCTCAATCATATGCAACTGTTGTCTAATGTCTTTTAGTATCCCAGCATGTTTACCTATGCAGTGTCCTCTTATGGTCACCTTAAATGCCTCCCATAGGTTCCTGTAGCTCTCAACAGTGCCTTCATTGGTTTGGAAGAATGTGTCTATGGCCTGTCTCAGTTCCTCACGGTACGGGAGGTCTGTCAGAGCGGAGGGGTTAAGCCGCCAGGTGAATTGTCGTGGGGTGTGAGTAGGAATGTCCAGTAGCAACTGTACCGGGGAGTGATCGGACAGGGTCTTAGGTAAGTGATCCACTCGGTTTACCCAAGTGCTGGCGGCCTGGGTGACCAGCCAGTAATCAAGCCTGGACCAAGTGGAGTGAGCAACCGAGGTGCAGGTACCCTCCCGCCTCCCCGGGTGTCGCATGCGCCATACATCTACCATGGACCAGTCTTCCATTCCCTCAAGGAGGGAGCGCGCAGCCCGTCGACCGTGGGCGCCAGATCCAGTGGATCTATCGACCCGTGGGTCTAGGCAGGTATTAAAATCTCCGCCCCACACAATCTCATTTGGGTTAGTTTCGCGGATTTTAATCCATATGTTGTCATAGAAAGCGGGATCATCAGTATTAGGCCCATAAGTCGTGAGGATCGTGAGGTCGGTGCCACCAAAGTCCCCTCTAAGTAGTGCGTACCGCCCCTGTTCATCTGAGTCCGTGTGGTGTAGTGTAAACGGGATATTGCGTTTCACCAGTATCAGTACCCCCCTGGCATAGTTGGAATAGGAGGACGCTATTCGATATTGTGCCCATCTGTTCCCCACTCCAATGTCTTTACGGGGTGCTATGTGCGTCTCCTGTAGGCATGCAATGTCTATCCGGTGTCTGTCTAAGTAGGCGATCACGTTGCGAATTTTGCGTGGGTTTTGTAGGCCTCTAACGTTCCATGTTAATAGCGATAACGGCCTAGTCTGACTCGCCTCAGCCATCGATTCTAGTCCTTTCATGACTGGTGAAGTGCGCACCTAATGCAGGATTCAATGCCGTGTGAGCATGTAAGCTAACAGTAGTGGTGTCACAGTTCGCTAGGTGAATTTTTAACGCTGTCTCCCCAACCCCTCCCCACCCACTTTGTCGCAACCCCCTGGACAAAGACAAGTTCTCCCTCCCCCCATAAACATTCGAAATCAGAAAAACTACAACAATCGTGGTTCACACGGGTGGGCGGTAACTGCCTGGCCGTGGTTCCCCTTCCCTAGTAACGCCAGGTAGGGAGACCCAACTGATAGAAATGTAAATACACTGCGGCCTTTGCCACTGTTCCCCATGCCCTCCTCAACCTAGTGCATTATTATAGAAGATAGTCTCGCGCTTATAACCCCAGGCTATAGCAGAGAAGTGTCAACAGTTCCTTGGTTCAGCTAGTACTAGGTGCGCCGCATGCCACTTATCTCGTGTATTCGGAAGTAGGAGCAGCGTCCCAAAGTCACCATGAGCGCCGTCTGCTTCTTGGCGCGCATTGTCCGATGATTGACTTGGGTAAGTGCGGGTACCTGGCTCTCATGGTGTCATCCGGGTAACAACCTTTTCGTCGGGTGATGGCTGTACGCGGCAGATGTGGCCACCGTGTGTAAATCCATTACTCAACATCCGACATAGAGTCCGGTTCCTGTTGCCTGTCTCTGGGGGACCTCCTGCGCTCCCCCTTTGGTCGTCGTTGTTGCAGATATTTGGACACTGCCTTGGGGTCATTGAAGATCTTTGCGGATCCTTCGTCTATGATCTTCAGTCTCGCCGGATACAGCATCGCATACGGGATTTGCAGTTCTCGAAGTTTTTTCTTTATTTGCACATATTTTTTTCCTCTCTTCTTGAACCGCTTGGGTGAAATCAGGATAGAGCGCTATATCCATCCCTTCGTGTTGGAGCTGGCCCAGTTTGCGCGCCTTTCGCAATGCCGCGTCGCGATCCCTATAGTTTAATATTTTCGCGATGATGGGGCGCGGCCTGGCTCCCGTCGGTGGCTTCGGGGCTAACGATCTATGGGCCCGTTCTATCAGGAATACATCTGAAAACGTGTCTCTGCCTAACAGGGTCACCAAAAGTTTTTCCACGTATTGTTCCATCGGCCCTGTGTTGGTCGTTTCCGCAACACCCATTATGCGAATATTACTCCTCCTGGACCTGGCTTCCAAATCCTCAGCCTTGGCGGATAATGCAGCTAACTGTTTTTCCACTCCGTCTTGCTTCGTGGAGAATTGGGCTGTTGTATCTTCCACGTCTGATATCCTGTGCTCTGCTGTGTCAAGTCGTTCCTTGTGGCTGTCCAGTCTCTCGGACATGCGGTCAACTCTGTGTGCAAGGTTGTCGATTTTGCCATCAATATTCATCAGGGCCGTTTGGATGGTGTGGAACATTGAATGTATGGTGTCGGGCGCCATCTCTCCCGGCGTTGGCGGGGCAGTTGAAGATGTTGGCGGACCGTCGCCATTTTGTTCAGGAGGCTTCTTCGCATGTTCGAAGGTCAACTTCGGTTGGTTCCTTTCCGGCTTGCCCCTCACGAGGTAGGTTCAATGAGCTCCCCGTCGATGCTCCGATCGGCTTTTCGCACTCCGTTGTACGCCCACCGAGGCCACTGGCGTCTCTTGGCAGTTTCCCTCCCCCTGCCTCCGGTGGAAGCTGGCAGTTCGGTAGGGGGATGCAGCTGCTTTATTGTACCCCAACCTGTAAACACGACACGTTTGCGTGTCAACTTGTAGGGAGCCCGGGGCACGTGCAGGTCTAGCAAGGCGATCGGTCCAGGTCGATGCTGTTCGCCGTTGGGCCGTGAGGGAGTCCCGCCGGCTGCGCGGCCCGGTCACTCCTAACCTCCGCGCTCCCGCACCGCGGGGGCAGAGGTCATAGATCTCGTACCTTGCAGATGATCACGTACAATGAGCCTTGGAGCCCGGGCAGCCGTTTGGGGAACGTACTCTGTGTCTATGCCCGGACCGATCCGCTTTCTCCGGGGCACACCGGTGGGCGGGGCTATGAAAGCCCGGGCTGCGTGCTGTGCGTGCCGGCTCGGGAACTCACTGTGGTCCGGTGCGTCACCTTGCCGATTCGCGCTGGGCCACAAAATCTCCGATGTAGCTGGGCAGATCACAAAACTCCCTGGAAACTTCGGTCGAGGGGTGCCGGGGTGTCGGAATGCCTTCAGTGTGCTATTTTGGGCGCAGTGGCGTCACCGCAGTGCAGGATCAGGATGAATAATAGCGGGCTCACGGAGGAGCTCGCTCAACAAGCGGCCATTCCTCTTCGCGGCTAGCTCCGCCCCCCCACCCCTCATCATCATTAACCATCTGAAGGACCTGTGGGCTGTCTGAACTTGGAAGTGAGTCCCAAACAGGTAGAGTATTAGCTTCTTCAGCACTCAGACCACAGCAAAAACTTCTCGCTCAATTGCACTTCACCTCTGTTCCCTGGGGAGTAGTCTCCTGCAAAGGAAGACTACAGGCTGGTCTAGGCCTCCTTGTTCAGTTGTGAGAGCACTGCTCCCACACCATGCTCTGGAGCATCTGTCTGCACGACAAATTCTTTGGAGAAGTCGGGTGCCATGAGCACACGTGTCATGCATATGGCTGCCTTCAGGAAATCAAAAGCGGTCTGACATGCATCAGTCCATACCAAGGGGGCAACACTGGTGCCGTAGCCCTTGACTAATCTCCTATTGTAACCAATAAGACCTAAAAAGGCTCTAGCCTCTGTCTGGGTGTTGTGGGGGGAGGGGCATCCCAAGCCAGAATGGTGTCAATCTTAGGTTGTAGGGGCACCAACTGGCCACTTCCTACCTGGTGCCCTAAGTACACCACCGACCCCTGCACTGTCTGGCACTTACTGGGCTTGATAGTGAGGCCTGCCTTCTGAAGAGCCTTCAACTCCCAGAGGTGGTGCAAGTGAGTTTCCTAGCTGGAACTGAACACTGCAATGTCTTCCAGGTAGGCAGCACTGAAATCCTCCAGTCCAGCCAACACCTGGTTGACCAACCTTTGAAAGGTGGCAGGAGCATTCTTCAACCCAAAGGGTATGACCCAGAACTGGTAGTGCCCCTCTGGTGTTGAGAAGGTGAACCTCTTATTGGCCCCATCAGTCGAGGCAAACTGCCAGTGCCCAGTTGTTAAATCAAACGTGCTGAGGAACTTGGCAGCTCCCAACCAATCGATGAGCTTATCAGCTCTGGGGATGGGGTATGCATAAGTCCTGGTGATGGCATTTAGCCCACTGTAGTCCACCTAGAACTGAAGTTCAGGAGTGGCACCATGTGCAGCAGCCTTTGTGACCAAGACCACTGGGCCTGCCCAAAGACAGTTGGAGGGCTCTATCATCCCTAACGCCAGCATCTTACAAACCTCTTCTTTGATGACTCTGACCCTGTCAGTCAGCTGGTAAATCGTGTGCTTTACAGGGGGACTGTCTCCAATGTCTACATCATAAGAATACCAGTGGGTGACACTTGAGTCAGGGAGAACAGTGTGGCAAACTGCCCTAATAGCTGGCAACAGTTACTCTGCTGTTCTGGGGTCAGTGTAGCAGACAAAATCAGGCCTTCCACTGACTCATCATGCTCCTTGGCAGCCAGGAAGCCAGGGAGAGGTTTATTCTCCTCTTCCACCCCATCATCTGTAGCCAAGAGCATGCTTACGTCAGACTTTTCAAAGTGAGGTTTGAGGTGGTTCAGGTGGCAGACCCTCAAAGGGTTCCTGGGAGTCTGCATGTTCGCCAGGTAGGTGACGACACTCTTGCGCACCACCACCTCAAAAGGCCCAGTCTACTTGCCCTGAAGAGCACTAGGTTCTACCGGTCCATAACCCACACTTTTTGGCCAGGATGAAACTCTACTCGAGTGGCATTCTGGTCATACCAGTATTTCATCTTTCCTGGCTGGCTTCTAGGTTCACCTGAGCGACCTTCTTGAATCATGCAGTCTGGTTTCTAAAGGCCAGCATGTAGCTAAATACATCCTGGTGTGTCTTCCTGGGAGCTGTCTCCCATCCTTTTTTCACCAGACTGAGAGGTCCTCTAACAGGTTGGCCATACAGTTACTCAAAGGGACTAAACCCTAAGGACTTCTGCGGTACCTCTCTAGAAGCAAAGAGAAGGCATGGCAAGAGGCCCACTCCCCTACACCTCATGGGGTTGGTCAGACCCTTGATCATGGTCTTAAGAGTTTGGCTGAATCTCTTCATCAAACCATTACATTGGGGGTGGTAAGGAGTGGTGAACTTGTAGGTTACATCACACTCCTCCCACAGGGATGTCACATACTTGGATGTGAAATTGGTACTCCAGTCACATACCACCTCTCTGGGGTCCCCACACATGGGAACAGTTCCCCATTAACGCCCAGCCCACCACAGGTGCCGTCATCCTGAGAGGGATAGCCTCCAGGTACCGGGTGGCATTGTCCACCAGACCAGGATGTACCTGTTTCCCATGGCTGTCTTGGCGTGAAGGGGCCCCACAATTTCCATCCCCACCCTCTCAAAGGGGGTGCCTACAACCAGAAAAGGTTGGAGAGGAGCCTTACACTTCTTAACACTCTTACCACTTGCCCGGCAAGTTTGGCAAGACCTACTATGTGCATCAAATTGCCTTTGCATTTGGGGCTAAAAGAAGTGGGTGACTATCCTGTCAAAGGGGTTGCCCTGCCCCAAATGTCCTGCCAAAGGCACATAATGAGCCAGATCCAGTAGGAAGGTCCTAAAGCACTGGGGTACCATCAGCACACGGGCTGACTCAGGCTCGGCGACTTTAGGCTCGCTGTATAGGAGATCATTCTCCCAGTAGATCCAGTGTGATCCAGATTGCTCACCAGCTGCAAAGCCTCCAGAGAAGGGCATTCTCTCTGCTTCCTGCAGAACTCTTTCCTGGTGGGACCCCCTTCTGGTGGCCAATGGGTCAACTGAGGTAAGGCCCCCAGTTCAGCCACTTGTTCCCCTGTAGGTTCTGAGGTCAGCCTCCTCCCGGACCATGTGAACATCTGGGGCAGGTTTCCTGCACCCCTTGCCCTTCATCTTGACAGGCACCTAGGTCACTGTTTCAGGCTCCAGGTCCTTCTGATCACCCTGTCTGACTGCCATGGACCAAGTGGTCGCACATGCCCACTCGGCAGCCCCAGCAACTCCCAGTGAGACCTGATCTCCACATCCTTCCACAAGGACTTCTCCAGGTTGTTACATAGCAGGTACTCTACAGGCATGGTTAGGCTCACAAACACCCCCAGGGGAACTGAGACCTCCCCCCCCCTCAAAGGGAACCTACTCTACCTTACATTGGTGCTCTGGGTTGTCTACAGCAACTATTCAGTGGAATGCACCAGGGACTACTTGCTCCTCAGTAACCAGGTGACAACGGACTGAGGTCACACTGGCTCCAGTATCTCTGGGAGCCTCTACTCTTTGTCCATTGATGGTTACCCAGGCACTGTATTTCTTAGTATTTGCAGGCCCTAGGCTTCCCTGGATCATCTCACTGAACCCTAGTGAGACAAGGGTAATTTCTATGGGATCTCCACCCTCACTGGGGACCAACTCCTCCCTAAATGCTACACTAGCCAATAGATTGGGCTGTCCACCGCTGTGAGGCTGTGCCCACTTGCGGCATTTGGGATACCCCTTGATGTGGCCCACCTGGTCACATGCAAAGCACTCATGGAGTCCCGTCTCGGCAAGTTTACCTGAAGAAACACATGGTTTCTTATCTCCTGGGGGTGGGAACCGGTACCCTGGGTACTAGTTTGGGGCCCTTTAGAGATCTACTATGCTTTACCCTTGCCCCCTCTCTTCTGCTGGGGACTCTGCCCACCTTTGGCAGAGTCTCCCCCATACAACTACTTGTGGACCCTGGTACACACCCAGCAGTCCGCCTCATAGCAAGCATACTAGGGTCAGTCAGCTTATTATCTGTCAAGTGTTAGTGCAGCTCTGCAAAACATAGACTAAACAAGTGCTCCCACACAATCAACCTGTACAGCCCTTGTATATCTGTCACATTGCTGCCCTCCATCCAACCATCTAGTGATCCGCAAAAAAAATCTATACGTTCTAACCATGTCTGGGAATCAGTTTTCTTACTTTCTCTAAACTGATCCCTGAACTTGTCAGTAGTGAGCCCATACCTAGCGAGAAGGGCCTCCTTCATGTCAGTGTAGGTGAGGTTGTATTCTGCTCCCCAGTTCTTTTCAGGGACCCGATTCATGTGGTAGATGCCTCATAGCGCTAAAACCACCTTTGTTTGTCATCTCCCTTCTTGTACTCTTTTATGACATTCTTGGGAATGTGCACTATTCAAAATGAGTGCACTGAGGAATTGCTGCCACCTTCTGTGCTGTACCTACTCCTCTAGTCCAGCTCATTTCCTCTAAGCTCATGGTCTAACATTATCCCTTTCTCTTTCATTGCCAGCTTGAGCCTCTCCAGCTCCATTGAATCTCTCCTTGCTTCCCGCCTGTCCTCCAAATCTTCTGGGAACAGACCACTGCTGCCTGTCCTGGAGTGCCCCTCCCCCCAACATCACATCACCCTTGAACTAGGCTCCTATCCACACTGAGATCTCCAGACTGCCCACTGGCATTTCTGGCAGCTACCCAGGCTCTCAGCGCCTTTTGTAGCTCCTCTTTCCTGGTGAGGTCTCTGAGTTGGACTAAGGTTTTTGCAAATAGCCTTCAACTCCTTCACGTTGTAGGATTCCAAAATGTCCTCCTCAAAAGCCACTTCTAGGGATCCAGCTTGACTCAGGCATTATGTAGTAGAAAGTTCAAGCTCACAAAAATGAAAAGATCAAAAAGAGGCCAAAAAGAAAATAGTATGTGGTGGTCTGCGATATGGTAGTAGTGAACACCAATCACTGTAGGTCAAGTGAAAATGCAAGTACTATCCTCGCCGCTGACAACCCAATGTTAGAAATTGGAATCTATACTTGGCAGAGGTATGCACCTTGTCTAAGAAGTGACCATTACGTCTAGTCAGGGTAAGGAAATTGCACTTCTAAAATAACCCCTGCTAAGCCCTTGGCAGCTTGGCATAATGAGCCAGGCTTATCTCAGAGGCAATGTGTAAAGCATTTGCACATAACACACAGTAATACAGTGAAAACACTACAAAAGGATACCACACTAGTTTTAGCAAAATAGCTAATATTTATCTCTGTAAAAAAAGACCAAAATGATAAAAATCCAATATACAGTAACCAACATACTAATATTGCAAACATAGACTTAAAATACAGTTACTTGAAGTTGATAGCTTCGTCTGGGGCTATCTTGGCATCATGAACAAACAAATCCAACAGTTCAGGTCGACCGCAGCATTGCGGGCCAGCTACGGTGTCCAGAAGACCCACAATCAATACCTTTGAAATGGAGGGTGTAATGGACCTTGCGATGAACTCTGGAGAGGCAGCGTTGGCAGGCGTTGCTCCCAGGGGTTGATGCAGGAGTCATCAGGCCCTTGAGGTCATGAGATTGAAGTCAGGAGCGCCGGTATCGGTAGGTGTTGGGGCTGCAGTGCAAAATAGAGCAGTGCAGCATGAGATGCCTTCAGGTCACGTTGCAGGTAGCAGCTTGGTGATGGCATCCAGCGCCGTCGGTGAGACCAGGGCTGTGGTGCTCCTCACTTAAGCAATGTCGTCTGTAGACGATCTGTAGTCAATGGTGCTGGTGTTGGTAGGCAAAGGCTGCCGTGTGGGATCGGGCGGTGCGTGGAGTGCCTTACGAGTGGCAGGCAGCGGCGTTAATGTTGGCGTGGAGTGTTGTCATGGAGGATGCCAGGGTGGCAATGTGAAGCAAGGCGGCGGTGCGAAGTGCGATGCCCTCAGGTCACAGTGCAAGCAGCAGCTCAGTGGCGGCATCAGGTGGCAGTGAGCCCCGGGTTGCTGTGTGAAATGGGGCAGTACTCTCTGTGGTGCCAACAGGTCACGTAGCTGGCAGCGGAGTCATTGATCGCATCGGGTTGCTTTTTCTCCTAATGCAGCACAAAAGCACACAGTTCCCAGTTCTAGTAGCAGATGATTTTGAAGTTTTTACTGTTCCTGAGACTTCCTGAACAGAGGGAACTCTTTACCTCAAGCCCTTGGAGAAACTTAGTAAAATAAGTTGCGGAAAGTCCAGTTCTTTCACTGCCCAAGACAGAAACAGCCACTGTATGCCATCACAGCAAAGTGGTAGTTCCTTCTCACAGCTTCTCCAGCTTTTCTACTTGATAGGTTCGTTATTCCAAACAAGTTCTAAAGTTCTGGGGTTAGGGCCCCAAAACCTATACTACTTGTTGTACTATTCTGTAATATGAAAGTTGGAATAAATTTTTGACACAATGATGCTTTTTTTCTGTGCAGTAGAGGGACATTTTTGCCTTCTTCCAATTGCACATTCAACTACATGTAAGGAGCAGTTGTTTCATTGCCAGTGTAGCTTTTCTTCTGAAATGATTGCAACTTGTAACAGCCACCAAAGATTGAGGCTTTCAATCTTCTTGACTTTAAGAGGTAGCTTCTGACAGGAATTCTATTGCAGAATGTTCCTGCAGTTTATGAGGCTTGAATGACATTGACATAACAGATTACCCACAATACAACAGCAAAGCAGATCAAAAGACTGTTGAATGACAACAATTACATTAATTCGTAGGGAGCTTTTTCATTTCAGAGATTATGGTTCTTGTCATTAATTTATCATCTCCTGAAAGAGATACATTTTTAAGGACCGAAAACCATGATTATGATAAAGTGGGAAAAGAATAATTGATCCCATTAGGGAATCAGAGTATTAAACTATGAGGGACAGAGGCCCTGCCCTGAAGGGTAGATGCACACAGAGAGCTGGTTCACCACAAAAGAGCATTTTCTTTAAACAGAGCACATGTGACTGGCCTACTTCGGAATCCTGCAGCCAAAGATGTGTCAGAACTTCCTTCGTTTCTTTTCAGTCGTGAATTTCTCCATCACTCAATCGCTACAAAATACTGAATCAAGCCCAAGCTCGTTAACTCTCTAAACCTCCAGCCTATGAGTCCACCCCAAACTAGTCTATCAAATCTGTTGAGTTCCCACTCTACTCTGCCCTCAGTGTTATCTCTCATACCAGAAATATTGGGAGGGCTGTGAACTTTCATCTCCATACAATAAAGAAATAAATATCTGTCACCTTTTCCTCCAGATCTGCTAAAAGCAGCTTCCCACACAATGGTCATCTAAACACACTACTGACTGAAGTTTCTCAATGATCATTGCTGAAAGCAATACTTTATTCAACCAACAGGCTTATCCACTCCACTGGTAAATGTGATCACATTTCTCCTTTACATGACAAGTTGCAATGGTTGCCCATTTCAGCCACAATAAAATGAAAAATCGGCAACTTTTTGTGCTTTTGCTGGCTTGCCCAAATGTTTTTGCAGACAAAGAGGTCTGAGAAGCCATACTACTCCACTATGTAAAATCTCCAAGTTAAGAATCTCTATTGCACAAAGACAATCCTTCTACAGTGGGGCCCCAGCAGCCTGGAATACTCTTCCTCCAGACCTCAGTAGTGTGACTCCCATCTTAACTTTCTGGGAATATATAAAGGCACATCTTTTCAAACAATACTTACAGTATTATCTAGCACCAAACTGACTATTTGCATCAAATGCTCTGTGTTGGACCTGGCCCTCTCTGCAGGGTCGGCCCTAAACTTTTTGCCTTCATCGCTCCTGTTTTCTGAATCCATTTATGTTGACTTTTAGTACTCTGTGCTCTTTACTACTGCTAACCAGTGCTAATGTGCTTGTGCTTCCTTGAAACATTGTACTTTTGGCTTACATTTGTTTGATACATTTAATTTACTTATACATCCTGAGTAAAGTAGTACAACATGTACTCAGGGCCTGTAAATGAAATGCTACCAGAGGGAATGTCCCGATTTGTTCAAGTCTTGCTCACGGTGGCTGAGTTTTCCTGTTAGAGGACTTTTCCCTAAAGAATATAAATTATTCCAATAAGCATAAATATTGGTCAAAGAAGTGCTTTAAATGGGCCGGTACTGCCGATACTGAGTGCCAGCACTTTTTTTATTTTGAGAGGGAGAGTACTTGCACCGCTCAAGAGAGACGTCTCAGAAACAAGCAGGTACTCTTGTAAAGGGTACAGGCACTTTTATTTTTCCATTTCAAGCACTGGGTCAAAGTATGGATCCTTCTCTGCTCTCAGCTTCCATGTCCTGTTTTCTTGATTTGTTTCCTATCCTTTTGGAACTCACACAGCAATCAATTCCTTTTGTGCTCCTTTTTGCTCTGATGATGATCTGAAAGGTTGAAGAAGGTCGAAACGCCATTGACAGTTTTCAGGCCAAATACATTGTTGTGAGATACACATTTTTTACTCAGGTCCTTGCGGGTTTATGGGTTACTCCTGTCATATATACTATGGGCCCAATTCACAAAAGTATTCCGAGACAAAATCCTAACTTTACAACTTTCGGTACTCACAGAGGGCATTTAGGAGTAGTAAAGTTAGAAATCTTAACTTAACTACTCCTAAATGCCTTTTGTGAATACCGAAAGTCATAAAGTTAGGATTTTGTCTCAATTACTTTTGTGAATCGGGCCCTACTAGTTGGCCTGCAGCACTTATTGTGCCACTCACTTAAGTAGCCTCATGCTAGCCATTGCAATCTGTGTGCAGTTTTAAACTGCTAATTCAATCTGGCAAAATAAACCATTTCCAGGCCTAAACGACCCTTTTTAATACATATAAGTCACTCATATGGTAGGCCCTAAATTGCCCACAGAGAAGGGTTCATTGTATTTAAAAAGTTTGACACAGACTTAAGTTTCACATGTCCTGGTAGTGAAACACTCTCAAATTTGTTTTTTAGAACTGCAAGACCTACCTCTCTTGTAGGATGACAGTTTGTTAGCTTATTACAATTAACACGCAATAACTTTTACTTGGGAACAGGTAGAAATGTCATACCTGAGCACTAAAGGATTGTAATTTCAAATCCTTTTTAATGGCTAAGTCAAATTTCGTCACAATTCTGAAAATGCCACTTTTAGAAATAATGCAGCGGGAATCACACTTCATGCGAAACACCAGACCGGACTGTTTCAGTACCTCTGAGTGTACCATGTCTTCAATGCAACAGCAATCTATCCCATTGCGAATGATTCAGCTTGGCTATAGGGTGTCACTACCCCTTCTCAACCCTAAAAACGTGGTCCAGATTGAGCCGGATTTAGCGTTTTACCATCGATTGTATACGAAGTTGAGACTACAGTGAACTAGAGCCATTGCATTTGATGAGCATGAAAAGTTTTCCTTACAATATTATCAGATAGAATCAAGCAGATTTGAATGGTCAACAGTTCTGAGTCCTGAGGAGAACCCAAAAACAAGGTGACGGGTTCAAAACGTTAGACAAGTGGGCAACCAACAAGCACAAAAAAATTGGTGCTGACAATCAGGGTTGAAGGCATATAAAATAAAGTAAACAAGTCTCCTGGTTTTAACCAGTGCAGCACTGTTAGGTTGCTTTGCCCGTTGAATAAGGAGTATAGAAGTATTTGTACAGTGTGTAATAAGTAACACCTCCTTGAGGGCAACCAAATCCAGAACTGATGTATTTGTTTTTTGTAATGTAAGTTGGTGTCTGTGTTCAATGTCTTGGCTTTACAGTGATATTGTGTGGGTGCAATGTATTGTAAATTCAAGATATATTCATATTTTTTTTTCATGTATGATAATTTCTACTAAAAAGTAATATAATCAATGATTAAAAAAAATGGTAATCACTGGTATTGAATACAATGGTCATGAAAGAAACTAAGGATGTGTAGAAGGCAAGTCAGCACTGACATTTTTTGTAGTGTTTTGACTTTTAGAAAGTTGGCATTTTCTTGTCCTAACCATTTGGTGCCTGCAACCTGTGCCCTGGGTCACATGACTAGGTGTCGTTGGTAGTTGGCCTTTGTGTATTTCTCCCAAACAGTTCTGCACAGGAGGACTGGATGTTGACACGATGGGTCATCCTGACAGAATGGACGGGCGTGTTGTCACCTATTACACTTGCACTTCAATAGGGGCTTCCACCTGTAATCGCAAAGAACTTCACACTAGTCCTTTTTCTCCCCCAGACTTCTTGGGGCTTAGGCAGCAGAAGGAAGTAAAGTCCAAAAGCAGATGTAGGGTAGGTCTACAGATGTTTGTCCCACTTGAAAGCTGGCACCAGGTTTAAATAATGGACCATGAGATCCAATCTTCAGAACACTTTGGACCTGTGGACTCCACAAGAAGAAGGACTGCCCAGCTGCCTGAGAACAGCGCTGCTGCCTGCGGACTGTCCGGCTGTTTGAGGACTGCTCTACTACCTGAGGCCGCCCTTACTGCAAATCTAAGGACTTCCAGAGTGTCTCCAAGGGTCAGTCAATTGACCCCTGTTCTAAGCTACAAGGACACAACAGGCTTCTGGCTGGTGGCTTCATCGTAACTGGCAGAGGACAATGCTTCTCAATGCAAGTCCTCACATTGCTAGCTCAAGGCCGGTTGCCTCCCCAGCACCGGCCCAGCGTGATGCATCTCGACGCAATGAAGCCTTGCACTGGTGTCTTTATCGACCTGATGCAGAGTGACGCATCTCAACACCAGCATAGTGGCTCTTGTTCTGCGACTGTGACATCACAGACCCAGTACAGCACATCTTGGTGCAGGACCACACATTGCGGTTCCTGCTTGACGGCTCCTCGACGCAGGGTGGCACAGGACCGCGCAGGCGTGGGGGCTGATTTTTGAGCCCTTGTGACACTTTTACTCCACCTGTGCATCACTTTTTGTGATGCAACAGTGGCGTAAAAAATGCACCATGTTGCGCCCTATTTACAAAGTGACACATCTAGGCAGATGGGTCACTTTGTAAAGGCCTGCGCCACATTATACCTGAGCCAGTTATAATGTTTTCAGGGTGGGCATTCCCCCACAAAAAGCCTTGTAGAAGTGGCACATTGAAATCTATGAGATTTCAGTGCAGCACTTCTAGGATGCCATTGAGTCAATATCTTACGCCTGCCTCACAGCAGGTGTAAGACTGACACAGTCCATTTCACATGGGACTTGCAGGAGTTGCGTCTGTTTTCAGACACAACCCAGCAATGCGTCACAGATACGTAAAAAAATACTGACATATCTGTAACTCCTTGCGACATGATGCTTCATACAGTAAATATGACACATCCATCATGTCCAAGGAGGGTGCACTAAGAAGTGACGCATTGCTGTTTTCACGCAGCGATGCGTCACTTCTCATAAATAAGGCCCTTAGCATCTTGATTCCAAAGACACAATGTACTATCCCAGTGGGTCAAGCTTGGTCCCATGCCCAGCCTGCGCTCCATCACGTTTGGCTCGAACTTGTGATTTTGTCCCAGTCCAGTACGACCAGATCCCCAGAATTAGCACAATTTTGCTTATAAGCGCTATTTTCTCTGAAATCTTTAAAACGGCATATCTATGGTTCTATTGACTGGATTTTTGTTGTTTTGGTGTCATCTTCTCAATTAGGCGTTTCTTTATTGTCTCAAGTGGTGTTGAATCATTTTTGTGTAGTATGTTTACTTTATTGCTTTTTGTGTGCTGCATAAACATTTTACACATTGCCTCTAAGTTAAGCCTTACTGTTTTTGTCCCAAACTGCCAGAGGGTTAAGGACAGGTTAATTTAGTGACTTTTGTGGTTCACCCTGATAGGCAGTTGTGTTTGTTTCTTTAGAAGGGTATTCACCCCCCCCCCCCACCAAAACCCATTTTCTCACACTCTGTCTTTAATACTCATTTCATTTGTTAGCCACTAATTCACTCACTCAGGTTAGTACTCTGTAAAAGGCTCATTATACTACCAGATAGTCCAACTGTTGAGCTATGTCCTTTTCAGGCAGAACAAAATGGCAGCATGATAAGGGCTGGGCAGTAGAATTGCATGCATATTATGCTAGTCAATGACACAAAATAAGTAGCACAGATACTTCCTAAATATCATTGCATTGCAAACCAGCATATCCCTGTATCGTCCAGGCTTCGTGTAAATTAATTGCTCCGAAGATAATCTCTATTTCCTAGTTATATGACTGATTCTGACATTACATAGTGAGTGCAAGTGAAATGGTGAGTTTTGGGGACTTCCAGAGGTGCAGTAAGTTTGCTTGGTGCGGATATTCAAAAGGCACACATTTCATGCTTGTAGTCTGTCAGCTGTGAACTTCATATACGTTATGGTGATATGGGGGAGTGCTAAAGTTACACCGCTGGTTGCAGGTGATGTGTTCGAGCACTTATCTTTGGTCAGGTACCAGGACTTTTTTCATCCTCGAACTTTGATCTAGAGCAAGAAGGAGAAGGGCAGAAAAGGGAGAAAGAATAAGGAAGAGAAAGATAGAAAAACAATGCCACAGGGAGAAAGAAGTGAGGAAAAAGAACCTGAAACAGTGATTACAAAAGAGACAAACAGTGTAGAGTGATATAAGAAAGAGGTAAATCAAGACTAGGTAGCCTTGGTATTCACAATCCTGGCATTCAACAGCACGAGAAGTGAGCACCGAAGAAAAACTTCGAGCACTTGCACTTAGTTTTCACTTCTACAAATTAAACGTTGTATTTTGGAGAAGTGCAGAAGAATTTGGTTAGAAAATAGAGCAAGTGCTCCTCTCCTGTCTGTCTGCTGGACAGCATACATGGCTGTAAATCCCGACCCCACCCACTACCACTGCCTCTTTTCCATCTCCTTTGCTGAAAAAGACAACTATTTCCTTTTTTGGAACCTTTCACATGAAAAAAAAACATAACAATGTTGAAATATGAAGATTTGTTTTATTCTTATATTACATGTTTTTAAGCCAGTCGTCTTTTTTTCTCTTTTTCTACATAATGGTGGACAAGCTATGGCTGTTTTTACACATTAAAAAAAAATATGCAAACTCTATATTGCAACATCACAGTCAAGTGCCATTTTTATTAAACGGAAAAAGTTCAGAAATCATAAGGCTTCAACAAAAGATAATTAGAGGTGTCTCTTTTTTTCTGAGGGCTAGATTTCAGCCTGTTTCCTTTTTTTTTTGCTTCTATATTGATTTCCGTTTCCTCAAATCTGTAGTTAGCTCCTGTGTTCATATCGTTGTTTAGTGGTTTCTATACATCACTGATGTACCAACCAAGAACAACAAGAAAAAATACAAATCCCGACATGCCTCTTTGCCTCATTTGTTGCCAGCAGCCCAAGAATGTGATTAACCACTCTTAACCAATCATGTCTTTGAATCCTTCCTTCTCTCTCTGATTACACCTGTGCATTTTCATCTCGGTTAGTTGAATATACCTCAAGACGTTGGTATCTGGAAGGGCAAAAAAGAAGAGAATTATATTGATACACAAGTACTTTCCCTGATGAGTCTATTCATTGGCAGTGTGGTAACCATATGCACTCCTAGTTATTAGAGATGGCGTAGGATGTCTAAGACTCAATTTACCGATCCTTCCACTATAGTAAAATTAAACTGAACCCACAAAGTTTGTCAAATTTCCTATGGAAAAAAGTGTATCGAAATGTCATCAACTCTACCATTGGTGCTGATCAATTTGAGTCACTCACCATCAGCATGGATGGACCTTACCCACTCCTTTACGCTTTTGAACTGAAAATAATTTATACTATAGCAAACTTCACCTACTTCGGAAAGCTCATTGTCAAGCCATATAATCCTTTGTGATTGACAGTCCCTTCTATTTCTTTTCTTAGCTTATATATGCAACTATATTGATTGTGTAATCTCTAATCGTGAGGAGTGACCAAACAAAAACTTGACAAAAATGTTCTGCTGGTAATCTTGCCAGATGTGAAAAAGAAAAAGACAAATAAAGCTTGTTAAAAAAAATCAGCATGGCTGGAGAACTCACAGATCTCTTGCATACACTTGCAAATCTAGACATGAGGCGTTTAGGAAATTTGTACATAAAAAGTATACTTAAATTTCAAGTTTTTGACATCAATCAATGACTTCAACCAAACTGGTTACAATACCTAGCTCCAGAAGGAATAGAATGGCTTTGAATATGCCCCAAAAACTATTCAAAATGCCAACCCAACCAAAGGATCATTTGGTTTCAGGAACAAGGAGGGGTGATACCGTAGCGGTAATAACTGAGAAGAAGGGATAATGCTGTCTCCATGTGGCACTTTAATTGTCAAGGTTCATTTTAGTTGTTGAATAATGGTTCATGTTTTGAGAGCTTATGGGTGTCTGGCCGACCAAGCCGAATTGCTTTAATTTCAAGCTGTGGTAAGGCTACTGACAGGTTATAGGAAATGGGAGATGACGTGCAGCGTGCACTTTAGATTGATCTCACAACAGGGATCCTCGCATATTGATCACAGCCTCCTTCACAGGTACATCCAGTCGTACACGTGAGGGTATTCAGGCCGGCACACCTTTATGAGAAGCCCACCCTTGGTCATCGCCTTCCAGATTTTCAAGAGTCACAGGGGGCATATTATCAAGGACAGGCGATACATTATCGTCGCTTTTATCGGCAGGAAACTGCCGATAAAGCAGCGATAATGGCCTTGATAATATGCTCTATGAATTCCAATCGAAGCCCATGTTATCTGGACCCTTGAGCCTTTGACCTCCTTTATTACATAGGCTTTATTTGTAACTTTATACAGTTATCAATGCCGATTACATGCTGTTATACTAGGAGAGAACAACACAGCATCCACACAAGATGAAATTCAAATCAGCCAAAAATAAATATATTTTGTTATAACTCAGTAGGCTTACCGCCCCCTGGTCCTAGTGAGTACCGCTCCATAAGAATTAATAATTGCACTGTGGCATACTGAGGCTAAAGAAAGTAAGCAGAGTATGAGGCAAAACATAATTATTAACCACTCACTTCAAGGTATCATTTTTGTAGCAGTTCTGACCAATGAGGGTTGGTATTTCACAACAGCATCAATTAATCTGTTACAATAATCATCATTCCTCAAAAAACAACTCAGACATGGAATGCCTTCCTCAGGGTTAGATTAAAGAGAAATTCATCCAGTGATTTTGCAGTGTGTGAGAAATTAATCCAGTGTTTTTGCAGTGTGTGTGTGTCTACAATAAATTTGGCAGTGCAAAGAATTGGAACAAATCATACTCACAGAATGCACAGAAAGGAATGGGCTGACACACTAGAACCACAGACTGTCCATTATGGCACCTTTGCCTAACCTCAATTGTCTACTTATCTCTATAGTTTATAAATGTTCTCTTCTTATTCTGTTTTCTTGGCTAAACCAAGCTTCTTGTCCCATAAGATATTCAAGTGCACCTCGGTCTTCTCCCTCCTGGGCATACTTCTACTCATACTTGGGAACCTAAACTCAGGTACCACGCCATCCTCTTGCAGCACAGGAACTGGCGTAACAAAACTTGAGAGGCCCCCCCCTGCAAGTTACGTGAAGGCCCCCCCTCCGCACTCAATCAGGATCTCACCAGCCAGAGTATTGTGCTGAGGGAGCCCCCTGGAGCTTGGGGGCCCCCGTATTATAGGGGCTGCGGGGGCCTGTGTTACACCACTGAGCACAGGGCATCTTCTCTATGTTCTCACCGCAAGGTCATCTCTACAAATGAGATGCAAAAAATGGCCACGTGCAATTATTTACTTTTCAGTATCATGATGCGCCCCACTGCCACTTGTCTCACTGGAATATTGCATACTCTCACAGCTCCTTACATGTCCACGCACATCCACACTTCTGACACTAAGATATATCACTGGGTGCCACACTGCATCACAGCCAGTCACTTATTAAATCGGAAGCATTCAGCTGGGTCTTACAGAGGATGAGGTTCATGGTTGATGGTAAATTGAGAAGCCAAAAGGTGCAACCTATATTTGACTAGCGTTCCTTTTCCAAATCAGGCCTGCCCAACTACTTGCTCTCTTACATAATTCTGTAAATTTTGTTTCTGTCCTTCCGAAGGTTCTAGAAACATTGGTATCAATAAGGTCAAATCAAGTGGACCAATCACATTTTTTGAATGATATTCGACATGAATTGAAATCCTTTAAAAATAATCTGGGTGGTTCCACAAATGCTCAATTATCTGCTACAGTAATGGCTACAGAGCCTTCGGGGATGCATAGTATTATTACAGGGAAACCTGAATGCCAGTTAAATATGGAGAGATCTGTTTATATCTCTAAATACCCTATGCTTGTCTGGAAAAAGCAGAGGGATTTTATTCCCTCTAAACTCACCGCAAGGTTGTACAGTACAATGGGGGTCAGGCCTTGGAAAGGATTGCTTAGGTTCCGAGCCCAGGTGTAGTCAAAAAGAAAAACCTGCATTTTGAAAGGGAAACACAGTAATGGCACCTGTCCCCTAGCTCAACATCCCAGACCCCAAGGTGATAGCACCGTGAATGTACTCCCATGTAAAAAGACACCTAAAAAGGTAAAACAGAATGTAAAAACCCGCCCTAAAACCAGTCCAGATCTCCTTCCTACTTCCCCGGTAGTTCGTTCTACCGCCTCTCAGAAAGAATAATTAGCAGTCCTTCAGCCTTCAAACAAATTGCCCAAAGAACCCCCTCTGCTTATGAATCATTTCATAGATCGCATCTAGGAAGCTCAAAACTTTTGCTCGATATTACTCATCGAGGAAAAAAAGAAAAGAAACTTGAATCGCTCCAAAATTCTTCAGTTATTCTTACAAACTTCTTAGCTCTCAGGGATAACATTGTTGGACCTAGTGTCTGTGGGGTTTCAATTGGGCGACCAAGGTAGAGAAAGTTCTAGAGTTTCTTTCATCTCCCCTTGTATTGTGGACCTAGTACTTAAGGCTGATGAAGACCTAGCAAAAGTAGGGCAACAGGCCCTCTGCCCTATAAAAAAGAGCCCTCAATTATTAGCACCTCAGTCTTGTTAGTTTCCACCCACCATTTTAAATTTGCACAATGGGTTATCAGCAACTCAATGGGTAGGATCTATACCATATATCCCGCCCCTATGGCCCTAAGCTACACAGCAAAGTAGTCATCCACCCACCGATTTGAGAGTTGTTATAGTAAACAATAGGCCATTCTCTCAGTCCAGGCAATTAGTATGGGCTCAAGGTAATAGGTTCTCCCCCCGCGGCACCTGCCGGAGGAAGGTAATTGGAATATTAGGTCCACCCTATCCTAGAACGAGGAGTCCTCTCAAAATCTAAGAATCCTAAATTGGAATATCCATGGGTTCAAACGTTTGAGGAACAGCAGTGAATTGGAAGAAAGTTTAAAACCCCTCCATTTGGTATTCCTTCATGAGTCTTGGCTAAGAGAGTTCCAGTCAGTAGAAGGCTTCATGGCTTTGAATAGTAAAAGTCACTGTTGAGGGAAGGGGAAAGCTTCCGCAGGTGTACTAACTAGTGACTAAGGTGATTAAGAGACCATTAGAGGTCATAAATGTTTCAAGTGGTCTGCAGTTATCAGTCGTGGCAATGGGTGTGGGTAAAAACTGTTCTTAGTTACTTTTTACTTATAAATGTCTATATTCATAAAGAAGACCATCTGCAAATGAAACGCTGGTTGGAATTATTTGAATCTCCTTTCCAGCATTTGGTGGCAAAATATCCGGAAGCAGTGAGAATAATGGTAGGGGATCTAAATGCTTGTCTCTCCCTGTACAGCTAAACCAGCACTTGGAGGAAGCATTGGATTCCAACAATATTCCTTTAGCACAGTTTCCCCCAGGTACCATCAAAAAAGAGGATAAAGTGCTGAGTCAAAGGCTGGCAAGCCACGGTCTGATTTATTTAAATGGTTGTTTTAAAAATGATTCACCAGCAGCAGCAACATTCCGGCAGGGCCACACTCTGGGGCCTATTGATGACATATTTACGTCCCTTTGGCATTTTGGACTCTTTTTTTTTTATAATCAATTTTTATTGTTTTAGTAAAATGCAGCAAAGAAGAACAGTACCAGCTCTGAATACAGTGAGCAGTGCATAGCAGTGACAAAAAATCAAGACCCCAGCATATACAATTCAACATACGTGCAGCATCAGCAGTGTCCTCACCCATGTCCATAATTGGTCATTCGGAATGCTCAGTCTTCCACCACCCAACCATTTTGGCCTCTTTAAGAGTTCTGAGGTTGCAAAATAGGACGGCAGTGACCACTGGACAACTATAGCAGTTCTCAATGTGTGTGACCCAGTGTCCCCTGAGAGGGTTTTGCCTTTAGAGATGTCCTACCCATGTAGGCTCTCACACGTTTAGACACTATGCTTCTTCAACAATTAGCTTCCCTTCAGTTAGAAGACATGATCGTTACTCACCCTATTCATGTTGATGATGTAGTTGTGTGGTAAAATAATATTGTGCAATGAGTTTTGGGCTATATTTCAGTGAAAATATGTGAAAAGGGCGTACAGACAAAATCCCGCCCGCAGGGCCTTACAGGCTGGTTCGATCTGGACTGCCAAAAGTTGAAACGATTGGTGAGACAGAGAGCAAAGAGGGTTAGGCGTTCCTTCAGCCACCCAAGAGCTGGTCAAACTTAAATGCCAATATAAATCCCTTGTGCAGACAAAAAAGGCAGTATTTTATTACAGTAAGCGGAAGGAGATGCAGGAGATTATATCATTAAATAACCAGCAAAAATTCTGGACAAAGGTAATGAGTTTAATGGTCAAAACAGGAGCTCTCTGGCCTGTAGGATTCCAGAAGCCCAGTGGGCCACTTATTTGACTGAGTTATATAGGGGACCTTTAGGTTCAGGCAGCCCTCAGCATATCTACGGGGAAACTCTCCCAGTCATCTGGTTTTCTGTTAAGGAAGTTAAGGCCGTTATTGAGAGAATAAAACTCTCCCGTGCTGCTGGCCCTGACAATGTTCCAGCAAATAGTGTCTGGTGGACTACAATTTACTCTTTAATCTTTTTACCTGGAAGGCGTCCGTAGTAAAACTGATCTTAAAAAGGGGAGCGGTTCAGACCTGATGCACTATAGACTTATAGGCCTCCTGGATATTTCATTAAAGATTTTCTCAAAATTATCCTAGCCAAACTCGAAGATTGGGTCACTGAAACTAACAGAATCCCACTAGAACAAGGGGGCTTTTGGGAGGGTCATTCCTTCATAGACCACTGTTTTGCTCTGTGGGCTATTACTCAAAAGGCTCTGGAGTAAAATCAAAGACTGTGCAGTTGTTTTGCAGATTTATGGACATCCTTTGATTCTGTTGACAGGGATATTCTGTGGGGAAAACCTGCTGCTTGGAACCTACCACCAAACGTTCTTAGGGCTCTTCAATCCTTGCACTCCGGTAAATAGGCTCAGGTCGAGTTAGATAAGCAGGGTCAGTTGTCCCAAAGAATTCCTATTGGCAACGGCCTGTGCCAGGGGTGCGTTTTAGGACCCTTACTTTTTAGTCAATTTATGTCTGACCTCCCAAATGTTATTTCCCAATCAAAGTTTTTTTCGCCTAAAATTGTGGACCAGCATCTTGTTTGTCTGGTTTATGCAGACAATTTGGTATTATTGGATTATACTCTGATTGGTCTGCAGAGGAAACTCAATGCCTTGGCATCTTATAGTAATCAGAATAAGCTCTGCATTAATCTGGAAGAGACCAAGATTATGATCTTTAGAAAAAAAGTGCAGAGTTTTTCCTGGTATTTAAGTTCACAGGTGGTGGAGCAAGTGGATCAATATAAATACCTAGGTTGAATTTTTAGGAGAAATCTGAATTGGGGTGCGCGTTGGGATGTCATTAAGCAGAAAGCCCTACTGCAGGCAAGCTGTCTGTCCAGATTCAATGGTAGATTTGGGGGGCTATCCCATATCCCATTACTAAAGGCTTATGAAGGGAAGATACCACTGTTAGGCCTGTATGGATGAGAGGTCTTTTCTCTTGATCCAATCTATGAATGGGACAGACTGGAAGGGGTAGTGCTTAAAAGACTTTTATCTCCCCCAAGATACCATGGTCCAGGCTATAAGGAGAAAGTGCAGTATGGTCTCTTGGAATATGGCAGCCTCTACTGGGGCCCTAAGATACTTTAACACACTGTTGGAGGATGATGAGGTGGTTAAAGTCTCCAAATTGTGTTGGGAAGAGATCCAAAGTAGTGAAAGGATGTGGACAAAGGCCGACAGAACCAGAATAATTGCAATTAAGAACCTCCATTTAAAAAGTGGCACAGTTACATCTTGGCTTGCCTTTCCAGGCAAACAAGCACTGAGAGAATCCGCTGCTATGGCGTCAGAATCAATTGATCAATGGTATTTAAAGAATAAATCATCCATTAGTTTCTCGTTTGCACCATTCGGCCAGGATAGTGTTTTACCTTATTTATCACGGTTACCAGACCCAGGTTTAAGAAACGAAATCTTAAGGGTTAGGGTGGGATGTAATCCAATCTACTCATCCCAGCAACATAGGACTAGGGTGGAGAATAATAGAGGTCTCTGTCCCTGCCCTTTGAAAGTTAAATGTACCCTTACGCATATTCTTATGGACTGTGCCTCTTATCTCGTGAATCGAATCAAGTTTTTAAGACTTCTGTTTTTTTAATATGATCTTCTTCATATCAACAAAGCAGTGGTGTTATTGTCTGAGATGCGACATTTAGATGTGGCAGTTGGGATTGCTTGGGTTTTACGATCTGTCAAACAGAATTTTAAAGATGAAATGCAATGGGTTGGGGGGGCGGGTATGCTAGAAGGGGGTTCTTTTAAAGGTTTTAATTGTTAAGTGTGTTTTTTAGAATGTTTTAAGGATAAATGTCTAAATAAACTTGTTTCTGAACCTTGTCCTTCCCAAGAGCATCATTAACTCACCAAACAGGCCCACAGATTCACATTCTTTATCAAATGTTCACACCCAGTGTTTCCTAGTACTTTCCCACTGGCTTGATATTATAAAAACATAATTGTCCTCAGCATACAGGGATATCTCTGCAAGAAAGATGGAGGCACTGTGATGGCGTACTTCTTCGTTACATGGGGTTTGGCTGCTGCTGTCCCAGATCAAGGGTGCATCCACTCAAGACATGTTCTTTGCTGATCGAGAAAGTGTGTCACTGTGGTTTCTGGTTACCTAAAATAATTGACAACCAGCCTCCTGCAAATGAGGATCTTAAATCAAGTGCTGGCGTTTAGAGTGAGCAGCCTGAAACGTGATTCCCAAAGATCCATAATCCCAATGGCTGCCATGAATTTATCACTCAGCTTGCACTAATTTCGAGATAAACATTTCACTTCCTGCTTTGACTTTCCTTAGTGGTTTTTGTAGTTTACTCATTCCAAAGCTTATTTTGTTATTTTTCGGATGTATGACATTACAACGCATGGTTTTACCACGCATGCCTTTACATCGCAGTTTTTACAACGCATGCTGTTACAACGCATAGCGTTAAGGGGTGCTGGATAGTGAATAGTTTAATTTACTATTCCAACTCCAGTCCCCGTGGATAGTAGGGAAGGTGTTGGATAGTAAATTAAATCTATTCCCTATCCTAGAGCGCCCCCCAGCACTATGCGTTGTAATAGTTGCGTCGTAAAGGCACTGCGTGGTAACAGTTGCGTGGAAAAGGATGTTCCCCTTATTTTTCATTATTATGACATCAGGCATCTCTTCATGACTTTCCCAACCTTCATGAAGGTGGTCCACGTTCAGCAGACATATGCCTCAAGCTGGTCATTTTAATATAATAACATTTGAATCATATTTTAGTCCCTCTTCTTGACTTAGATATATTTACTGCTGAGCTTGTGCCAGAGACATTCTGCTTCTCACCCCTCAGCTACACTGATAGAAAGATTACAATGAAGGGCTGGATATAAGTAGGATCAAGTGAAGTATGCAGTTCTGCAGCATTTTCAGCACAATTATGGATTGTTTTGCATTTTACATATAAACCATCATCTTATGCATAGTTGAGATTTTAACAAAAAATGGTTTCTCGCTAAAATGTCTCAGAAATTACTTCATATGATGCCGCGCAGAGGTTTTCTGCACAGTGATAAGTCACCTTTCTTTTACTGATTGCTTCATTGAGGTGTTAAGCTGATCCTGAAGTGAAAATGCCACAAAATGTGCTGCATTATGCCACGTAATTTGACTTTTCTTGCCACATAATTTAGATAACCGTGGAGTATAAACTGTTCCTCCCAAACTGCATCATCCAGTGGCTCTGGCTATAAATATGCCAAGTCATGAGGAGGCACCAAACATTTTTTAAACCAAAAGTAAGTTTTCATGTCTCCAGTGCTGGACTCACCCTCAAAAATCAAGGACTGTGAAGCCGAAGAGAGGGGTTTGTAGTAATAACCACTTAGGGCCTTGTTACGACTATGGTGGTGGCGGTCCGACGACTGCACACTCTGGGACCAGCCACAGTATTACAACTAAGGCAGTAGGACCACCATGAGGCCGCCTGGATTAAGAATCCCGCTGGGCCGGCGGTCTTTCACTGGGAAGAATATGCTGCCGGTGCCGCAGCCGGGACCGCCAAGCACATTTGTAGTTGCCTCATCACCCTCCTTTTCATGGTGGTGAGCCTGCAGTAAAGACAGTGGTGGTGAGAAAACTGTCTCTTGTTGCCTCTGTGCATGGGGGTGCATACAGGGTGGTACTTGGTGTGCCCCCTGTATGTCTGCAACTCCAGTTCCAGCATGGAAATAAATGCACACCATGGTGCATTTCTTTCCATGCTGGAACGTGCTTTGGCGGTCATACGGCGCTGCCTTTCTAAGGCTTACATCCTGGTCAGGCAAGGCAAAGCACTGCCCGCCAGTCCAGGATGTAAGTCCTAATCTGGCGAGTGGAGTGACTACGGGTTTGGCGGTCTTGCAGCGGGATGCTGGCATGGGGGCCCACTGCAAGACCACCAAACTCATAATAAGGCTCTTGGTTCCAGATGTAGTTAATGTCAAATTTGTGAGTTCTTAATAGCGAATTTTACCAATTCGCAATTAAGGACTCGTAAATTTGAATGTAGGTAGGAATCGCTAAAATATTAGCGATTCCTTAATATTCCTTAATAATGAAAGGCAAATTGAGATTAATTAATAAGGAATACCTACCCATTCATTCCTATGAGCTAGGAGGCCCATAGGAATGAATGGGAAGATATTCACTATTTGCGATTCGCTATTAAAGAATCGCAAATAGCGGGAGCTCTTTCAAGGGTGACAGGGTGTCAAAAGGACACCCTGTTGCACCCCTGAAATATGCATGTGTGCACATGTGGCACACGTACATGCCCTAAGGGCATGAATATGTGCCACATGGCACTTTAAAAAAAGCAAAAAAGTGCTTTTTTACAGGAAATCGCTAATTACCACCAATTTGAAGCTGGTGGTAATTAGCGATTCCTTAAGCCTAAAGTGCATTATCTTTTGTGCTACCTACATTGCATTTAAGGAATCGCAATTTGCAATTCCTTAAATGCAAGAGCAAAATAAGGAATCGCAAATGTTGCGATTCCTTATTTTGCTAGTAGGTTGAAACTCACCTACATCGCTCTCAGCCAAATACCGATCGCAAACGCTGAAATTCTGTGAATTTCAGCGTTAGCAATTGGTATTTGGCCACCTACATCTGGCCCTTAGTAAGTAGTGATTATGATAATAATGGTAAATCATGGGCACATCTCATCCCACCAAACATCCGCTAGATAACGCACAGCAGCAGAATTAATGAGTTGCGCCTAGAAGGCCCAGGAGCACCCTACCTTTAGTGGGGTCTCCCAGTGTCAGTTTCCATCTCATCTTACCTGTTGGTTCTCGAATTTTTGCTTCCTTCAGATAGTGCAGGGCGTTCTGGTAGTCGCCGAGGTGGTAGAATGCAATGCCAGCTCTGTACATTGCTTTGAAATGGCTTTTTTGCCTCTCCAGGACCTTCAGGCAGTATTCTTTCACTCGCTCATAGTTCACCAGTTCTGACTGAAGTAAACAGGCTGTTAGAATAATAAAACAGTGTATCAAAGGGAGGGAACTGAAGAAATGTTCAGGGCAAAAAAAAGGCAACGAGAAATCAACTATAGCGGTTAAATGGCTGATTATTGTTTGAGCAATCTGACATGCATCTCACCACATCCCTCGCTGTTATTAAATGCACTCTTATTTCCAAACAGAGAGTGCCATAAACCTCAAATGAACACATAGTTATGATGAGTTGAACTTTCTTACATGGCTAAGATTGGGAACTGGGCATCACCACTTCAGGTGCACAGCTGACAATTGGCCCTGTGTCATGTCTGACACCGTCAACTAGACCTGACTTTTTACCCAGCAGCACTTTGCATGAAAGGACTTGTAGCTTTACGTTGTCCGTTTTAAGTGTGGACTTCCAAACCACAGTCTGCAAAGTTTGATTGGGTAAAAATCCAAGACTGGTTGAGAGTGTTCAACATGGCATGAGGCCACCAGGCACCTATGAACACATCACTGCTAAAGAGACACCCACCCCTATTCGATATATGCTGTGCAACTTTAAACTATCAATAAATTAGATGTGAACTCAAGCCAAATGCTTCATTAAGAACTGTTTTAAAAGAGATGCAGTAATTGAACAGCAAGTTAGGACGTTCCCAAAGGCCATGAGGCCTTCACATACACCAAGCAAAATATCTGGCCAACCCAAGCCTAAATTCAGTGGATGCCTCCTCTGTGCCACTGAATTATCCCTCTTTTCTTGAGAGCAATATATTTATCTCGCCTGGGAATTGCTCCAATAACTCAGCAGAGATATCTTTTGGAGCTTCAGGTCAGCAATAACATATTATTTAGCTGTCCTCAAAGAGAGCTATAGGTCTTTTATTGACCTTAGTTTCAGATCTTTTACACGCTTCATCCATTCAATTGTAAAAACAAGAATTGTAATTGTGTGTGGTTTGATTACGGATAAAAATAAAGGATATCTACCATTGTTCATTTTATTTTGCTACTTATTTTATACTCATCCCTGTAACTTATAAAATAATTATTGAGTTTGGTTCAGAGGGTATTTTAGTGAAAAATCGTTTTAGTCAATGACGCACTAGCTGCGATTGTGTGTAGGGTTTTGTATATCAAATCTAAGGAATAGATAGTTGTGTTATAAGTATTGTTTTGCTTTTATTATATTTAATACATGTATTATACATGTTATATTTTAGAGGTGTCGGTGACCAATATGTTAAAAAGTAGTGGCTGGAGTGTGTAGTGTCTTAACAACCAGTGAAAAGAAGAAATGTATGTGTTTATCATATGAAAATTAATGAAAAAGCTGCATTTTGCTGGAAATGCATTTAACGAGTCTGGGTCTGTAACACAAATAATTAGGGGAGTGCTTGTGGGAGAAGAATGCCAATAATATTGTGGCATAAATACCGTGGGGCGTGCCTATTTTAGTTCAACTAATCAATCATGTTTATTTAGGTTCAATTATAAATATAAATATAAATATATTCATTACAAAGCAGTATAAAATAGATATACAATAAATTAATAAACAGTGGACTGATGGTTACAAATTGTTCAAAAAGCTGCAAAATCAGGTAACAGCAAGAAAGCAGGTCTTCACCTTGTAAAATCACTGTTCTTAGCAAAGGCGCAAGATGCTTATCTGAAGCAGATCTAAAGGAACTGCAGAACAGAGTCAAGTGCATTCATTTTCAGATGATCTGTGGTCACAAGGTCAAAAATTCAGTGTATTTCAAAAGTGACCATCTTTTTAGAAAAAGCAGCATAAACCACGATACCTATTCTTAAATCTAGTGAGTTAGAAATGCTTATAGTGTCATGTGTTGATGTGTTGAATAGAATTAACAACCTGAGACTGAAAGGGTTATACTTTCTATTAGGCAGTGAGATACTGAAGAAAGGTGTGGGCTTTTGTTGCATATATTTTACGGAAAGAAAGAATCGGGAATATAATTTATAAAACTGAGGGTATTGATGGGATAACACTTTCAACAGATTTTCTAACTGCATATAAAGTTATTAAATTGTATTCTGAAGATGTATGAGAAAAAGGAGATAAATGAAGTAAAGATGAGGGATTACTTTGTAACATTATTATTTTGTGATTGCCTTCCATGTACAGCGTACACTGAACTAAGCAATAACTGAAGAAGTAGGATCCGGTCATAAAGAAACTAACTATAGGTAAAGTAACTGTCTCATATTCTTTGTAATTGATCATGATTTGAGAACAATCTTCTTCCATGTTTGACTAAAATCTGTATTGACAATATAATAAAGGAAATTTCAAGGAAGAGATCAAAGAGTTCATCATTATGATAATGCATAAATTCAGAAGTATTCTAGTTCACAGTTAATACTATCATCATATATCGCTGACATATGTATATGTTAAGATATGTAAATCTGGGTAATGCATTTGGAAAGTTTCATTGAGGTACTGATATATAATGATACATGATGGTTTCATAAATGATAGAAGTGAATAGTGGAATATTAGATTCTTAAACGAACTATTGAAATGTGTTTCTTGTAATAAAATCCCTGGGGTAGATATTAGCCCTGATGCAGAAATGGCCTTTAACAGTGTAGTGTTGAGTGTGCAATAACTATTCTCAGTAATGAATCCAAGATAGTTAAAAGGATTGGAAATTATTCATTTGAAACCGCAGAGGGGTCGAATTAGGGACGATATTAGTGTCAAGTATTAAATCTACGTGAAAATGTGGGTGGGTCTGCACACCTATGGTAACCTGGTTTTATCTAGTTGTTATAAGTATAATTAGAGAATGTCATCAAAGTGTGTGCGTGCAGAGCATTGGGAAGGGGTACCACATCCCCTATGTACAATGTGTAAAATGAGCCCTTGGAGACCAAGGACTATGCTATGCACAGCTATCAGGCAAGAATGCCTACAAATTTTAAACACATTTTATAAGCAAACATTTGTTCATGTTCATCATATATATTCTTTATACTTTCTTAGAGCATCATAGTTTCAAAACATAAATGTGAAAAAGTTCATCCTCATTAATACATGAAATCAAATTCAATGCAATATGTCCTTAGAAGACAATATTCAAATGTCTGTTGCAAAAGCTCAAAACAACCCAATGCATTTCGGGTTCTCTATGAACCCTTCCTCAGGGGTTATAATAAATGAAAATATTGAAATTCTTCGGGATAGTTCAGTTCACGTATCTACAACAAAATATACAGTATCCAATGTTAAAAGCTGTACAAGTTCTGATTATAATCACCTTCACCAGTAACCTCAGGGTTTGCATTCTTCACAATATCAAAGGTGATGAAAAAATCGAAAACAAGGAAAAGAAAGAGAACGAGATTTACATGCTCAATGAAAACAGCATTAAAAAGTGTAAAGAATAGTCACTAGACTATTAGTGCCAAAAACTTTCCAACAGTGCATCTGTAAACCAAAGAGTCAGGACCCACGAAGTGAAATGAGGCACCCAAGTAAGACTGCGTGTAACATGCCATTACAAAAAGCTTTAATCAATACCTTCGTGTCTCTAAAGGTCTACGTAGTCATATGGGACCAAAATATAGAGATTCGTCGGAATTCTGTGAATGCAACAGTGCTCCATTAGACATTGACCAGGGGCACTGCTGACACCAAGTGTCTAATATAATCAATTGAACCTACCACTCAGAAGACAGAGTGGAAAAAGGAGTCCAGGCTGGTTCCGATAGGAGGTGCGTCAATCGTAAAATGCAGAATCTATATAGGAATGTGAACAATCAGTGTAAATATCCCATATGAAACACGATTACTAGAACATAATGTAAAACCGGGGACCATAGTCTCCATCTTACCTAGTAAAGCTTAGTTCAATTCTCACATATCGAAAAAATACTCCATGAGTTATGCCCGAAAATCTGCCTAAAGATAAAAATTACTGTCAGACCAAGTCCTGCAAAGAACTGGCTCTCTAGTCATAACGTCTCTCGTGAAGTCCTATTCCAAAATCGTACCTTTGAAGTGGCAGCATGACCGCCAGTTCCAAACCGGTAGAAGCAGTGTACTCGCCAAACATCGAAAGTGCACAGAAACAAATAGTGACTGACACGCGTCTCGAAGTGCTAGCTATAGAAAGAGGACTGCGAGAATCCTATAACCTGTCCCAAAATGGCGCTCGCTGCGGGACAAGTTTATCTTAGTTCCAGGGTTCGAGACTGTTCTCGACCTAAAACAAGTCAAAATATAAATAAATAAATAAAACATAACTATAATAGTGTAAGAACTAAATAAAATGAGAGAGATGATGTAATAAGATTCGAAGAGTGGATAAATTATCCATAATTAAATATTACAAAGAATGCAACAATACCCCTTACACTCTAAAGGTTCCATGTGATTCATAAAAAGCACAAAAGTTCATAATGGTAATTGAGACGCCCCCCAGAATTACGGTTCCCAATTTTTTAATCCATTCTGTCTCTTTTCGAGCTAGTGTGGTGTTAATGTCCATGCCTATGTGTGATGTAACGTGTTCTAGAATAGTGAATCGTAGTTGAGGAATAGTATGGACAGCATTCACCCAGTGCGCTGCCAGTGATGAATTCATGTTCTTATTCCTGATGCGGCTCTTATGTTCTACTATTCTGGTCTTTATCTTTCTGCTAGTCCTGCCGACATAAACTAATCCACATGGACATTTTATTGCGTAAATAACATTTTCAGTTGTACAATCTGAAGTATGTTTCAAAGGTATAGGTTTTCCAGTCTTGGGATGTTGGAATTCCTTGCTTACGATTACGTTGCCGCACTGTCCGCAATTATAACACTTTCGCATCCCCTTAAATTCTTTCGTTTGTAGTTTCATAGTGGTCTTTTTTAATAGTTCTCGCAGGTTTTGAGCACGAGTGTGTGCAAATAATGGGGGTTGGGTGAAAATGTTACGAAATTCAGGTTCATTCTCTATTAATTCCCATCTTCTCCGAATGATAGCTTTTATTTTAGGGGCCTGTGCTGAGTGTTTCAACACATACACCTCTCGTTTGGCTGCCGATTTTTCTTGTTTCCTTAAAAGGTCTTCCCTTCTTTTCTTAGACACAGTCCTTTTTGCTTCACTTAATGTCGTGTCTGGGTAACCTCTGTTCCTGTATTTTCTTTCTTGTTCTTCAATCTGTTCTTTACAAACAGTCTCATCCCAAGTTATTCTCTTTATCCTCATCATTTGCGAAACCGGTGGATGTTGCTTCAAAGAGAGTGGGTGTGCGCTTGAAAAATGTAATGCACTGTTTACGTCGGTTGGTTTGTTGTAAACTTTTGTTTCTAATCCTTTTTCAGTTTTCAGAATTTCAATATCCAAGAAATGTATCCTTTGAGTGTCAATCTCCGATGTAAATTGTATCCTACTGTTAAATATGTTTAATTCTGTTAAGCAGTCCTCCAGTAGCTGCCTGGGACCTTTCCAGATTACGAGAATGTCGTCGATGTATCTCATAAATAAAGTAACTTGTTTTCGCCACTAAGGATGGTTCAATATGAATTGATGTTCAAAATATGCCATATATGTATTCGCATACGCAGGTGCCCCCGGAAAACCCATCGAGGTACCTGTCCTCTGTACGTAGAAACGATCTTGCCAACGAAAATAGCTGTGATAGAGGGTGAAATGTAAAAGTTCAAGTAGAAACACACATTTGTCCTCAGGAAGATGTGATTCCAGTAGTCTCCATTCTGTTGCCTCTTGTCCTTCTCCATGAGCTATGGACGTATATAACGCCACCACATCGATGGTACATAGAAGTATGTCCTCATTAAATATTTCTTTCACTGCTTCAAGTTTTTGTAAGCAGTCTGTAGTATCTTTCACATAAGTAGACCAAGCTTGAACAAGTGGCTGTAGATAATAATCGATATAATATCCCAGAGCTTCATGTATAGATCCACACCCCGCTACAATGGGGCGGAAAGGTGGGTTCTCTCTGTTTTTGTGCACTTTCGGCAGCATGTATATTGACGGGATTTTTGGATATTGGTTGAACAAAAATTGTCGCGCTTTGGTGTCGATGACTCCCATCTCTACTCCTTTATCCAAGATTTTTGCTAGGATCTGTTGAAATTCTTGTGTGGGATCTTGTGTCAACTGAATATACGTGTCTTCATTTTGAACATGTAAATTTACACTGTGGTGATAGAATTCGGTATCAAGAATTACCAAGGCTCCTCCCTTGTCTGCAGGCTGAAAAGTGACGGATGAATCTTGTCTCATTTTGTTGAGGATCCTCCGTTCCTGTATAGAAAAGTTTGAGTGAGGAGATTTTTTATACTTCACTTGTTCCAAGTCTTTCTTGACTAGTACTTCAAAATTGTCCAGTGTTTTATGAGATATTGGTGAAATAAATTTGCTCCTAGGTTTAAATTGTCGTTCAGGAGGGGACTCTATTTCAGTAGTAACTTCATTGGAAAAGAACCAACGCAATCTTCAATTCAATTCAATAATCTTTATTTCGTTGCAATAGCATCATAAAAGATACACAATTAAAATCATTTCATTACAATTTATAATTTTCTAAAACACAGAGTAGGTAAGGGAAATCGACTTGATATCACATGGTAATTAGAGCTCTTTTCATCCCGGTATACATCATCTTGTTTATGTGGAATTTCATAACAATCTTATAATTATAGTTTAGAATCATCACACATTAAATAAATATACTATTAAAATATAAGCAACCTTTTTACATGATAAAAAGTAATTAAATAGGTAACCACCAAGGCATAATTTTAAAACGTATACACTACGAAATGTTAAAAAGTAATACATGGTTGGTGTACTTCACAATATAGTTTAGATACCTTGCCATCCTACGTATTTTGGCATGTTTAATGAGCATGAGAAATATAAAAATTAAACCTTAAGGTTTAAAAATGTAGACCCGACTTTATTCTAATAAAGTTATCAGCGAGAAGAAATCTACTAAGACCGAACACAATTACCTGACTGGTGTCAGTTTTGAAAATTCTGCCGGCCTCCTTGTAGGAGTTTGAGCCAATTCTGCGACAAATGGCACTATCCACTTTTTCCTTGGTATTACATAACTACAGCAAAAAAATAGGATATGTAGGACATCTTCCCTTGCGTTATTAGTACATAAAGTGCATAGATCACTGTTTGACTTCACCCAACTTTTTTCAAATTCCTTAGTTCTTAATGTTCCATATCTATATTTTATATACAAGCTTTTTGCTAAAGGCGGCTGGATCTCATCCAGAAAGGTTTCAAAAAGTGGCAAATCTTTAGTCAATAAAAAAATTTCAGTTAAGGGACCATGGGTTTTTATATACGCAGAATCATAGCTCATGTACGACCAGAATGACAATTTGACAATTTTCCTGGAACACGCGTTCATAGCCTCTGGATCACTCCAGAAATGGGATAATCCTATTTTGGCTAACCAGGATCTTACATGCTTAAACCAATAGATTTTGCTACCGCTGTCGAGATCCATGTCTTCTTTCAACTCCTCCTTATAATCAGACAGTTCGGGAGTTATCCACAATCTGACCCACAACAATAACGGTCTTAATATCGCATGTTGGTCCGTGCGTTTAATGTTCAGGTCCAAGAAAAGGGGTGTCAACGGGGTGCTAGTAGGCAATTTTAACAATCCCCTAAAAAACGTATTCTCGAAAGTTTCAAATGTCTTTCTACATACTGGTCCCCATAGTTCTGCTCCATATAGCACTGCTGATTGAACCTTGTACCTAAAAAGCTCTAGAGCTGGAGTTACTGCCTTATTCAAGCATTTATTGTGTCTTTTCAAAATTGGGAGACAAATTTGTTTAAACACTATTTTTGTCAATTCTAACTGTGGTCTCCATGCTAATGATGAGTCTATTAATACACCTAAATAAGTGAAATTCTGCTCATGATCTAATTTTTAGCCGTTTAACATTAGATTTTTTCTAAAACTTTTATGCGGGCTCAGAGCCATGTATTTGTTTTTTTTAATATTAATTTCTAAACCTTTCGAAATACAATACGACTGGAACCTTTCCAATAGGTTCTGGAGACCCCGTGGTGTTTGCGAAATGAGAATAGTGTTGTCCGCAAACAGGAGGGACGAAACCCGTTCACCTACCAATCTAGGCGAGTCATTATCGCACCTCTCCATGTAAGACGGGATATCATTAACAAACAGGGAGAACAGGGTTGGGGCCAATACGCACCCCTGTCGTACTCCCCTTTTTATCGGAATTGGTTGTGTTAGTTCCCCGTTTGGGCCCCAACTAACCTTGGCATAGTTCTCCTTGTGTAAACCCATGACCAGTTTTAGTAGGTCCATTGGGAGTCCCTGATTTTTCAATGATTCCCACAAAAGTTCTCGGGGGATAAGGTCGAATGCCGCTCGTAAATCAACAAATGCCACGTACAGGTGACTATTTCGGAGAATGACGTATTTCCAATACAAGCAGCACAGCCTTAGAACCTGGTCTATGGTTCCTGTTTTAGCTCTGAACCCGGCTTGGTATTTTGTTAAAACTGATTCTTCTTCCAACCATGTGTTAATACGATTTAATATATGCCTGGCATAGATTTTTTGGGTTATATCTAAAAGACTTATAGGGCAATAGTTAGCAGGATTGCTTCTATCGCCCTTTTTAAAAATAGTGATAATTTCCGCACCATTCCATGTATCCGGGATTAATTCACCAGCCGCGACTACGTTACACAAATGGTTTAAATATGGTGCCCAAACATCCAGTTCGTGCTTGAAAAGGTCACCAACGCAATCTTAATTTTCTCATAAACTTAAATAAGGACACTTCAGTCTCCAACTCGTTCGTAGTGTACGTAGGTACAAAAGATGATCCTTTATTCAATATATGAAGTTCCGTATCGTTCAGTGTTTTCTGAGAGATGTTGATTATTAATGATTCCTCCTGAATTATTTCTTCACTTCTCCTCTCGGTCTGCTAGTTTCTGCCGGTGTTGTTTTTTTTGTTTTGTCCCCTGCGGGTCCTCCGTTGCCTGTTGTTGTTTTGTCGGGAGGTATTTTGTCCCCCTGGCCTGCCTCTAAAAAAGGCTGTTCTGTTGATGAACTGGCGGGTGTATCCTCTCTTGTTCTCCCTATGGTTTGTGACACTAATGCAGCACTTGGTCTTTGCATTGACAAATCTTGATCTGTTGCGACACTTTCCTCTGATGAGGTGGTCCCTGGTTTTTTGAAGACTCTTTTTTGGGCATAGTTCTCTGTCCACGTATAGACCTCATCCAGTTTATAATCTATCGTATCTCTTCTAAACGTCCGCGTTTTGCGTTCGTGTACTTCGCGGGCATGTGTATCCAGAGTCTTGTTAATAGTTTCTAAAATCTTGGCGAAGTCTTCTTGTTCAACTCTACTAGATAGTTTGTCTTTTAATTTGTCAATATCCATTGTGAGTTCCCTCAAAACGCTCAATATTTCCTCGATCAGCAGTAGTATTAAGTCAAGCGAACACTTGTTCAAGATCGCGTACCAGCGCGACATGAAAGCTTTATCAAACTTAAATAACATGGGGCGAAGGGCAATACGTAATCCTCGGGGAATTCTTTTGACCTTATGGTATTCAACAAGCGTCGTTGCATGCAAGCGTTGGTTTATTTCTTTTTTCATGAGGTATTCTAGTTGTCGAAGTTGATTTGTTGTAGATCCGGTTACTGAACCAAATTCCCTAACTTCTTTGACCAAAGCATAGATGGTATTTGCTTCTTCAGTAGAGTACGCTTTTGTTTCTGCTTGATTAGTGGTGATACTTGAAATGTCTTTTGAGGAAATATAATATAATAGAAATGAATGTGTTGACAATAAAAACGAAAGTGATGAAGAAATTACTTTTTGTATTAAGCAATACACGTGAATGTTCTTAGGAATTTTATGATGATGAATGATGTTTGTGGAAGGAGCAGAATGTTCTCAATACAAAGATTGTAAATTCAGGTAAAAAGGAGGTCTTAGTTTCCTTGACATTAAGAAATTATTGTAGGAGTCACACCTTGGCTCAAATTGGTGTTCTGTATAGCAGAACTAGTGATGAATTGCTTAAATTAGTAGAGATGGAGACAAATATTACAAATATGCAACGTGTGGAAACGGTGATAAGGCAAATATGGTAGGAAGAACATGTGGTTGATTGATAACTTATGTGTAGTCCATTGAGTTTAGGGAGACTTGCTGAGAATTTAATTTTTGTATTTATTTCTCTGATAATTAATTTATCTGAAGCAACACATCTTCTCATAGTCACATATACAAGATGGAGGGTGTAAACAGAAAAAGTAATAATGAGACTAGATCAGGTTATGCGTGCAGGAGAGGTTATGTCATATAGAAATATTAGAATCCATTATAACTTGGATACTTTAAAACTTTGAAACTATCTCATGTTCATTAGAAAGTATCCTGTATTTTTATGGCTCAAATAAACATGAAAGAGGGAGTATCTTGGATGAAATACTGTTAAAATAATTAGTTTTAGATCTTATTGATGTCATGGTATCATGTACAAACTGCAATAAGTACATTATAAAAGTTTAAAGAAATGTCAAAATACATAGATTCTTTCATTTACATGCTTATGATAAGCAATATTGTAGAAGAGAAGAGTAATTAGATTGTGTTAACAGTTTAATTAGTTACAGGAAACTGTTGCTCAAAAATGTCTATCAATGGGAAAACGATTCCCATTGATTCTATGTATGTCACTGGAAATCTGAGAGGATACCTGAAAAGTAAGCCTGGTCTACTGAAAAGCACATCCTCGCCACCATAGACAAAGTGACCTATGAAACAACAAATAGGGAAGTGGACTTTGAAGAAACGTCAAGAAACTTAATTGATCTATTTGCCGAACTTAAAGGTTTTAAGACTTTCATTTAGCTGTTCAATCTATGCCACTCCTTTATTTGTTTAATGAAAATGCTCAGTAAATGGAAAAATGAAAGAAAGCGCACTCCTCTAACTATGTAAAATAAATAAAACTGGAATTATAGAAAAAACAAAGGTATTCTAAACAGTATCTTCTCATGGTAGAGATTTCATCAACTACAGTGCATTCCACAGTGTTTTCTTTATTTTTTTTCTGAACCAAGTTATGTATAATAGAGCAGCTATCACTGGATCATTATGTTTTGATTAATTGTCCTAAATTCTACATTTACTAATTGCATACGTTTCTTTGTATTTTGGGTTTAGAAATTGTTTGCCTTTCTCATAGTCGAGCTTCACCAGTGATACAAGCAAAGCCCATGCCAACCACTTTATCAGGTCCCAACCCAACTCCCTGGAGCTGGAGTGGAGCAGGACTCCACATGGGGTTAATATATATTGTGCCTCAATAGAGCCGTCTCCAACTCCCTTTGCTCAAATAAAAGTACTGATAGGAATCATTTAAGATCACTGGTTATTCCACCCTTAATTTGTTTTACTCAGTTCTCTTACCCATGTGACAGGTGAATTATTGCGTCATGCCCTAATGCCCTAGTGAAACCTTGCTACATAGATGCAAGCTGGGTAACTCTCAAGCTCTGTTCTTTGGGGGTACAATACTTTTCTGCGCAAGAGCTTAACCAGTGCTTGCAAAGCCACATAAAAATCCAGGGCCTCTTTGAACCCCCAACGACCAAACACTGACCTGAAAACAAGGCAATCCATTGAAGGTAAAATAGGACTTCATCCGTCATTACCTTCTTCCAGGGCAGTCTGTCTTAGTAGATTTGTTTTGCCTAGAGAGAGTTATTGGGTCATGTGGTATTAACCATTTTCTCACCTCCTGAGTTCTTTGATAACTATATATGAATTTCTTGGAAACAATTTTAATTCTCCTGTTATTGTTGGCTCTAATAAGCTCTTGTACTGTGGAACACAGCAACTAGATCACCTCTGATCACCAGTGGCCTCCCAGACCCCCAGAATCAATATGGAAGATGAGTCAACCAACACCAATTGGAGTTTTTAACTTTTTCATTGAGTGGGTGTCAAAAGTAAAGAGACACTCCATATTATAAATAATGGAGTCGCATAGACAAAATCTCGGACAAAGTGTTCTGAAAAGAGAACATTATTGAAAGCAATGGGCAGCAGTATCTGGATTAGTCACACTACCATTGCCGTGAACATGTCGGTCTTCATTCTCTCACCCAGGACTATTGGGGCATTAAGGTCTTTAAAAAATCCAAAACATTAACAACCTTCCAGAGGAAAAGTAAAGCCACTAAAAACAAAGGACAAAGAAACATCACACGTAAATCTCCCTCAAAGGCCTCCAGTATGAGTAAGTCATGCATGGCGACCAATATGCTCTTGCGCCTGGAATTACCAAGAGCTGGTACTGGTCAATAGTTTTTGTTGAAGTAGTGCTACTGCGTACCTGAGTCATATTTTTCAGAACTCACTCCAGAGTTGGGGGATGTAATTGATTGTATGTTTGAGGCACCATCTAGGCCCACATTTAAACTGCTCAAACTGGGGAATCATGATTTAATTTAAGGTGTCAAAACAGATTGGCAATAGAACAGTTTTCTGACACCTTTCCCCCCCTTCACTCTTCCCCTCCACCGCCGCTGGCTTTATCTGCTCGTCTGGCCTAACCCCTTTGTCTGTCACAAAATGTCCCTTTCTAAATCGTGCTGCACTGCCCACTCCCCCTAATATGTCCCTCAAGTCTACCGTTGTTGACACCATCAAAGCTTTTTTTTTTTTTTTTTTTTTTTTTTTTTTTTTTAAAACCTTTATTGTGCACAAAAAAGGAACAAATACGGGCCTACAACCAGCAGGCCGGCCACGAAACGTCAAGCACAGGTGCAAGCAACGCGGCTTAACAGCGACATCAGGCAAGATAGCAGCAATTAGTAATAGTTACACTAAATGGAGTCATGTCGCCTCAGGAGAGGGAGTATTGAAGGTTAAATTTTTAAAGTTTTGAAGAAATATAAATCAGTGAAGAATAAAATCAAGAAGAACTGAGTCCGGACAGTAGTTTTACATCATGAGCAGGCAGCATCAGTTAGAACAACATTAGTAAGAACACCCCGTAAATATGGCAGCACCATACAAAACAATAAGAGCTGCAGTCCACAGTTACGTACTACCCCCAGCGCCACCCACCCCATACTACCCCAATGCAGACCCAGAACAGAAACCAGAACAAGAAAGCGCAGAAATTAGAAAAATAAGGCCCATAGAAACTAAAAAGAAAATTAAATCTACCCCCCCACCCTACAACAATCCGGAGGCTACGGCCTACCCCCCCCCGGCAAAGTGCCTGTCGCCCAATAAAGAAACCCGAAATACAGAGGAAGAAAAGTAAAGAAGAAGAAAAGATAAGAAAGGAAAGTCGTCACACTTGAAGCATCGAGAGGAAGAAAAGAACAAGCTAATCTACCACTCCCGAAAAAGAAGGAAAGGAAAGGAAACGGGGGAGGAGCCCTAACACTAACAAAACTCCCGGTCCCCCAGCCATGTACAGCCCCCTGTACCGATTGAAGTAATAATATCGAAAAGTACACCACCAAATGAAGAATTGAATCAGATGCACCCGGAACCCCGAGCCAGTACTGGAATGATCACCCAGTACATATGGGCAATAGCAGGATACACCCAGTTCTACCCCACGCGTGAAATCACCAGGATGAGCAACAATAGCAGAACAGATGTGGGGAGCTACGACCACTACAGTAGTCAGAGAGGCGGCACAGTACGAAACATAGCAGCTATTCAAACAAGAGTGAAGCCCCGGAAACCCCCAGCTCTAATCAGGTCGCGAGCGACCACCATACCATGACGCCCAGCCAAAGCCCTCCCCAGTCAGGACAAAGGGACAAGATGGCCGCCGTAATGAGAATGCAGACAACGGAGAGCAAGATGGACGCTACTCTAAACAAATAACCCCCTTGCCACACTAAGCTTCCAGGACCAGCAAACAGGAACCAGAAGGAACATGGCGGAGCCGATAGCCAGCAATTAAGCAGGGTAGCCAGTGTATGATGCCGACTGTGCCATTGACAAAGGTCGCAACACCCGAAGGATGCCTTGATTGGAAAGCAAAACAACCACTAACTATAATAGAGACAGAAGGGGGAAAACAATCTACATCGTGAATATGAGCCATGCAACCAGTATGTACCACATTCTAACCCCAATCCCCACCCGGCAGACAGTGACACAACCAGGAACCTGCCCAACCCTGTTCCGATCTCAGGAGCCCTCCCCGATTCCAGCCCTCAATGTAGCCGATTTCCCGGACTCCCAGCCATCTGTAACCCTATCGCCTGCGGGATAAACAATCAGCGACATGCAGGAGAGGAGGAGCAAATCTGAGGAAACAGGCAAGGGAAGCCTGAACAGTCCCAACCCAATCTTCGCCCGCCCCTGCACCTATCACATTGAGTAAAGCCTAGCCCTGGCCCGATTTGGGACGTCCCCCTGCGCCCGCCCACCCCGAGAAGCCTGATCCAGCAAGAAGAAGAAGGGGAGAGCCCTCGCCCATAAGAACAAAGGGACAAAATGGCCACTCTCGGCAATGGAAAAAAGTCTGAGGACTAAATAAAGTACGCCAGTCCCAAACCAATTCAGTACTGAAATCGAGCAGCCCGATGAAACCCACAATACCACACATAGCGGCAAACAATGAGGTCCCCACAAAAGAAACACAGTCAGGCAGGATAGTCAAACGTAGCGGCAGCAGCCCCTGGAACTCCGTGTGAGGGGTCGCACTCCGGGCTGGGGAGGGAGACATCGTAGCAATATACAAACGGGAACATTGTAGCTCAGTCTCATGAACACCAGGAACACCACGAAGCTGTCGAGGAAGTCCACTCGCTTCCGGCAACAATGTTGCACCGACCGGGATCAGGGGAGGTCGTTCCACGGAGCAGGGGGAGAGGATGGGCAGGAGGTATTCCGATCCAGCCAAGCAGCCTTCGACCCTCTTCCTCAACTGCAGCAAGCTCGCATGCCATTCACACCGGAGTTCAGATAAAGCCAGGAGAACAGAGGTGAGGGTAAAATGTGTGCGGTCTTCCATTTCCTCCGTAGTACGTGCCTCCTCAGACAAAGCAGCTCCCAAAGCAGATTTGCGACGAAAATGTCGGACAGCCGCCATCACAACAGCGGAGCCGCCTTTCAGGTTCTCCCCATCGAGCATACGGCGATTTCAGGCAGTACCCGGGCAGGAGACCATGAGCCGCTCCCCCGAGGCAGGATAGGTCCACATCCACAGGATGCCAACAATGGGGGGGGCTCCTTGCCGGTCGACACCGGAGAGGCGAGGCAGCGGGGAGGATACGGTCACTGAGGTGCCCTCGGCATGCGCTAGGTAATGAAAGGGCGTTTCACCGCAGGTTCCGTGAGGAGAAAGTCAGGATTCCCGGCGGCAGGCGGAGACGGTCACCAGGGCACGCCAACACAAAGGCCAACTCCCCCATCAGCCCGTTCAGGATATCGGCGCCACCTCAGGGTAAACGGCCCCTGCGGCCGCGGCGCTCTGTGATGTAGCGCACGGGTCCGGGCCAGGGTCGTCCCCCATACAACTCTCGACGGTTCTCAGTCTGCCGGGCGGGTAGAGACACCGGAGGGGCAGCTTCAGAATCAGGAATCTACCGTCTTCAATCCGCCGGAGCACAAGTACAGGATAGGGAGCAGGATCATTGTGGGGGAAGCAAGGGCTCAGGGAGCCAGGAGATCACACGTCCGTCTCTGCGGCCATCTTGGCTCCTCCCACCATCAAAGCTTTTTGATTCTTCAGGTAGGTCAGACTGGGGCGTGCTTTAATAGGGGATTTGCAAAGGTTCTAAGTGTGCAGCCTGACACCCACTCATACTTTGTGGGTGGTTAAAGGAGCGTCAGCACACAGTGAGTGGGTGTGGGGCACAAGGATGTGCAGGAAAGGGCGCTTTGCCGCTTACACGGTTAAAATGCAGAAACTGACGTACAAGCTACAGTGGTATAAGAACTAAGAGGACGCTGACATGTTGAAGGAGGGAATTGATAAGGGATTTTAGTTGGGACAAACAGGACCACGCATTAGAAGGGGGAGGAGGATTTGAAATCTGTAAAAGAACACACACTTTCATTCTCACCTGCACTGGCTCCCCGTCAACAAAAGGATCACGTTCAGGCAGCTCGCCCACGCACACAAAGCGCTCTACGACATGGGCCCTGAATACCTCAACAACCGCCTCTCGTTCTACACCCCCACCCGCCAGCTCTGCTCCACCAGCCTTGCCCTCGCCACCGTCCCACAGATTCGCGGAACCACCACTGATGGAAGATCATTCGTCTACCTGGCCGCCAAAACATGGAGCTCCCTCCCCACACACCTACGATTGACCCAGGACCATCTCACCTTCAGGAAACACCTCAAAACCTGGCTATTTGAGCAGTAACAGCCCCCCCTCAGGGCCTTGAGCGCGCTCTATGAATGTCATTGATTGATTGATTGATTAGCATAGAAATCCTTTTGGCCACAGCCACTGATGACACCAAGTTTCCTTATGAATGAAGGTGGCTCCACCATCCTCGTCCTCCTTATGCAACATTTGACATGGTCTCTCATAACATCCTGCTAACCAGAAAAAGATAAGTTGAGAGCAGGGGAACAATGCCTAATTGCCTCTCTTATTTTTTGATGGACTGCTTTCAAGCTGTCTCCTTGGCAAAATGTTCACTCCAATCCTAGCCTTTTGTGTGCGAAGTTCCACAAGAGTACTCTTTGAATCCTACTCTTTTTAATCTATGTGGCTCCCTTCGCCAACCTTATTTCATCCTTTGAGCTGACCTTCTAGGTCTTCGCTGAGAGCATCTAAATTACTTTGAAACTTAAAGATCCTCTGCATACTCTCCAGATATAGTGTCAAAATTATCTTCATTCACTAACTACCTTGATGGAAACCAACTCATTATGCCTGAACTCTGACAAAATGAGGTTTAGATTTTTGGCAAGCGAGATATTTGGTCTACTCGCTGTTGGTTGGCCAAGTTCTTTTGGCACATGTCCTTCACTGGTGGCATCGGTTCACAATCTGGGAATCACGTTTGATTCTAACCTCTTTCAGGGACCACATTCCCAAGCTTATGGCTACCTTGATTTGTGTGCTAAAAGTTATTAAAACTTTTCCTTTTTCCTTATTCCTTTTCTCCCTCCAATGTGGAGAGGCAGAGTGAGAGAGCAGAAGAGAGAGAGATACAGAGACTAAAACGCTCAGACATACGTGTAAAGTCAGTCCAGGCCAAATATCATTGGAAAAAACCATACACATCTGTGAGAAAACAAGGCGTTCAACCCGCAACTAGTCTGTGATGCAGAGTTAATGAATGCACAGTTCGATCTCCTTGTACTAAGCAAAATTGTTCCTCATTTTAAAAAAAAAAAATTCTACAATAAATATTTAGTTGGGAGTAAACATAGTCATGCATACTAACTGGACATCTGAAGTACGACAGGGTTTACGATATGCGAATAGCAACAGTTTCAGTGAAAGAACCACCTTAGCTTAAAAGTAAATAGAATTGATATGTTGCTTATATTGAGCCTTAACGAAGTCAGCAACAATACATACAGAAGGAAAAAGTTGCACGCTCCACTAAACAGCACAACCTAGTAAAACATCTACATCAAAAGATGAAGAAAAAAAATCTTATCATCTCTATTTATATGTTTCATTACAATTATATCAGTTTTTTTTATATTTGTGCTCTATGACCGTTTTATTAAAAAAACACTTTACCTCGTTTGGAAAGAAGAAAAGTTTAAATTCAATGTTCAGCTCTGGGATTGTTCTGATGTTAACTTATCAACACAAAATAAATATTCCAGCACAGGCACTGCTGCAATCCGACTTTGTGTAGCAGCTTGTACAGAGGCCTCCCACTAAAAAGCTTCAACTAGACTAAGGGCCAGACAGATGTACGACCATTCCCTGTTGTGGGTAGCAAAACGGAATGTATTAATGTGTCTCAGACACATTTACCGATTCCCAATGGGGTCGCAAATGACCTGCCTCATCAATATTCATGAGGCAGGTCGCAATTTGCAATCCCCAGAGGGAATGGGTTACAATCAGAGGGATGGTGGCCTGCTCGGGACAGCAGACGACTATGTCTGTTTGCTTTTTAAATAAAGCAACCTTTTTTCTTTAAATGCACAGGTCTTCATTAAAGGAAAACGGAATGTGATTAAAAGAAAAAAATGATACTTTTTTCATTTTTAAGTCGAGCCTGGGCAGCTCATGAGCTGCTCTGTGAAGCATACTGTATTCGAGTATGAACTTGAACTCTGCCCATATTTTCCTTGGCTTGTGTCATTGTTCTTTGTAAATGCTGGCTTCTGATTTGTTAATAGGTTTGTTAACCCCTCCTTAGTACTGCTTTGTCTTCATGTGTAACCTCCTATGAGGACTGGTCGTTTCACTTCTGTTGTTATACAGTATGTCTTATTTAGTCTGTAAGCACAATTTTCTTTAATGAGTTTCTCCTACTGTAGGCACAACATGCTTTCCTGCAACTTTCAGCGCGCCATGCACACTTTCACTTTATCAAGCAGCCCGGGACAATAGAGGCCACATCTTTGAAATAAAATAGGTCTCACATTTACAAGAGTTTGAGCTATTGGCATAGTAAATGACAATGCCTTGTATTTATGTTTAATTAACAAAACAGAAATAAAAATGCATTTCCATTTACAATGCCAATAGCTTAAACTTACCAAATGCAAGAACTATTGCATTGCAAATGCTTGTTTAAGGGCAGGCAGCGGTCCACGGGACCAATGCCTGGTCTTAAAAAATATTTTTGCATACATTCCCAAGGGGAAAGGGGTCACCTAGGGACCTCTTCCTGTTTACAATTGGCTTACCACCTACCTGAAGAAGGTGGTAAACTGCAATTAATCGTACATCCCCATGCAACTCGCTATTAGGAAGAGATGGCCTTGGCACGCCCCTTCCAAATAGCGACTCACATACCCTGTTTTGCGAGTCGTAATAGGTTACCGACTCGCATAATAGGGTTTGTACATACTACAACACTTTTTAGTAGTCGCAAATGCCCCGATTTTCTGTTTAGGATCACTAAAAATGGGTATACATGTGGCCCTAAAATGCTACAAATACCTGAAGCCTTAACACTGTTTCCTGATGTAGCACAAAATGACTTTCGAAAAAATATGCTGACTCACCGCACATAGTGGCTCTGATAAGCATATGAAAACCTACACAGTATTATCCACACTCTGGACAACTGAGGTCATCAGCATGCTTCAAAGAAATACTACAATCACCCAACAATGGAAACGCTAGGTCCAGAGGGGTGTAGCAACCGAAACCCACATTACGTCAGCGACAAAATCTCTCCACGTGAAGTAAGGATCGGGAATTAGTCGTTTACCAACAAGTCTTTTTAAAGTAAATTACCTTAGTGAGAAGTTGTTATGTGTGAAGCAGGGTTTCTGTATATTTAAAACGTTGATGCATACCTGCAAATAGCTCAGCGAGTTTCTTCTGGGCTGTAATAACTGATTGCCATTTACTTCAGTGGTAATAAATCCTACTGTTCACAGTACTTGGAAACAATTAAATTGACATTTGAAACACGGCATCAACAAGTTATTAATCTCTCTAATCTTCCCCCTTCCTATCTGCATTCACCCATTCATCTCTGTGTCCTACAATGGCGTGCATATGGTGCCTAAGAGATCACCAGTAAATGAGCACTAAAACAATGAATTAAGGGCCATATGTATCAAGGACAAATGCGTTCGCAAACGCCGAAATTCGCAGAATTTTGGCATTTGCGATCGCATTTGTGCTAAATGGTATATATAAAGCAAATCTGCGTGCAAAATATGGAATCGCAAAATTTTCGATTGCATTTAAGAAATCGCAAATTTTGAGAGTCCTTAAATGCAATGTAAGAAGCACCAAAAAAGTGCAATTTCGCCTTAAGGAATCGCAAATTACCACCAACTTCAAGTTGGTGTATTTTGCGATTTCTTTGAAAAATGCACTTTTTTGCATTTTTCAAAGTGCTATGTGAAGCACATACATGCCCTTAGGGCATGTATGTGCGCCACATGTGCACCCATGCTTATTTCAGGGGTGCAACAGGGTGTACTTTGGACACCCCTGCACCCTTGAAATTGCATTCTCATTCTCTTTGCGATTCGTTAATTGCTAATCACAAATTGAGAATGTCTTCCCATTCATTCCTATGGGCCTAGAGGCCCATAGGAATGAATGGGGAGGTATTCCTTAAATGCGAATCGCAATTTGAGATTCGCAATTAAGGAATATGTAGGATTTGCAAATAGCGATTCGCAAAAAATCGCTATTTGAGAATCGCAAAATGACTTTTTGATACATATGGCCCTAAGAAACAAGGCGGATAGAGGTCTTTATACCTTTCCACATTTATCACAGACAGAATCGCATGCACTTCTACCTTAAGAAGACAGTATAGAACAGTTAGCCAGTCTCCCTATCCGGCTTTGGGCCTGATTATTATAATTTTTATTTTATAGAGATAGACCCGCAGATATCCGGTATCAATCAGAGCGCTTTACGAAGCACCAGTTTCGTTACATGAGGACACATTCATATTTTTGTTAGGCTCGGGGAGATTAAATGATTTGCCCAGAATCACAGGATGTTGAGCATCGTTGCCGAGACTTGAACCCGGTTCCCCAGCTTTAATGTCGACCGCTCTAACCGTAAGGCTACATCCTCTCCCCCTTATGAGTGGGTCGGTTAACTCCAACCTGTGCATAAACCCCTGTTTACACCTGGGTCGGCATTATGACTTTTGTTTTATATAATGCATTCGATAACTATCGAATGTGGACACTATAATCATTGAGCACTCAAAAAGTCCAATATTAGTGTTCAGTTATTTATTTCCTGATTCTTGTCACAATTGAATCTTCATTGAAACAGTCCTCGTTTATTTTCAACAATACAGCAGCCAACGCACGTTTCGTCTGGTCTGATCAGACCTACGACTTCCTCAGGGCTGCAACCCAAACAAATTATAATAATAATAAGTAAACCAGTTATGTCAGAATATGACATTTTCACATTCGTTTTCAAGAAGGTTAAATAAATGTTATAGTTGTATCTAGAGTAAAGTTATTGTATAGAATTATTTGCTCACCACCAAGTTTATAGGCTGAAGGCACCCCGTGTATCTAATTATAAATAAATGGAGGGTTTGTCATTTATTAATTCAAGATAAAGAGTAAAAGAAAGAAAACGTGAAATTATAGTAGAAGTTACAGTTTGGCGTCATGGTTAGACAGCGAGGCTACATACCTATGCCTTCCCTCATCGGTAGCATCAGTTTGTCCACTTCATAAGTATAACTCAGTCTTTAATGTTAACGTATCTGAAAGAATCAGTGCATACGTATTCAATCTCAAATATTTTATATTTGAATGCTTTTGCCTTACTATGATCAACTCCGAATGGTCAGGACATTCTTACCTTATCATATAAGAGTAACATCCAATATTATAAAACGTTATAGTTTCTGGCTTAGGTTTCCATATGTAAACTTCATATATGTTGTCAGTTTCCAATTTTCATATTCTGTATCAATATCTGTAAAATAATTATTTATTCAGACCGCTATATGGGGTTTTATGGTCACTACCTTAAGTAATACACTTCAGTTGCCTTCAGTTTTAAGATGGAGATTACCTTACCTCTGCAAGTTAAAGATAATCCCCAGATTCTCGCCGGTAAATAGCTCAATACGAATATCTCAAGTATCTGTAAATAAATGAAGAACGAGTTGTCCAGTGTAAGCTCAGTGAAGGTTTAAGCTGATAATCACGTTCAAAGATTACTGACTCCTGTTTGCTGGTACTACACTCACCGGTTTCGAAGTCACTGAGAACCTCGGATCGCGTCTCTCCGTGTCTGCGTCCTACTCAGGCGCCATCTTGATTAATCTCCTTTATAGTGAATGAAGGTTTTAGGCGCCATTTTGATAAAGTATAGGTGCGTCATTTAGTAAACTTAAATCATCAGGATCTATCTATTTTTATCGATATTATAAACTATGTATATATTTAATCTCACATTTAATTCATATTTTCGTTACTTTTGAAATTATTACGTGTAAAAAAAAAGGGGAAAAAAAACTTTCGGCGAGAAAATAGTAATTCATTTATAAATGTTTGACACGTTAATACGTTCTCATACCAGAACGTGTAATGTATTACCGTAGCTATTCTTCTGTTAGTATACTTATAACTGCTACTCAAATTCCCAATAATGTTATCAGTCGCCATCTTGGAATGGTCTCGTATTCTCATATTGTTTGTCCTGACTCGAGTTGAAATATTTTACCCGTTTCATTAATTTATGCTCGCTATTAAGTAACATGTCATTATCCTAATATTTATTCGTGTCTGCCGGTGAGTAGTGGCACCAGTACTTCACTCCGCTGTCCCACCATAGCGCCAGCCCGATATAATGATCTATAGAGACACCAGAACTATGCATTGGAGGTAAAGAGAATAGATTGCAAAATACAATACTTGGTACCAACATTTTCAATGTAAATATAACGGCTTGAGTATGTATTACCCTTTACTTAGCTGTGCGCTCAATGGAAAACAGTTACCTATTAGTCTTATAATTAACTATCGAATGTGTTAAATACCTCAAGCCTCCTTACATTTTGCAGGTCAAGTCTCCCAATATTTAACAGGGGAAAAGCATATGGTAATTACAGTGTCATGTGGATTTTGGTGTTTTAAAAACCAAAATCTGCATGATATTCTCCATAAACTCATAACAGGTACTGTTTATCGCACAAGCGATAAATAACGTACCCTGTGGTATCGTTATTTATCAGTACGCCAAATATCAGCTAAACTGATTATCAGGGCCATAGTTTCCAAGATTTGCATTGTGGTGTGCTACCTTTTTACTTGCATCCCTGCACACACTTGTGTTACACTGTTCTATACCTTACCCACCAATCTTTATTTACCTCATCCTACATCCCACTGTTCATTATGGTGCCCTTTTACTGTACCTCACGTTTCTCATCACCAGAGTCACTGGAATTATGTGATTCTGCATCTGTAGAGTTGTCTGAAAAATTTGCCGAATGTGCCACATAATCCACCATTTGCTACATAATCTGCAGTTTGTTACCAACAAAACGGTTTCTACCTCAATCAATCAATCAATCAGAACATTTGTAAAGCGCACTACACACCCTTGAGGGTCTCGAGGCCCTGGGGGGGGGGTTTGTGCTACTACTGATCGAAGAGCCACACATTAAAAGTTACTAAAAAGTGGTGACGTGTTGGTGCACAGTGGAAAGCCCTTTGCAAAGGTTAACTGGTTATCTTTCAGTTGCTTATTACAGTATTTGGTTATTAAACTCATACTGAAGTGAAATCCTTGTCCACACATTGTTACCATGTGTAAAAAACACAAAATACTGTTGCAATACTACCACAAATGTACCACGTTAGGCCACATATTTTGCCTTTTCTTGCTACATAATGTAGGTAACCATATCCCATACTTGAGTCATCCCCGTCAGCATAATTCCAGTGGCCCTGCCTAAGTCCCATTCTTCACTGCCCCGTCCCCAAGGTCCGTGAAGTTCCCAACAAGTCCTCCAGACAGCATTAGACCTTTTACTCTGGACTTCTGTAAAAGAACGACAGAGGACTATGTGTCAGCCGGTAAACAGTCATAATATCGATTCCAAAATATAGAATGGACATAATATCGAAGTAAAAATATAGAATGGACAAAATATCGAATGGACACAATATAGTGGTTAAAAATATCGAATTTAAGGTAAGTAATATCGATTTTCAAAATATAGAAGTCAAAATATCGAAGTATACAATATAGGCATTAAATATATCGATTTTTGCATAATATCAATTTTTTTAAAGTGTTTTGTATGTTAGTATATGTGTGAAAAGTGTATATTAATTTTTGTAATGTATGTTTAATGTATTTTAAGTAATGAATTTGATGTTATTTAATTTTTGCGTAATTTAATTCTGTAGCGTGTGGAAAAGTAAATTTTGCCATGTTATATGTGCCTACGTGTTCCCCAACCTATGTTATATGTGCATGACCGATATGCATGTATTCCCCTATGATCGATTAAAGACGCAATTATAGTTGTGTCCAACTCTAGTATGCCAGTTTCCAGTTCTCGTGAAAGCAACGAGTATTAGGCCTATGTTGCCACGTTTTACAGTGTGCACGTTAATTCATTGAATTGTCCCCGTTTTTAGGCCTCAAAAGGGGCCCGGACACCAGATTCAAGCTCTAGTCTCCTGAACCCACTCCGAGGAGCGATGCAGCCCCCACCTGCATCCCTGACCCTTCACTTACTTCCTGCCGCGCAGTGCCCGGCCCGGCTCTGCCTGCCTGTCTGCCAAGAGTATGTTATGCTTCTAGTTATCAGTCCAGCCCTCCTTCTCTGCATTCCTAAGCTACTGAACCGCATCAACAGTTTCAGCTATGGTCTAGTCTTTCTGTCTCCATGTAACAGAAATACTGTATTAATATTCATAGAATATTCCTAGCACACGCAATACATGTAGAATAGATGCATGCACCAGCCTTAGTGTCAAGTAGCCTTTGCCCTGATAACTTTTGGATTCTATCAACATGTACTCCAAACACCAGATACCAGATATGCTATAGGTACATGTCGCCCTGACACCGCAGACTTTAGTCTCCTCTTCTAGCGCAGAAGTCATAGCCCCCAGTTCTCCCTGGTAACACGTCATTGCCCATTTGCGCGCACCACTAGGTTAAAGGTTCCAGCTGCTCAGGTAGCCCCCTCCATGTTTCCGCCCCATTCATGACACTTCTGTGACGTTCACATCACATGTCTCAGTGCACGCCCTGTACACGCCTTCTTTTTCCACCCATGTGCTCTTATCTTACGTTGTCATAAGTTACGCCTACTGTATGTAATGTAATGTAATGTTTTACTGTATATATGCTGCACTGTCGATGAAATGGTGCAGCTGCCTTCCTTCCTTCCTATTTTATTTCAGGCTGTCCCGTTCCAGTCCCTTCCCTTTTGCCTGAATAAATCCTTTTGACTCGGACACATCGGATCCTGCCTCTTATTTATTGAGCTATCTGTTATTGTTAATGTAATTCAAAAATAGTCCCGGTATTATTTATTTATATACCACATAATGGCGCCCGAATAGGGACGAGCCCCTTCCTCACGCGCTGGCGATGCCACGCAGGCCCCCTGACCCTCTGCAGCCGTGACGGAACTCTACTGCGCACCGGCAGATATTTCTGCTTCAAGTCTCCCTCAGGCCCACGGAGGAAACGGAGACTGCGGTCCGACATCCAGACGAAGCGGTGTGGAATGCGGTTCGTCCCGACCAGAGCCCAAGCCGAGAGAGCAAGGTCCGAGGTATCCGGAGGCCCACCTGTAACCGAAGTTTCCGAAGTTCGTAGTCCGACGTCGTAGCAGTCCAGTCCAGTCCGAGGCCTTCCAGTTTCTGCTTCCCGGTGAGTACCGTCGCGGGGGAAGTATCTAGACAGGAACATTCGTTTGGTCCTGGTCCGATGGGTTTGGGTACACAGATCCAGTACGAAGTATTCACCTAGGTGGATACGGGTCCTGACGTGTCTCTTTATGGGACCGGTATGTTCTGTACTGTTTTAGCAGTGCATCCAGTAATTCTAGTAAGTTTCGTTTTTTCAAGAAATTCATGTGTTCTGTTTTCAGGGTATCAGGTAGTATTCTGTTCGAATTGTTATTAATGTATTTTTATGTCGTGGTATGAGAGATTTGTTTGCTATATTATTACTGTGATTATTGTGTATTGTGTTCCAAGTATATTAACGAAATGCCTCTGTTCTCGAAATTACGTCAGTTAAAGACCAGAAAAGGGTTACTCGAAGAAGCAGTTCCTGTCCCTCCTAGGGACAGTCCAGGACATTTTATGTATCACAAGCATGGCTTAGATGCCATAATATATCTAGACTTATGGGCGGACTATACTAAGGAACTAGAAGAGAAATATAGATGGCCCGTATCAGGTACATGGGATGCCGAGTGCATCATGCGAGTAGAAGAAGCATTATGGAAAAAGAAAGCCAGACAGTCCCAGAAAGATGCCATCGAGTTATGGCGCAAAGAATCTCATAAAAGAACCATAAAAGAATTCAGAAAAACAGAATTAGGTAGGGAATCCTCAGAAAGAGCCCAAGAAAGGGAATTAATCGAAGAAGGTGAACGAGTTAGAGCCGAACAGTCAGACAGACAGAGAAATGCCCTTATTAAGGGTATGTATCCTCTTCTTGCCGAGGGCTTGCCAAAAGCAACCCCGGAAGCACCCTGTAATTTTCCGCCGCCATTGGTCCCGATTAAGCTACGTCACAAACCGACCGCAGCTGATATTTTTCTTTCGTCCTATTTGGACGATACCGTCCCAGAATATGCAAATCCTAATCCGCCTGCTCCCGTTAATAATGTAATTCCTGCTCCTCCAGCCGCTGGTCCCGTGGGTCCAGTTAATGTTACAGCACCTGTTACAGCACCCCCGGCCCAGACCATAGTACATGTACCTGCTTTGCCAGTCGCTCTACCAGCACGTACAGTATACACCGACGATTCTAGTTTAGGAGCCGCGGGGGGAAGTTCTCCTCGTACCCCGCCTCAACCAAGACGTATGACGCTACATGAACTAGCGTTACAGCGTACGCCAAAAGTGACTACATACGTAGATATCAAGCGAGCACTTACTGAATGTCGTTATGATCCAGTTCCAGGCGATGATCACATGGTCATATATTCATTACGTTTAAGACGGGTTGCCAGCTATTTGGACACCCTGCCCGATATGGGAGAACATCTAGACAGAATATATCGTTTTATCCGTACAGGAGTGAATCCAGGAAGTATTCACGAAGCCATGGTTCAAAGAAAAGTCGAGACTCAGCTCATGATTTTAAAGTTTTTGATTAACTGTTTAATAAGAGAGCAAGATTATCCAGAAAAAGATCAAGAAGAATTGAAAGTCCTGACTAGGTGGAGTGACAATATAGCCGAGGGAAAACACAAGACACAAAATTGTATAGAGAGTATGTACAAGAAAATTCGTAGGGAAATCATAACTATACACGAGAAACGAGAAGCAAAACAAGCAACCGAGAAAGAAGATGACTCTTCTACTGAAGAGGTAGACAACGAGAATCCCGGCAGAATAGCGTATGTAGGTAGAACTAGACTTTCCGACCGACATTCACGTCCAGATTACAAGAAAGCTGTTCCTCCTCCAGCACCAGAACAGTGTTCTCTTGAGCAAGTATTTCAAGCTACCGATCACATTCTGAAATTACGAATAGGTTATAGCGAGCTCAGTACAATGCATGAACAAGAACTAGCCCGATCAGCAGTCCGGTGGACTACTGATTCTACCACTTTTCCAGACGAAATAGTGGCCCAAATGTTTCTGAAATTGCCCCCAGCCGAGCAGCGACTGGTGGGTATGTATATGATCCAGCACCTCATTACACTGTATGAGGAACAGCATTCTGATCCAGGTCCTCTACATGATGTATTGAACGAGTTACTCCAGTACAGATGGAAAGGTCTAGGTACCGATTTAATTAGTGTCATTCTAGAACAGCGCCACAAATACCGAACGTTTCTGAATCCACATTTTGTTCACGTCTCACCCCCAGAAAGTAAATCATTCTACATAGACAGACAGAATCCGTTACGAGAAGTGCATCCAGTCAAGAAAGAGGGTGGTGGTCTAGAACGAGTATTTGTTTACACCCCTATCACAAAAATGGAACTCTTAGAAATGAAAAAGTTAATTCCCTGTCACGACAAAGATCCAGCAGGGTTCCACCGTGAATTAAACGACATGCTCCGTATGGGAGAATACACGTATCCTGATATCATTAAAATGTTAAAGGTCCTGTTGCCTGCGGGCATATATGAAAAACTCAAAGAAAAAGAATGGGAGGTGGGAGAGAAAAAGATAGATTGGACAGCTCTAGAAGCTGAAGATAATATACGAGTTCCAGGTACCGGTCTTGGGGATAAAGCTAAAGAATTGCCCGAGTTATTGATACAAGTTTTGCCAAGATTACTAGCCACGAAAAAGGAAGATTGGGATGCCATCTCAGCCTGTAAACAGAAACAAGACGAAGATACTAGTGATTTCTATTCTAGATTTGAAAAATGTTTTATTATTAATAGTGGTCTGAAAACAAGTAGTGAATCATACCCTCATCTTTTTGTTACCAAACTAGTCGAGAATTCGAGTCCACAAGTTAAAAATCGAGTACTGAAAGTCGAAAGCACCTGGCAAGCTAATACTCCGTCACAGATGCTCCAGATGCTCCAGTACCACCAGAACAGAATCAGGGAAGAGCAGGAACACGAAAGGAGACGTATGAAAGACACGAAAATGAAAGTACTAGTTGCACAATCTGTTCCGCAAGACAGTCAGAAGAGGGGTCCGAATCAAGCCAGTCATCCTGCAGTTCCCGTTAAAGGGACATGCAATTACTGTAAACAGCCAGGTCATTTTATAAACGAATGTGCAGTTCTGAAACACAACATAGCTACTGGTAAAACTAAAGAAAGACCATGTCTGCCTAGACAAGAACAAGTTTCACAGACTTCCCAGCCACCACAGAATGCACAACAGACAGTTACAGCACCGCAGCCTATCGCTGCAACACAGCATGTTACACAGCAGATGTACCAGTACGCACAGTCAGAGTATCCAGATTATCAGCCGTATTCATGAAACAGCCTAGAGAGGGAGGTAGGCTTGCCTCTCATCGAGATACCTGTAGATCAAGAGGGTCCCTATGTACACAGTCAAGTATTGGGGAAAGACAGAAAGTTTCTGATTGATACAGGGGCAAGTAGGACTACCATCAGTCATGACGAGGTTCCAGGGGCTCCACTCTCAGGCTCTAGAAATGTTTCCCTTGGATTTTCAGGAAAGCCTATTGTTAATGAAATATCGAAACCAGTTACTCTAGAGGTTGGTCCATTGTCCCGAACTACAGATCTGTTACTCACGAAGTCTTGTCCAGAAAATTTGTTAGGTATTAAGACACTGAAAGAAATAGGAGCAGTCATATGCTGCTCCCCAGAAGGGGTCCGTCTGTTCCTCCGTGATTTCAAAGGTCATTATGTATTACGTGATTTTGATCCAAGATTATTGAATGTACCACAGCATTTATGGGCGCAAGGTCCAAATGATGTAGGTTGTATGCATATCACACCCCACCGTGTGACTCTGAAGCAAGGTGTTGTTTTACCACGAATCAGACAGTACAAATTGCCACCTGAGGCTGTAGCAGCCTTATCCAAAATTATTGAAGAGCTTATTGTCCAAGGAGTGGTTGTAGAAACTGACTCCAATGTATGTAATTCTCCTATCATTCCAATTCTGAAACGTACTGATCCAAATGCACCTCCAGTTTATCGATTAGTGATTGACCTTCGAGAACTTAATAAATGTATTATACCACAGTACCCAGTAGTCCCTGATATTTCTTCCCTATTGACAGCCATTGATTCTGAAGCCACGTTCTTTACAGTTATCGATCTCAAGAACGCATTTTTCAGTGTCCCCATTCATCCAGACAGCCAGTTCCTTTTCGGATTCTGTTTAAATGGAAGAAGCTATAAATTCACACGAGCACCTCAAGGTTTCACAGAAAGTCCTAGCATTTACAGTCAAGCACTTAAGAGACAACTAGACAATATTCACATGCCAACTGACACTGCCCTGCTCCAGTATGTCGATGATCTACTGATCACAGCCCGTTCTGAACGTGACTGCGAACGTGCGTCACTTACAGTCCTGTATTTTCTGGCCGAGATGGGGCACAAGGTGTCCCCTTCCAAATTGCAATTCTGTGTCCAGCAAGTGGTCTACTTGGGACACTTACTGTCCAAGAGGGGTAGGCAGTTGACACCTGACCGCATCCAGTTAATAGCACGTCTTCCACAGCCCAAGACACAGAAGGAGGTACGAGCTTTTATCGGCCTCACTTCTTACTGCAGACACTGGATTCCTCAGTATGCATTTCTAGCCAAGCCACTGATACAGTTAACGACTCAGGAGGCAGCCGTATCGACTGTCCTCCCTTGGACCCAGGAACATACACTTGTTTTCAATGAGTTAAAGAAAGCTTTATGTAATGCACCTGTTCTAGCAACACCGAACTACAGTAAGCCTTTTACACTTTTTGTGACAGAACGTGATGGTACTGCATTATCTGTTCTCACACAAGATCAAGCAGGACAATACAAGCCCTGTGCTTATTTTTCTAGCACATTAGATCCAGTGGCCCAGGCTCTGCCTGCGTGCCTCAAGTCAGTTGCAGCCACAGCTCTAGCTATCAGACAAAGTGATTTCATAGTGTTAGGACACTCCCTGACAGTACAAGTTCCACACTCCGTGGAAGTTCTTTTAAACCGAACACAGACTCAGCACTTGACGATTGCACGTTTAACAGGTTATGAACTGACACTGTTTCAGCCACACATAGAAATCAGACGCTGCAACATTTTAAATCCAGCTACACTGTTACCGTCAGTTACTTCAAATCCTGCCACACATGATTGCGTGGAAGTTGTTAACACCATGACAAAGCCAAGACAAGACTTGACAGACATTGCATTACCTGATCCCGACCTGACACTTTATGTGGATGGTTCATGTATGAGAACAAGTACAGGAGAACTAGTAGCCGCGTATGCAGTGACTACTGCAACCAAAGTTATAGAAACACATCGTATTGACACCCTGTCTGCTCAAGCAGAAGAGCTTGTCGCTCTGACCCAAGCCTGCATACGTGCCAAGAACCTGAAAGTAAACATATACACAGATTCACGTTACGCATTCGGAGTCGTACACGACTTTGGAGTGCTCTGGCAGGAGAGAGGTTTCATGACTTCTCATGGAACCAAGATTCAGCATGGTCTCCTCATTCAAGCTCTGTTAGATGCAATACATTTACCGACAGCTATCGCTATCATGAAGTACAAGGCACATACGAAAGTCACTGACATCATTTCCCAGGGTAACGATCTAGCAGATCGAACAGCTAAGCTTACAGCTCAGACTCCAGACATTCCAGTTAACACGACACTGACACACATTCCAGAACAGACTACTTGTATGACAGTTAAGGACCCTACACAAGATGTCATAGATATACAGTTACATGCTACTCCCGATGAAATCAAGAAATGGTCCGAACAAGGAGGGGTCCAGACAGATCAAGGATGGTTAACGAAGGGAAAAGCCACATGGTTTCTCCCCGACTCAATGGTTCAAATCATTATTAACACCGCACATAGTCCAGCACATCTAGGAGAAAAAGCCATGTTAGACAGTATCCAGAACCTTTGGTTCAACAAGCATTTACGGGCAGCAGCCAAACAGAAAGTGCGTACCTGCATGATATGTTGTCAGTTCAATCCAGGTAAAAGTGTCCCGGTGGAACAAGGTGGATTCCATCCTCCTGACCACCCCTTTGAAGTCCTCCAGATGGATTATATTCAGATGGAGCGATGTCGAGGTTTCAAGTATGTCCTCGTAGTTGTATGCGCTTTGTCCAGGTGGACAGAAGCATATCCAGTTCCAGATTACACAGCTGCGACCACTGCCAGGCAGTTGGTTCGTGAGTTCTTTCCCCGCTATGGATTACCTAGGGTCGTGTATTCAGATAACGGCCAGCCATTCTCATCCGAGCTCATGAAACAAGTATCCCTTTTGTTAGGGTACCAGTGGAAGTTCCATTGTGTACGCCATCCTGAAGCAGCCGGTCTCGTAGAGAGACATAACCAGACTCTGAAAATCCGCATTGCAAAAGTGTGTGCAGAGAAAGGTGTAGATTGGATAGTAGCACTGCCAGTTGCCCTTTTTTATATGAGAATGGTCGCTCACTCCCGTTCAGGTCTATCTCCCTATGAGATAGTGTTTGGTCGCCCCCCTAACATGTGGGGTACACCTAGACCCCGTACCATTACCGATATTGACAGTAATATGCTGACAGATTACCTTGCCTCCTTGATGTCTGCACTACAATCTTGTCGTTCACAGGTTGCCGCTGCATTTCCAGACAACACCGAGGTGAAACCGCACGAGGTCGTTCCGGGTGACCTGGTCCTTATAAGGAACTTTGATCGTTCAAGTCCGCTGGAGCCCCGTTGGAAGGAACCCCGCCTCGTTCTTCTTACCACCCGGACTGCGGTGAAGGTGGAAAACAGAAAAGGGTGGCTACACGTGAGCCACGTCAAGAAATTTCATGGACTTAAACCTAAAACTTTTCTCAAGGACTGCCCCATTCTCAAGGACTGCCCAGACAATGAATCTAAAATTCCCCTGTTAGAGAAAACTCCGCAACAGGAGTATAAATCCAAGTTGAGGTCTAGTAAGTCAGCCAGTTTAATTGTCTAAGTCCCTCTCGGGTGAAACGGTTAGACAGGTTCCTGACATGTATGAGATAGACCCACACAGTGGGAGAGTTAGTCAAAACTCTAAGAGATGTATCATCGTTCTGTTCTTTTTATTGTTCCTGAGTCTTATGGTTACATGCATAAGTTATGCTTTACATTTATGTTTTCCTATTTCGCATGTACATATGTTTTCTAATGTTACAGTAGAGCACACATTTAGTGATCTGCCTCCTCACGAGTTATCCTATCGTCTTGCTATGCGTAATAATACTTTTATCCGAATGTTGCACTATTCACACCAGACCAGCAATGCCACTAATTGTTGGGTGTGTGGTCGACTCCCCCCTTTCCAGACACCGAAGGGAGTTCTGCCACTCTTTCCTTATCCGTTTTCACATAATGGTTCGTGTGGAGCATGGTCCACGTTAACGTCTTCCTCGACTGATATGTCCCTTTTGAATCGAACATGTTTCCCAGACAAGCAAGGTCTTACCCATAGAACAGGGTTAGATCTAGAAAATGAAGTATATGATTTAGGTAATTATTCTTCGCATTTTATGGTTCTGAATGTTCAGTCCGATACTACTCCAGATTTGCCTGCTATTTCAGTACTACCAGTCAAAGGCGAATTATGTGTCAGAAAGAATGGTTCCGCACATGTAGGACATAGTGATTGTACTACTGTGGTCGAGTATAGTGACAGTGGGAAATCTATTTTCAAAGCCTCACGTCATTCTTATTTTGTTTGTGGTCAGACCGCATATGTTCGTCTGCCCCTAGATTGGGATGGAACATGTTACATTGCCTTCCTACTGCCACCAGTTTTTCTAGCCCCATCTGATTATCACAGAAACACACGTCTAGTACACGTTAGACATAGAAGGGAGATCGAGTCCCCAATTGTCGATCAAACTGAAACTGCTCTAGAACAGTATCAAGACTTCAATAAAGGTTTCTTTTTCTTTATAGGTCCTGTCCAGAATAGTAAGTTAATACGTAGGTTAACCAGAACCCTTGAAGCAGTAGTGAATGAGACTACTTCTGCTCTAGGTAACTTAACTGAAGAGCAATCTGCTATGCGTTTTGTTGTGCTCCAAAATCGTCTCGTTCTTGACGTCATACTGGCCGATAGAGGAGGAGCTTGTAGAGTCATCGGATCTAGTTGCTGCATTTTCATTCCTAATAACGCGCCGTCTGTTTATTCAGCTATAACCAGACTTCATAAAATTGCCCATCAGTTACACCAGAATCCAGGCACCTGGACATGGTCCGGTTGGCTCTGGAGTATCATATCTGCCTGGGGATGGAAAGCATTGTCATTCCTAGGTATAGCAGTAATGATCATATTCAGTTGCTGCCTCTGTTTACAATGTGGCCCTGCGATTTGCGGCATGTGTGCTACCTCTTGTATTCCTAGTCCTAAGTCCCGTTCCAAGACAATTCGAGACGAGCAAATGATGCTATATGAACAGATAGATGGTATCATGAATATTGATGTTTCCTGATGGAAACGTAGGGCACAAGGAGGGAATGTGGAAAAGTAAATTTTGCCATGTTATATGTGCCTACGTGTTCCCCATCCTATGTTATATGTGCATGACCGATATGCATGTATTCCCCTATGATCGATTAAAGACGCAATTATAGTTGTGTCCAACTCTAGTATGCCAGTTTCCAGTTCTCGTGAAAGCAACGAGTATTAGGCCTATGTTGCCACGTTTTACAGTGTGCACGTTAATTCATTGAATTGTCCCCGTTTTTAGGCCTCAAAAGGGGCCCGGACACCAGATTCAAGCTCTAGTCTCCTGAACCCACTCCGAGGAGCGATGCAGCCCCCACCTGCATCCCTGACCCTTCACTTACTTCCTGCCGCGCAGTGCCCGGCCCGGCTCTGCCTGCCTGTCTGCCAAGAGTATGTTATGCTTCTAGTTATCAGTCCAGCCCTCCTTCTCTGCATTCCTAAGCTACTGAACCGCATCAACAGTTTCAGCTATGGTCTAGTCTTTCTGTCTCCATGTAAGAGAAATACTGTATTAATATTCATAGAATATTCCTAGCACACGCAATACATGTAGAATAGATGCACGCACCAGCCTTAGTGTCAAGTAGCCTTTGCCCTGATAACTTTTGGATTCTATCAACATGTACTCCAAACACCAGATACCAGATATGCTATAGGTACATGTCGTCCTGACACCGCAGACTTTAGTCTCCTCTTCGTGCGCAGAAGTCATAGCCCCCAGTTCTCCCTGGTAACACGTCATTGCCCATTTGCGCGCACCACTAGGTTAAAGGTTCCAGCTGCTCAGGTAGCCCCCTCCATGTTTCCGCCCCATTCATGACACTTCTGTGACGTTCACATCACATGTCTCAGTGCACGCCCTGTACACGCCTTCTTTTTCCACCCATGTGCTCTTATCTTACGTTGTCATAAGTTACGCCTACTGTATGTAATGTAATGTAATGTTTTACTATATATATGCTGCACTGTCGATGAAATGGTGCAGCTGCCTTCCTTCCTTCCTATTTTATTTCAGGCTGTCCCGTTCCAGTCCCTTCCCTTTTGCCTGAATAAATCCTTTTGACTCGGACACATCGGATCCTGCCTCTTATTTATTGAGCTATCTGTTATTGTTAATGTAATTCAAAAATAGTCCCGGTATTATTTATTTATATACCACAAGCGGGTTGTGGGTTTATAGGGGAATAGGGTGGGAAGTAATTTAATTATATTAAATTAAATATTAATTTTTAGCAATTATTATTAATTTGTTATTAAATTTAGCTTTTTAGTTCTGTAGCGGGTTGTGGGTTTATAGGGGAATAGGGTGGGAAGTAATTTAATTGTAATTAATTAAATATTTTTATTTATTTATTGGTATTCATTTTGAATTTATTGTTATTTTTTAATTGGTAATTCATTTTTATTAATGGCCAATTAATTTGTATTAATTGATTAATTGTTAATTATGTTAATTTTCGAAATTTATTTTCTGTAGCGGGTTGTGGGTTTATAGGGGAATAAGGTGGGAAGTAATTTAATTGTAATTAAGTAAATAATTGTTTTCATTTATTGGTATTGATTTTAAATTTATTGTTAATTCATTTTTAATTGGTAATTAATTTCTATTAATTGGCAATTCATTTTTATTAATTGGTAATTATTTTGTATTTATTAAATATTTGATAATTATGATAATTGTATTAATGTATTTTCTGTAGTGGGATGTGGGTTTATAGGGGAATAGGGTGGGAAGTAATGTAATTGTAATTAATTACATATTAAAAATACTTTTTGTGTATTGATAATTAATTTACTGTTCATTTTTAATTGGTATTAATTTTTATTATTAATTAGTTTTTGTTATTGAAAATTAATTAGTTGTTAAATAATTATGAATAGGTTATTAATTTTTAATAACTAATATGTAGTTGTATTTCTAATTAATTATTACATAATATTAAATTGGTTATTAATTAATATTAATGTTTTATTGGTATTGATATTTAATTTATTTTTCATAATATATTAAATCATTACTTTCCCTACTGTTAAACTCACTGGAGTGGGAATAGTAATTTTCACCCTCCCGCTATCCAACGCTTTCCCTACTGTTGCACTCTCTGTAGTGGGAATAGTATTTTTTACCCCTACGCTATCCAACGTTTTCCCTACTGTTGCACTCTCTGGAGTGGGAATATTAATTTTTACCCCTACGCTATCCAAAGCTTTCCCTACTCTTGCACTATCTGGAGTGGGAATAGTAATTTTCACATTCCCGCTATCCAACGCTTTCCCTACTGTTGCACTCTCTGGAGTGGGAATAGTATTTTTTACCCCTACGCTATCCAACGCTTTCCCTACTGTTGCACTCTCTGGAGTGGGAATAGTAATTTTTACCCCAACGCTATCCAATGCTTTCCCTACTGTTGTACTCTCTGGAGTGGAAATAGTCATTTTTACCCTTCCAATATCCAACGCTTTCCCTACTGTTGCACTCACTGGAGTGGGAATAGTATTTTTTACCCCTACGCTATCCAACGCTTTCCCTACTGTTGCACTCTCTGGAGTGGGAATAGTATTTTTTACCCCTACGCTATCCAACGCTTTCCCTACTGTTGCACTCACTCTAGTGGGAATAGTATTTTTTACCCTCCCGCTATCCAACGCTTTCCCTACTGTTGCACTCTCTGGAGTGGGAATAGTAATTTTTACCCTTACGCTATCCAACGCTTTCCCTACTGTTGCACTCACTGGAGTGGGAATAGTATTTTTTACCCCTACGCTATCCAACGCTTTCCCTACTGTTGCACTCTCTGGAGTGGGAATAGTAATTTTTACCCCTACGCTATCCAACGCTTTCCCTACTGTTGCACTCACTGGAGTGGGAATAGTATTTTTTACCCCTACGCTATCCAACGCTTTCTCTACTGTTGCACTCACTGGAGTGGTGATATTAAATGTTACCCTCCTGCTATCCTACGGTAAAATATTGTAAATTTTTTATTAATAACTTAAATTAATTATATCTTAATTTTAAGGTTATTTGAGTATTTTTAAGTATGTTTTAGTTAATTATATTTATTATTTCATTAATTTTAAATTACTTTTAAGACATTTAAAAAAATTCGATATTTTGACTGACTATATTTTTTACAGACTATATTTTGGATTCGATATTTTTGTACTTACCTGTTTGTAGATAGGAATTCAATATTTTGGCATTCTATATTTTGGTGACTATATTTTGGTAAGTCTATATTTTGTCATTCTATATTATGTCAGTGATCCGTGTCAGCCACGTCCCTTGCAGGTAAGAACGGTGGTGCCTTGTTGGGAGGGGATTCGACAGACGGCCATGAGGGAAAATTAAATAAAAATAACTTTTCCCTCACAGTTGTCTGTCAAAATCCCCAATGGCCCCACTCAGCCCCACTGCTCTTACCTGCATGGGCCGCGGCTGCCATGTGTTCCGACAGAGAATCAAATTCAACCAAACTTCAGCCTTGTCCAGATGTTAAAAAGATTGCATACAGTGCACTTCAAAAAGGCAGCCAACTACCCAACTACATCCGGGCACTATTCCCATGTGAATAAAATGTAAATGCCATTTTTGATATTGTCATAAGTTGAAATCACTTTCTGAGCATACATTTCAAAATGTTTAGTAACTGAGGCCGAGGACAATAACTCTATTAGCCTATAATCACTAGATTTGTTCAAATTATGAATCTTGTGTTAGACCTCGGGCACCAGGTTAAACAGCTGACGATTTAGACAACTGATCTCATCCCCAGCACCAGCAAGCAACATGCTGGAACTCAGCAAGCTCCACACTCCAGGCTCTGTACTGAAGAATTTACAGAGAGGGAGCTATGTCTTGGAGTCCATTGAAGATTGAGTTGTGTGATGCCAGTGAACAGAGCCAACTACTCACGTTTTTACCCGTAGGTGGAAACATGACAGGCTTCTCAAATGTTGGCCCATCACTGTTCATACTATGCCAGATTTTCAGGAAAACCACTGTTTATGAACTTCTCTTTAGACTAATTATATATGTTTAGCTCATGAGGCTATTTTGAACATCGTTATGGTTCACCCGTCCCAGTGAAATGCATCAGCATATTAGCCCCTTCGCCGCGGGGCTAATTCTGCCGCTGCGCGGGGGAGGGGGCCCGCGCGCACTGCCACTGTACTCATGACGAACTGAGCTCGTCATGAGGCACAGTGGAGCTGTGCTCATGACAAGCTGAGCTCGTCATGAGGCACAGTGGAGCTGTGCTCATGACAAGCTGAGCTCGTCATGACTCCGCCCACTTAATGGAACGCCCTGCACAGGAGGGGAATTATCCCCGCGTGGGCGTTCAACAGCAGTTATGACGAGCTCAGCTCGTCATGAGCACAGCTCCACTGTGCCTCATGACGAGCTGAGCTTGTCATAAGTGCCGAAGGAGTTAAGATTTCACACATAGACTACGTCCATTACGCGTTTTAGATTAATAATATATATATTTATCTCACAAGACTATCCTGAAATTTTTATGTGGGTTCACCCTCTCTGCCCATTGCTCTAACATATATAGCTATCAGGCACAATGAGTTTACATAGTTGTATGTGATTTTCAAGCAAATAGGCAATACATATTTGATAATACATTTAACTGTTAAACCAGAACATGCTAGTATTCATTTTAAATGTGCAAAATGTAGCATACGTAACCAGAGACAGGTCAAAAGAGTTCCATCAGATCTATCCAACATAAATTAAATAAAAGGGAACAAAATTAACAAAAACAATTATGAAAAGGAATGATGAGTGGTCTCCAAAATACTAATTATGTACTAACAACAGTTGTGGACCACCTAAAAATTAAGTATTTTTAGGAGTAACAGGCATTTGTAAATTCTGATCTTCATAGTTCAATTTGATAACATATCATCTGACAACCTTCATCACAAAAAGGGCAGTGATTAAGTGATACCTTCGATCAGAAAGGCATTTAATTTTCTTAACAATTCAGCAGATAAGTTAAATTACAATAGGCATAGCCAGAGGCCCAGATTTAGTATTTTTTTATGGAGCGCAGCATTCAATTTTGCTGTGCTGTTTTTAACAAGAGGAAAACACAGCACGGGCATGTCGACAACGATTGACCTACTGCTGCTGTCATCCCCTGTGCCAGTGCTGACACAAGGGCACCTTGCATGATGCACAGCCTGGTGCAGAAGTGAGGAGGGGAGTTTAGAGGAGGTGGAATTGGTTGAGGAAGATATGCAGCAGGAAGTTGCTAGCTGATTGGGATCATGGAGAGGGGGCGGGTGAGGGGGACACTCATCAGGTTGTCCAGGATGTTTTTCAGAATACCTTGGATGAACAACGCGGAGTGCCAGAGAGAAGGTGTCATGTGGCAAAACAGCGGGTTCCGGAATGGGCACCAACCCCGGTGCCAGGTAACAATCGTAGATCCGAAAATATGGCCACAGTAATGGTATCAGTTGGCGTGGATGTGATGAAGTCGCAGGCCATGGGTGCACTGACGCTGCACCGATGTTATGTGGCTGACATGGGAGTAGACACTGATGAGCAAGGCTTGGGTGAGGATACGGCCGCAAAGCCTGGGGTCGGGGACACAAAGTTAGGGGTCAAATGGGGTAAGGAAAAGGAGGTGCAGGATATTTGAGTGACAGGCACAGAGAAGGGCATAGAGGGGGTTTGGGGTGAGAAGGCTGAGCAAGAAGGGGTCAGGGTTAAAGGGAAAGAGAGCGTTGAGCTGAAAATCAAGAAGCTTCCCTACATGGGGGTTTCAAAGCCGTTGGGAGCCCATCTCATGTTGGCTACCAAAGGGAGAGTATGGAACGGGGAATACGTTGAGATGTTGAAGCTTTTGCATATGGAGTTTAGGGCTAAGGAGGGCTCAGAGGAAGAGGAGTATGAGCTGGCAAAACATCCTAAGGTTCCGCTGATGATCGAGAACTGGATGGGGGCGTTTTTAATTTATGCCAGCATTTACTGCGAAAAACACCTGGAGAGGTGTATGGCCATTTTTAAATACATGGACATTATAAGGAAGGCGCAAAGCAATTACGAGAGTTATGCCTGTGTTCAATATGATGATGAGTTCAGAGCCCGCGTGGCAATGGATCCCAAGATGCAGGGTGGGGATGTAGACGTGGACCTTTGGGATCACACCATGGGCCCCTCGAAATTTGGCAAGATCATTTTTACAGCCAGTGGTCTACCTATCTTGTATCAGCCCTTTCCGGGACGCCCCACCCAGGGTGGGGTGGGAATAACCGGGAAAGGGCAGGGAGCTTCCACTGGTGCCTGCTGGGACTTCAATAAAGGGCTATGCATCAGGGAATATCTAACGTTTCAGCTCAAGTGTTCAAAATGAGCTGGCAAACACCCTCTTACCAATTGCAAGTGGCCAGTCTAGAAATTCTGCCAGACAGTGGCATCAGAAGGAGGGGTCCAGTGGGGCCAAGCAGCATAATCAAACTTACGGGATCAGGGGCGGATGGGGAGGACAGAATCTGGGGCAAAAAACTTGTATGCCCATTAAGCTGGACTGTTTTAATTTTTGGTTGTCACTATATGATCAAAAAGCAGACGCAAATTTGTTGAGAGAAGGGTTTACTCAGAGTTTCCATTTGGGGTACGATGGTCCAAGGGTGCGCAGGGGGGCAGTAATCTTAAGTCATTCAGTACTGTAAAATGCAAGGTGCGGGAGAAACAGTTAAAAGGGATACGGGAGGGGAGGATCGCCAGCCCTTTCAATAATTGGCCCATGCTAGATTTAATTGTGTCTCCAATTGGGGTGGTCCCCAAGAAAAAAAAAGGTCAATTGTGGCTTATTCAACACCTATCCTGGCCTGAGGGCAGCTTGGTTAACAACTTCATCCCAGAAGAGGAAGCTTCAGTAACATACATCTTCAGTGGACGTGGCAATGTCCAGAGTTGAGGGAGTAGGTAGAGGGGCTCTCCAGGCTAACAGAGCTATCAAGTCAGCTTTTTGCTTTCTCCCAGTGCATCCTGATTATTTGTAGTTGCTGAGTATTCAATTTGAGGGCTGTGGTATGTGGATAAGGTGCCCCCAATGGGTTGCTCTATATCATTGCTTTGTTTGAGTGTTTTAACATGTTTCTCCAATGTTTTTTTTTCCTGGAGTACGAGGCATACATAAGTGACACATTACCTTGATGATTTTTTCTTTGTAGGTAAGCCCAGGAGATCATGGGTAACCTTGGATTGCCTTGGGCACCAGAGAAGACAGTGGGACTCAGTATGGTGCTATTGTTCTTGGTAATTAATATTGATTCAGTGGCAATGGAGGCCCACTAACCGATGGAGAAGAAGCTAACAATGCCATTGCTATTGGATGCAATGCTAGCTAAGCAAAAGATTTTGATCAAAGAGGTGCAAGTGCTGCTTAGATACTTACATTTTGCATGTAGGGTGGTGGGAGCTGGGAGGAATTTCTGCAGAAGGTTGGGGCTATCATTGTCAGACCTACTGTTGCCACATAACCATGTAAGACTATCGACAGGGACCAAGGAGGATTTGATGATGTGGTGTGACTTCATGGAATCATTTACTGGTATGCCATTGTTGGCAATGACAGACTTTAAATAGGATGCACAAATCTTCTCGGATGCTGTAGGAGGGATAGGTTTGGGCTTATACTGGCAAGGAAAATGGCGCGTTGAAGAATAGCCCATTGAGTGGAAGCGTGGAGGAAGGAGCATGGCATTCTTGGAATTATTTCCTCTTGTAGTCACCGTGGCACTTTGGGGAGACCAGTTTGCACACAAGAAGGTTCTATTTCGCATCGACATCATGGTGATAGTGCAGGTGATTAATCGGCAATCAGCACAGGATGCTCAGGTGCTGAAGTTGCTGTAGGTTTTTTCGTTGAGTTATTCTAAATTTGACATTATGTTTAGAGTGTGACATGTGAACGAGATACTTTGTCTCGATTCCATGGGCTGGCTACGGAGGCAGACAGAGTCAGGAACAGGATGCCACAGGAGCTATGGTCAGTAGGCAACAGAAGATGCTTAAGCCGGTGATAGGATTGCTGGCTTTTTTGCTGCAGAAGTCATATGGTCAAGCTTGGGGGGAGTTCTTAGATAGGGGTGCGTAAAGGAGAGAGAATGCTTGGTCAAAGACGTAAGATGTAGTACAGTTATTTTGCATTTAGTTGAGATGGGGCAGTCCAGAGTAACTATCATACGTAAATTGGCAGGCATTGCACTCATGGGTAAGCTTTTTTAGGGATACACCCCGTTGGCAGGAGAGTTGGGAACCGGGATATTGGAGGGATGGGCCAGGGATTCTGGGCAACTGCGGCCTACGAGAAGGCCGTTAAGGTGGGTTTTATTCATGGAAGATATCAGGACTTTACCTGTGATATGCATGAGTGAATACGAACAGGTTTTATTTACGTCTCTGATGACATGGATGTTTTTTGGGGCGTTTAGGGTGTCTGAGTTATTAGGGAGCAGGGGAATTTGTAGTTTCATTTGAGAGGAAGTTAAATCATGTGCAGCAGGTTTACAGGTTTGGCTGCCCTGGTCAGAAAAAGATCAGAGGTGTCAAGGTAGTTCTGTTTCGCTGTGTAAGTACCCAGTTGTCAGTTTTTGCCCTTTAAAGGGGGATGACTCCCTGTGAGCAAGGTCTACAGGTGCGGTAGGCCTGGTTTTTCTGGACATTGATGGCAAATAGATGATGGCCTTTTAACTACTGTCTGTCTTGCAGAAGGGGCTGACTTGGGTGGGGATTGATGCGAAAGGTTTCGGGACACATTCAGTTCGCATAGCCATTGCAGCATAGGCAGACAAGGGGGGCTGGAGCAGGGCAGCCATTGTGGGCCTGGGGAGATGGACATCAAACTGCTTTCAATGCTATGTGTGAAATGGATGGGGAGGGAGTTTGATAAGCCACTTGATTTTCTTATTTATTATTTGTTGTTTTTCAGGTTTGGTCCCAGGCCCAGAGGTAGCTGGACTGTCTATATAGATAGTTGGCCTATATTGATGGTTGGCCACTCATTTGTTAAATGGGCCGAAAAACAGGCGAAGCCGAGCAGACTTGGGCTTATTTGGGATTTGCCCCCATGGTTCCCAACTGAGATGGTATGGTAGGGGGGGATCGAGTGGAATGATCTGCTACCATGGTTGAAAAAGTTGTTAGTTAGTGGGGCGATGCCCGGACATTTTATTGCTGCATTTAGGAGAGAACACTTTAGTTGTCAAGAAAGGGGTGTCTTTGATGAGGACAATGAAGGCTGCCCTGCAGGAGATTTTGTGACAGTGGTCAGGATGTCACATTATGGGGACAGAGTTCATACCTCACATGGGACCTTGAAGCTGGCTGAAATATAAAATGTGAAGAGGAAGGTGAACAGAGAGATTAAGTCTTTTTGTGGGGACAATGGTGTAAGCACAATAGAGCATACCAACTTGAAGTGCGATGCAGTTGACTTTTTTGGGGTGATGGAGTTCACCTTTCGTATTACAGGATGGGGCTTTATTTGCTGCAGATTCTGGATGCGCTATCTAAGGCTTTGAATATATGTTAGTGTTTGGTGGGGGTCAGAAAAGGTAAGTCACTGACTTTCTGGGTGGCGCTTGACAGAAAGGTCGGCATAATTTAGCAAAGTTTATTGTTGTTGACAGTGGCAATCCTGGCTGAAAGGGAACAGGTAGACAGGCTCAAGCCCGGACTGGGTAAGAACTTTAAGGTTTATTAGGAAGTAAAGTTAGTTACCGGTTAATAGTTCTTGTAAAAATGTTGAGGAGGTTAAAGGTCTCAATAGCTGAAGATCAGCCCAGGATGAGGTAGGGAATTGCAGGTTTAGGTTTTTTTTGGGGGGGGACTTTTAGGGGTGGAGGGAAGTTTAACATCAGTAACATATTTGTATAGTGAGGTTGGGGTTTTGTAAGGCGTTAGGCCAAGGGTTTTTAATTGTGATGTGCACCTCTTTAAATAAAAGTGCCCTTTTTTCACACTATCTTGGTATCAGTGGTTTGTGCTGCTCCCCATATTTATCGTAATTATGTGCAGCTTGCTCAAGGTTGCTTTTTGTGCTGGTAGTCCCTACAGCGCTGAAAGCAGCTCTCTGCTACCAAACTGCTGGGTGTTTTCCATTTGTTCAGGCCTACTGCTTCATCTTAAGGATTGCGGTAGCAGATCTGCTCTCCTGCTGAGAGGAGGATAATACAAATTTGTCATTAGCAGCAAACAAACATCTTAACTGGCTTAAAGGACTATACTAATAGCCTGCATTCACCTCTGTCAGATTAATTTGGAAAATCCTCTTAACTCACCACAAAGCAGTGACCATGGTCCAAGAGCTGTATTCGTGAATCTGCTCCTAGAAATACTTTGCTGATTCATGGCCGAGCCGAGCATCTGTCTTTAAGTGCACTCATGTAACCCTATATTGCCTCGAGTTGGGTTGAAATTGCAGAAAGCACAGAGTAGAAACAGTAAGTAAGGCTTGTTTCCAAGCTGCTCTGTTTATAATCATGCACTAACTGTGAGAAATATTGGGTTAAGTGAGTGCACTTTAGACAGTCATTACATAAAACAGGCTCTCAGCTCTGCATTGAGCCAGTGCAACTGTTCATGATATAGTCCAAGATATCTTTTCCTTTCTCCCTCAGCGGACCAGACACAATAATAACACTGGGCCAGATTCACAGAACTAACTTAAGACAAAATCCTAAACTTACTACGTTTGGTATCCACAGAATGCACTTACTACTTTTGGTATTCACAGAATGGATTTAAGACTACTAACTTTGCGTTTGCACACGGGCTGGAGATTCCGGCCTGGAGGCGGAGCTTCCAGCCCGGAGGCGGAGCTTCTGGCCCGGAGATGGGACTTCCGGCCCGGAGGTGGAGATTTCGTCCATGGCTAAATCTCCGCCACCGGCCGGAATCCCCACCTCCGGGCCAGAAGCTCCGCCTCAAGGCCGGAAGCTCTGCCGAGTGCGGACGTAAAGTTAGTAGTTGTAAATCCATTCTGTGAATACCAAAAGTAGTAAGTGCATTCCGTGAATACCAAAAGTAGTAAATTTAGGAATTATCTTAAGTTAATTCTGTGAATCGGGCCCACTTTGCCTCAAAGAAACACAAATAAATTGAAGGCCTAGATTTTTTAAACAAATATCTGTAAAACAAGTTTGCCCCTCTGGAATTGTGTTTGTCCTTGAGTGCCTTGAGGCACAGCAGTTAGTTTCTCCTTGTACATGTCTAAAATAAAATACCATGAAATAAAAAAAAAAGTAAGAGAATTTTTTTTAACAGCTCACAGAGCATACTGGAGGGACATATTTATGCGGAAGTGGCGAGGAGCGGAGTTAGCCTCCTTGGCTTAATGTCGCCCTCCGCCACTTCCAAAATGCAGGGCTGCACCATATTTACAAGGATACAGTGCAGACACGCGTTTCCCTCTGCAATGTCGCACATTTGAGCTACCTAGGGCCAACGCAGACATGGTTGCACCATAGTGCAAGGGTGCCTGCATTATAGGAGAAGATTGTTTATGTGCAGGAAGGTGTCCCTTCCTGCACATTAAGAATCTGAAATTGCATTTAGAAACGTCTATGTGTGCTGCTTAATGCAGCACACATTGAAGTTGCAAAACATAATTTTTTTTATTGATTGTTTATGTGCAGGAAGGGACTCCTTCACACATAGAAACCGTAAAAACGAGGAGAAATGAAAAATGTCTCCTTGTTGTGCCTGTTTAAGACCAGGTTTTCCCTGATCTTAATTTTGTCTCTGCCCCAAATCTATGCTGCCCTTGTAAATATGGGTCAGCGTCAAAATCAATCGGTGTTGCAGTGGAACGCCCACTGCAGCACCAATAGCCCACCCTTTTCACACTAAGTATAGCGTGAAAGGGGGCCTTATTCACAAGGCGGCGTTAAGCCACGTTAAGTGGCTTTACGCTGCCTTGTGAATAAGGCGAAGCCCCTATTGCCACCACAATGTCAGAAAAAGTGACGTTGTGGTGGCAATAGGGGCTTGTAAATATGCCCCTGGGTTTCTTCAATTAGTTTGTCTGAATGCAAGCATGCAAACATGTTTTCTTCTTTGATGATGCACTTCTGCTTTGATGAATCATGGTGTGCCCCTGGCGGCAGTAGTGAGCAGTAGCTCATCCCATACTTCCAGTCCATCAAAACCATTAGTTATGCAAACCCTGGTTAATGAAATGCCTTGGCAAACACATAAGTGAGGTACCTGGTTTTCAGTTCAAACCTAATATAACTGATAAAACACCACCGAAAGGCATTTCTTTGCTTTTCAGTAGTAACTGCAAAATATAGAATTCGGCTGTGCTTTTACTGCATGGGTGATCTCAGTTGTCTAAGCAGTATAATTGCAGCTCCTACCTCTAAGCACTTTTCTATGATGGATGCTTACACTATTATCAACTCACCTTATGGTAATTTACTCAGTATGTCCTTCGGCCCATCTGCAAGGACCCTAGACCCACAAAACCTCCACAGCTCAACTCATGTAGCTTCAGCTCACTACTTATTGCATGTTTTTGTGTAGTGGCCAGCAGTTTTGCAGCTGAAATAGCATCAGAGTCTTACAACAGTGCTAGTGGCACCAACATGATGTCAACTTCTTCAGTGAAAGGGGGACAGAGCCTTGCTTACTGGATGCTCCTGTACCAGTATTGCAGCAACAAAGAGCATTAAGCATTTGGATGCCTCCAAAATCCATATCAGCCCATGAAGCCTGCACCCAGCACACCTATTCTTAATTTTATATTCTGATGGTCTGGAAAGCATGTCTACAGGAACTCACAGAGAGTCAGTGAAGTTTCAGCCATAGGAGGTACATGGACCCCTGTTGAACTTGTGGCCAGCCATGAAGTGTCTACTTTATCAACCGCTTTCTCAAATAGTAGCACTATCTGTATGCACCAAGTGCCCTGTGAATAACAGTATGCGTGTAGATTCTGTTGCAGGCTTCTTCCCCATGAACAGTCAGAGCCAGAATAGGCCCAGAACTGACAACAATACAAAATGTATTATCACACTCCTTTCTTGGTATCTCAAGATAAAGAATATATATATGTCTATACCTATCTATATCTACCAGTGCCTTTTTATCTGCTGTAAACAAATCCTAATGAGGAGCAAATATTTCCCCACCATATAACCGCCTCGCTCCGTGATCCCTTCCTCCCCGCCACCTATCCTGTATTTCATCCTGTTCGGGGTGTTTCGAATTCGGTCACCAAGGAAGAGCCTTCACTTACCATCCTTTTCCGGGGCTCTGGCGTGCAGTGCTTTCGGCGTTCTGCCCTGGTCACCTTGCTGGCCTTCCCGGCCCTGACGCCGGGGCCTCGAGTGCTGTGCCTGCCCGGAGATGTTCGGAGTGCCGGCGGTCCGGAACCGGTGGAGAGACCCGATGGTGGGAGCCTGAGAGCCGCGGGCCGGAAGCTCCGGAGCGGACCCACCCCCGCTGGTGGGCCACCCCGTATGTCCGATTGCCTGCCGGCCCGAAGAAGAGAAGCCGCGCTGTCCGGCACCCCTCAAGTGAGAAGCCCACTCCTGTTGCTTGTCCCGCCCGGGGTCCGGTGCTGGGCTCCCCCCGAGTGTTGTGGGGGGCACGCCCGTTCTTCTGGTGACTCTCCTTTCTCCGCCGAGCGCCATCCGCCGCGGATCGGCTGGGTGCCCTGGGGCCGCCGGTGCTCCTGGTGGACTTGGAGGCGCCTGCGACGATGGTGGCGGGCGCTGTGCTTAAGATGGCGGATGGCCCCTCGGAGTGTCTTTCTCCTGGAGACAGGGAAGTTGCTGCATTTGTTCTCTCCAACCCTCGTTTGATTCGGGCGGCCCCTACTCGGAGTGCTGTCTTGTTTGCCCTGGCTGCTCTGCGGATCGACCTGTCCTTGAAATACCGAGACTTGGAGTTGCGGATCGCCGCCATGGTTGCTCCGCCATTTTGTGACGCGGTGTCGTCTCCCCGAATTGTAATGGTTGAAACTTCTCCGGCTGCTGTGCTGGGATCTCCGGCTGGGTGTTCGATTCTATGGGATCAAGTGGACCCGGTGCCGATGCTGCAGTGTTTCCTACATCCTGATTTCTTTGCTTCGTGCTGGACAGCCCAGATATTGTGCTTGGCCACGTGGATCTTTGAGGTACTTTTGCATTCTGACTGCTGCCGAGTTCTCCTGGTTGCTTCTTGTTGGCCGGGACGGTGTTTTGCGGAGATCCCGCTGGCTTTCCCTGACTGGTATGGACCCACTGTATCACGCTGTTTTTTGGCCGTGGCGGGGTCTGGAAGCTCGACTCTTCATAAAAGTGGACAGGGGTGATCGTGCCTGGGTACCTGTGGGACCTTTTTAAATGGCATCTCCAGGCCTCGTTATTTTGGATAATTCCTGTCTCCATCCTTGTGTAGGCTTTTCTCAATATCCTTTTCGACCTCGATTAGTGATCCGTTGTTGCGGATGGGGTAGTGTTCTATGTTTCGATCGCTGGCTCCTCTCCTCTCCTTTCTTTCTTTTTCCTCTCCTTCTCTCTCTTTCTACCTTCTCTTTCTTCGTTATTATTCCCTCTCTCTTTTTTCTATATTTCGGGTGACTCTGGGCGACAGGCACGCTGTTTAGTGGGGTAGGCCGTAGCCATTACAGTGATGTAGGGTGGGGGGGTGTTTGTTATTTTAGTTTGTTTTATTCTATGGTCCCTTTTTGCCTTTTTCCAGGGGGTGGGCTATGTCCCTTTGTTTTAACTCCTTTGTTTCGAAGTGTCTGCACTTTCTCCTTTTTCGGGGCGGGAGGGCTGTACATGTGGCGTCCACTTTATTTGTTTGCTGAAATTTGTCCTTTATTTTTGAATCTTTGATGGGCGTGGGATGTCTTTGGGCTTCGCCCTACTGGTGTTATCTGATTGCGTGGGGGGCTGTCTCCCTCCCGCCCCCCCCTCTTTTTCTGTATATGTTGCATGACGCCCTGGTAGACGTGGTTGCTGCCTCCTCTATAAAACGTAAAATGAAACCTTTCTTATCCTGGCGCTGACTGTATAACGACTTTATTTCACGTCTATCCTGTATTCATTATATCGTACACATTGATGTTGCTTTTTTTGAATCTCCTGATTTTGCGGCCGGCCCCTGTGGTTGTAGGCCTGCGCTTGTAATTATACGTATCTTTCAATAAAGGTTTTTAAAAAAAAAAAAAATATATATATATATTTCCCCACCCATACACATCTTACACATGGGATGGGTAGGTCTGCTGAAAAGATTAGTTTAAGTGCTGGGAAATGAGATGGGCAGGGAGTTGAGAAAAATAATGAAAGGTAACTGGAAAAAGCAAGTTCAAGGAAAGATTACAAGGAAGGGAGTTAGAAGTAGGAAATAAGTCAAGAGAAATGGGCAACAGGAATGAATGACAGAGGAATTCAATAAAAGGAAAAGACTTTTAAGCACTGGAAAAACACAATTCATGTTATTTTGAATGCAGCAAACAAAAACTAAACAATGACAACCACTGGTTTTACAATTTTCAAAAACAGTGTAAAACACTGAAAAAGTTCCACTGGAATTTACAACTACGAGAAACTGAAAACAGGAAAACCTATACATGATCTTTGTTACAGTTCATTCTGAGTGCTCTCAACTCCAGCCAACACTAACACTATGGCTGCATAAGCCCCATCAAATATCTCTTGCTACCTCTTAAATGCAGAAAATAGTCTGCTTTAGAGAAATAAAAGGGCACATTTACTAATATTTCACTAAACATAGGTGAAGGTGTGTGTATGTGTTAGTTTAGCATAGGGGTTTGTAGCCTTCCAGTCGAAAACACTGTGCTTTGACTAAACGTACAATGCAGCACACATGCAAATTAGGTAAAGTTTTCAGAAAATAAACCTTTTATCCTACTCTGTGCATGCCTTACAGATGTGTTTTTTATTTTTTGGGTACAAACTCCTGTCTACAATTCTTAGTAGATATGGTTTTGTGTCAAAAACCATAAGTAGTAGCATGGAAATGCACATATAGCACCATTGGGACGTCCCCATAATACTAAGTAGTGTAAAGAAGCGCATAGCACTACTTTATGTATCTTTTACACAACTTTGCTCCGGAAAAGTAAATCCCTAATCAACACTGCTCCAGTTTGCATCACTTTTGGTGACTTTGCACTGGATCATGGATGGTGTCTATCAGGGAGTTGAGAATGTTTGTGAGCTCTTAATCAGATTGGGCTGTGAAGGATCACCACTCCGGGAGGCTCTGGGAAGAGGTGGGCCTAAGAGGTAAGGCAAGTTTGGTATTGTTGATGTGCTGTCAGATCTCCTGTATTTTTTCACTGAAGTAGAGATTGATGGCATTGCACTTGTCTATCCAGTGTAGGACAGAATGGTCAGGCAAAGGTTGATGTCTGCTTGATTGTCTTGAAGAGTGTTGTGCTTCTTTTCTACGGCAGATGCGATGAGTGGTTTGCATGTTGCCCTGAGTGACTGTGGTTGTGTGATGTCATTAGTGGTTCTATTTTTCTTCCATTTTTTTTCTGTCTGTTTATGGGGCATTTGTTGGCAAAGTCAGATGGATACATTAGTTTCCTGCTATGGTTCGTACATCATAGGAGTAAGAGTGATAATCTTAGAAGATTGATTTAAAGAGAGTCTAGGTTTTTGCCTATCAGCCAGATATTGAGTGTCCCAGTGTATTGAGATCCCTGTACAAACACTTGTTTTAAAGGGGACTGCAAATATAAGTGGTGATATATGTACTGCACTCTGTAAATACTGGGTGCGATAAAGTCCTCACTCCTCATTACATTTCAGCTGGTCAAACCTGCTAGAATTTAAAGAGTAAATAGGATCTGGAAAATAACAGTATATGTAGATTTGGTTGCAGTAAGCATTACAATCGGTATGCTATGATCCAATTTCAGGTCAAATCTCAGAACAGGTGATAGTTAATCCACCTGCTGAATTCTGAACACCTCAGTGTTGGAATTTATCCAGCCCGGGGGTACTCCTAAGCAGGTCTTCAGTGGTGAATAAAAGGGGGTCAATAGTATCCTGATTTCAACCAATCAACAAAAGGTGAAATGACTAGAGTAACCGTCCTGACTCGTGCAGAAGCGGTCGCTCCCCCACGCTCCCTGGTCTCCCTGATCACCTGGTATCGTAGTGCTCTGCTCTCTTTGCTTGCTACTATATTAGTGCCTGTTTATAGCGTAGCGCTCTGCTCTCATTGCCTGCATTTATATTAGTGCCTGATTACAGCGTAGCGCTACACTTGCATAGCCCACATAGCGGCTATGTTGAATTGTGCCTCTCTTAACTCGTAGCGCTTAACTGCAAAGTTCGCATTGCCTCTTAATTGAATTGTGCCTGATTGTGCCGGTGCCTCTGCCCACATCATAGCGACAGTGCAGCTTGTGCCCCAAACCTCGTCCTGTTTCGCTTTTGCTTTGCTGCCATCTTGTTGTTGTGCCTCCCAGCCCGTCCCTCCACCCCGCTCCCGCCTCCCAGCTGACCCTCCCTCGCTCCGCCCCCCCACTATCCACTTATGTCAAAGCAGCTTACGCGCAGCGGACGCGCCCCATGCGCGCCGAAGGCGCACCAAAGGTAAGCCCGTCTACGCCCGTCCGCGCCTGGACCGCGCCCAGTGCCAGACCCCTGGTCCCCGCAAAGCCCACTCCACCCGCATAACGTACGACGCCGGAACCCTCTCAGCACTTAACCCCGGCCGACTCCCAAACTGCTACCAAGCCGCCCCAGGACACACCCACGGACCCTTCACCTGCCACTCCTGCAAGTTCGAGTGCATCAGAACCCACACCAAATCCACAAACTCCAAACAGAGCTCCCACACCAACCACCTGAAGTGCATCCTGCTCAACACCCGCTCGATCCACAGACACGCCATCGAACTTTGGAACCTACTCAACACCACATCGCCGGGCATCGCCTTTCTTACAGAAACATGGATGAACGCCTCATCAACGCCCGACATCGCCATAGCCATCCCGAACGGCTACAAGATCATCCGAAAGGACCGCAACAACCTAACAGGAGGAGGCATCGCCATCGTCCATAAGAACACCATCCGCATCACGACCAGTTCCGACGATAACCTCGCAGCCGCCGAACACCTTCACTTCCAGATCCACACCGACCCCAAGACCACACTCAGAGGCACCCTCATCTACAGGCCACCAGGACCCCGCACACAATTCAGCGAAGACATCACTGACTTCATCAGCCCACACGCCCTCCCCTCCGAGGACTACATTCTACTGGAAGACCTCAACTTCCACCTTGAAAAGAACAACGACAGAAACACCACCACCCTTCTGGACAACCTCGCCAATCTCGGACTTAAACAACTTGTTGACACCCCCACCCACTATGCCGGGCACACGCTCGACCCAATCTTCACCTCCAGCAAGCACATCTCCTTCAATCACACAACAGCTCCCCATTGGATGGACCACAGCTGCGTTCACTTCAACTACAAAAAGACTATGACCCTCAACCACCCACAACCAATTCCCCGCAGAAACTGGAACAAAATTACCACCGATCAGCTCTTCACATCGCTTCACCAAAACCCTCCGGCCAAATCATCGGACCCAAACCAAGCAGCCACCAACCTCACACAATGTATCACCCACAGCGCTGACGAATTAGCACCCTTGAAAAACCATCAAATCAGGCAAGGTAGCAAGAAAGCCCCCAGGTTCAATGATGACCTTAAGAAATCCAAGAAGATCTGTCGTACCCTCGAGAAAGCCTGTCGAAAAAACCCAACCACTGACAACCTGGCCACCTTCAAGAACGCCACCCGCAAACACCACCAACTGATCCGATCCACCAAGAAATCAGCTTTCAAGGATCGACTCGACAACAACGCCCACAACAGCAAGGAACTATTCAACGTCGTCAAAGAGTTCACCAACCCCACCGCCGGCACCAACGACATCACTCCCTCCCAAGACCTCTGCGACTCTCTAGCCTCGTACTTCCACAACAAAATCGCTGACATACATAACAGCTTTGGAGACCAGTCCACCCCACCTACCTCCGAACTAAAACCCCCCTCCAACAACCTTTGCGACTGGAACCCTATCACCACTGAAGACACCATCCGCCTGATGAACTCCATCCACTCAGGATCGCCAACCGACCCATGTCCCCACCACATTTTCAACAAAGCAGACTCCTTGATCGCTCCCCATCTCCGAGACGTCATCAACTGCTCCCTCAACATCGCTACCTTCCCGGAAAGCTGGACACATGCCAAACTCAGCGCCCTCCTGAAGAAACCCACAGCAGACCCCACTGAACTTAAGAACTACCGCCCCATTTCGCTCCTCCCTTTCCCTGCCAAAGCCATTGAGAAAGCCGTCAACAGTCAGCTCGCCACCTTCCTCGAATCCAACAAATCCCACGACCCTTCACAGTCCGGCTTCCGAGCCAAACACAGCACCGAGACCGCCCTCATCGCAGCAACAGACGACATTCGAACTTTACTGGACAACGGAGAAACAGCTGCCCTCATCCTACTTGACCTCTCCGCAGCCTTCGACACAGTCTGTCATAGCACCCTTATACAACGCCTTAGCAACGTCGGAATACAAGGAAAAGCATTGGACTGGATCATCTCGTTCCTCGCCGGAAGAACCCAGAGAGTCCGCCTCCCCCCTTTTAGATCAGAGGCCACCGAAGTCATCTGCGGCGTAGCACAAGGATCATCACTCAGTCCCACCCTCTTCAACGTATACATGAGTCCCCTCGCATCCATCGCACGCCAACACAACCTCAACATCATCTCCTACGCAGACGACACCCAGCTGATCCTCTCCCTCACCAAAGACCCAAACACCGCCAAAACCAACCTACACGAAGGGATGAAAGAAGTAGCCGAGTGGATGAAGATTAGCTGTTTAAAACTGAACTCGGACAAAACGGAAGTCCTCATCTTAGGCTCTTCCCCCTCCGCCTGGGACGACTCATGGTGGCCACCGGCCCTGGGAAACGCACCCATACCAACGGACCACGCACGTAACCTGGGCTTCATCCTGGACTCCTCCCTCTCGATGACCAGACAAGTCAACGCCGTCTCATCATCATGCTTCAACATCCTACGTATGCTCAGAAAAATCTTCCGTTGGATCCCCTCCGAAACAAGAAAAACGGTCACCCATGCACTGGTCACAAGCCGACTGGACTACGGAAACACCCTTTACGCCGGCTCCACAGCCAAACTACAGGAAAAACTCCAACGCATCCAAAACGCCTCAGCCAGACTCATCCTAGATATCCCCCGCCAAGCTCACATTTCCGGTCACCTAAAAGACCTCCACTGGCTCCCCGTCAACAAGAGAATAACGTTCCGTCTCCTCAACCACGCACACAAAGCCCTCTACGACCTAGGACCCGAATACCTCAACACGCGCCTGTCCTTTTACACCCCCACCTGCCAACTACGATCGTCCAATCAAGCCCTCGCCGCAATTCCACGCATCCAAAGATCCACCATGGGGGGAAGATCTTTCTCCTACTTAGCGGCCAAGACCTGGAATGCTCTCCCCACCTACCTCCGCCTTACACAGAACCACCTCTCCTTCAGAAAACAACTAAAAACTTGGATATTCGATAGGTAAAGCACCCCCCCTCCCTCTAGCGCCTTGAGACCCTCTGGGTGAGTAGTGCGCTATACAAATTTTAAACTTGAAACTTAAACTTTAAACTTGAAGTATGGCAGACAAAGTTTCAAAATATGTAAAAACATAGATGTTTGGACAGAGATTCCTATTGCTGCGGAAATCTAGAGTAGATCATACTTATTAATACATTAAACAGTTTGATATAGCCTTGTATGAAAAAAGGCATTAATAACAACTTTGTACTCTCCTCAACAAAAAAGACATAAGACCCTGTTTGAAAAGTACAACTTACAGGGTTTTCTAAGTTAATAATTACGATTGTTGCACCTTTGTAGTGCAAGGACTTACCAGATATTTTTTACACCTGCCTTTGGTTCAACTCACGAAGTTTACCATCATCCAACACAATGAGGTATTGAGACAGTACAGTTAATGCACCTCAAACACAAAAAAGTTTATTACAACCCAACACAGACCTGCCATGCTCGCATTAAGACAACATACCAGCACTTGAAAATTGTTTCGGTGTCTATCACTAATGACCATATTGATTGGCTTATGATTTGGAGGTAGACCTTATGGATAAATAATATCCATTTATTTCCAAATTATAGTAATATATACATGGAGTTGGTGTGAACCACCATATACTCATCCTTTCTTTTTTCCCTTTTTTTTGTACTTAAGAAGTTAATAGATCACTCTATGGCCCTCATTTTGAGTGGCCCAGTGGGAATGCCTTATCTATCTGCCCCAAAAATAAACAATGTTCTGGGGATACATACACTGAGGGCTAATATGAGTTTTTCTTATCCAAATGAGGAATAACATGCAGATGTGGTTGCTTTCCGCACCAAAATCCAAAGGTCTTGGAGATTACTAGCATCTTCCGCTAGTAAATTTACTGCAGAAAATTGTGAGAGATACAGTAATAACTGGTAAACTCGTGATTCTCTTCCCTGTGCAAACAGGCATTTGAGCAGGGATCGGAAAAACAGGCAGTTCAAAATAACAACCTTGAGCGTTAAGCTCTGAATATGTGTTGTACATTTGTTTTCATAGTGATTGCATGATACAAGGCACTTTTACTGTTTATCAAAACTTAAAAGCCATTACATTAAATTGTTAAAAAAGCAGAGTGTACACATCTGACGCTTGTCTCCAAAAATAGCCGGACTCAGCAAGTGATGAAGAAATGATGATGCAACGACCCATGAAAAATTACATGGTGTGACCAATTATAATTACTGCATTCTTCTGTGACTACTTTCGGGTATTTATTCCTCTGACAGCAGTAGATGTATAACTGTCATCAATTTAGCAGTATTTTCCCACAGAAGATATATGAGTTAAAATTCCTAAATGTTTTTCCAGATTTAAAAAATAACTAAATTTTGTGTATATGCATTTATATTACCAGATTGCATACCCTCCAAGGACGTCATTTGGTGGTTGAAGCTGCGACCACTAGACTGCAACTTGCGACCGCTGGCAGCATCGGCAGCTAGTACTGACCGAGGGTAGCGGGGAAGGTTTAAAAAAATAAATCTCACTTACATTTGTAAGTCCACGACTCTCCTCCGTCGCTTCTCTTCCGGTCTGGAGTCAGGAAGCACACAGACTCCCCTAAGCCAATCACAACGCTGCTGTCACCATGACCGCAGCATTGTGATTGGTCTGAGCACCGTTTTTGGCACTCAGACAGGCAGTGGGAACCTGTGCCCGCCAAGCAAATTACGAGTTTCCTCACACCACACTTTTCATGCCATGTGGCCGCACACAGGGGGCACAACATGTGCTCCCTTGTGTGCATGCACACCCACACCTGCAAGGCATAGAATGCTTCAGTCCATGTCGTGCAAGTACTACCTTTAATGTTCCCATTGCGGTGCCTATTTCATAGGCTCCGCTCTGGGAACGCAAAAGAACCGCCCGCCAGACAGGAGAAAACTCCTGATCTGATGTGCGGTTTCTACATGGGTTTGGTGGCATAGGAGCGGGCGGTCCTGCTCCTGCACCGCCAAAATTTTAATAAGGCCCTGATTCTGAGTAGCTGGGGTGGTTATGTCAAGAGGCATGGTGCACACAATGGACAGCGATACAGGCACACAACAATGAGAGGCTCCTGTTGCGCACAGATGATAGATCCTATGTGGATGCAGGTGATATGAATGTTTGAATGCAGTGAAAAAGGGCAAGGTGTATAAAGGAGAGATGGGTCCAGGTGAACACAGGCAAGATGTGGCTAGCTGCACACAGAAAAGTGGAAGAGGAGATGTAGCCATAATATGCACATAGGTAGGATGTGACTTAATGAGGGAAGGAGCTAAAGCACTAGCCGTACTCCAGCAAGACATGTCTACATACACCCATGGTGGTGCACACAAGCGAGAAGTGGCTTGGTACACACAGGTTTAGAACTGAAAAACGTGTTCTGTTGGGTAACCATTATTCATAAAGTTCCAAAAGACAATACATTTTGAGACATACACTGTATATTAGGCTATCATAATTTATGTATGTCATGGGTGTCCAAAGCAGGTCCAGGAAGGCCCACCCCATGCCTGATTTTTAATATCCTCATAGTATAAAGTGATTATCCTGAACAAACTGAACTATGTAAAAGAAATGGGATTTTAGTATTCAATGGTGGGTATATGCTACACAAATAAGTGATTACATTAAGACACTCTTAGACTCACAAAAAAGGTAAACGTATGGTCTATCTACTGAACTAACAAAATGATTTGTAAGTGTGAGGGAACAGACAAAAGCATTTGTTAAGAGGAGAAACCTCACTCACCCTAAGGTGACTTGCGTCATCATTGGGTTCCCTCTTGCACACTGCGACCGCAAGGTACACAGTGTGGGCTACAACTCTCCCTCAGGATAGGAGCGTGAGGTGTATTACGTCATCCAATGTAGGTAAGAGTGAGGGGCAGAGTGCAAAAAATATAAATTCAAAAGGTGAATTAAAACTATCTTCTGGATAGCCAAAGATAACTTTTATTAGTGTCCCAGTGGATACATCTAAAATCAGCGAAGGGTAAATAGGTAGGATACAGAAAATTAGATTCCTGAGACCTGTTGTTAAAGGACCTCATGAAGGAGGAGGTAGACAAGTAGTCTGAAATTGACGGTGGAATGGACTGCACCTGGTACTATGGGTCAGTGCCATATAATTAGAGTATGCTATTTTTTATGTTTTTTCATGATAGTAGTAGAGTGACTATGAGCTTGGTCCTGAACAATGTCAAGAACCAGAGGGTCTAACATGCAGAAACATGTTGACCTTAGTTTAATGGGGAACATCCATATCCCTATTTTCACTTTGCTGATTTTAGATCTATCCAATGGGGACACTATTAAAAATGATCTTTGTCTTTCCATGAGATAGTTTTAATTCACCTTTTGAGGTTATGTCTTAAGATGCAGAGAGTCCGCATGGATATGTTGCCTGCATTGCATTGAAAAGGGACACAACACTGACAATGAATTACATTATTTTTGGTGAGATCTCAGAGAATTATGACATTGGTACTTCATGTTTCCCTGTACTTGGAACTACGCCTGTATGACCAATTCCGTTATCCTTGCATCTACAATGAATTACATGATATGCTCATTTTTATGAAAACGTCTCTGTGAGAGATTAGAATACCCACATAAACTGATAGATGTTGCTTTTATGTATAAATTGGTTGCACTTTTGTAAAGGTCGTAACAAAGACTTTGATGGACATCACTTCGTTTAAAATACTGTAATCATTATTCACCTTATTTTATCACTATAATAATATACAACTCCATGTGAACAACGATGTTAAACTATTATGCAACTCGATCAAGATTGTCATTTTTTGCAAGTAAATAAATTGAGATTAGCACTATATTGCTGGCATACTAAATATAATCAACAATGAATTGGAATATCTAGGTTATAACACCATCTTCCTTCTCATATTGCTTTATCTCCGTTTGGTTTCTTATATCTTTAACTATCTTTTGTTCTCTTTACAGGACCTATTTAACTGCCCTTTTCTTTAAATTAAGATGGCCAAATCACACGCCGGTTAAAACTATTATAAAATTTCTATTGTGCCGGACCTCTGCTCATTTTAACTGGCATCCGCTTTACAGCTGCATTGATATTTATTCTGTTCTTGCACTTAGTAATATGGCCAATATGGGCCAAATGCAAATTTACGGTATGCTGATGCCTATCATGGGCATTATCTATAGGGCTAAAACATATGCCGGTTCTAGTTATTTGAAATATTCTAGTGTGGGGGTTCCAATATTTATTTCAACTTTCATTTGTTCGATATTAGTGTTGACAGTCATTCAGTTTTTGCATTTTACTATATGGCCACCATGGGTCGATTGCAATTCTACAGTGTGCTGATGCCTGCACGGGTTGCTACCATATGACGTATACTTCATTGAGTTGTGCCGAGGCGAATGTCGCTAATGCCGGATCTGGTAGATAAGGCGGGTCCATTCTGACTACGTTTCCAGACCGGGAAGGATTTTCCTCCATCCCACCATACCAATCGAAGTGAGTTAATTTACTTCGTGCACACATAAGACCGGTATATGACGTTTAAGATATGAGTGGTTTTGGGCCCGAGGGGTCCTTGACGGATAGCATATTGCATCATGGTTAGTGCTATTTTTTGGTTCTTCATTAGGTTATTGGATGGTGGTGGAGAGAATTGTTTTGCCTGATGACATGGCTTTGTATACGTTTCTTAGTCACTCACGCTTGATTGATAAGGGCACTTTTTGGCATTCCAGTGTTCGTGTTTGAGGACCAGTGGGCTCTGGATAGACAGTTAAGTCTCTATGGGCCCATCTCTGTTGCATGTAATTTAAAGAGGAACATGCGGTTCAATTGCTGGGGGAATTGGTGTTCATAAACTGTGCTTATGGGAGAGGGATGCAGATACAAAGGTCCTTTGCCTAGTGACCTTCACAATTTGGCTGTATTTGGAAGTTTTGAAAACCATCAAGGAACCTCATTGTTGAAACTCTGTCCCGATTTTGAGGAATGTATATGGAGTGGCGTGGCCCGGATATAATTGACGATTTTTGAATTTCTCAGGTGCGTCTCTCATGACTACTATGCTTTCTATGTAATAATGCTTGGATTACATGAAACCTGATATACAAAACCCATAATTGGGTGGAATTTAGTTTCACGTCATTGAACTCTAGTTACTTGCTTGTCAGGTATGTATGGACATCGAATTTAGTCACTTCAACTACTGTATACCTTGGAATTTTAATATACGTCCCACTTTTTTTTTTTTAGGTGGATGGATATTCGGCCTATTAATTTATAAAGGCTTGTGTTGCATTTTTAATTTCTCTTTCCACCAGATGAATTATACATGGGAATTTTCCAGCCTTTATATAATAGTCGAATTACTTATATTCTTAAAAACAGAATTGGGGGATGTTTGTGGTTGCGAAACCAAATTAATGGTACATACCGATGGTCATGTTCTGTTCTTACCCTCACCGGCTCTCCTTTTCCATTTTTCTTTTAACATATATGTTTCTCCTATCCACCCTACTCTTCATATACCTCGAGCCGGATAGTAGGATCAGGACAGAAATTAGACTATTATGCCCTACATAGATTGGAATATATAAAAAATGTATTCTTATGTGATTGTCCCTTTGCTCTAGAAGTTTGGGACATTTATCATTTTTACTAGCATTGTAATTCCTTCCGGCACCAATATGTTTTGATTCCGCCCCAAGGATTTTTGGAGCCTATACCGGGCCTTTAGAGACACGCAGTAGGATCCGGTTCCCACGCAGACTCAAGCAATAGGACACACGGGCGGGGCACTGGAGGGGAGCCTACTACCTTGCCACACGTCAGGAAGCAACCTAGACGACAGGGGAGGCAGGCTGGTAGGCGACTATGCGGATGCAGAGGGCGATTAGGTGCTGGTATAGGCCCTGCTGGGTGGCTTGAGACAGGTCCAGACGGGGCGGGTTGGCCATGGGGTACACATTCTCGACAAACGGAGATGGGCGCACACACACACAGCGAGTTACCATAGAGACGGGAGATGCACTCAAAGAGACAATAGCTTCCACCAGAGCTAGGGAACCGGTTATCTTAGTTGAGGGGGGGTAGTTCAGGGAAGATTGTCGCGGGGAGGGTGGGGAGTTCACGAGAGGGTGCATACTAGCGGGGGAATTCTATATAAACAAACACACCTCTGACAGCTGCACACTGTGGAAACACCATCATTGTACAGTTCCCTATGTCAACAGGATGGCTGGCGGCCACTCTTGCTATGTACTACCTCCCAAGTGATCTAGGTTCTGGTTTTGGAGATGGGCACGCCGCCGGACCCCAGGGTTGTCGGCAATTCGGCTGTGTATTGTTGTATTTCTCGATCGTAAGTTCATTTGCTTATATACGCTGCCGGCCCTGAAGGTTGTAGGCTGCACGCTGTGTATGTTTCTCAGTACATGACTAAGGTGTTAATAAATAAAAAATAAAAAAATAAAAATATATATATATATGTTTTGATTGAGATCGTCACGTTTTTTGGTGTTAGAGGGTGTCTTATGTACAATTTGTACTTCCTGCACATGAATTACATAGTGTTTGGAGTCTAAGTTTTGTTCTTTTACTATATATTGCCTCTGCTCATTACCGTTCTTTGAGCAGTTGTGTGAATAGGTGTGTTATTGTGTATTTATGTGTGTCCGTTGTTTTTATTTTCTGTACATATGTTTATACATGTTGTATGTTTATTGAATTACAGCCCTCAAGAAGTCCAAATCTCTTGGACGAAACGTGGTGGCTTGCTTTTACAGTATTGAAAAGAAGCGAAGCATGAATAAAGTAGGAATATTCTTTTGATTTACAAAAATCATCATGGCTGATGGATATTCTTTATAAATGATTATGAATATGTTGAATGTGGTGCACACTTGGTTGTGATGATTTAAATTGTTTCCCTTTGTGAGGGTAGCATTCTTTGGACAGAGGATGCATACAGGTTGGTGCACACCCTGTATGCATTACAGCTTGTCTGATATTATTGTAATGGCTGCCATCTAGACCCCGTCGATGTATTGTACACTATTTCAGCGCCAGGATGCTCCTTTCGGAGCGATAGTTCGTGCTTTATAAATATCCCATACAAATACAAATACATACAAATACACACCACTTAATATATATTGTTCTAATGTACTTCTTTCTGCGGAGATAAAGGTGTGGGTGCAGCACTCTGTTGAGGTCCAGTGTCCGTTTGTTTTTGTTTTTTTTATAGTTTAGACAATGCTCCAACTGACATGCTAATGGTTTTATGGGTACACTACCATAAAAAACATGGTGCATTCATTACTCTAGCTTAAGTTGTAGGCCTGAATCTGCAGTACATCTTGAATGTTCTTGTTTCTGAAACAAATGTAAGGATTCTCATGTACAATTTGTAGAATGTTGCTTGCTTCATGCAGATGGACAATGCTTGTTAGTATAGAGTAAGGGTTTTGTTTCATTAATTAGTTGTAGAATGGAGGGAATATAAGGTGATGGAAGGTGCGTTCACACAGGAAAGAAAAAAAGACCAAGTACGAACTGTTGCAGAGGGGCGTACATCTAGAAGGCCGTGAAAGGAGTCATCGTCATGGAAACTTTTGTGGCTGAGCCTACTGTGGAGTACGTGTGAGTAAAGCATTATGGGATATTTACCAAGTACAGCTGATGCATTGTAGAGAGGGTCAGATACCCCCATTACTTTTTGCCTTCTCAACAGAGAGCAGCTGAGTGCTAGCCAGCTCTTTCATGCTTGCAGCTTAATGCTGCCGACCCATTCTATGGGGGAGTGACTTCATAGGAAGGCTCCAGCCGCTGACACCTTTTCTCTTAATGCTATAATAGGGATGCCATAACTAGAGCTAGAGTAGGGATAGATAAAATTAAATGCTGTACACTGACGAAGTGCCAATTAACATTTGCTTCCTCATTTTGTGCATAATAGTCATAGAATTTGTTGTCCTTTTCACGTTGCATCGAGTAAATCTCTTCAGGAGATTTGGATTTCTTTGGTTCCCATTGCATTTGTATACTCTTTTGCTGAGATTCGTCTGTGTCAAACTATTTCCAAATTTGTAATAAATTGAGTTATGGTGTAGCCATACCGGATAACACTTTATCTTAAACGGATTGCAAAATGTTCTCCCCTTTACACTTTCATGCTGCTAAAAAGAACCATCGAAGAAGGATTAACATCGGAGGAGAACTAAACGAATGGGCCCAGGCCCTTTCAAAACCAAAAGGGCTCTCCCAAAGTGGAACAGGCAGGAAGCATAAAGGAGGCAGGTGTCCACCCTCAGTGAGCAGATAGGGCCTATAGGACAGTAATACGGTTGCTGAAGAGTGGAAAATCCTTTCCAGAGGTCACAGAAGTATGTTCATGTCTTGGTGGTCCCTCCCACGCGCACATGTCATGTCAGTTAGCTAGGCTGCGATGGCATCAGAGCCACGCCCAGGACTCCGGAAAGAGCTACTGCCCTCGAGCTCGGGGGTAGGCCGGTTTATGACATGAACACTTCCTTGTGAGTGAATAGCCACATCGCCAGGGCAGGGGAAACAGAAAGTCAACTATTGAATACGGCCGCAGGCTTCAGCCAGTCTGAGGATGGTGACGAGCACCATGCATTTGGGGCAGGTTTTATGGTCCTCAGCAGCGCATATCACTAAGGCACCTGCAGAAGATGTCAGGGCATTAATTATAGAGGCTGAGAAGAAATGTAGAGGACATACCTCTAGTGAGGATAGGGAGGTTTAAGAGGGAAAGCATGCATAGGCATGATGTAGGCCCATGCGTCCAGAGGCAAAACACATGCAGGCATAAGGGCAACCATTATGAGGAGGGGAAGACAAGGAATGCTGATGGTGTGCGACCTTGTAAAGGGAGGTGCGTATTGGTGTGAGATTAGAAAGCCGAGGGCAGCTCACGGGATCAGGCGAGGCAGTGTTTAGATTACAGAGGGCCAGGCAGAGACTCCCAACCTTCATGAAGGCAGCTTAGGCAAGCCTGGAAAGTCAGGTGCAACTTCCTTACCATGGCACGAAGCGAAGGCTAGGTGTAGTAAGGATGGCTGGACAGCACCAATGGACCCTCATGGAGTGGAGCTGGAATGGACTGCACCTGGTACTATGGGTCAATGCCATATAATTAGAGTATGCTATTTTTTATGTTTTTTCACGATAGTAGTAGAGTGACTATGAGCTTGGTCTTGAACAATGCCAAGAACCAGATGGTCTAACAGGCAGAAACATGTTGACCTTAGTTTAATAGAACATCCATATCCCTGTTTTCACTTTGCTGATTTTAGATCTATCCACTGGGGACACTATTAAAAGTTATTTTTGTCTATCCAGGAGATAGTTTTAATTCACCTTTTGAAGTTACGTCTTAAGATGCAGAGAGGCCGCATGGATATGTTGCCTGCATTGCATTGAAAGGGGACACAACACTGACAATGAATTACATTATTTTTGGTGGGATCTTAGAGTATTATGACATTGGTACTTCATGTTTCCCTGTACTTGGAACTACGCCTGTATGACCAATTCCGTTATCCTTGCATCTACAATAAATTACATGATATGCACATTTTTGTGAAAACTTCTCTGTGCAAGAATAGAATACCCACATAATCTGATAGATGTTGCTTTTATGTATAAATTGGTTGTACTTTTGTAAAGCTCGTAACAAAGACTTTGATGGACATCACTTCGTTTAAAATACTGTGATCATTATTCACCTTATTTTATCACTATTTTAATATACAACTCCATGTGAACAACGATGTTAAACTATTATGCAACTCGATCAAGATTGTAATTTTTTGCAAGTAAAGAAATTGAGATTAGCACTATATTGCTGGCATACTAAATATAATCAACAATGACAATGGATAGGAATATCTAGGTTGTAACACCATCTTCCTTCTCATATTGCTTTATCTCCATTTGGTTTCTTATATCTTTAACTATCTATTGTTCTGTTTACAGGACCTATTTAATACTCCCCTTTTTTCTTTAAATTAAGATGGCCATATCACACGCCGGTTAAAACTATCATAACATTTCTATTCTGCTCATTTTAACTGGCATCCGCTTTACAGCTGCATTGATATTTATTCTGTTCTTGCACTTAGTAATATGGCCAATATGGGCCAAATGCAAATTTACGGTATGCTGATGCCTATCACTGGCATTATCTATATGGCTAAAACATATGCAGGTTCTAGTTATTTGAAATTTTCTAGTGTGGGGGTTCCAATATTTATTTCAACTGTCATTCATTCGATATTAGTGTTGACAGTCATTCTGTTCTTGCATTTTACAATATGGCCACCATGGGCCAATTGCAATTCTACAGTGTGCTGATGTCTGCACGGGTTGCTACCATATGACGTATACTTCATTGAGTTGCGCAGAGGCGAATCTCACTAATGCCGGTTCTGGTAGATACAGCGTGTCCATTCTGACTACGTTTCCAAACCGGTAAGGACTTTCCTCATCCCACCACACCAATCAAAGTGAGTTAATTTACTTTGTGCGCGCATAAGACCGGTATCTGACATTTGAGATATGAGTGGTTATGGGCCCGAGGGGTCCTTGACGGATAGCATAATGCATCAAGGTTAGTGCTATGTTTTGGTCCTTCGTTGGGATATAGGATGGCGGTGGAGAGAATTGTTTTGCCTGATGATTTGGCTGTGTATACGTTTCTGAGCCCCTCACGCTTGATTGATTTTTTTTTTTTTTTACTTTATTTTTATTGCAGAGTTAGACAATGTACATCCAACCATTCTGGGTATCCCACCAGAAAAACAAATAAATGCCACTCATCAATATAACTGATGCATACCACAGCCATTTAGCCCACATCCCGGAGGTCGGGCGGCATCAGCAAAACAATGTCAAAACTTATGTTTCCTGCGGGGGACCTTAATTTCTGCTATTCGGATCATCCAATATCTGCTTTTTTGTCCGTCCCTGCCCTGCAACCCTTCCAGGTAACCAGACGTATGTGCTAGGTGGAATACATTTGTATGTACTGTCCTGGTTGTGCCCATGCCTACTGTCAGACCCCCATTCTACCACAATGAACCTCATCGTAAAGCCTGTTCTTCCGGCCGCTCCTCAGATGGAATCGCCTGACTAATTGCACCATCACAAGAACCACCCATTGAATTCTAAGAGGTCCAACCCCCCTGCAACAACAATAAACAACCCCGATACCCCGAGTGAACCCACCCCCCTAAACTGCAGCTAGTTTGGGCCTCCGTTCAATCTCTCAGCACCTAAGAAAGGAGGAAACCTGTAGGATCACAATCATCTACCTGTATTTCACATGGAACAACTCACATAACTCTCTCGCTTCAGTCTTCCGCTGGTGAGAGGCTGTCACCTAACGCTCTCACTAGTTCTGCCCATGCGCGCGCTGCTTCTAGACTCCTCTCATTGGCTGTGCGGGTTGCCCGGCGCAACCTGATCGTGCTCTCACTATGGGCCCATTTATGGAGTTCGGTCGCCCACCGCTTACTGGAGGGGCCTTCCATTGATTTCCAATGCCACCTTATTTCCCTTTGGGCCAGAATGAGGCCTAAGTCGATGAATTTACTCGTTATTTTGGTCGTTTTAGTGTGAGGAAACCAGAGCAGTAAACAAGTTGCCATGTTATATTCCACTTGCCGCTCAGTGATTTCGTTAGGAAGTTTCCCTACCTCGGACCAATAGGACCCCAATTTCGGACAATCCCACATCATGTGGTCTAATTCCACATCAGGCGCTAGGCACCTAGGACACGCTGCGTCCTGCACGTGAAAATATTTTCGGATCTTTCCCGGAGTGAGGTAAGCTCTATGTAGTAGAAAAAAGTGCACCTGCTGAAACCGTGCATTCCTGCACCCTTTCCAGGTCCTCGTCACGATACCCCACGATACTTATGCAGCGCCCTATGTTCCCCTCCAACATGTCTTCTGCTTTGTGGTAGATGCGAACTCCCAAGTAGGTGAAGCACGATGGCTCCCATATTAAATCAGCAGCTAATTGCGGCTGGAGCATATCTGTCCTGAAAGGAAAGACACATGTTTTAGCCCAGTTCACACGAAGTCCCGATATTTTCACAAAGTCCGACAACATGCTCACCGCTCCCTTCAGTGCGACCGTCGTGTCTGCCAGGAACAGCAGTAAATCATCCGCATACAACGAGATGTAATGCGGATGCCCACCACACACCACTCCATCATACGCTATCCCCGATCTGGCGTAGACCGCTAGAGGTTCTATCGCTAGCGCGAACAGCAGTGGCGAGAGCGAGCACCCCTGTCTTGTGCCCCTTTGTACCGGGTATTCCGGTGAGATGACAGAGCCAAAAAGCACCCTAGCAGCAGCGAAGGAGTACAAGACTTTCATCCAGCGTCTAAAGCGCTCGCCTAATCCAAATTTATCCAGCACCCTATCTAGATATTCCCATTCGAGGCTGTCAAACGCCTTTTCTATATCTACTGATAACACAGCTGGCTGCATTTCATCCTCCAGGTCGCTACCTAATACTCTTATAAGGCGATGGATATTAATCGAGGTGTTCCTAGTTGGTATGAACCCTGCTTGGTCCTCATGAACCAAAGCTGTCATGTGGGACATTATTCTTGTAGCTAATATGCGGCTCAATAGTTTGTAGTCCACCGTCAGCATAGACAGCGGTCTATAGGAAGTCACATCATCGCCCTCTCTCCCGGGTTTCAACAAGGGGACGACCAGCGCCACCCTCATGGATTCGGGCTGATGGTCCAGCTCCATTGCCTCATTATACACCTCTTGCAGCTGCGGCGCCAGGAGATCAATGTACTCCATATAAAATTCTATGGGGAGACCATACACTCCTGGAGTCTTGTTCCTCGCCATGTGTTTGATCGCTCCCCTTATTTCCGCTTTAGTAATAGCCTGACCCAGGGTGATTGCGTCCTCCTCCTCTAGTTGCGGTAGCTGAATCCCTGACAGGTAGCCCTCAATATCCAGCGTATCGACCTCCAGGTGACTCTGGTATAGTGTCGTGTAGTATCTTAGGAAGCGCGAGATGATCTCAAACTGAGAATAGACCGCAGCCCCTGACTCCAATCGAACACTCAGGACCGGGCACCCCCCCGGCCTTGGATTCGCCATTCTTGCTAGGAGCGTGCCTACTTTATCCCCCTCAGCATGCACCTTTACCCTATATTGCTTATAATCATAACTGCGCAGCCTTTCTGTCTCAGTGGCCATGATCTCCCTAGCTGCCAAAAGCCTGTCCTGCAACTCCCTCCGTTCCGGTCTCTGTTTCTCCACCTCCCGCAGCGCTTCCTCCGCTTTTTTAATATCATTCAACACCACTGTCCTTTCTCCTGAATATTTACTGATACACAGCCCTCTTATCACCACTTTAAATGCATTCCACTCCATCCCCCTAGAGGAGGCAGAGGCCTTGTTTGTAGCAAAATAATGTTCAATACCCTCTTGGATTTCAGTTCTAAAGGCTTGGTCCTCCAGGGTGTCTGGGCGCAATCGCCAGGTGGGAACCTCTGCCCTCATGCGCTGCCACTGAAAGGACACCAACTACTGATTATGATCCGAGATGGTCCTCGCCAGGTACTCTGAGTGTGTCGCCAGGGGTGCCAGTGTCTGGGTGCATAAAATAGTGTCAATTCTAACATGCAGTTCGTGGAGGGCAGAGAAAAAGGAATAATCCCTATCCTCAGGGTGATGCGCTCTCCATATGTCAATCAGCCCCCACCCGCTCTGCCACTCCACCCTCTTCTTAGCAATCTTGCGGACCTGGGAGTCCCCCAACGGAGGGTGTGACCTATCTAGTGGTACATCTGTAAGTGAATTAAAATCTCCACCCAGAATCACGTGTCCCGATAGAAGATGTGCCAGTTTACCTGAGATGACGTAAAAAAATCGGGGTTGGTCTGTGTTCGGTGCATATATGCTACACAATACCACCTCTCTACTATACAGTCGCCCTGCTACCGCCAGATATCTACCCTCAGGATCTATCACAGTACAAGCGGCCTGGAACGGAATCCCCGCCCGCACCCATATTAACACCCCCCTGGCGAACGCAGAATAAGCGGTGCCAAATACCTGACCCCTCCACCTCCTCTGCAGCGCAATACATTCTTGTTTAATGAGATGGGTCTCCTGGAGCAACGCTATCTGGACTCCCCTCCTTATCAGATACGCATGCACCTTGTGACGCATTGACATAGTATGTAATCCGCGTAAGTTCCATGTAATACATTTCAACTCATGTGACGTTCCCATTACAGCTTTCCCAGTCTACCTCCCCTTCCATGGTTCGTGTACCCACACCAGCGCTGCCAAACCCCAAACACAGAACACCCCGGAAAACTCCCATACCCCTCCCTCCCGAACAGGTCCCAATAACACAGTATCAGTCCCCATCCAAACTACCTTAACAAATCATTCAGTACTATCCTGCAGTAGCCACTACAGGCTGCCTTAAGGGCAATGGGGTTGGTGGTCCGGCCCGACAGGCGGCAGCTCCCGCGCCAGTCCCCCAGCCCTCATCATCCCTCAATAATAAGGCACAGTTATAAAGTTCACAATTGTTACCCGGCCCCCCAGACCACCACGCCCAGTTCTACAGCAGTGACATCCGAGCAGAGGGAAGAAACCTACAGATCATCTGCCGATCTAGGCGTCACCTCTGGACCTTTGGTGCTATCATCTTCAGACACCTCCGTGCCAGAGCGTCTCCCGTCCTCCTCAGAGTCTGTCCCCTTGGCTGAGTCCTCCTGCTGCGAACCAGTTATCGCCGCTGTAGCCGCCAAACCTCCCTGTTTATCAGCCGCTATCTGTGCACGCTGCAACGCCTGTTGTATTCTGTTTTTCTTGCGGAGGCGCTGTGATTGGCGCATCCGCGGTGGTTTGGGCATTTCCCCCCTCACCTTTGCCCCTACTATCTGTGCCTGCCCTGTACCTTTCAAGCCAAGACCAAGAGTCCTCAGGTGTCAAGAAAAACTGCGTCGACCCATCCAGTATTACCCTCAGTTTGGCTGGGAACAGCAGCGAATATTGTATGCCTTCGTCCCGAAGCTCTTTCTTAACAGATAGGTACGAGGCCCTACGCCTTTGTATCTCCTGAGTGTAATCCGGAAAGATCATTACAGCGCTATTATCCACCGGGAAAGGACCTGTGGAGCGTGCATTGTGGATCAGGAGATCTCTGTCTTTATAGTGAAGGACTCTGGCCACCACAGGGCGGGGAGGACGACCCGGCGCTGGCGGCTTGGCCGGGACCCTATGAGCCCTCTCAAGTGTGAAAAAAGGAGAGAGGCCCACTGGGGCAACGGTAGTCTTGAACCAGTTCTCCAGGTAAGCAACCATGTCTGCCCCCTCAATATATTCGGGCAGGCCTACAACCCTAACGTTGTTGCGCCGATTACGACCTTCAGCGTCCTCAACTTTTTTTTCCAGTGTCTCTAGTCTCCTCAGTGCATCGTCCAATTTACGTTCTACCGTGACCACCGCTGGCTTGAGGTCCTGAAGGATCGATTCAGTGTCCTTGACCCTATCCACTAATTTCGAATGATCCGCTCTCAAGAGCCCCAGCCCCGTCGCAACCTGAGTTATGTCCTGATGGAGGGACTCCTTTGTAGCCGTTACGGCTTCTAGGATTTGATCAAGACGTTTATTCAGCCTCTGCTCCGAAGTCGTGGTCTCTGCGTCTTCTCCGTCTCCGTGGGCACCCGCAGGGTCCATGTTGTCCTCTTTTCTGCCTTTGGGTTTCATGCCTTGTGAACACGTGGTCCCCTTCTACTCCGTCTAGCGCGACAAAGCCCACACCAACTACCCTCGGATTCAAGAACCGGGCCGAGACCTGCGCGATCCACCTTAGTGCCACAGCATTCAAGTTATCACACTATAGCTTTCATTCCCCTCATTGCTCATAGCAACGGCGTAATCCACCTTCCCTCCTCTCTGTGCACTCTGGGGCCCCTAGCTGCGCAGAGCCCAGTTTGCCGCTGTGGTATCGTGGTCCCAGCGATTCACTCCCGGACACAGGCCTCAGCAACTGCCACTCCGCTCCTTGATCAACCCCTCCGATCCATCAAGGAATGACTCCATACATCTGTGTCGGCACACACTGAATCACGCTGATTTGGGCGATGGACCCTAGCCGGTCCCTGGCCGCTCCCCTTCGCACTCCAGTGCCCCTGCCGGTCATGTACAATAGAGGCCGCTCCCCATACTTCGCCGCGTCTCACTCAGGTATCACCGTGGCCGCTCCCCGCCCGTGGCACCTCAGTCAGCCCTCCACGGCCCCCGGCTGCTCAGCGCTATGAGCCTGCTCCCGCCCCCACCTCCGCAGCGCCAAGATCTGGCCCGCAGCACCGCACTCACCGGCGGCCCCAAGAAAGGACCCTCGCCTGCCACAGTTCCAGTCGTCCGGCGCTGGAGCTCCGCTGTACTCGCCCTGCCGTCCGGTTCTCTCCTGGTCCCCAAGCGGCCGCCTCCATACCTTCGGGTGCTCACGGCACTACCGCAGCTCCCACGTTGCTACGGTGACGCCCCCATCCGCATAGCCGCCCCAGCACCTCCGTTGTCATGAGGCAGCACCGTGGACCAACCAGTGCTCCGCTCCTGGGCCGCTACAGTTCCTCGGCGATGTCGGGCGGGGGCCCTATAACCTAGGCCAGCACCCGCGCGGGCGCCATTTTAGCTCCTCCACCTCCTCGGCATCTCCCCTTCCGTGGCAAGTGGTGACCTTCCACAACCTGCGGCAACCACCAAGTTTGTTTGGAGCGGCGGGCTGCCTGCTGCGCTTCCTCCGTAGTCGTACTGCAAGAGCCAACCCCAAAACACAGCAAGAAGGGGGGTTACGGACTAGCTCCGCAGGGCAAGCCCGGCCGCCATCTTGATGCCGCTCCCCCTACCGGATCCACGGAAGCAAAACCGCATTTAGGGGGTGCCCGGAGACACCAAACTGCTCTCCGGTGGGCAGGAGGGCCTCCGAACTCATTCCGATGTCCTTTCCTGCCAATAACACCGTTACCCAGGTGGTTCTCAGGATAATCGGCGGGATCAGGCACGGAGCTAGCTGCTCACGCCGCCACCGCCATCGGCGCCCAAACCACGCCCCCTCATGCTTGATTGATAAGGGCACTTTTTGGATTCCAGTGTTCGTGTTTGAGGACCAGTGGGCTCTGGATAGACAGTTATGTCTCTATGGGCCCATCTCTGTTGCCATATAATTTAAAGAGGAACATGCGATTCAATTGCTGGGGGAATTGGTGTCGATACACTGTGCTTATGGGAGAGGGATGCAGATACAAAGGTCCTTTGCCTAGTGACCTTCCCAATTTGGCTGTATTTGGAAGTTTTGAAAACCATCATGGAACCTCATTGTTGAATCTCTGTCCCGATTTTGGCAATATATGGAGTGGCGTGGAACGGATATAATTGACGATTTTTTATTTTCACAGGTGCTTCTCTCATGACTACTATGCTTTCTATGTAATGATGTTTGGATTACATGAAACCTGCTATACAAAACCCATAATTGGGTGGAATTTAGTTTCACGTCATTGAACTCTAGTTACTTGCTTTTCAGGTACGTATGGACATCGAATGTGGTCCCTTCAACTACTGTATACCTTGGAATTTTAATACACGTCCCACTTTTTTTGAAGGTAGATGGATATTCGGCAATTTAATTAATAAGGGCTTGTGTTGCATTTTTTATTTCTCTTTCCACCAGATTAATTCTACATGGACATTTTCCAGCCTTTATATAATAGTCGAATTGCTTATATTCTTACAAACAGAATTGGGGGATGTTTGTGGTTGCGCAATCAAATTAATGGTACATACAGATGGTCATGTTCTGTTCTTACCCTCACCGGCTCTCCATTTCTATTTTTCTTTTAACATATATATTTCTCCTATCCACTTTATTCTTCATATACCTCGAGCCGGATAGTAGGATCAGGACAGAAATTAGACTATTATGCCCTACATAGATTGGAATATATAAAAAATGTATTCTTATGTGATTGTCCCTTAGCACTAGAATTTAGGGACATTTATCATTATTACCAGCATTGTAATTCCTTCCGGCACCAATATGTTTTGATTGAGATCGTCCGTTTTTTGGTGTTAGAGGGTGTCTTATGTACAGTTTTTACTTCCTGCACATGAATTACATGGTGTTTGGCGTCTAAGGTTTGTTCTTTTACTGTATATTGCCTCTGCTCATTACCCTTCTTTGAGCAGTTGTGTGAATAGGTTGAGTTATTGTGTATTTATGTGTGTCCGTTGTTTTTATTTTCTGTACATGTGTTTATACATGTTGTATATTTATTGAATTACAGCCCTCAAGAAGTCCAAATCTCTTGGACGAAACGTGATGGCTTGCTTTTACAGTACTGAAAAGAAGAGAAGCATGAATAAAGTAGGAATATTATTTCGATTTACAAAAAGCATCATGGCTAATGGATATTCTTTATAAATGATTGTGAATATGTTGAATGTGGTGCACACTTGGTTGTGATGATTTAAATTGTATCCCTTTGTGAGGGTAGCATTCTTTGGACAGAGGGTGCATACAGGGTAGTGCACACCACTTGATATATATTCTTCTAATGTACTTCTCTCTGGGGAGATAACAGTGTGAGTACAGCACTCTGTTGCGGTCCAGTGTCCGTTTGTTGTTTTTGGTTTTTTATAGTTTAGACAGTGCTCCACCTAAACATTCTAATGATTCTATGGGTACACTACCATAAATAACATGGTGCATTCATCACTCTAGCTTAAGTTGTAGGCCTGAATCTGCAGTACATCTTGAATGTTCTTGTTTCTGAAAAAATGTAAGGATTCTCATGTACAATTTGTAGAATGTTGCTTGCTTCATGTTTTGCATTGCAGATGGACAATGCTTGTTAGTATAGAGCATGAGTACTCATGGTACGGCAGCGGGCCGCCAGCGGCCCGGCAAGCCTTCCCTGGTGGCCCGCGGACCTTGCAGACCTCGTACCCATGTTTTTTAAAAAAACATTTAAAGAGTGTCTGCAAACACTGCGCGCGGCTCTGAGAGACTCTGCTGCTCTGTGGGGGCCCGGGCATTCCAGTGATAGTCAGAGTGGAGCTGCAGGGGCGCTAAGAAAAGGTGAAATACAAAAACCTCATTAACATACAAATGGTCTTTTAATGACTTGTGAAGTGCTCAGGTGCAGCTGTGTGTGTGTGAGTGTGTGTGTGTGTGTGCCCGGGAAGCTGTCTCATCCCGGGCACACACAGGCAGGGTGAGATGACAGAGGGAGGTAGAGGGAGGGAGACAAAGGAAGGGAGGGAAAGGGAGGGAGACAGAGGCAGACAGAGGGAGAGGGAGGGAGGGAAAGGGAGGGAGACAGAGGGAGAGGGAGGGAGGGAAACGGAGGGAGACAGAGGCAGACAGATGGAGAGGGAGGGAAAGGGAGGGAGACAGAGGGAGAGGGAGGGAGGGAAAGGGAGGGAGAGGGAGACAGAGAGAGGGAGACAGAGAAAGGAAGACAGAGAAAGGAAGAGGGAGGGAGACAGAGGGAGGAAACAGAGGGTGACAGACAGAGGGAGGGAGACAGACAGAGGGAGGGAGACAGAGGGAGAGAGACAGACAGAGGTAGACAGACAGAGGGAGGAGGGAGACAGAGGGAGGAGGGAGACAGAGGGAGGGAGAGGGTGACAGACAGAGGGAGGGAGACAGAGGGAGGGAGACAGAGGGAGAGGGTGGGAGAGGGAGAGGGAGGGAGGGAGACGAAGAGGGAGGGAGGGAGGGAGGGAGAGGGAGGGAGGAGATGGAGAGAGGGGGAGGGAGGGAGGCAGACAGAGGGAGGAGAGAGACAGACAGAGGGAGGAGAGAGACAGAGAGAGGGAGACAGACAGAGGGGGAGGGAGACAGAGAGAGGGAGACAGACAGAGGGAGGGAGACAGACAGAGGGAGGGATACAGACAGAGGGAGACAGACAGAGGGAGGCAGAGGGAGGAGGGAGACGGAGGAAGGAGACAGAGGAAGGGAGCGGGAGACAGAGAGAGGGAGACAGAAAGAGGGAGGGTGACAGAGGGAGGGATACAGAGAGAGGGAGGGTGACAGAGGGAGGGTGACAGAGGGAGGGAGACAGAGGGAGATGGAGGGAGGGAGACTGAGGAAGGGAGACTGAGGGAGGGAGACTGAGCGAAGGAGAGGGAAGGAGAGAGAGGAAGACAGAGTGAGGGAGAGGGAAGGAGACAGAGGGAGACAGAGAGAGAGGGAGACAGAGAGAGAGCAAGGGAGACAGAGAGAGAGAGAGTGAGTGAGACAGAGGGAGACAGGGAGAGAGAGAGGGAGAGAGAGGGAGTGAGACAGTCTGAGTGAGACAGAGGGAGACAGGGAGAGAGGGAAGGAGAAAGAGGGAGAGAGAGAGATAGAGAGAGGGAGGGAGACAGAGAGAGAGAGAGAGAGATAGAAAGAGAAAGAGAGAGAGAGAGAGAGAGAGAGAGAGAGAGAGAGAGAGAGATGTGTGTTTGCCGGGTCTGGTGGCTCAGTGGACGAAGGCGTCTGCTGCAGGGACCTGTGTTCAACCTCATGGTCACAGTTTTTTTCATTGCTCTAACCCCGCCCCCGCCCACACCGTGCGGCCCTCGGACACAAACCACACTGTAAATTTGGCCCCAGAGAGAACGTTTGTGAGTACCCATGGTATAGAGTAAGGGTATTGTTTCATTAGTTAGTTGTAGAATGAAGGACTTACAGTTAGCTTGGCCTGGAGAAGATAAGGTGATGGAATGTGCGTTCACACAGGAAAGAAAAAAAGACCAAGGACGAACTGTTACAGAGGGGCGTACATCTAGAAGGCCGTGAAAGGAGTCATCGTCATGGAAACTTTTGTAGCTGCGCCTACTGTGGAGTACGTGTAAGTAAAGCATTATGGGATATTTACCGGGTACCGCTATGAGTAGAGAGGGTCAGATACCCCCATTACTTTTTGCCTTCTCAACAGAGAGCAGCTGAGTGCTAGCCAGCTCTTTCCTGCATGCGGCTTAATGCTGCTGACCCATTATATGGTGGAGTGACTTCTCAGGAAGGCTCCAGTCGCTGACACCTTTTCTCTTTTGAGCTCTTTACTTAAATGCTATAATAGGGATGCCATAACTAAAGCTAGAGTAGGGATAGATAAAAATGAAATGCTGTACACCGACAAAGTGCCAATTAACTTTTGCTTCCTCATTTCGTGCATAATAGTCATAGAACTTGTTGTCCTTTTCATGTTGCATCGAGTAAATCTCTTCAGGAGATTTGGATTTCTTTGGTTCCCACTGTATTTTTATACTCTTATGCTGAGATTCGTCTGTGTCAACTATTTCCGAATTTGTAATAAATTTGACTAACCTTAATTTGGTTGTCGACCTGAGTTATTGTGTAGCGATACCGGATAACACTGTATCTTAAACGATTGCAAAATGTTCTCCCCTTTACACTTTCATGCTGCTAAAAAGAACCATCGGAAAAGGATCAACATCGGAGAAGAACTAAACGAATGGGCCCAAGCCCTTTCAAAACCAAAAGGGCTCTCCCAAAGTGGAACAGGCAGGAAGCATAAAGGAGGCAGGTGTCCACCCTCAGTGAGCAGATAGGGCCTATAGGACAGTAATGCGGTTGCTGAAGAGTGGAAAATCTTTTCCAGAGGTCACAGAAGTATGTTCATGTCTTGGTGGTCCCTCCCACGCGCACATGTCATGTCAGTTAGCTAGGCTGCGATGGCATCAGAGCCACGCCCAGGACTCCGGAAAGAGCTACTGCCCTCGAGCTCGGGGGTAGGCCGGTTTATGACATGAACACTTCCTCGTGAGTGAATAGCCACATCGCCAGGGCAGGGGAAACAGAAAGTCAACTATTGAATACGGCCGCAGGCTTCAGCCAGTCTGAGGATGGTGACGAGCACCATGCATTTGGGGCAGGTTTTATGGTCCTCAGCAGCGCATATCACTAAGGCACCTGCAGAAGATGTCAGGGCATTAATTATAGAGGCTGAGAAGAAATGTAGAGGACATACTTCTAGTGAGGATAGGGAGGTTTAAGAGGGAAAGCATGCATAGGCATGATGTAGGCCCATGCGCCCAGAGGCAAAACACATGCAGGCATAAGGGCAACCATTATGAGGAGGGGAAGACAAGGAATGCTGATGGTGTGCGACCTTGTAAAGGGAGGTGGGTATTGGTGTGAGATTAGAAAGCAGAGGGCAGCTCACAGGATCAGGCGAGGCAGTGTTTAGATTGCAGAGGGCCAGGCAGAGACTCCCAACCTTCATGAAGACAGCTTAGGCAAGCCTGGAAAGTCAGGTGCAACTTCCTTACCATGGCACGAAGCGAAGGCTAGGTGTAGTAAGGATGGCTGGACAGCACCAATGGACCCTCATGGAGTGGAGCTGGATGATCTTTGGGAGGTACCTTTGCACAAGACGCTGCACCATGAAGATGGTCATTTTGATGCTTGGGATGGACTGAACTGGATCATGAATAGGAGTTGGAGGAAAGTGAAATAATAGACCAGGAAGTGGGCCATGTGAAAGAGCAAGAGTGGTGGTGGACTGATAATTTTGGGGTCGTTTGGAAGGAGGATGGAGCTGAGAAAGGAAGATTGGTGTATTGTTGGACAAAATGGGATTGAGAAAGAGATGAGAACCACCATGGCTTGGTGGACGGTTTTGAAGTGGGCTCGATCATTGAGCCAGGTAATAGGAAACTGGAAGGTGATATGTTCTGTAGAGTAGGGATGGTGAGTGATATTGAAGAACAGGGAAAAGCACATTTGCGGAGTCAAGGGATTGGGAAGGAGAATGCCAAAGGAAACAGAAAAAAACTGTAAGTTGGATGGTTGAAACGGAGGCAAAGTAGGGAACTAAGGAGAGTAGCGAGAAGGGGAAGGAGTTAGGACAAGAAAAGTTGGAAAGCAAAGAGATAACACATAAGAAGATGCCCTACAAGGGTATTATTAAACCATTTGGGGGACACCTGATGACAGTGACAAAAGAGAGGATATGGAAAAGGGAATATATGGAGGTCTTTAAGATCTTACACAGGGAGGAAAGAGCAAAAGAAGGGTAGAAGGAAGAGGAATATGGGTTGGTGCAGTAGCCGAAAGTGTCATCATTGGGAACTAGATGGCATGCCCTTTTAATCTATGCCAATTTAAACTGCAAGAAATACCCAGAGTGACATATTGCTCTGTTAAGTATATGGACATAATACACACGGCTCAAATAACCATCGGGGGAATAACATGGTTCCATTAAAATTAGGAATTTAGAGAACAGCTTCCATCAGATGAAGAAGGAAAATGGGGGGAGTTGGATAATGATCTTTGGATCCATACTATGGCACCAAGTAGACCTGCATCTATAACCTGCACGGCAAGTGGGTTGCCCCTGATTTAGTGCTCACTTAAAAGTCACTCAATCCCACCCTCGGTTGAGTACCACAAGCAGAATGGCTGGAGCACAGTGAGGGCAAGGCATCTCCTGGAGCTGCAACAAAGGCTACTGTATTTATGAATACTGCTGTTCCAGGGATGAATGTCCTGACACCCAGTTACACAGTGTGGCATGTCTGCATGCAGACTCCGCACAATAGGTTCAAGGAGGGGAAGGTTCAGCTTCTGGACAAAGGGCTGTGTCAGGTGGAGTGAGGCCACCATTTAAATGGGGAAAGGGCATGTACATCAATTAATCAAAAACACAAGAGGGTCCCTGAATACGAATGCTAGGGGAGGGAGGCAGGGAAAAACTCTGAAATCAAGAACAGGAGAACCTCCCCTAGGTCCAAATATAAAGAAAGGCAAACGGTCTAATCAAAAATTCAAAACATAATCATTGTCCCACACAAGCCTTATTTATTTGTAAATCATACGTCTATTTATTTTTTAGGAAAAATTATTTTTCATTTATAAATCCAATCTAATGACAGTGAAGACATGGATGTATATACAAGCTCTATTTACATTTCAAACTCAAAAAACCTTGCAGCCTGCCCACTCACCACTTCAATATCATCACCAATCACACTCACTCAAACCATCATCAGTCATACCAATCTACAATATTTACAAAATCACACAATCACAAAAAAAGAGAACATTCCTATATATACATCATTTAAAAAAGGCATACAAACAGAAAACAACAGAGCAAAAAAGCAATAAGCGCCGACGCGCGTTTCGGAACAGGACCGATATTATCCAATCCTTCGTCAGGGCGCAGATAGATACAAAGAGGTTCTTCAATAATTTTTCAAACCATCAACAATATACAGAAGCTATAATCATCCATAATGCTTTTTATCAATTTTCTCGTTGATAGATGAATTCCAGGCTGCAGCTTCACATCATATTATTTAGTCATATCCATATCCTCAGGAGAGGGAGAAACATGGGCGATGAACGATGGCAAGAAGATGCTTCACAGAGAGTGCCTCTGGTCGGAGCCTCGCCACGACGTTATCAGAAGAGACGCGCTAATCCTTTGCGTTCCGAGAAGTCCCTCTATCTCCCCCTCGGGGCACATCCTTAAATACCTAGAATATCGATTTGAAAAAGTGTGTACCTCGTGTAGGCCATCGGCCTCCTTCTGGCAGACTCTGAGGCCCGGTTATATTGGAGAGCGGCGTGGGACGCCTGAACTTTTGTTGGGAACTTCGCCCTGGATTTAGATCTCCTATTCCCTGGAGCGGATACTGTGCCTCTCTGTGAAGCATCTTCTTGCCATCGTTCATCGCCCATGTTTCTCCCTCTCCTGAGGATATGGATATGACTAAATAATATGATGTGAAGCTGCAGCCTGGAATTCATCTATCAACGAGAAAATTGATAAAAAGCATTATGGATAATTATAGCTTCTGTATATTGTTGATGGTTTGAAAAATTATTGAAGAACTTCTTTGTATCTATCTGCGCCCTGACGAAGGATTGGATAATATCGGTCCTGTTCCAAAACACGCGTCGGCGCTTATTGCTTTTTTGCTCTGTTGTTTTCTGTTTGTATGCCTTTTTTAAATGACGACCCGACTAACCTACGATACCGCCGCCCTCAACGCACTCAATGCCGGAAGGAACCCCGCCTGCTGCCGAGCCACCCCAAAACGCACCCACGGACCCTTCACCTGCAGAAGCTGCAAGTTCACCTGCCTCCGAACCAGCACCGCACCCGCGAAGCCAAACACCAGCAGCAACCACCTGAAGTGCATCCTGCTCAACACCCGCTCCGTCCACAGACACGCCGTGGAACTCTGGAACCTCCTCGACACAACGTCACCCGACATCGCCTTCCTCACGGAAACCTGGATGAACGTCTCCTCAGCCCCCGACATCGCCATCGCCATCCCGGACGGGTACAAGATCATCAGGAGGGACCGCATCAACCAGACCGGAGGAAGCATCGCCATCGTCCACATGAATACCATCCGCATCACGACCGACTCCAACGATACCTTCGCCACCGCGGAACACCTCCACTTCCAGATACACACCGACCCTAAGACGACCCTCAGAGGCACCCTCGTGTACAGACCCCCGGGACCACGAACACAATTCAGCGAAGACATCGCCGACTTCATCAGCCCGCACGCCCTCCCCTCCGCCGACTACATCCTCCTAGGGGACCTCAACTTCCACCAGGAGAACAACAAGGACCGCAACAACGCCGCCCTGCTGGAAAACCTCGCCAACCTCGGACTCAAGCAACTGGTCAACACCCCCACCCACTACGCCGGCCACATGCTTGATCCCGTCTTCTCTTCCAGCAAGTACATCACCTTCAGCCACGCCACCGGACTCCACTGGACCGACCATAGCTGCGTCCACTTCAGCTTCAAAAGAACCACGACCCACCACCACTCGCAACAGGTACCTCACAGGAGTAAGAGCAAGATCACCGCCGACCAGCTCACCACCTCCCTCAGCCAGAGCCCACCCGCCAGCACAACGGACCCCAACGAAGCAGCCCGCAACTTCACACAGTGGCTGACCACCTGCGCCGACGACCTCGCACCACTGAAGAACCCTCCCAGCAGACCCAGAAGCAAGAAGGCCTCCTGGTTCACCGACGAACTCAAGGACTCCAAAAAGAACTGCCGCACCCTCGAGAAAGCCTGGCTCCTCGACCAGACCACAGACAACATGACCGCCTTCAAACAAGCCACCCGAAAACACCACCAGCTTATCCGGCCCACCAAGAAGAAATCACTAAAGGATCGACTGGACAACAACGCCCACAACAGCAAGGAACTCTTCAGCATCGTCAAGGAGTTCTCCAACCCCAGCACCGGCAACAGCGACATCACTCCTTCACAAGATCTCTGCGACTCTCTCGCCTCGTTCTTCCACCGCAAGATCGCCGACATCCACAACAGCTTCGGCGCACCACCCACGCACCCAACCGTCGAACCAACGCCCCCCACCGCCACCCTCCGCACCTGGACCACAGTGACCACCGAAGACACAGCCCGCACGATGAACACCATCCACTCCGGATCTCCGACCGACCCCTGCCCCCACCACGTCTTCAACAAGGCCGACTCCATCATCGCACCCCAACTCCGGGACGTCATCAACTCCTCCTTCAACACCGCCACCTTCCCGGAGAGCTGGAAGCATGCCGAGCTCAGCGCCCTACTGAAGAAACCAACAGCGGACCCCACCGACCTCAAGAACTTCCGCCCCATCTCGCTCCTCCCTTTTCCTGCTAAAGTCATCGAGAAAATCGTCAACAGACAGCTGGCCGCCTTCCTCGAGACGAACGGATCCCTCGACCCCTCGCAGTCCGGTTTCAGAGCCAACCACAGCACCGAGACCGCCCTGATCGCAGCCACCGACGACATCCGAGCCCTGCTCGACAACGGGGAAACAGCGGCACTCATCCTCCTGGACCTCTCTGCAGTGTTCGACACTGTCTGCCACCGCACCCTAGTCCAACGCCTCAGCAACATCGGCATCCAAGAGAAGGCACTGGAGTGGATCATCTCGTTCCTCGCCGGAATAACACAGAGAGTTCGCCTCCCCCCGTTTCGAACCGAGGCCAACGAAGTCATCTGCGGCGTACCACAAGGATCATCACTCAGCCCCACCCTCTTCAACGTCTACATGAGACCTCTTGCAGCCATCGCACGCCAACACAACCTCAACATTATCTCCTACGCCGACGACACCCAGCTGATCCTCTCCCTCACCAGGGACCCCGACACCGCCAGAACCAGCCTACACGAAGGGATGAAAGACGTCGCCGAGTGGATGAAGACCAGCCACCTGAAACTGAACTCAGACAAAACGGAAGTCCTCATCCTGGGACCATCGCCCTCCGCCTGGGACGACTCCTGGTGGCCCCCCGCCCTGGGCACCGCTCCCAAGCCAACAGACCATGCACGCAACCTGGGCTTCATCCTGGACTCCTCCCTCTCGATGACCAGACAAGTCAACGCCGTCTCCTCATCTTGCTTTCACACCCTACGCATGCTCCGCAAGATCTTCCGATGGATCCCGACCGAAACCAGGAAGACGGTCACCCAGGCACTCGTCACCAGCCGACTGGACTACGGAAACACCCTCTACGCCGGAACCACAGCCAAGCTACAGTGAAGACTCCAACGCATCCAGAACGCCTCCGCCCGACTCATCCTGGACATCCCCCGACGCTGCCACATCTCCGGCCACCTGAGGGACCTGCACTGGCTCCCCGTCAACAAGAGGATCACGTTCAGGCTCCTCACCCACTCTCACAAGTCTCTCCACGACCTGGGCCCCAAGTACCTCAACGACCGCCTGACCTTCTACACTCCCACCCACCAGCTACGATCGACCAGCCACGCCCTCGCCGCCGTTCCACGCATACGAAGAGCCACCGCCGGAGGAAGATCCTTCTCCTACCTGGCGGCCAAAACATGGAACTCCCTCCCCATCCACCTGCGACTGACCCAGGACCATCTCGCCTTCAGGAGACAACTCAAGACCAGGCTGTTCGAGCAGTAGCGGACCCCTTCCCCCAAGCGCCTTGAGACCCTCCCGGGTGAGTAGCGCGCTATACAAGTGTTATGATTGATTGATTGATTGATTGATTGATTGATGTATATATAGGAATGTTCTCTTTTTTTGTGATTGTGTGATTTCGTAAATATTGTAGATTGGTATGACTGATGATGGTTTGAGTGAGTGTGATTGGTGATGATATTGAAGTGGTGAGTGGGCAGGCTGCAAGGTTTTTTGAGTTCGAAATGTAAATAGAGCTTGTATATACATCCATGTCTTCACTGCCATTAGATTGGATTTATAAATGAAAAATAATTTTTCCTAAAAAATAAATAGACGTATGATTTACAAATAAATAAGTCTTGTGTGGGACAATGATTATGTTTTGAATTTTTGATTAGAGCGTTGCCTTTCTTTATATTTGGACCTAGGGGAGGTTCTCCTGTTCTTGATTTCATGTACATCAATTAGCCTTGCGAGGATTCAGGTTTGGTTATGAGAGTACAACAAAAGAGAGGAGGCAGAAATGCTCTTGAAAGGGTGTATGTTTGGTAAGTTGGGGTATAGTGGCCCTAGGGAAGCTAGGTAGGATTAGAATTTGCATTCTGCTAAGGCTTTGCCTAAAGTGGTATGAGACAAGCCGATGAAAGAGGTAAGGGAGGGCAAATGGAAGGGTCTTTTGAGGACTGGCCTTTACAGGATCTTCCCGACAAGGGTAGTTACATTAAAAAAAGGTGAGTACAGGCTGATTCAATATTTATCATGGCCTGAAGGGAATTCAGTGAATTATCATATAGCACAAGAACTTACAAAGGTGTCTTATGCATTTATTAATGTGTCCTTTCAATTGATGGTAGAGGCAGGGGCCGGAGTCTATATAGCTAAGTAAGAAATTAGGTCTGCCTGTCAGTTTCCCTGAGAATCCGGGGGACTTCCAGCTGTTGGAAATTCAGTTGCAAAAACAATTTTTTTGTGGATAAAGTGCTTTCTATGAGATGTTCCATTTCTTGAACCCTGTTCGAAAAGTTCTGATGTTTTTCAATGGGCATTTGAACTTTATAAAGGATACAAGGAATTGACGCATTACTCGGATGATTTCTGCTAGTAGGACCCCAAAACCCAATTTTCTCATACAAACTGCTTTCAGATTTTCAGGAGGCATTGGCAGATATGGGTGTTCCATTAGCCCCTGAAAAGACAGTCAGCCACATGGGGATCATGTTACTTGGGCATCGATATAAATGCGAAGGTAATTGAGGTTAGGCCGCCTGAGGAAAAATTGAGAGAGTTGTTAAGTCACGGCGAACCTTTTGCAGGAGACTTGGTTTGATGTTGGTTGGAAAAAAATTGCCTCATCATAGCCTGAAGATCTCAGCTGGAGTGGAAGCAGATTTGTATGTTTGGAAAGTTTTCCTGGATGAATTCAACGGTATTGCATTGGTAGACCTTGGAGAGGAATGGGAATGGTTCACTCAGATATTTTCGGATGCAGCAGAGGGATGGGGTTTAGCCTTTACTGGCAAGGAAGATGGTGTGCAGAGGAGGGCCGCAGATATGGAATCATGAGGGCCACCATATTACTTTCCTGAAATTCTTCCATCTGGTGATAGCAGTGGGCCTGAGGGGCAATAATTTTCAGAATAGGAATGTGTCATTTCACACAAAGAGGCAGTGGTGGATTCTTCAAAAGGCAGTCTGCAAGGGATACTAAGATTCTACAGTTATTGCAGGTTTTTCTTCTGGGATGTTTGACCCATAATGCGACTTTTCAGGCAAGGCACATCAACAAAGTTGATAATGGCATTGCAGATGCTTTATCTCAGTTGCAATGGAGAAGATTCAATGGGTGTGTGTCGAACGTGGACAGGAGAGAACGTGAATGCTGGAGGAGCCATGGAATATAGATGGGGCAGATTGATGAATTTGACTGAAAGGTTCATGATCAGGAGCACAAACAAGGGACGGTAGTGGGACAGGGCTGCAGAACTTATAAATGATGTAGTTAAGTATCTTGAACATGATGGCTTAGGGTTATCACCAGTCTCCATTACGGGAAAACTATCAGGGGTGCCCTTTCACAGCACAATGTTTTGGGGGTATGAGCCATCAGGGTGTGAGCTGGGGAAAAGGATGCTAGAAGAGTGGCCTAGAGAAAGAGGAGTAGGACAATGGATGAGAAGGCCTATTACGATCGGCTTGTTGAAAAAGATTGGGCTAAATTTGTAAAAAAATAGGATGAGTCAGTATTGCTTTGAAGTGCAACGATTTGATTGTTCTATGAGGCTTGCCATAATTCCGAGATTTTAGGGCCCTAACAGGGGAGGGTCTGCAGGATCTGAATATGGTGGAGAGAAGTGATGGACTTGAAGTGATAATTAGAAACAGTAAAATGGATTAGAGAGGGTTGTGTAGGGGAGTGGTGTTGCAAAGCTATCGTGTGGCTGAGTAGTGCCTGGCTTTAAACAAAGCCTGGGAGGTGGGGGTGCTGTATATTTCACCACTAAGATGGGTCTAAGTTGAAGAGTGGACGGGTTCTGGCAGTTTTGAAGAAGGCATTACGAGCTTTGGGTTTGTCGGGAGAAGGGTTTGGGACACATTCTTTTAACCACTTCGACGCTAATGACAAAGCCAGCTCGTCATGGGCGTTACCTGCCCTGCGCTCATGACGAGCTGGCTTTGTCACAAACAAGCCATTTGCTCCTTTTTCAGCGCACAGCAGGTAAATGCGGTAGCGCTGAAGCAGTTAATATCTGGATAGCTACCGATCCGGAAGTGTGGAGGTGCAGCATCGGACGAATTAAGAAAATTAGTGGTTGGTGTTCAGAATATTTCAAAAATATGTTCGCCTGGGTGTTGAACTTATATGTTGCTATTGTTAATGTCTTTTGTTTCTGCTGGATATTTTCAGGTTGTTTAGTCAGACTTCACAGAGGTCTCATATCAGTTTGGATATGTGGTCACTCATGTATAAAATGGGAATGACAGGGAGAAGATATGGCAAGCCGTTGGGTTTCGATGAACCGAAGAGGCAGAATAAAGTGGTTTGGTAAAGGGGGGGGAATGCGCTGGAAGTGACTGGTGACTACATTTCATAAGTTGCAAAAATGTTGGGGGAAACCTGACCTGTTGATCATTTACCTAGGTGAGAACAACTTGGCTAAAATGAAAGGCCTGGATCTTCTTAAAGAGATAAGGAAGGATCGCAAGGTATTGCCTTTGTGCTGGGCGGGCACTCCAATAATGTGGACAAAGTTGATGCCCAGAAGGTACTGGTGAGGTGCACAAAAACAGAGTGCCATTGACAAGGCACGCAGCAACTTAATAGAGAGCTGCATCATTTTTGCTATGAGGGAAGGGTGAAAAGGATTATGCATGAAGACATTATGTATCAGAAAAAGCAGCTCTTTGGCGACAATGGGGTGCATCTCTCAGAAGTGGCCATGGAGTTGTATTTGCTTAAGCTACAGGAATGGTTGTAAGGCTGCTGGGAGAGGAGTTTCTGTGTCTGGGAGGTGGGGCAGGAAAATTCCTAGAAGGATTTTTCTGGTGGAAGGTTGTAGAATGTAGGGAAGGAGAGAAACATGGTTGGTTTCGCTGCGGTACGGGCAGTTCAGCTCAGGGGGACAGTGATTGAGTTTACAGTTGTTTGAGGCAAAAGAGGTCACATTAGCCAGTTGAGTTGAAAAAGACAAAGAGAAAAGGGGACCCTCAGAGGTCAATTGAGTAAAACAAGAAGGATAATTTTAGTTGAGGGACGGGGGGGAATTTTGGGAATATGATGCACTAGTGAACTTGTACGGCATTTGCCAAGGACCGTTAATAATGTAATGGGCACCTATACTATAATAGTGGCCTTTTTCACACACTTATGGTGTTAGTAGTCATTGGAATGTGCCATCAGTCACCGAACAGCGAATGAAAGGCAAGGTGCGAAAATGAGAGAACGGATCTCATTGGACACAAGCCGCCCATCCCCAATGTAGACAGCCAGCGACAGTACCTGGTCTTACTGTCCGAAGAGAGCAGGCAGTGTCATGACCGCACTCTGATCAGCCTCACATATTTGAAAATCAGTTTACGGCAATTTCCCAGCATGTCCCAGCTGTGCCAGCAGCAAATCATAGCTGCATCACTAGCGGGCCTAATCATCCAGAAGGCGACTTATTAAATCCGGTAAATGAATCCACTTAGAAACAAGCACACTTGTAATTTATAGATGATAAACCCGGCTGCTCCGATCCTGCACTTAGAACACGACGCCTTTAATTTCCTTCGTCTAATTGCCTATAAAGCGAACAGAATAATTGCAAAAGCAAGCTAGAGCATCTGGGCAAGACTGCGGAGCTGAGGGAAGTGCAGGCCTCGTGCTCTCGATGAAATTAGAATGGGTGCAGAGCACAAAGCCTCCACTGTGGAAGACTGAAAAAATCATGAATAAACGGAGGATGCAGCCATTCCCAGACAACAGACTTTCATTTGCAGGTCTGATTTGGTACGAGCCAATGGCGGTGTACGTCACAGCTGGAATGACTACGTTCCCATTCATGATGCAAAAACGGACCAATAGCAAGGCAGGTCTTGTCGTGTGTCCACGCGAGACTGAAAGAAAGGCACGCCGTTCTTTTAATCAGCATATCGAGGGCAGGCTCGTTTTTTGTGTAGCTTGAAGCAAGGTGGCAGGAATGTTTGCAGTAGGGATTTAGATAGTCCCATTAATTGATGACGGAATAGAAAGCAACGAATTTGCCCTAATAAATGATATCCCAAAAGTCTTCAGTTTTCATTCAATAGAGACAATGCGTGGAAGACTTCCTCGGAGATACTGAGGATTTTGTTTTGTTTTATGGGAATTACCCTTTCTTTTTTTAAATATAAAGGGGCAGATTTATGAGTTCTGGCGCATCTCTGCAAATCAGCAGGGATGCGCCAGAACTGATGCGTCACTCAATTCCCTCCTTGCGGCACCACAGATGCGCCGCATTTACAATGCGGCGCACCATGGTGCAAGGAAGGGCAGATGCGTGACGCATCTTGTGGTGTACGGGCGGCGCATTGCTGGAGAAGCGTCGCAAGTGCGACGCAACTCCTGCAATGTACAGAGGCCACCCACACATAACGTGGTGCGTCACTCCTTACGCCTGCTTCAAGCAGGCGTAAGGATTTGACCCAGCAGCGTCGTAAAACTGTCTCAGTGAAATCTTGTAGCTTTCACTGCGTCAGTTTTACGGGGCTTCCCTACGAGGGAACGCCCACCCTGCGACAGAACGCCCACATGAAACCTGACGCAGGTTTCATGTGGCGCAGGGCTTTACAACGTGACGCATCTGCTTAGATGCGTCACGTTGTAAATAGGTCGCAGGGATGCGCCACATTTCCGCGCCGTTGCGTGACGCAACGGCGGCGTAAACGTGGCGCAAGTCCGACATAAATCTGCCCCAAAATGCGGCAACAACCGTGGAAAACACCCCTCCTCATAAAACAGCTAACCTTAAATACCCCAGCCGTTGGCTACACCACTTGCGGACGTATAAGAAAACGTTAAGCCCCTAAATTTTTTCCATGTATTTATTTGTTTAAAAAAATTAAGCATTGGAAACAATGGTGAGGTACAATTCGAATGCCCTTTCATTACATTCCTAGGCTATTTAGAAGCATTTATTGGGCCCAGGGCAAAATTAGTTGTGGGGCCCAGACACTACTTTCAATCGCAGCTTTCCAGCTTGACCAAACTGTGTGACCCAGGGCAATTATGTTTCTTCCCTCTGCTTCCTTTTCGGTGGTCCTCACATTTGTGAGCAATATGAAATAACTTAGTTCATGACATGGGCTGTACAAAAACCTCTCTTGTGTATGGTTTAAAATACCATAATGTTGCCTGGAATTAGAGGCATAGGACAACTGACTTGACTTTTAGGGCAGGTTCACAAATAACATAACTAATAATTAATCAGGGCAGAAGGGGGAAATAATGTGATATCCATACAAGATCGGAAATGCACAATATCTAATCAGGAAAACTGGTTTCAATCCCAGCTTCCAAGCTGACCAAACAGTAGGACCCTGCGTCATTACTTTTCTCCACTGTGTCTCGTCTTGAATGATCACAACATTTGAGAGCACCTTGAAATAGACCAGGACGCACACTGAACAACAGCCTATCATGAGTATGGAATAAAAGACCATAATGTTGCTTCATCTATAAAAATAAAAAGTTGATACATGAGGAAGCAAAACAATTGACTTGCCTCTTGAGCCATTAATAAAATTGTCATTGCAGAAAGGGTATGGTTCACTAATTTGTATAAAGGCTGCAAGTGGTACAATATAAGGCGCTAAAGTGAAACAACCGAAAATGCTTTTTTTCCACATAAAAGTTCACACCTCAGCTATAAATAAAGTGGTAGTCACTGACATTTACAGAAGAGCTAGAGCTCAGGGGCTGAGCAGATTGCTGGGCCCTTAAGCCTCAACAGCTCTGCTTTTCCAGGCACGATACAACATAGAAGGAGCTGCGGAGAGTTATAGGTTCTGGCGATCACCTCCTGGCTAACTACTTAAAACAAGGATTCTCCACCACAATAAATAACAAGCGCTATAAGTCGCTAATATACTCAGGGAGCTGGCCACAAGACAAAGGCATATCACAATACAGAGTTTAGAAACATATCAATATGTATTAGTGTTTCATTAACATCTTGGTTATAAAATAAGCAAATGTCATGTCCCACGCCACACTTACTCACACATTCATGTAAAGAGTATCATACCGACAGATTGATACTCTCACATACCAACACATGCTGACATTCCGGAGTTAAACCAAACTCATGCCAACAATTCAAGAAATAAGATCAAATGGACTAGTTACAACAAGATAGATATAATGATAATGATAATCTAATAATAGCTAAATCCTCTAATATTTATGTGGCACCAAAAAAATACAAGCCCATCCAATTAAGTTTGAAATTAAAGTGATGACACAGGTATAAATCATGGGTTAGACTTGATCCATAGAGTAGAAACAACGCCAACGCACTATTGTGGTGGAGAATTCTTGTTTTAAGTAGTTTGCTTTTTCCCCTGACCTTTCTCTGCCCAAATTGTTTCAGGGGCCCCCTCTGAACGAGTGGCCGATTATCTCCTGGCTACCTTTCCCCTATTGGTGCTTCCAACGGAGATGCTTTGATGTTGGGTGTATAGTGCACGATCTCAAGGACTATACACTCCGCCGGCCACTCCCCGTCAGTTGCAAGTATGTATTGGAAGCATGGGCATGGCCTATGTCATTGTGCAGGCTGTGATTATACTGATTCGCCCTCGGAAACATGAGGCATATGACAACATCGCCAATACCCTGTTGTGAGGCCTGCTCCATCGTCTCTCCTCCAGTTGAGGCTGGTGAAAATGCCTATGAAGCAAGGGTTGTTTCACAATATTTGATGTGAGATACTATATTCCAAGGGAAGAGGCCTGAGCCGAAATGGACAATATTCAAGTACCAAAACATATTTGTGGAACAAAGAATTAGGGTCCGTTGCTCAGCCCTCCTGTTTTTAATCGGGTGGGATGCAGACCCCAGTAAAAAAATGTTTAGCTCACCCACATAAAATGTTAATACAGGTCTGACAGTTTAACAAAGGGAGTAAATAAATGTCTGCATAAGTGACATAACCACTCGCAAACTAGAGAACTTATAACTAGGAGACTGTACAACCAGTGGTCACTAATACTATTAAATGCTTGCAAGTGCAAGATATGGAACTCACTGATAAAACATACCACATTAGGTAGGTGAGTATTCCTCATCCTATATGAGTACATCAACATATGGTAATTCTATAACAGTACACAAACCAATGGCAGTAGTGATTCTCAAAGACCTCACAGATTGATATTCCCAAATATTTTTTACACTTTTGTGCATACTCCCTCAGATTTGAACTCTACCAAAACCTGATCAACTTGTAGAAAATTAACTTTAGGTGAGGGCAACAATCATCACGTAAGCTCTGCAACCGTCCATGGAGTTAAAGCTTTAATCACTTGTAATCAAATGGTCATATACCAAAGTCTTCTTTTGTCAGAAAGAATGTGTTCTTCAAGTGCTGTAATTTCCAAGTATCTTTATTTTTAAACCAGTTTTCCAATTTTGGACAAACCCAGCCAATGCGTTTCGTCCCAATGAAGAAACTTCATCTGAGCAAAGCGTAATTCCTTATGAAATTCCATCACATTTGCATATCTTTAATTCCAATCTATTTTTATTCATTCAAAGTTCTTTGCGTGTAGGGCAAAAAGACGACCTCACAATGTCGTGAGGTTGTGAAACGCAAAATAACATTTTGTTCCTGCCTTTTTTCCTTGTAGGTAATCATGGGTTAAAAAGCCCCGTGCGTGAGAGGCAGTGATAGCCTTTGAGATGCAAATTTCAGCATCTCCTGCTAATGGACTAACATTAGCACTCCTTGGAAAACCAGTTCCTTATAAGGACTTATTTACCAGAGCAAAGTCAGCACCAGCAAGTTAGAGGTGTCCAGAGACACACAGAAAATAAAAATAATGACCCTTGACCCCTTCTTTTCTAGTCCATCCTAAAGGGATTTTGTGATTTAGGTGGCATGCTCACAATATGCTGTGTGCACCCTGCCTCAGACAAGTGCAGAGCAGGCTATAGTTGCTGCCCCACGAGGGCCATCAGTTGACGAATATCTAGACTGCACAAAACTGATTGATCCTCGTGCCTCTTTCTTCCACCCCCTACACTTCCCTTATGTGGTTCCTTTTGGTTCCACTTTATCCCTAGTCATCATTTTCCTATCTTTCTCGAACTCCTTCTGCCTTCCTTTCTGCACCCAGGTCAAGTTCAAAGTCCACTGATGAACATAAGATCCAGTACACAACGTATGTAACCATCAACAACAATTATACACTGATTGTCTCTTATGGTATATTAAGCAAAATAAAATCACGAAAAGCTAAAGTTAGGTGTCACCATGGACACTAATACTCAAGGGGACATCAAAACCTTATCCTGGGTTGGGGGCCATACAAACATCTAAAGTAGCTCTCATTTGGAGACTGTAACCTTCCGTATACAAAATGTCACCTTTCACAAATTTAAAATGTTTCCTATTTACTTGACAGGGCCTCCATCTCCGAAAAACTCCCTCATCCTTCAAGAGATTTCTGATTTCCATTGATCTCAAACTTGATTGCCCTCCAAAACATCTTCCCGCCTGCCTTGTAGACTCAAAAGGTTGAGAGGTATGACTATCTACATTAGACACTGCATGCCATTCAGCTGTGAGGTCAGGATTGGTGGTGCAGGTTCAATAAAAGGATGTTCCAATGCTTGATCCGCATTCCATACTGAGATTATGTATTTGCTTTGCTTTTAGGTACTTTGTGATGTATTCCTATAGGTTCTGTATCGATCCCCCTATTCCTGACCCTATTCTGGTTAACAAACTAACAAGTTAACTAGCAGCCAGCCCATGAGAGAGAAAACCCCCATGATGCAGGAACCGTTATCTGATAAAGCCACACTACGGCACAGGAACGTGTTATCTGATTAGGTCATAACGCTTGCCATCTAATTAGACAAGCGATATTCCTCCAGCCCCTGATAAGGCATACGGAGTTCTCATAACAAATCAAACCTATGACAACCTGGGAAAAACCCTGCGGCCATTGTTTTGATTTCACCGAGAACTTCAGCAAAAGAATGTGCTAACGACCTGGTCATATGACATCCTTATTGACGTATCTATGTCCATCCTTACGTCAATCTCGGCACCTTAAAGGTATAAATATTACCGATATTGCCCTATGCAAACACACGCGGTGGTGACGAGGACGGAGCAGCCAGACTTGCCGAAGCCCAGAGCAGAGCAGACCCCGCTGGCGCAGCCCCGCCTTCTTGACGCGCTGAGATCGAGCAGCTGCCTATTTCTCCTGCCGAGAAATCCAGCTCCGGCGCTTCCGGGTGGCCCTCGCAGGCAGCCTGGAATATCGAGACCAGAGACGAGAGATACCATCCCTCATTCATCCTAACTTCCAGGTACAGAACTGAATAACCCCTCGCAGAGAATTCTTTAGTCAGTCACTTGGCAAAAACAAACTTAACTTAAACTGTAACTTTCTATTCCCGCCCACGTATTAGACTTAGGTCAGGTACACGGGGTAGGCGTAGCTAGAAACACCAGTTGAGTACGATTAGTCAAATGTATATGTGTATGTAATATATTTTATTCATTTTAAACCTTCATATGGCTTAGAAACCATATCAATGTTTTTACAGTATTATTTTATACTTCTGCTTCTAATGTATGCACTTTACTTAACTATAAGTATTGCAATAATATCGATCCATTTCTCTTGTACGAGAAAAGAGACTGATCAATAAATAACATCTTTTATTGAACACGCCCGTCTCTTCCTTTTCTCTACAATCTGATGAGACTAAGAATGCACGTACTGACTGAGTAAAATAAATTGCCTTTTGTTCACACGACTCTCGAGATACACTCTTGATTAGGGGAGAGCAAAGTTGTCATGTTCTATGGTTGTCAGAAACTAAATCCCTTCTTGTCTAATCAGGGAAGTTAAGTCCTTCCTGAACATTCGAGAAAGTTTCTAGTGAACTCTGAGCTAGCTGGCAAACCCAAAACTTTAAGTCTAATATCGACAGTAGTAGACCTAGTTAACGTCTGGTCTAGGCCTATACTATTGAAGGTATTATTCCAATGCGCAGAGCCTATTGGGATAATAGGAACTACACTACTTGGCGCCCAACTCGTTTGGAAGGGCGATAAAACTAACGTAAGACATTTAGAGTAACTCAGTCGTGCTTTCTCACTCAGACCCCTTTTCCCCATAATACTCCAAAGACGTCTGGAGTGGGTGAAAGGTAAATATCCGCCAGACCTCGCAGGAGGGAACTCCTATGTATGGTTCTTGGTTTAGTCAACGTTGAAGGATACACTGTTCCAAAATATTGTGCATCTAATCTTTGTTTCCATAAGAAACCTGATCTGCAAACAAACAAAATAACCTTCCTGTCGGTAAAATGGTAGACAGTGATGAAGAAAGAGAGACAGTTAGATTAGCAACTGAACTCGCAGAAGCTGATACTGCTATGCAGGAAGCAGACCCGGGTATAATACTCATCCCGGTCATTAAAAGGAAATCTATAACCTTAAAACTTATAGAAAATGGACTGACACCTAGAGGTGGTACAGTCATATTCGTAATTGAGGCACACGAATATCGGCAGACAGAGGTATACTATTCATGGATAAATTTTCCAGCAGCAAATGCTGTAACAAAGTACTTCCACTATTACAAAATAGAGGAACCTCCTGAAATGTACACTCCTTTCGAGGAGGTGGAAGTACCACTTAAATTTCAAGAGCATTTGCTCTTATTTAATGGCGCCCTAAAACATAATAATCACATCACCAGGCTCGGTCCTTTAGGTAGACCAGGAGCAACGTGGCCGGTCCTAGCCGGATACACACCACATCCAGACATCAATGGGATGTCTGTAGCAGAGCTGTTAACACAGCTAAAACAATTAGTAAAAATACATAGACAACTAGTCCAATATGTGATGCGGACTTCAACAATTCAGCCAGCGATTAAAATTCCACAGCTGACCCCTCACCAGGGGAACACAAATAAAATTACACCACAGAACATACAATCCTGCCTAGGTAAAGTACCGGCTAAACGGGAACAAATACCATTCTGGTTGGCACAAAAAATCACCCAAATAGAGGCGGTGTTTCCTGACACCACCCCGTTAGAAAAACACAGGATTCTGACTATCTGTCTTCCAATGGGAATCGCACCACACGTGGAGGACTGTGACACTTGGGGTACAGTCTTTGCTTCCATCTACACAAAAACGCACGGTGTTCCATCCATTTCGGTAATACCAGATGTGCTAAAACAAATTCAAGATGAATATGGTCCAGAACCCGCTTTGACTCTTGGTATGAAATTACTAAAAGACTTCAAGCAGGTCTCGGCTATATTACTAGCCAACATAAAGGGAGAAGCAGCAAACGTGGCGATCCGCCAGAGGTTAAAGGAGAAAGATATAGCAGACCAACCAGCTGAGATTGCCAGAATCATAGAAAAATCCTATGAGGAACTAGGTAGAGATAGTTTAGGTGGAATACCAGTAAAACCACAACTGATTGAAAGTCCTGAAAATTTTTTTTTTAATAACAATTCAACATCACAGAAAAAGAGCTGGGATGGAAACAAACAATCCAATCCTAAAGAAAAGAAATTCCAGTCCAGAGGAAGGTCTCCTAGGCAAAGAGAAAAATCTCCGAACCAAAGACACAGGTCACCCCAGAGTGACCCCTCTGGGAAAAGATATAACCTTAGAAATAGGGATAATATAAAAAAGCCTGATAGATATCAAGACATTGATACACGTCCCTCTCAATCTTTTCAGACTTCCTCGCAGAAATCGGAAAGAAGAGGACGATCAGAACAAAGAGAAGAGCACGCCAAGTCCAAAGACAAGGAACCTGCTCAGCTAAAAAAGAAATTACAATTTCCAAAAAAGAAGGTAGCTAGTATCAAGGTAGTTAACAATGCCGAGAATACTGAGGACACAACTGAAAAACGGAGAATGGGCTCAGACAATGCTAGACAGCGCAGCAGAAGTGAGCATAGCTCGCAAAGTCCTTATGAATCATCTGGAGACAGTGGACACGAATGAATATCTTCAAGTAGAAACTGCAGACACCAGAGTTAGCAAACCTCACAAAATATATGAAATAACATTACGTATAGAGGGGGATAAGACTAGAAAATAAGGGGACTATTTTGGGATAATCTCTCCAAGGGCTATGACATCCTTCTAGCTGAAAAAGACTGGCCACCAGAGTTTGTCAGGGAGTGCCCTCATGGCGAAGAAATAATTATGCCTGCCTTCTCAAATCACATCCCAATTCATAAAAAATACACACTTGCCAGAAAGTGGGCAGTAGCTCTAGCTCCTGCATTATATAAAAATCACGTAGGATGGGATGAGGACTCTCCTCCTCACAAAATCCAGTTAAAATCACAACCTACTGCACAGAGGCAGTACCCAATTAAGCAAGAAGCTAAAAAACAGGTAAAAGAAATTCTAGATCAGCTAGAATACCAGGGGGTGATTGAAACTTGCACCTCACAAATGAACAACCCTTTGTTTCCGGTCTCCAAACCAGACAATTCATACCGTCTAGTTTTGGATTACCGACACCTTAACTCATGTTGCAAAACCTTTGCAGTGCAAAACTCGCATAGTACTGCGCTAATGAATAACATAGTGCGCAAAAAATACAAAACAACCTTAGACATCTCTAATGGATTCTTTTGTCAAAACATAGCACCAGAGAGCAGATATTTGTCTGCATTCTCAATAAATGGCACTCAAAAACAATTCTGTCGGTTAGCCCAGGGGTACAAGAACAGCCCGGGAGTATTCTCAGCGAGAGTAACAGAATTACTACAAACATATGATGACGAAGCATTATCTTATGTCGACGACATATACTTAACAGATGATGACTTGGAGACTCACTTGAAGAGAGTGAACACCATAATACTTGGGTTCGCAGCAGAGGGTTACAAATTCAACTTTAAAAAATCCAGAATTGCCCATCTGACAGTCCTGTTCTTAGGATATGAATTATCAAGTGAAGGCAAAAGCCTGGCTGACAACTTTTTAGAAAAATGTGCCGTACTCCAAGCACCTAGAACACTAAAAAACCTACAGTCAATTCTAGGCTTCCTAAATTTCGGAAGAACATACATTGCAAATTACGCAGAAAGGGTCAAACCCCTTTATGATCTAATAAAACCAGATTTTAAAAGAACCAATTGGACTCAAATACACACAGAGATTTTGAGATCCTTACAAACAGACATGCTAATTAAAACAAAATTAGAAACACGTGATAACACACGCAATCTTGTGATTCGAGTCATCCCAGGAAGATGCGGATTCACATACCTGACCTCTAATGAGGGAGACAAGGTACCAATTGCATTCAAATCACACTTGTACACAGAAGCTGAACAGAAATTCAGCATTGAAGAAAAAATTGTTCATGCAGTTCAAACCGCAATAGCTAGAGAAAAAGATCAAGCTGACGGTAGACATATCACAGTAAGAACAGCAGAACCAGCCTTTGAGGCATTAACAACACCGTGTAATTTACCAACAACAACATTGAATCCGGAATGGATACAATGGGTGAATTCTATCACAACGGACAAAGTATACTACTACTTTGATCCAGAACTAGAGGAATTACAAAATCTAGATTATGAAAGAACATTCCCTCTGCCAATCGACATTCTGCCCTTACGACACTACGCTTGTGTAATCTATACAGACGGACATGCTCAACCCTCCGTTTGGGGAGAACAAGCATACAACCCGACCTGTGGGATTACAAAAGAAGTGTGGCGAGGAGGTAAACTAAAACCTCTATTAACAAAAACACACTCAGTAGAAACTAATTCAGAACAACAGACTGAAATAATAGCATTGAAAATGGCGCTAGATAATGCGGATCGCGAATTCCCGACACTTATAGTGTCAGATTCATATTACTGCGTCAAATCATATAACAAGGACTTGCAGACATGGATTCAAAACGGTTACAAAGATGACACAGATGCAACAATAAAGCAGAAACTGCTCTGGGAACAAATAGCTCTTTTACAAAAAGAACTACCAAAGACTCACGTGACACACTCACTGAGTCATCAGCGTGATGGCGTTCACGTTGCAGGGAATTCATTGGCTGAAACAGCCACAGCGGTAGCAACTAATTCGGCTTCCGTAGTTCGAAAAAAGCGTACATTAAAATATGTTGATGGTGAAACAGTACTGGTGGTGAAAACGTCATTAAAAGGCGACTGCTCAGCGCTACCGATCAACTATCCACTCAATTATACATACATAATCGATGCAAACTCCGTCCCTTTTGCTCGAATCCCTGGAGTGGGGGATAGAGTGATTCCAAACATGGACAGGAGAAACTTGTTAATTGCAGACGCGCATATGGGTGAGGGTCTCAGACACCTAAAACTAAAAGATTCTCTGGAAGAATTACAATCACGGTACTGGTGGCCAGGCATGAGCCTGCATCACACCATGTTTGTGAAAAACTGCCCAAACTGCAACAGAAATCGCAGTGGGGAGAGAAACAGTGTAATACCTCGTCGTTTCACTCCAGAAAAAATCAAGAGTAAAAAGCAAGGCTTGCGATTAACATATACAGGCTAGTTTCCACTTATAATGTAGATCACCAGCACTCGGCTGACGTCTGGACTGTTATACAAAGATTTGCGAGTCTAAATGGCATATACGCTAAGAGCATGCTACGTTTGATCATTGTTTCCACTCTAGCCTTCCAGCCTGATGGGAAACATGACCAAATGAGCATAGCACAGCGGGAATCTTCTCACTTCCTTCCTGAGGGATACGGGATGGTGTAAAGAAAAAACCAAGGCATAAAGCAATCTATAACGGAAAGGATATTAGGTTCGGGAGCTGGGTGGGTCAAACATCTAATAAGTGTCCAACATAGTCTAAATAACTTGCCAAGAAATTCTCTGAAGGGATTCAGTCCGTACGAATTATTATTTGGAACTAGGATGTTAATCTCTGACCTTGACAGTCAAACTTCAGTGGTGAAGGAAAAAAGCTTTGAAATCAAAGACCGTTTGGCTATTTTGCAGGACTTAAATGAAACAAGAAAAGACCTGAGCAACATAAAATTGAAACAACAGCCAACAACCACTGAAGAACCACCACCTGTCCCAGCAAGACCTGTCTGGATTCCAAAAGTCGGGGATCTAGTCAGAGAAAAGATCGCGGTAAAGAAGGAATTTGGGCCTTCTTACAGAAAAGCAGTTCCTGTCTTGTCTGTCAACGGGACAAGATCAGTTGTACTACCGCCACTTGCTGGTAAAAAGGAGAACCGAGTTGTATCCATCGACCTGGTAAAACCACAATCATGTGGCCGATAACAAATAGTAGGCCAAGTGGACTCCCAATAAGTAGCAGAACACCAAGGTTTGCTACCAGTACAGAGGTTCTATCAAAGAGGCTAATCACATTCGAAACGCCTACAGAAGAACAACAAGGACTATGCAACAATGCAATGGAACTTAGACCTCTGAAAACCCAAATAAAAACATTTAGCAGAGACACACCAATCTATAATGAAGTACCAAATGATAATGCAAGAAACAGTAATCCTGAAGCAATTGGAACTATTGACAGAACTGCATCCGGCTACTTCATAAACTTCGATGATTCCTCTGAAGGCTTCAGTGAATCAAAGACACAGCCATCATCAAAAACCTTTAAAGATAAAGCTAAAGAACTTTTGAAACAACTGAAAGAAACATATCTGATTTCTCCATGGATCGAATTTTGGGTGGGTTTTGGTGCATTTATCCTCATACTTTGGCTCATCATGATACTAACTTTGGGACGCTTCATTGAGGGAAAATATGCTAAAATGGACACAGCAAGTCAGAAAATCAACTTGATCCTCAAACCACACACATCTTCACACGTCGAGAAAAGAGAACTTTCTTCAGTCAACTTCACAGCCAATCCTATACCGGGCGGGGTAGCATGGGACAACACTGACTACGAAATCTATGGTCCGGTTGAAATCCTGAAATATCCACACCAAATTAAGATCTCATTGAGTGACTTTGTAAAACCAAGCTCATTTGCTGATGATTGGGACTTCGAAAGCATTAATAATATGATGTCTGACTTAGTAATGTCTGCTAAATTTACCAAACATGATTATTTGCAGGGTTCTACAAATTATGATAGTATGTATTGCTATAACCACTATGGTAACCATTTTTTACATAGATCTGCACAACCTAGAAATGTTTTAAATTATAATCAATGGGAACATTGTGCAACCCCTCCAAAAGGAAGCTCAAGAATCGTTTACGACAAATATTCATATTTTTCAGGTTTTAACATAAGTAATGCTGAAACATTTTATTTCAAATTGTCAAACAAGACAGGGATGAAGACCATGATAACCAACACAAAATTGATATATTCAGACTCATTCTTTGAACAAATGAATACTTTTGGTTTTGATTATTGGGACAAAAATGTTGAATTGAAAAGTGTTTGGGGTACAAAAGAATGGCAAGTACAGGGTATAGAATCTTTGTTTAGAGCCTGCATGATCCCAGAACAAATTATATTTTTAAATGACACTGTTCAACAAACCACCTGTCTTGGCCTAGCCAAAATCAAAGACTTAAATAAACCATCTATTCCAAAACCTACAATGAACAGCAATAGCTCTACAGACGAAGAGAAAGACGTAAGTTATGTATTAAACCAAAACAGAACACATCCAGATTGGAAACAGTGGTTGATCTGGCCCACAGATACTAATAACTGTCAAGACAGATTCCTGAACAAAACACAGGGGTTCAAAATGACCAGGCCAGACCCTAGATATCCTCAAAGACAACACCCAGGGATAATAACCACCTACAGTGTGGGCAAATTATGCCTTCAATGGCTACAAACTTCCACACTGGCAGAAATTATGCAACACCTAACTTTACTTACTGATGGTGCTGACTTGCGTGATTTCACTATGGGACCACGCAAACAGCGTCAAAAGCGTTTCATAGCAGCCTCTGTATATGCAGCATACAATGAGGCCTGGAAGGTTACTCAAATTGAGACAGCAGAAAGGATACGGGAAATTGACCGTATTAATTTGGAAAAATCACTTTCTGTAGTGGACAATGGGTTAATGACTCTGTCCTCCAGAATTTTTTCTCTGGACAGCATTGTGTCTTCAGCAATCGACATATTATCGCAAGACTTGCTGTTGTTACAACACGGTCAGTCACAATTGCGTTCTATTGTACAGCTTGGCTGGACGTTACAAAATCTGCGTTCAGGCTATGTGCCTTGGCGTTTAATCAACACAACGTCACTATTCTATATCTTTAACCTTACTGATAGACAAATCAGTATGGCCCAGAAGGGTGCTGATTATACAATCCTGAGCATTGAGAAACTTGAGAGATTACCAGTGACAATGTCAGAACGACCTGTCAGTGAATGGATAATACATGGGATAATTAATATTCCAATATCAACCTTCAGGTTTCAATACTGCCAAAAATATATACAGGCTGGCATGTACGAAAAGCTGGGAAAAGGGTACATTAAAACAACATGGAACTTGCCCTATTCACATGCATGTGTCAGTAATAAAGGACAGAAAGTGTTTCTTAGTGGCAATAATTGTGCAATGTCACTAAGCGGTACACTTCTGTGTAACGGAATTAGTTTGCATGGAGCCTGTGAAGGGAACTCAAATAACCTTTCATGTCACCAGCAAGGCGCACCTGCAACAGAGATTGAACCATTCTTTCAAAGACTCTATAATGGGAGTTACATTCTAATTGTAGATCGCAGATGTTGTAGTCTTATGCCCGGGACTCCTTATCTCGTAACTACGACTGCGAAGGTCAAGTGCTGTGGACGCTCATTGTTCCCCAGCTCCTTTCCAGACAGGGAGGCAAGGGCATGGCCCAACTTGAAAATTACTTCTATTCGAATAGATACTTTAAGCAGAATGAAAACAGTGCTTCTTCAGACGCCGACAAGGCTCACGTCATCAAAAGAAACGTATGATCTCCAAGTCGCAAGGACGACTGCAGAGATACATTCATTGTTATCAACTAATTCCCCCATACATTTCTCAGAAATCCTGAATGAAATCTTAAATATTTCTGATACCAGTGGAGTCTCAAAGGTATTTAAGACAGTATTTTCGATGGCATTAACACCATTCAAAGCCATACTGGGTATTTTTCCAGATTTCGTCCATTCGATTTTTGGCGGACTTCCCCTCATTTTAGGACTGATTGCAGGAATCCTATTCCTAGTCCTTATATTTTGTTATGGCAAACCATGTCACAGACAGAACACCTGCGACAAGGGAAGAAACAATCCTAGCCATTGGATACCGGGACCGGATATCAAAAATCCTGGGACTATCCCGGCTTAGAGACCTAAACATGACTTGGTTTCTATCATTTCGACCAATGTGGCAACGATGTGTTTTACCTGTATTAAGGTGCCTGCTATGCGGAGAAGAATGCGTGTTAGACACCTGTCTGACGCTACAATCGGATGCGCCAATGGATGCAGAAACATTGTTGAGTCCAACAAAGGCTCACGCTTTGTGCTGCCCTCAAAGACTACCAATCCTGATGACGGCATTCGTGGAAGCTTCACCACTACGATTATGGGGTAGTGAAATTCAAGATGAAAGCGGCATCGATCAGGTACGACCTTCTGTCAGCAATCCAAATCAGAATGTCAATGGAGACAATCATGCGCACGAATGCATGGTTACACCTATTTCCGAGTTAGTGGAACTCTCCCAGGAAGCTGTTGACAACTTTTTCGAAAGCCTAAATGATATGATGTTCTCACCAGAGCAGAAATAGAGACTTTTGAACAAGCCCGTACACGGCGTTCCCTGAAATTGGCCTTCAACTTTAATATTAAAGTCACATGAACAATTTTCCCTCCAGTTCACGGACAGCAATTTTTTCAGCAGCCCCAAAATATTTTTGCATATTTTTCGGGACACTATCTTCTGCTTAAAGTAAGAACTATTCTTAGAGAACTAAGATTTCTAATTTTAGATAGCTTATAGACATTAGCTGCCCACTGGTATGTTCATAAATATTTTTTCTGTGATGGAATGGTCTCGAACCTTTTTTCTGTATTTAGAGCCATTTCATGTGTAAATTTTCATATACAAAATAGCAATAATGTATACAAATGCGTGATTACTTTAGCATTATTCTGCAGCTTGAGTGCATACTATACATATGACTGCATTTTTTCCGTATATTTGATAATTTCAAAATGCATTTATGTATTTTGGGGTGGTAAGATATACACAATACTCTATAGTATGTTTTACTATGCATAGATTAGTAAATATGTCCATAGTTAGCGTGGAGTGGGTGTGATGTATTCCTATAGGTTCTGTATCGATCTCCCTATTCCTGACCCTATTCTGGTTAACAAACTAACAAGTTAACTAGCAGCCAGCCCATGAGAGAGAAAACCCCCATGATGCAGGAACCGTTATCTGATAAAGCCACACTACGGCACAGGAACGTGTTATCTGATTAGGTCATAACGCTTGCCATCTAATTAGACAAGCGATATTCCTCCAGCCCCTGATAAGGCATACGGAGTTCTCATAACAAATCAAACCTATGACAACCTGGGAAAAACCCTGCGGCCATTGTTTTGATTTCACCGAGAACTTCAGCAAAAGAATGTGCTAACGACCTGGTCGTATGACATCCTTATTGACGTATCTATGTCCATCCTTACGTCAATCTCGGCACCTTAAAGGTATAAATATTACCGATATTGCCCTATGCAAACACACGCGGTGGTGACGAGGACGGAGCAGCCAGACTTGCCGAAGCCCAGAGCAGAGCAGACCCCGCTGGCGCAGCCCCGCCTTCTTGACGCGCTGAGATCGAGCAGCTGCCTATTTCTCCTGCCGAGAAATCCAGCTCCGGCGCTTCCGGGTGGCCCTCGCAGGCAGCCTGGAATATCGAGACGAGAGATACCATCCCTCATTCATCCTAACTTCCAGGTACAGAACTGAATAACCCCTCGCAGAGAATTCTTTAGTCAGTCACTTGGCAAAAACAAACTTAACTTAAACTGTAACTTTCTATTCCCGCCCACGTATTAGACTTAGGTCAGGTACACGGGGTAGGCGTAGCTAGAAACACCAGTTGAGTACGATTAGTCAAATGTATATGTGTATGTAATATATTTTATTCATTTTAAACCTTCATATGGCTTAGAAACCATATCAATGTTTTTACAGTATTATTTTATACTTCTGCTTCTAATGTATGCACTTTACTTAACTATAAGTATTGCAATAATATCGATCCATTTCTCTTGTACGAGAAAAGAGACTGATCAATAAATAACATCTTTTATTGAACACGCCCGTCTCTTCCTTTTCTCTACAATCTGATGAGACTAAGAATGCACGTACTGACTGAGTAAAATAAATTGCCTTTTGTTCACACGACTCTCGAGATACACTCTTGATTAGGGGAGAGCAAAGTTGTCATGTTCTATGGTTGTCAGAAACTAAATCCCTTCTTGTCTAATCAGGGAAGTTAAGTCCTTCCTGAACATTCGAGAAAGTTTCTAGTGAACTCTGAGCTAGCTGGCAAACCCAAAACTTTAAGTCTAATATCGACAGTAGTAGACCTAGTTAACGTCTGGTCTAGGCCTATACTATTGAAGGTATTATTCCAATGCGCAGAGCCTATTGGGATAATAGGAACTACACTACAACTTCAATAGACAGATAATTGCATCATCTGATAATTGAGATCCGCCTGGTGGAACTAAGATCTAGCAACAAAGAATAAAGGAGTTTAGGAAGGAAATATAAGTGTGGTTTTTTTGCTTTCTGCTTTTGCTCATCCTTCATCACACCCAGATCCTAAAGTAACTACCACTTTAAGACCTCTGCACATGGCCCATTTGAATGCTCTCCTACCTTTCATGCCACACATGGCACCTTCATCCAATGAACCACTTTGGGTACTGTAATGTTGAGGTTGCCCAAAACTTTATGATCACAAAAGAGATTGTTGGTGATTCGAAATCAACTCTTTCCGAAAGGCACATCAGTGGTGATCATTTCAACACATTTTTCTCACAGTATTGATTCAAACCCTGTGTTAACGCATATCACAAGTATTCAGAACTACCTAGGGCAACCCAAGCAGTATGCTATGGAGTCAGTCAACATGTTTCATTGGGATTAAATTCAGAAGAGGTGATGTAGGTAAATATACAAGTCTGCAACAGTATGGAAATCCTGCTGGTGCCTCATTATCTGTTTGTTGAGTATGCCTTCCATAAATATTGTTATATTTGTGCCAAGCACTGCAACAAGAGTTTACTAAAGGCCCTGCATGGGCATTATCAGATGGTGTGTTTTCAGATGCCGCGCTCTGTGCATGGCTAAAAGCTAGGTCTGAGTGAACTACCATTGTGCCAGCCATCAAGAGGGTGCTGCTCGAGATCCCTGGAGTACCAGGTATGTATTGCAATTGTAATAACATTTATATAGAGGGTACCACCCCAGATGAGGAGGTGAAGTGCTTTAAGCCAGGCAGCACGCTCCTCATGTACCTAAAGTTAGTAAGTAATTTAATGGGTATTGTTGGATATTGTGGTTAGTCTTGTGCTATGAAAGAGGCTATTTCATGCATTTACCCTAGTATATTTGTGATGGATTAAATTAGTAGTAGGTAGGGAGTTCTTGCAGATGGTTGGTGGAATTAGTATAGGAGCCAAAGATTAGGGATTGTTAGTTTGCAACTTACGAATTTTAAGATCAGGAGTAGGCAATTACCAGGGATCCAATAACAGAGATTAAGGCAAACATGCACACATCGTTGAGAAGGCTGTACTCAGAGACAGGAGACATGCAGAGGGTGCAAAGGAAGAAAAGGGTCATTCACAGAAAAACAGAGGCGCCAACTGAAAGATTTAACACAAGGTCAAAATATTCATGCAGGGTTTAGGAGCACAGACCTTTGAGGTAGGATGCACTCTGTGAATGAACAACTGTGGAAAGAAACATAGGGGCATATTAACAACAACTAGCGATATTTATCGCTAAATAAGCTTAGCGAAATTTTTTCTATCGCCGTGCATCGCCGGATTTTATCGCAGAGATAAAGTGCTATTAGCAACGTTTATCTCAAATGCGATAAAATATCCGGCGATAACGGCTTAATGCGTGAATATCGCTGGAAATCCAGCGATATTCAGGCATTGACGCCAATATGGTCTTAATCTGAATATCCACCTCCCTTTGGATATACAGGTTAAGAAGTGGTCTGAGCAGGCGTTAGTTTTCAGCAATATTCGCACTTAGCGCACATTTTTAAATCGCTACGCCTGCGTTGATAATAGGCGATAGCGATGTTAGGGACTGCTTTCAGTCGCTAACAGGTTGGGTACGCCCACTTTGCATGTCATTAGCGATGAATATCGCTGACCTGCAAAGCGGGCCCCAAACCGCTCGCTATCGCCTACAAACTGTCACTAACTGCTGTTAGCGACAGCTTGCTAATAGGGCGATGAAATTATCGCCGCTTCTCGGCCAAAAACGGCCGCAAAAGCGGCGATAATTTCATATCGCCCACCTTGCTACTATGACCCATAATTACTTGCCTATGGGATAGTGCTATCTTTATATATGGCTGCGGAAGGATTGCAGAGGGTAACACTATTTTAAAAATGTCAATCTTGGCTTCTTCTTTGTTTTCCATGTGAATATGGACAAGCATCATAACCTGCCCTCTCCAAGTTGTTGGCTTGCCCATAGGAAATTAACAGAGATTCAATTTCCAAGATGAGGCAGAGAATTTTTCTGTCACGTCAGTTCCTGTTAGTACCATATAAGGAGTCTTTTCCAATTGAATGGTGTGTCACAGCACATTCTTTCCCTTATTTTGCACAGCAGTTCGAACCTTCTACTGGATTCTACCCTGAGATATTTTTGCCTTTCTCTTTCCCCCTACCTGGTATCAGGAGAAGTTTGGTGCCTTACTTCTCTTTTTAGTACAAATGTTCCTCTTCAGTCAAGACTTACAAGATTAACAAATAGGTTTGTTACCCTTTCTATTTTTTCTTCCTAACTGGGGCCCTCCTAAGGAGGCACTTGTCACCTTTCACTACTAATCTCTGTAGGATGGCACCATGGCTACTGGGAAGAGGCCCCGTTTCCTCAAGCAATCAAGAAGGGAACACAATAGACTTCTCAGCGTACCATCCCAGACAAACATGCTGGAGCTGGAACAATCCTGTTGAGTCTCAAAAGCATGGTAATCACGGGAAACAGCATGCACAACGCTGTCAATACCACGTGGGTAGGTTACAACGCGGACGTTACATCGTCCACGTTGTTACCACGCATGGCATTACATCGCAAGTCTTTCTACGACTTGTGCTAGATGGCGCACAACACCAGGGAATGTGTTGGATTTTAAATCCAACACATTCCCTGCTGTTGCGCTAACTGGAGTAGGAATAGTAATTTATACTATTCCTAAGTCCAGCGAGCCATCTAGTGCAAGTCGTAGAAACACCTTGCAATGTAAAGCCATGCGTGGTAACAACGCGGACGGTGTAACGTCCGCGTTGAAACATACTGCGTGGTAATGTATGGCGTAGGAACGTCATACATTCGGTAATCACACGTAAAGAAGGTGCTTGCCACAACCTCTATCAAACAAAAACCTGTGAACCTGGAGCACCAGGTCAGGTGAAAGAACATGCTTTCTAACAAACAATGTAGACCAGGCAGGTGAAAGAACGCCTCATCCCATGGCTCATGCATCTGTGATTGACTACTTGAGGGCTTCTGTCTTGACAAGCAAGAGAAAAGGTCAGCCTCATTTTCTCAGAGTGTGAAAGGCCGAGGATCCTCCTTTCTGCAACAAGGTTTCTATGGCCCTTAGTGTACATTTGAAGGTTTTTCAAAGGTGGTCACAACAGTTCTAGCACCACATATTGGGATTAGAAATGGTTAAAGTCCAACCACTTGCATTTAGATCGGGTGTTAACCATGTGGCTTATGGCTAAGACTGGCATCTTCAACTATGTACTTTATTTTACTAGTAGTGTTTATTAGCAGGAGTCGTGTTAGTTACCTTACTGAGCATAAGTGGCTGTGGTTGAATATGGTAGACAATGAAAGGCCTGGATAATCACCTGCTGAGAGAGTTGCTCAGCTGTGTTGTCTGCTTTCTTTCAGAGTAGTCTGCAAGCACTGGATGGGGAAAATGCACCTTCTTAGGAACTGTGGGCCAGATGTATGAAAGTTAGGTTTGCAAAAAGTGGTCAGAAGTTGTGAATGAACCTTTTTCAAATCTTCTGAGGATTTTGTGAACCGACCTATGTACTAGTAGGTGGGTACGCAAAGTCACCATTTGGAGTGGGTCACATTCTGACTCACCTCATAACTATGCACGAAGTATGGTGCAAATTGTGACTCACTTCGATTGGATGTCATCACAGGGATAGTGGCCAGCCGGGGTCAGCAGAACACCATGCCTGTGACTGCATTTAAATAAAGCTTTTTTTTTAACACAGGTGTTTTTTTAAAGGAAACTGGTTCATTAAAAAAAAGCCGTTTCTGAAAGAAAGTTTATTTAAGAGTTGGCCGGGGTCCATTCCTAAGGGGGGCTTTCCCCTTTATGAACGGATTCCCTCCTCCTTTGAGATATCAGTAATCTATCTTTGGTTTGCAGCTGAAATTGTAGTTGCAAACCTTTGATATATAGCATTGTGAATCACAATTTTGGAGGGATACTATAAAAACAACCCTTCCAAACTGCTATTCACTGTGCCTTTCTAAACCCGTTTTGCGATTGGTTAACCTGTTAGCAAATTACAAAATGGGTTTGGTACATTTAAAAAGCAGCACAGCTGTCACAAAGCCTGTGATTTAGCAAATCATGTCTGCTAAATGGCTGTGTACATCAAGTCCTATACTAGGTGTGGATTCCAGCTCCCAAATCTCCTCAGGAGGCATCTTATTTTGTACAAGGTCCCAAACATGAACACAGGTCACTAGATCTTCTCTCTGCCTTTCAACCCAGTACTTGCAGCAACTCAGATGCTCTGAATGTATGTGATGGGAGCGAAATGATGCTATTCACCTGCTACAGTGCCTGTACTTTGCCTGCCAGATAAGTACTCTTTCACTTATATCACTTTGTTCTAAGTTTGGTAGTTTTGGCAACAACTTTAGCTCCTTGTAGTTGACCCTCGGAAGGCTCTCAAAACCTGTTTTTTTAAATATCTAGTGGGCAATATATCGTTCAATCAATCAATCAATCATATCATTTGTAAAGCGCACTACTGACCCGTGAGGGTCTCAAGGCGCTGGGGTGGGGAATGCTGCTACTGCTCGAAAAGCCAGGTCTTGAGGAGTTTTCTGAAGGTCAGCAGGTCTTGGATCTGCCGTAGGTGGATTGGGAGGGTGTTCCAGGTCTTGTCGGCGAGGTGCCTAGATGCCTCTGGGTGATTGTCGCGCTTTATAAAACCATTTAACATAACATAAACCTGAGCTGAAGTTTGCCTTGCCTTCCTATTTCCTGTGTTAGCTTCCCCCGCAGAGGGAATCTACGGCTTATGTGCTATTCCCTGCCCATCATTATTTAGATAATACCAGCCAATCTGCCAGGCACAAGCCAGTGCAGACACATTTAATGAGCCGAGTTCATGTAAGGACGTGGAGGAAACACTGTACTGTTATGTCTGGTAAGCAACAAGAGGTCAGGCGCCGCTGGCATCCCACATGTCGCTATTTTATGTGGTATGTATGCATGAGTGCCTTTGTGAAGCAAGTAATTCAACAAGAGTAGACTGTGCAAGACATCTATCTTCATTCTTACAAATGCATTTCTGTACATTCCCATATCCAAATGTGACTGAGTAAACAACCAGCAAGGAAGCTTCTAAACTATCACCCTAGTCCACGGTCCCTTCCCTCCTTACAGTGACAACTGAGTGTATGCGTTATATATTTCAGGAAGCAGTGAAGGAGAAGACATAATCGTAACTGTTTGCATAGTAATCAAATATTTAGAACTGGCCCTGCTGCACCTGTCAAGATTGGTAAGCATGTGAGCCGTGGGCCATTTCTCTGTGGCCTGTGAGGCTGAAAGACCAGTGGCGGCCTGTGGAGGTAAGATCGGTGGGGCCATGGTGGGGGGGGGGGGATTCGACAGACGACCATGAGTGGAAATTAAATAAATAATTAATTTTCCCTCGTTGTCTTCTGACAGGCATTGTGTGTTGCCTCCGGAACCTCAGGAACCCCTATGTGAGCTCGCTGAACCTCCAGTTTCCTCCTCTTTAGGCTTTAACTTTCAAGCAGTAGGGCAGATGAACAGTCGAGCCCTAGTCCCGAAGGATGGTGTAGGGTGGGCTGGAATGTCTAGCAGGCTGTGGCTACCCCTGCCTGCAGCAGGTGTAGTGGAACTAGGGCCCGGAGTCCTGAGGGGTCCATTGAACCCCGATATTTGCTGTATTTAGTACCCCAACAGCAGTCAAAGGGACCATTTTCCTTGAGTGTGCCAAGGCCCATGGCATCCTGTCTATGCTACTGATGTCCAGGTCAACTAGCACCAGTGCTTAGTTTGTGCCGGTGGGTTCCGGTGCTCAGCACCGGCACCTATTTTTCAGGGCCAGTACTATAACATTCTTGCACATGGGCAGTGGTGGTGCACATCATTTTTCAAAATAAATGCATGCAGCTGTATTTTTCCCAGAGCTGCTCACACTGTCAGCCATTCCTCATTCACTATGCCTGCACCTTGCCTGAGCCTACCATGGATATTTATAGCTAGGGGGAGCTCGTAGCTGAGCTGGGCGAGGCAGGCCTGGAAACTGCAGAGCTAGGATGGTCCAGGCCATTAAAACACCATTAAAAATTTTCTCTGTGTTGTCAGAACCCAGCTCCACTGTCTTGCTCCTTGTACCCGTAATGGAATACTACAACGAGACCTAACCAGCCGCGGCCCGTACAGGTAAGAGCGGTAGGGGCCGGGTGGGGTGTGGTGTGGTTTCAACGAACGACGACGAGGGAAAATTAATTATTTATTTAATTTTCCCTCGTCATCGTCCGTCGAAATCCCCCTCCACCAGGCCACACCGCTCTTACCTGCACGGGCCGCGGCTGAACCTAACACCATATTTCCCCAGCTAAGCTGGCGCTAAGGCTGGGCCCACATTGCCCATCTCCCCTCAGGAGCTGATATCATTACTTGCTGCTGGGGTGTGAGAGGTTGGCAGTGGCGTCACTAGGGGGGTGCGGACCGCACCGGGTGACACCATCAAAAGGGGTGACACCATGGTCCGTGTCAACAATAATCTTGGCCGGCGGCCGGGTAAGGTTCGACAGAGTGACAGTAATATTATTTTGCATTTTGGTGTCACGGAGTCCGTGACACCAAAATGCAAAATAATATTTCTGTCTGTCGACCGTTACCCGGCCGCCGGCCAAGATTATTGTCCCAATTAGTCTATGACTTCGGCATTGTCAATGACGTTCGAAACGTCACTCACGTCGTGACGTGGCTCCCGGACCTGACGTTTTTATAAAAATGTACCTGCTTCTTGTTCTTTACAGATATGGCTGCCACCCACTGCAAATACAATTGAAATTGCCGAGCCTGGGGTCCGAGTCTCTCTCTAGCACACTCTGTGCCTGAGCTTCACCCCGCTGTGCAGCAGCCCGGGGCTGCCAGCACTGCACAGACTTGTCACACATGACCAGGCCCCCAACCGAGAACGGACTTTCCTGTAGTGGACTGAGGAGGTGGGCGCCAAACAGAAATGATTGTTGCCCGCAGGAGTCAGTTGCTCGGGGCCAGAGGAGCCTGGCTGCTGTCTTTAATGAACCCTGGTAGCTGAATAGAAAACCAAGCCTGACATTGTAAGTACACTTTATTAGTAAAATGTGTGCAGGCTGCAAGAAACGGAGAGCTGATTTGGGGAACTGGAGCTGATTTTTTTACTGGAGTACCTGGTTAAGTTATTCTGAATCGAATTTTGACACGATTTACTAGTTTTATGGTATGAAAAACTTCGATCCTGTATATTTTATGGAACCGTGCTTCATAGGAAAAGATGCATATTACGGTCATTGTTTTTTCTTTTCACGAACTGCAGAACATCCATAACAATATCTTCTACATTACATTTCATTTTTAAGAATGCAGTCTTTGCCCTAGCCAAAGTAATGTTACTATTATTTTGACTCATTCTGCTCACATACGTTTATGTGCACTTTGTTTTGCCACATGGAGAGGCATCGACTTTCACACCATGTCGAATCATTTTATACATTACCAGTCACAGGTTTTTTAAAACATGCCAATATGGGAATAGCGACTCAAAACATGTATTATACAGATATTACCGTCCTGCATAACCCAGATAGATATCTCCTATGAAAAGATGATCATACAGACAAATAGCATTATTATACCTTGACATCAAAATATATGTGAAAATCCTGGCTGATAGACTTACATTGTTCCTTACGTAAATAATACACACTGACCAATCAAGCTACATCGGGGACAAACATTTGGTAATATTAGGAGGGCATTTTGAGTTGAGAGACACAGTCCCGGTGCCTGCTGCAAAGTGTTGAACAAGTAAGTAGCAGCCACCCTGAGTGTGTGCCAGACGCATTAATGGCAGAGTGGCGGGATCAGTCAGCTGCCTTTCAGAGTGGGTGCTCACTAATGAGACCGGCATTTATGATGTAACTCACTGTTCATGGATGATGTTGTTGGGTCGCCTCTTAGGTTACAAGGGCACTAGATTACTACCTCCATTTCTGGTGTTTTGGAGCAGTTTTAAGATCTTGGAGTTTCTTGTTGCTCAAATGGGTGTCATTTCGAATATTTATATGTTTCCCTCGTCTTCATTGCTTGATTTTGCTCGCGAGAAAGTGTCATCATTGTCATTGAAATGTCACTCACAATTACACTGAAATTATGAAAATGTCACACATAGAGCAAAACCTTGGTAGCTCTGCAAGTGTAAACAGCGCGGGCTGCTAATGCTCTCCAGCCTTAGCAGTCGGAGCACACAGCAGCATATTGTTCTGGGAGGCGGAATGCGGAAGCAGAGGCAGCGCTGCCCATGCCTGTCTCCACGCGCTGCCCATGCCTGTCTCCACAGTGATGATGGATGGCTTTCTCCTGCCTCTCCTAGTCCTAACGCTCCAGGGGGAGACATTCAGAGGGCCCCTGCCCCAGCCCTTCCTGCAGTAGCCGGTCCTCGAGCCCCAACAGTTTATTTATGCGTTTCTATATAGCGCAGACTTTACCCGAAGACGTCAGAGCACTTCACAATAGGAACTGTAATGATACACGAGGAGAAAATGTAACACGTGAACAAATTACAAGCAGACGTTAAGTTACATGTGGCAAAAGTGACAATTGTGAGCAAACAAAATACATGAGGTAGCAAACGGTGCATTACAGGAGGAAAAAGTGACATGTGTGCAGGTTACAAGAGAAAACAAAGTACAATTAGAGGTATAATGCTGCAAAATATGGCAGACACTCAAGCACAAGAATAAACGTTACATAGGCAATGGTGGCACTTGTGCAAGTATCAAAAGCAAACAAAATGTGAGAGGTATTAAACAGTGTGTTACAAGAGAAAAGTGGCGTGCTAAACACTCCAAGGCCTCAAAAATCTTACCCGACCCAACACCAAGAAAGGGGAGGATGGATTCCGCCCCTGAGATTCATGCGATGCGGGAAAGAGGAATCATTTCAGGAAAACCAAAGAAAAAAGAAGTCCCTGCAGGCTGAACTCTGGCTAACCGACCCGGGGAAGTGAATCAGGGTTTTGCAGCGCCAGGTGCACACTTGTCTTCCTCTGCAGCTGGTAAGTGGCAACCCCATTCTTCCCTTCGCTGTGTTTGAAAGTATGCCCTTTGGCGATTACAACTTGTGCTCCTTGTGTCTGAGAGTGCGATATACCCAGTAAACTGCTTTGGTCTGTAGTTGCGCTATTGTGTGCAAGTGTAACGTACTGCCCACTGACTATGAGTTGCACGTGGGTGTGCTTGTTTCCATAAGTTACTGTGCGCATCTTTCTGAGTCCGTGCAGACGTAACATGCTATGCCCGGAAACAGTGTAGCCCTGAACGGGCATGTAGGGTTCTTGTGCTGCCAGTAAACCTGTGTCTAATTGGGCAATGGTAGACTGGTGCCATGCGTAGTTTGTGTGTCCTGTACTGTCCAGGACATGTGTGTAGCTGCACATGACACGCGGGTGCCATGTGCATTTTAGTCCCTGTGTAAAGCCGTGTAAGGGTATCTGGGGGCATCATGGATTCATGATGTAAGTCGTGAGGGGGTGACACCATGAGTTACCCGCACTGGGTGACACCAACCCTAGTGACGCCACTGGTGGTTGGGGTGGGGAAGGGAAGGGAGAAGACGAATGAATGTCAGTGTGCTTCCTTTTTCCAATTACAATGTCTGAAGCTTGCCCCTCTTGTTGGGAGTGTTTCCTGGGCTCCTGTAGCTCCCCCTTCTTACAGGATTTTGCAGTTCTTCGTGGGTCTGTGATCCTGCTGCCTACTTTTAAAAATGACAGGCAGGGAGAGCCAAAGGCAAGGCCCACACTGTCATCAGGACTCCCATTTCCAGTGCCTATTTTGTGCCGGGGGCTGCAGGTGGTTGTAAAATTCACTAATTTGTAGGAACTGGGACAGAATTGAATGAGAGAGAAAGGAAGGAAAAGGTAAAGAAGGAAGAAGAAAAAGACTGGAAAAGAGGGACACAGGAAGAAAGCAGGGATGAAAAGAACTTGCATAGGTGAGATAAATGGGAAGGGAGTGTCTGGTGGTAGATGAATAAAATTCGGCAGCGCTGTTAAAAAAAAGAAAACTTTGAGCCCGGCACGTATGTTTTTTACAAATTAAGTACTGGGTAGTGTAATAAAGTGCAGACACCGTTATGTTTGCACAAGTACTTTATTCTTAGGAGCGCCGGGGCTAGCTTGTTATGCGGTCGGCGCCAAGAAACACAATGGCCGCCTTCCGTTTCCTGTGGTCCCACTTCCTGTTCCGCTCTAGGAACACTAGAGCGCTACCACATATCTCCCCCCTTTACGCACAATAACAAATTTACAAAAGTCTTACTTCCAGTCCATCTCATAGTCCTTGAATCTCTCAGGTACCTTAATTCTCCGTCCTGCTCGAGTTTCCACTCTCTCACTTTTTCTCTCTCCTCCCGTAGTCTCGTGTACCATTCTCTCTCTCGTACCTTCTGCTTCCCCATCCTTTGCCTTCTTGTCACTCCCTTCTTCTCCTCTGCTTCCTCCTTCCGTTGTCTCTCTCCTTACTCTTTCTTCACCTGCCGTTTGTCCTTCTGTTCCGTTCACATTCTCTCCTTGCCTTTCTCCCCCTTCACTTCCTCCTTCCTCTAAGACATTCTCTGTTCCTTCTTCCGCCTCATCTTCCCACTTCAGTATCTTGCTGCATTTTGCCATTCTGTCCATGGACCAAATCTTACCATCGCTCAGGAGGGCTGATCTAGCATAGGGTTCCACCACTTTGAGGGGTGGTGAGAATTTGCTCTCCCCTTTCTTCTTCATGATGGCTAGCTTCACCCTCACCCAATCGCCTTTGTCCAGTTCTGTACTCTGCGTGTTCCGTCTTCTGTTGTAATGAGCCGTGTAGACTTCCTGGGCTCTCTCTAAATTTTTCCTGACCACCGCCGGTGACCACTTACTCTGGACAATCAACTTTCTCCATGCTGCATTGTCTTTGGTGAAGGCCTCTCTGCCTCTTAAGATCTTGAAGGGGCTGTAGCCTGTGCTACCCGGTGTGATTCGGTATGCCCAAATCATCTTCTCAAGCTCCTTTTCCCAATCCATACCATCCTCAATGGCAGCTTGTATGGTGCCCATTATCACCCGATTAAAGCGTTCCACTTGGCCATTTCCCGCCGGGTGGTAAATCGGGGTGTGCTTCACTTCAATTCCGTTTCTGTTGGTGAAGGCAGTCCACTTTTCTGAAGTGAACTGAGGTCCGTTGTCGCAGGTGATGATCCTCGGGATACCTTCGCTGACAAATGTGGTACGCAAAAACTTTATCACTGCCTCAGTGTCCACTCGCTCCAAGACCTGTAGCTCGGGCCACTTGGAATACCTATCAATGGCAACCACCACGTACTTCTGAATGCCCTCCTTGTTCAGGACTGGTCCCATTATGTCCACTGACAACATCTCCCACGGGCCATCTGGAATCGGAAATCTTCTCAGCGGTGGTCTCAGCATGCTTTGAGCCTTGTCCGACTTTGCACAAGACTCGCAAGAGCGCACATGTCTTTCTACCTGCGCGTCGATGGCGGGCCACCAGTATGCTTGTCTGGCCAAAGCTTTCGTTTTCGTGATTCCCTGGTGCCCTTCATGCAGTAAGGACATCAACCGTTCCAAAATGTTCCTGGGCGGTACCACCTTGTCCCCTCGGAGTAAGAACATTGGGTTTTCAGCCAAAGATAGTTCCTCTCGGACTTCCCAGTATCTCTTCAGTTCCTCTTTTAAGTGTCTTTTCTCTGGTCAGCCGTGAACTACATATCCTTTTACGGCCTCTAGGTCTGTGTCTTCCCTGTAGGCCTCTTCCCAGTCCTGGGCGCTTATCACCTCCTCAGTGTCCTGGATGGTGGCTACCACGTATCCATCCCACTCTTGCCTTTCTTCGTTCCGTGCCTCTTCCATGGCAGCTGCCCTACTTAGGAAGTCGGCTACTTTGTTCTGTGGCCCTGGAATGTGCTCGACCTCATAGACAAAGTCCAATAGCCGTAGGGTCATCTTGGCTATCCTGGGTGTAGCATGGTCATGTCCACTTGATGTCAGTACGCGAACTAAGGGCTTGTGATCGGTTCTCACGAGGAACTTGGCACCCCACAAGTATTGCGTAAATTTCTCCACCGCCCAGACCACCGCCAGCATTTCTTTCTCCACCACACTGAACTTCTCCTCATTGGGTGATAACGAGCGGGAGGCGAAGCTGACAGTCGACATCTCTCCTGACTCCTCTCTCTGCATCAGTACTGCTCCTAGGCCTCGATCACTGGCGTCTGTGGTGAGAATAGACTCAGCCTTGGGGTCAAATCCTTTGAGGGGAATGGCTGTTCCCATTTCTTGCTTGAGTGCGTCGAACTCTGTTTGCTCTTCTTTTCCCCACTGAAACCTGTTCTTTTCCTTGAGCAGTTGTCGTATGTGGTGTGTCTTTGTTGCGAAATGAGGAATGAATTTGCTGTAATACTCGGCCATTCCTAGGAATGACCGAACATCTTCCTTCCTTTCCGGGGTGGGCGCCTCCATGATGGCTCTCATGTTTGTTTTCTTCGGAGTTATACCTTGTCCACTCACCTCATGGCCGAGGTATGTGACCGACTGGACTCCCAAATTGCATTTGGTCCATTCGGCAGTCAATCCGCTGTCTTGCAGCTTCTGTAGTACTTTGCGAAGTTTCACATTGTGATCTTGCCTCGACTTCCCCATTACCAGAATGTCATCCTGGAAGAAGAGGACGTCCTTCACGTCTTTTAGGAGCTTGTGCATGATTTTCTGGAACACGGCAGTGGCAGAAGCTAGGCCGAAAGGCATCCTCACGAACTCGTAGCACCCGAATGGTGTGATGAACGACGTGAGGTGGGTGCACGACGGATGAAGTTTGACCTGATGGTAGGCCGACGAGAGGTCCACCGTGGAGAACCATGTGACGTCCTTCGTTTTCGCCAGCATTTCACTGATGCGTGGAAGGGGAATTTGTCTATGACAATGTTTTTGTTTAACTCTCTTAAGTCCACGCAGAGACGTACCTTGCCGTTGGGCTTTTGGGCTACGACCAGGGGAGACAGCCACTCCGCACTCTCTATCGCCCTGATGACTCCTTCCTTTTCCAACCTTTCTAGTTCTGTTTGTACTGCCTCCCTGCTGCGGAACGGAATGTTCCTCACTTTGTGGACCACTGGTACTGCCCCTTCTTTCAGTTTGATGAGGTGTGTGTACTTGCCCAGCTCGCCAATCTGCCCGTTGAATACTTTGGGATATGTCTTCCGCCACAGCTGCACGTCTTCCCTGACTTCCATATCCATGAGTAGGATTTTCTCTATGCCTCCCGGGTTGAGCTGGATCCCCAAAGCTCCTTGGTCCTTCCAACTCAGCACGGACGGGCCTCTCTCTGCAACGTACAGCTTGCACTGCGCGTGACGGCCTCTAAATTCAAACAAGAGCGGGCAGTAGCCTAGCATGGGGATCTTTTGTCCAGTGTACGTTACCGGTCTCACATCCATGGGTAGGAGTGTTTCTTGGATCCTTGACGCAAAGTTGTCTTCCCATACCTGCCTCTGGACGATCGAGATAGGCGCTCCACTGTCCGCGATCATCTCCAAGGGTATGCCCCCTATGTGCATGTCGAGTCGGGGCCTGTCTGAGTTGGAACCATCCATCTCCAGAACCTGGACATCAATGTACAGGAATTCCTCCTCTTCCCCTTTGTCGTCCTGATCGCTGGAATCGTCTCGCTGATCTTGGTCTACCAAACGCACCACGGCATTCTTCGGTTTCCTGCGACACACCTTCTCGTAGTGTCCAAAGATGTTGCAGTAGGAACACCTGGCCTTGAAGGCAGGGCACGCCTTGTCGTTTCCCAGGTGGTTATTGCTCCCACACCTGTAACACTGGTTTTTTCCTGTTTTGTGTGACTTGCTGTCCGCCTGTGATTTGGTGGAGAAATCGGCTCTATTTCCTCCCTGGGTCTTACGCGTCTCATTTTGCTTCCAACGGTCGTTTCTGTTTGGCGCCATAACTCTACACACCGCTTGCGATTCCTGGGCGTCTCTCTTCGCTGCTTGAGCGCACCTTCTCAACAGCTCCGCCTTCTTGACCATCGCCCAAATTTCCTTGAGTGGAGCGTCGCCATTCACCCACAATTTCTCCTGTATGTGGGCACTAGAGGTATGCATAATAATTTGGTCCCTGATGAATTCATCATGCAGTCCCCCAAATTTGCACGTGACAGCCAACTTCCTCAGTGCTACGACGTATTCGTCAACAGACTATACGCTCTTCTGCTTCCTCTGAAAGAAGTTGAATCTGTCAATGGCGACACACACCACAGGCCTGTAATGTGCGTCTAAGTCTTCGATGGCATGATTAAACACCTCCGTATCCGCTGCGGCTCTTTCTCCTTTCACAATGGTGTCATAGATCCTGAGCCCTTCTGGACCTAAGTTATGGAGCAGAATCTTCTTTTTTCTTTTGCTCGTGAAGGGTGTATCGCCTTCCTCTTCTAGCGCCTCCAGATAGTTAAGGAAGTACCTCTTCCAGTCTTCCCATTTTCTTTCCGGTTCTCCGCTTTTCGTGAGGAATGGAACTAGTTGGGTGAGGGATGTGCTCTGGCTCGCCATGGCTGGGACGTTCCGCTTGGCTTTAGGTACGGTGACTGTTTGCCTGGATGGACTCCCTGGGGCGCTTTGCTCTCCTCCCTCGTCCTCTCTGTGCTCCCCCTCGCTGTCCTCTCCCAGTCCACCTTCTGTGGTGAGAGACGCTGCTCGTGAGCTGCCTCCTGTCTTTGTATTCGATGGGCCTGCAGACTCCGCCAGTGTGCTCCTCTCTTTTACTTTGCTAGGGCACTAACTAGGGCCTATGGTGATGTTACAGGGTTAGGTACCTTGTTGTATCCCTGTGGGTGCTTGTTATGTCCACGTGGGTGTCTTCTGCAGTCTTTCTGTGCACTCTGCCCCCTTCTGTTGTTATTGCTCCGTGGAATGGCTTTTTCTGGGCTCTTGTGTCTGTGTAGGGCCCCTTTCTGGCTTGCGCGCGCTCTGGTGCTCTTTCCGCGCTCCTTCCCGCCTTGCCGGCTCCTCTGCCGCGCTCCGTGGTCGTTTTCCGTCTCACGCGATATGCGTGCAATCCGCTGGGGTCGCGTGAGCGTTCGGGTGTTTATTCGTCCCGACTCGTCGCCATTGTAATAAAGTGCAGACACCGTTATGTTTGCACAAGTACTTTATTCTTAGGAGCGCCGGGGCTAGTTTGTTATGCGGTCGGCGCCAAGAAACACAATGGCCGCCTTCCGTTTCCTGTGGTCCCACTTCCTGTTCCGCTCTAGGAACACTAGAGCGCTACCACAGGTAGCACTCATATCGTCATACCACTCCCAGTAATTAAAATGTTTATAATGGCAAGGCAGTTTTATTCCTTTTTGGGGGGAAAGAGCGCTGATTTCAGTGTGAAATTTAGTTAGGCTCTGCACTTTGCTATTACATAGGCTAAATATGTATTCCTGTTATGAAACATTTACAGCCTTCACCTAAAAAATATACAGAGTTTTTTATTTTATTTGAAAAAGAGCATTGTAAGAATTGATACCATTAGCTTATAAGTGTTTGTAAATTGAATAGTATGTTAATTGTAGAGAGTGGCTGTTTATGACAGTGTAAATATATAGATATAGGTTATTTTGAGAAGTTATATTTCTGACAGATGGCAAAAGAATGTGTACACAACAGGAGGGAGAGAGGAGACAAGGGCCTATGCACTTCCTCCTTAGAAAGAATCCTAGACACAACAAGTGCCAAGGTCTCACAGAAGGAGGAAGCTATGGTGTCCTTATGCCTCTTGTAGGCATTCAAAGATATTTGGGGAGGTTCCCTCACCCGCAGTTTATTGTGGCATCCTTCACCCTTGGTGACCTCTCTACATCAGGGAAGGTAAGTACCACCTTGACTAACTCAGCCAAAAGCTGAGTCAAGAGATACAGAGGGCCTTTAATGAAGGTGACAGTGTTGAAGATAGGTAGGTGTTTTTTAAAGGCATTTGACAAATACCCAACCCCTTAAATGCGGATCGCTTTCTGACTGATGGGCCCCTTAGTGTCTTACAACATAACAAGCAGGAACTGGTGATCACTTAGGTCACTGACTGACATCAAGTTACAGCTAGCAAAGAAACAATCTTACGCAGAACTTGAGAAAAGTAGAAGGTGGTAGAGGAAACTCGATTAATCTGAACAACAAAATAGAGGCCACTGTCACAGAGTACACTAACATTTCTGTCGAAAAATGTGGGTATAGTGGGGGTCTCTACCTCCGAAGGTCACCATGCTCAAGTTCAAACTGAAGGCTGAGCTGCAAACATCACTACCCCAGCCCTGTTACTGTTCATTTCAGTGAGCTAGTGCTTACCCAGGAGGCCTCATGTCCACTTGGTACCAGAGCTGTAGTACAAAGATGCTATCCTAACTAATGCTTCAGTTCAGAACAATTTTAAATAGCTAGTTTAGAATAGGCTTCTTGTCTCTTTGAACCCATGAAGTAACCAGGCCAGGTCGAAGGATTAACCTTCTTGGGAAAGCAGGTCCCCTAATTGGAGTTGTAGTGACCCTCCTCTGTCCTGGAAGAATGTGATGACTTCTCTAGACCACCTTGACTTCAGGGGCCAATCCAGAGGAAGCAGCCATCCCATTTCTTTGTTGATGCTGTGTCCAAGTGAGTCATCCAGGAAGTCACAGTCTTTCTAACAGCCGTAGCCCATCCTGTGATATTACCTACCGATGGTGCGTCAGTCTCTGTGAATCAGAACCAGAGAGGCATCAGAGTTCATAGATCTATCTTCAGTACAGTGACCAAACTCCTCAGCCCTTCTCAGTCCAGCTTTGGCTAGGGAGTAGTTATTTCACAACCCATTGTTGGGCCAGCAAACTCAGCCCTGCTGATCTGCCTGATCCCAGGGTAAGATGCCAGTTTTGTCTCTGGGAAGAAATGCATACCTTAGATTACACAGATATGGGATTCTTAGTAGGTGTCATCAAGTTCATCTCAAAAGATGCCACCCTGTGATCGGTTAGTTTTCCCAGCTATTCTCATACATCAAAATACTCACTGAAAATCTGTGGCGCGCCAGGGACTTCAGTGGCACTAAAATAAGCATGACTGAGCCATGCTTGACCTAGTGCAGTATCAAACAGAGAAGCAAGCCTTTGGCATGAAAATAATCTGCTTAGCATAGCCTCACTTCCCCTCACCCACTTTTGTGTTTTAATATATAGTGACAGTCATGGGTGCCCTCCTGGACAAGAGCAGGAACACATGCTACTTGAGTTCTGGGACAAAAGGGAGGAAGAGACTTGCCCAAAACTGATCCTAATGTCTAACTTAAGTCATTAGGAAATCAGAAAGGAAATACAGTGCCTCTACACAGATTGGCTTGCAGGCATCAACTCGGTGGCTACATTGAAGTAAGTTGATAGCAGTTATTGAATAGGGAAACACGTTGTGCCATGCGGGAACCTAGGCAATATAGAAACATGGATTTTCACTCTGGGAATTCTTATTCTCTCTCTCATGTAAATCTGGTACTCACCAATCTCCTATGAAAGATACTTAATTTTCAGGATATCATCTTCTGCATGGATTGAAGCACCTCTTGCTTCCCACACAGCTTCCAAGGGGTCCTAATTTTCAATTAGGCGGTAGTCTCTGGCTCCCTGAAGGCAAAACTGGGCTTAAGCAAAAAGAACAATTTATGGACAGAATTCAGAACAATGCCATACATTCCCCACATTACATTCATCTGGGCCTAAATCCATCGTTTTTTTGCTCACCATGCCATTCCAGTTTAGACCCAGCCATATGCAAATCAGTCTTGACCCTGCACCCAATGGGAACAGTCCAGCCCGAACTGCCAGGCTAGGTGCTCCCTGGACTGGAAACAAGCATCCTAGGACCAGCTTGGGCTTCCAACCCTCGTCAGCCAGGATAGCTTGACTACAGTGGCATGGAGAGCACGGGCCCCACGTCTGGGCATACCCGTCCCACTCGGGGCGACAAATGCAAAAAGAACAATTGATGCACAGAATGCAGAACAATGTCATACATTGACCCCAGTACAGAGATCTAGGCCTAAATCCAACGTTTTTTTGCTCACCATGCCATTCCAGTTTGGACCTAGTCATATGCAAATCAGTCTTGACCCTGCGCCTAATGGGAACAGGGTCAAGACTGATTTGTATATGGCTGGGTCCAAACCTGGGTGGTGTGGTGATCAAAAGAATGATGGATTAAACCCAGATCCTTGTGACTAGGGGTGAATGTTTGCATTGTCCGGCATTAGATCCATCAATTGTTTCTTTTGCATCAGTCATCCTAAGTGGGAAGGGTGTGCCCAGACGTGGGTCCTGTGCTCACTACACCACTGGTTTCAAGCTAGCCTGGCTGATGAAGGATGATGCCCTGAAACCGGTCCCACGATGCTTGTTTCCGGTCCAGGGAAGACCTGGCTTGGCAGTTTGGGCTGGACTGTTCCCATAAGGAACAGAGTCAAGACTGATTTGCATATGGCTGCGTCCAAACTGGGGTGGTGTGGTGAGCAAAGGAATGATGGATTAAACCCAGATCCTTGTGACTAGGGGTTAGTGCTTGCATTGTCCAGCACTCCTTCCATCAATTGTTTATTTTGCATATGTCACCATAAGTGGGAAGGGTATGCCCAGACGTGGGTCCTGTGCTCAACAACACCACTGGATTCAAGCTAGCTTGGTTGATGAAGGGTGATGCCCTGAAACCGGTCCAAGGATGCTTGTTTTGAGTCCAGGGAGGACCTGGCTTGGCATTTCGGGCTGGAATGTTCCCATAAAGAACAGGGTCGAGACTGATTTGCATATGGCAGGGTCCAAACTGTAGTGGTGTGGTGAGCAAAAGAATGATGGATTAAACCCAGATCCTTGTGACTGGGGGTGAATGTTTGAATTGTCCAGCATTCTGTCCATCAATTGTTTCTTTTGCATAAGACTAGGCTTTTGAACATGACTTTGTGCTAGGTATGAATACTGGCTATTTATGATAGCCCTTTTCCCAGGGGTTGGTAGCTGCAGTAGTGATGTTAACCATGCTGCTCACATACTACTCTCCCAGGAGTCCAGTGGATCTGTGTTCCAGTGGAATTCTCTCACCTAAAGTGCTTACCATCACTGAAGAGACAGATTGGGATCAGGTGAGCTGGAGAAACCAGCCAAGTGCTGATCTTTCCGGCCCATAGGTGTCCAAGGAATCTGTCCTTTTGGCCCACGAGGAGATATCCCCATCCTGGGCCCCCTGACTGGATCTCTTCACACTCTGACACTCCTCTCTAGAGTGGCTTGGTCGGATCCCAACCCAAAGAAGCAGGCTACCTGGCTACCTGTCTCCCTCACTCTTCCTTAAGCCACTAACCTAAACTACTCAAATATTATCGCTTCGGAACACATCAACTAAGCCAAAAAGACACCCACCCGCAGAGTTTTATGACAGGTTGAATATACATAGTTCTCTTTTTTTCACTCCTGAACACACCCTGCTCATTCACAGGTTTTAGTATACCTCTTTCTAACACAGAAAACATCCCTGAGCTCCTCCGTCTCAGTGAGGGGGTTATAGACCGCATTATGGCCAGGTTCATAATGTGAGGAGGTTACCCTATGATGAAGCATGCCACCTTGTGGAGAGAGGTGTGGCGCCGCGGCCAGGGCGACTGACGCTGGAATCTGGGGACCACGGTTCGATCCCCGGCTCCGGCGGCAGGTTAGCCCAGCACCATGTGACTCTGGGCAATAGCTCGCTTAATCTTCCCGACGGCCCCCAGCGCCTAGAGACCCTTACGGGTGATTGTGCGCTTTACAAATGTGGACTTTACTTTACTTTACCTTCGGGGGAGTGAGGGGCACAGTCCTTTAAAAAGGACACCCCCATAGTACTCCTTCACTTCTCATAGGCTATGGGGCCTTTTTATGGTATTGCTTACCCGACGACTCTACCCATGCACACAGCCTGTGGCACCTTCTAGCTTTATTTCTGAGTCCCCTACACTCTCACAGACCAGTGCTCACCTTGGCACCTGTTTTCCCTTCACGCTGTCACATAGGTTCAGAAGGAAGAAGTATTTACATTTGGTAGCAGGATTATGGCGCTGTCTCTGATAAGGCTGCCACGTCCCAATTAGCGGATTTCATTTCCTTTGCAAAGCCCTGACTGTAAAGGTTGCAAAGATCTTCACACAGGAAGAATATTAACTGGATTTCCTCAGTAATACCTGACACACAAAACTAATCATCTCAGCAGGCACCCACGCTCTCCGAAGCACAGACAGGGTCGGACTGGCCTATAAGGCAATCAGGTAGCGCTCAATGGGCTGGTCTGAGACGTAAGTGTGGGGGCCGGTTTTCTTAGCAGTGAGTTGGCCGGTCTTATGACCAGGTGGGCTGAGTTTTACTGTTGAATTCTCTTGCAAAATACTCATACAGTGTGTCTTTATAAGCTCAAAGCTGTCCTGATTTGCAAATGTGGGCCACTTTTTTAGCTATCTGATTCGCTAACGAGGATCACTTTTATTTTGGTGCCTCTGTCTATTTTTTTGACCCAATCCCATCGTGAATACTGGCTCTATACGCATGGAAACTCTTGGTTTGACTAGGCTTTCTGGGAAAACCCTCTCAGGATATGGCCTACCATCTCACCTGACATCAGGACTAACCCTGTCAAGGGTTCTTCAAAAGAGACCTAAAACTCCTTCGACGTCATCTCTCTTCAAGGGCGCGTGACCAATAAAAAGACTCTTGACCGGGATGGCATACTCATACTTTTATCTGAAAGTCTACATTTGTCTTATTTCTGATTTCTATGATACACTATTAATGACATTAACTTTATGTTGACTTTAATATCACGATTGTTTCTTTCTCCTACGCAATGCGCTTTGATAGTGTCATTGCCATATTCCTCATGTCATGTTACTATTTTTTCCTTAACTCCTACATAAAGTGCTCTTATTCCACCTGGGATCTGGTTCGAGCTCTAAAAAACTGAGCAAAATTTAAATAGTACTTTGATTGCCTCTTCTGAGAGAGATATAGGGAACCCGCGCCTTCAGGATGCTGCTCTCAGACCACTGAGGAAACGAATGTCTTACAGCAAAGGAATCCATCAAAAGCACAACCTTGGGAAGGAAAATGATTATGCATGGTGCCTGTGACCAGAATGCAAAGGCAAACTGGCCTCCAAGAAAATTGCGAAGTTACCCTTGGGGAAATGCAATTTAAAGTTTAAATAAAAGTTTAAATAAAAGCCAGTAAGGCCAGCCGCCTGATGGAGTCATCACACAAGATTTTAACAAATTGCCTACAAAATTCCCCATTTTCTAGGAAAGCAGGAACGCCCACTTGGCAAAGTGTAATTCTGCCTAGGGATCCAAAATCAATTTCTCCCTAGGGGAGCAGCCTTGGGCACATCTATTTTCTTAATACATGTTACAGACTTTTCTGTGTGCCCCTTAAATTCCATAACCGCAAGAGGTGAGGTAAGGAGCTTATTACTGAAACACTCTAAGGACCGCCTCCTGTCCCCGGGGTGCTCTGTCTTCCAGGCAGGTCTTTCCTACTGAACTGCGCAGGCGCAGCTCTACCCGAGGGCTCACGAGGCCGGCGGAAGTTGATGAGTCACCTGCGCGCGTCTGAGCTAACAAGCCGTTCCTGTGTGGCCACAAAGGTGATAAATTATGCAAGAGCTTTTTCCTACACAGTCGCACCATCACAAGACTGTTTACTCTCTGTGTCGTCGTGGTGAGAAAGTACTCATCAATATATGATGTGGCAAAACTGGTCTGCCCACTTCCGCTTCCGACAAAACAACAGGGGATAGGCGTGGGGGTAGTTCAGTTTTGGAGGTGTGCAGCTGAAAGGGGATGGCCTATGTAGGTCTTCAATAAAATTGTGAAGATTGTTAGGCAGTGGGCTTTGATGGGCACATTTTATTTACTGATATGTGCCATTTTCAGGTTGTTGGTGAGCCGTGTGACATTTCAATACCCTAGGTGTGACACTTTAAGTTAAATTTGATCGCCCATGGAACAAACATGTTGTAATGATGGTAATCTCAATGAAGTCGCTGACTCAGATTACTTATAAATGGTGCCTTTATTTAATTACAGCTATTCCCTAAAGAGCGCCGAGCCAGCGCTGCTCTCTCGCGGCAGCCGCGCCTCTGACTGCCTGCGCGCGCAGTCCGCCCCCAACGTGGCCGCCACACGTCACGTAGCTACGTGACATGCATAGACTGGTGCGCGCCACTACATATCTCCCTTTTTTCCAAACAGTATAAGGGTCACTTACAGTTCAAATGTCCAATTCAAAATCTCGAAACCTTGCTGATCTCACCACAGATCTCCCGCTCCTGGTCACCTGGGTCGAATTCTCCTGGGACCTTTGACTCGGCCCCTCATCGCTTCTTTCCTCTCTCTGTCCAGCCGTGTTCTCCTCTATGCTTCTTCTCTCCTCTCTTGGTTCGTCTCTACCACTTCCTTCTCCATGTTGCTCGCCATTTCCTTGCTCTCCTTCTGCATTCGGCTCTTCTCCATCGTCCCACTCAGCTCCCTGTTGATCCCATTGTAGGACTTTGTTACACCTGGCCATGCGATCTTGGGACCACACGTTTCCGTCACTCAGTAAAGCCGCTCGATCGTACACCTCCTTGACTTGCATGGGCCTGCTGTATTTGCTGTCTCCCTTCTTCTGCAGCGTTGCCAACTTTACTCTTACCCACTCATCCTTTTCCAACCTTGTCCCCTTTACATTCCTCCGTTTGTTGTAGTGGTTGGAGTATATCAATTGTGCTTTTTCTAGGTTTGCACGTACCACCGCCGGGGACCATTCGCTGGTGATAACCTTCTCCTTCCAAATCCGATTGTCATGTGTGAATGGTTCTCGCCCTCTCAGGATCTGAAAAGGGCTGTATCCTGTACCTGTTGGCGTAATCCTGTAGGCCCATACCATGTTCTCAATGGCTTTCTCCCAATCTTTGTTGCAGGAAATGGCTGCTTGTACGGCACCCATCACCACTCGGTTAAACCGTTCCACCAAGCCGTTCCCGGCGGGATGGTAGATCGCTGTGTGTTTGATGGCTATACCGTTCCTTTGCATGAAATTGTTCCACTTTTCTGACGTGAATTGGGGGCCATTATCGCTCAAGATAGACTTGGGTATGCCCTCCCTCACGAAAGTGTCTGACAGAAATCTCAGGATGTTCTCCGTGTCCATGGTCTCGTCTACCTTCAACTCAGGCCATTTGGAGTATCGATCCATGAGGACACATACATACTTCTGCGTGCCCTGGCTGTCAAGGATGGGTCCCAATATGTCTATTGACAATTCTTCCCACGGGTTCTGCGGGGTTTCGAACTGTCCTAGCGCAGGGCGCAGTGGCTTGAGTGATTTGTCCGCTCCCTGGCACTGTGGGCATTCTCTGACATGCCTCTCCGCTCTTATGTCCATGCCTGGCCACCAGTAATTTTGTTTGGCCCTTAGCTTCAGCTTCCCAATGCCTAGATGGCCCTCGTGTAGCAAGTCCAGTAACTGGGTTACGAGTCTTCTCGGAGGGATTACCTTGTCCCCTCTGTATGTGAACACTCCTTTGTCCCCCACTGACAATTCTTCTCTGACTTCATAGTAGGGTTTGACCTCTTCGCTCACATGCCTCTTGTCCGGCCATCCCTTGACAATGTACCTCTTCACTTCCTTCAACACGCTGTCCTCCTCGTATTCTTCCGTCCACTCTTGGTAGCTGATGACCTTGCCCTGATCCCCCACCAGGGCCACCAGTTCCCTTTGGTCTGTGGGGTCTTCTTCTCCCGGCTCCATTGCTGCTGCCCTGCTCAGATAGTCAGCCACTCGGTTGCGATTCCCTGGGATGTACTCCACGTCATATCTGAATTCGAGTAGTTTCAGGGACATCTTCGATATCCGGGGCGTAGCGTTGGCATGCCCACTCGATGTTAGCACTTTCACTAATGGCTTATGATCCGTCCTGAGCAGGAATCTGGTGCCCCATAGAAACTGCCGGAATCTCGCAGTGGCCCACACTACCGCCAGCATCTCCTTTTCAATCACGCTGTACTTGCTTTCAGTGGCCGTCAGTGCCCTGGATGCAAAGCTGATCGTCTCCATCTGACCTTGTCCTCGATCTTGCATGAGCACTGCTCCCAGGCCCTTGTCGCTGGCATCGGTTGTGAGCACGGTAGCGCCCTGTGGGTCATATCCTTTCAGCGGCACTGCTCCTGTGACGTCTCTCTTGATGGTATCAAACTCCTGTTGTGCCTCTGGTGTCCATTCAAAACTGGTGCTTTCTCTGGTCAGCATCCTCATATTGTGAGTTTTGGAGGCAAAGTGTACCACAAACTTACTGTAATACTCCGCCATGCCCAAAAACGACCTTACTTCCTCCTTGTTGGTGGGGGGTGGAGCTTCAGCAATAGCTTTTACATTGTCTGCTTTTGGTGTAATGCCCTGTGCCCCAATCTCGTGACCTAGGTAAGTCACCGATTCTAGTCCCAGGCGGCATTTGGTCCATTCTGCTGTGAGGCCCTTGCTTTCTAGGGTTTTTAGTACTCTCCCAAGTTTCTGATCGTGGTCCACTCTATCCCGCCCCATTACCAGAATGTCGTCCTGGAAATACTGGATGCCAGTTAAGTTCTTAAACAGTTGGTGCATTAACCTTTGGAATACCGCAGCCGCCGAGGCCAGTCCGAACGGCATGCGACAGAACTGGTAGCATCCGAATGGGGTGATGAAAGACGTGAGTTTTCTGCTGTCTGGGTGCAATACTACTTGGTGGTACGCAGAGGTCAAATCAATGGTGGAGTACCATTTGACCCCTCTGGTTTTTGCTAGCATTTCGTCGATCCTTGGGAGGGGAAATTTCTCTACGACAATGTTCTTGTTTAGCTCTCTCAGGTCGACGCAGAGCCTGACCTTTCCATTCGGCTTCATGACTACCACCAAGGGCGCGAGCCACTCTGCACAGGTGATGGGCTCAATTATCCCCTTACTCTCCAATTCTTGAAGCTCCTTTTGTACTGCCTCTCTTACCGCTATGGGTATATTCCTCACTTTGTGGGCAACTGGGACAGCGTCCTCCTTGAGCACGATCTTATGTTGGAATCTTTCAAGTTTTCCCACCGTGCCTCCGAACACTCTTGGATACTCCTCTTTCCATTTGGTGAGATTGGGCCATGCGTCTGGCTCTGTAAGCAAAATCTGTTCTTTGCCTCCCGGGTCTAACTTGATTCCCAGGTCACCCTGGTCCAGCCACCCTAAGACGGACGGTCCTCTCTCTGAGATGTACAGTTTGCATAACGCTGATCTGCCTCTGAACTCAAACTTCAAGAGTCTATACCCCACCATAGGGATGCGATCGCCGTTATATGTGACCGGTCGGATGTCCAACTTCTCCAGCTCTGGTCCTATCTTCGGTCTGAATGTTTCCTCCCACACTGCTCTTTGTATTATCGTGTAGGGGGAACCTGTATCCGCCACTACACTGATGGTTACTCCTCCCATCTTCATTTCCAACACAGGTTTGTTTGTCCTTTTTCCATCTATACACATTATTTGGTTGTATATGCACAGGACAGTGATGACCTCTTCCTCCTCCGTCTCTTCCTGAACCTCGTCTTCCTGGTCTACGTATTTTACCATACCTTTGGACAATTTCTTCCGGCACACTTTCTCATAATGTCCGATGATACCACAGTGTAAGCACTTGGCCCTGAACGCTGGGCATCTTCTGTCGTGAGCCTCATGAGACCAACTCCCACACCTGTAGCACGATTTCTTGTTGCCACCGCCTTCCTGTCTCTTCTGCGATCCCGTGCTGCTCTGCCAATTGTTTGATCTCTTCGGCGTAGCGCCCCTGTGCCTCAGATCTTTGCGAGGTTCTTCATCCTGTATCTTGTTCACCATGGCTGCGGTCGGCGGTTCTTTCTTGGTTGCGTCGGCGCACCTCCGTGCGAGTTCTGCCCTCTTGACTATGACCATTACGTCCTTGAGTGTGGTGTCTCCACTCGCCCATAGCTTGTCCTGGACATTCGTGCTGGTTGTGTGCATTACTATTTGGTCCTTGATAAACTCTTCCTCCCACAGGGCATACCTGCACGTGGCCGCTAGCTTCTTCAGAGCCGCTACATATTCCTCAATCGACTCTCCAGCCCGTTGTTTTCTCTGCTGGAAGTTGAATCTATCGACCGACACACATACCGTGGGCCTATAATGTTCGTTTAGGTCATCGATAGCATGGGCGTACACATCGTCGTCAGAGCCATCTCTCTGTTTGGGCACCAGGCTTTTGTATATTCTGAGTCCTTCTGGCCCCAAATTGAGTAGCAATATGCGTTTTTTCCTGTTGGGTTTGAATGTCTCTTCATTCTCGTCCTCTAAGACCTCTATGAAGTTGTTTATATATTCGCGCCAGTCCTCCCACTTCATCAGTGGTTCTCCTGGCTTCGGGAGGAACTGGACTGGTGCAATAGCGTAGCCTGCTGGTGCGCTCATTTTTTCCTCCTTGACCGTCGACGCTCTGCTTCCTTTCCCTGTGGGGCTACCTGGGGTGCTGTCCGTCTCCTCTCTCTTGGCGTGTTCTTGGGGACTCTCCGTGTCAGCCCCCTCACCCTCCTTTACGGTAGCCAGGTCTGACCTCCTTGTGGATAGCGTGGGTTGTATGCGACGCGCTGTCTGGCCGCTATGGGTCTCTATGCCACTTTCCTATTGCGTGGGTGGTACTGGCTCTGCCGCGCTCTTTAGGGTACGGTACCTCATGTGGTGCTTGCAGTCCTGGTGGTCCCCAGTTGCTCTGCCCAAGATTTCTGCTCTGCTGTGCCAGTTCCACTCCCACTGGATGCCACTGGTTGCTTGGAGCTCTGCTGGCACCTTGGGTCTGCTTGGGTGGAGCTCTGCAGTGTCTCCCTCTACCACGTGGTGGGTGAGCTGCCTTCCGTTTTTTTTTTTTCTGGGTGTGCTGGTCGAGTCCCGACCTCGTCGCCACTGTAATGATGGTAATCTCAATGAAGTCGCTGACTCAGATTACTTATAAATGGTGCCTTTATTTAATTACAGCTATTCCCTAAAGAGCGCCGAGCCAGCGCTGCTCTCTCGCGGCTGCCGCGCCTCTGACTGCCTGCGCGCGCAGTCCGCCCCCAACGTGGCCGCCGCACGTCACGTAGCCACGTGACATGCATAGACTGGTGCGCGCCACTACATATGTCCATTTTATGAGATATATTTCGCAGTTGTTGACTCCTTTTTTAGCATCTGGTGAGAGACAGCTTCCGCTGTCTATTGTGATAGCTCACGGGATCAAAACAGAACCCTGGCATTTCGCAGAAGGTTACACTGTCCCCCTGACATCACATTATGGCTTGATTGGTGTGGCAGAGTAGCTCCTTACTGCACATGTAGCCAGCAGAGATCTGTCTGCTGCAGAAGAATCTTCTCCAGTTCTGGCAGGTGCTTCACCCTGGAGGTTCACTCTGATCCCTACAGCTAAAGAAGTCTTTCTCTCTCTGTGGAACTGCTCACAGAGATCTTCAAACAGGTCAAGCCAGATGTTTTGTCTTTGCCAATGCTTAATGTGCAATTCTCTTGCAAAGAAATGTCCTTTAAACACCTGGTTCGCTCCAGAAAAGCTTATACAAAGTCCTTAAACTACTACCCGTTAATAACAGGATCTTCCTGGAAATGGTTTAAGCCATGGGGGCTTGCAAAACATTTTCCCAGGAGCCGAAAAGTTTTGTCTTTGGTGTGACCGAGGGCCGCACTGACGCCAGTAGGGTGATGGTGTGGTGGCGGCGTAAGTTGGGTATAGGGAAAGCGAAGCATGTACATCTAGTGACTGAACTGAATTGCACAATGTGGAACCAGAAAACCTAGGATGAATCCCGGCTTTCCCACGAGGCCAAATTGTGTCATCCTGAGAAATCATTTTATTTCAATTTCCCTCCTTTTTCTTTATTGTCATACATACGAGGACCTCGAAATACATGACTTCAGGATGCATGCTGTACAAAACCTCTCCTCTGTTTAGATGTAATCACTAATGGCAGTGTTGTCAGGGCTGGGGGGAGGGGGCGGGAGCATGAACAGTTCTACATTCATATTTAAAAGCTATCAGTTTAAAAAAGATTACTTCTGAATGTATTGCTATAATCTGGTTTACTAAAGAGTAACAGTTCTACAGGTTAATGAAATACACTTTATGAATTTTAAAGAGGCTATCATATTTTTACACATTCTCTGTCTTTAAAAATGAAGGTGTTAATAAAGTTAAGGGGTGAAGTCCATCCTAGTTACTTTCTTTCTTTAACTGCAATTAACCATTAAATAAATGCTTGCTGTTTATTTAACTTTTTTTTAAAATGTAGGTCAGGAATTCGTAGGTCACCCAGACAAAAATTAAGGGCCAGAGTAATAATAACTGGCACATCCCTGCATATCAGCAGGGATGCACCAGTTATTGTGCGCCATGCCTCTGCCACCATGGATGCGCCGCATTTACAATGCGGCGCACCATGGGGCAAAAACAGCACAGATGCGTCACGCATCTGTGCCGTAAAAGAGGCGCATTGCTGGAGTTGCGTCGCAAGCGCGACGCAGCTCCAGCAATGCTCTGGGGGGCCCTATTCTTACAATTCTGCGTCAATCCTTATGCCTGCTTCAAGCAGGCGCAGGGTTTTGACGCAGCATGGGCCCAAAAGGGACTGAGTGGAATCTTGTAGATTTCACTGAGCCACTTTTAGGAGGCATTCCTGCGCCGGAACACCCCCCCCCCCATGTCCTCCCCCCCCACGCAGGAACGCCTCCTTCTGGCTCAGGGCTTTACAACGTGACGCATCTTCCAGATGCGTCACGTTGTAAGTACCCCACACCATGGCGCCTCTTTTGCGCCGCCGCTGTGTCACAAAAGTGACGCTACGGTGGCGTAAAAGGGGTACAAGGGGCTTGTAAATCTGCCCCTAAGTGTTGAGAGAGCAGTGCACCATTTTCCTTTTGACACATGTATGCTACGACCAAGGTCTGAAATATTGGAATATATCACGATTTTATCAAATGTAATTGAGAAATGGTATTAAATGGTATTGCAAAATGTAATTCTCCTCGTTTTTTTTTTCTTTAAAGGGGTTTCCTGTCGGCGAGTTCACTCACTGCACTGTGCGGTGCTACAGTTGAAAAGTTTTTTCCAGGGCGGCTTTTAGCTGCCAATTCAGTCCTAAATTCAACGTTCAAGTGATACTATTGTCCATTATGTGTTTTTATACAATTTATTTCTTCCATTTTTAGATCTGACTAGAAAGCAGGGGATGCTTTAGTGTATCTTATTCAAGAAATGCGGAGGAGAAGGACAGGAAGTTCAAGATGTCACGTGGCTGGAAGTGAACTTCCTCCTTCCATAAACAGAATCAATCCACAACAAAAGAAACTAGGCATAAGCACCAGCTGCCACACCACCAACTCCACAGCAAATACAGCTAAACCTTTATGGCAAAGGCAAACAACTTATATTTTCAACCGTGGACTCCCAGCTCAACAATATCCTACAGTGTACGTTTCAGATCCACCTTGCCACACACAAAGACCTTGATCGGCTCAAGATAGAACCTACATCCATGATGCAGACTACACGCTCCTCACAGCAGGCTCACTCCTGTCATGCATCAGTGATGGCCATGCACCCTCAGTGGTCTTCCTCACTCCTACATACCCTCAATACGTCCTCATGAGTTTCCTCCAGAGGACCAGGGACAGATGTTCTATGTCACGGCTCTGCTACGCAACATGGAGTAGTATGGAAGCTTGGTCCATCCACCGGAAATCCTTCGTTGCTAAGCACAATACCACTCTCCTGCTGGCCAGCATCTCCTGTGTAGTGTCCTGCTGACACGTTCTAGTGTTCAGCCTTGTGCTGTAACCGGACTTTACACCCACCCATCACACGCGTCACCGGTCAGGTGACCCTGCTAATAAAAGGAGCCGGGTGCACGTGCCCTGGGCCAGTTCCAGTATCACATACCATGTGCCAGTGTGATCATTTACCCAGCAGGTGGGCCTAGCGCCTAACACACGACATCCTGCTTGTGGGCTGGACAGGATTCAAACTGCTTCATGGCGGACCAGGAGCAATCAACAGCACGGCTACAGAACTCAAATCTTATTCAACGCACAAGGACCTTTTATGTCTCGCACAAAGCTTTTCTTATGTAAGGCTCCCTGTCAGCCTCAGGGTATGATGTTTGTGCTCCATAAAATTTCTAAATAATTAATTAAACATGGCATTGCTTCAAGCCTGTCTTTATGTCTGCCCGCATTAAGCACAGGATACAGCTGGAGCAGTCCTCAGAGTGCACTGTTTTTAATCTGTCTATGTAGTACACTGCACTAAGGGCTTTATACACACAGTGCAGCGGTCTGATCAGGCTTGAGTGTTTAACAGCTGTAAATGCAAAGAGTGTGTTGGTAAATCTCTGGCTGCCGTAGGAGCATGCTACAATCCATGCAGCATTTAAAGTCGGATTATACTATGTGCATGAAGCAAATGGGACAATGCCTACAGTCCGATAGCATTAAGCACTTAAGAATAACAAGCAATGGCAAAGGCAATACGTCTTGCAACGGACCCCCCTCCCCCCAGCTCCTTGAGACCCTTCCGGGTGAGTAGCGCGCTATACAAATGTCATGATTGATTGATTGATTGCCTATGAGAGATATTGGCTTTGTAAATGTGTTTTTTTAGATATGTCGTTCACAGCACGTCTTCTGTACAGCAGCACTGCAAGTTAAAAAAGAATGACTAAACAAAAAAAAGCACTGACGTGGCCATCACTGCCCATGTCATAAACACTTTTTTTTTAAATTGCTGGTAGGAAGAGAGGACGGGGCATGAGACAAGAAGGTGGGAAGTCATGGGGCGGGGCCAACACGGAGAAAAAGTGAAGAAAAAATTCAATATGAGGTGGCAAGCAGCACACAAGGAAAGGGACTGTGTGGGAGAGGGGTTGGCAGATAGCAGACATACTCAAACACATGCACTCTACAAAAAGAAACAAGCATTGGCAAAGCCAATAGGTCTCACCAATGCAAGACCTATTGGCCTTTCCAATATGTTTTTGCAATGTTGTACACCAGAGTGTCTGCTGTTCAGCATGGCTAAAAGTAGTGGGGTAAAGGAGAGGGGTGTGGAGTAGAGTGTCTTAAAGTGGAGTGTCATGGAGGGAGTAGAGTGTCGTAGGCTGGAAGGGTATAGAGCTGAGTGGCGTAGAGTGGAGTACAGTGTCAGAGTTGAATAGAGTATAGTAGAGTGAAGTGGCATAGCGTGTTGTGAAATAGTGTAGAGCAGAGGGAAGTGGCGTACAGGGTCTTGCATAGAATGGAGTGTCTTGGAGTAGCGTACAGTGTTGTGGAGTGTCATGGAGGGAGTAGAATGTCGTAAAGTGGAAGGGCATAGAGTTGAGTGGTGTAGAGTGGAGTGGAGTACAGTGTCAGAGTTGTATTTAGTATCGTAAAGTGGAGTGGCATAGAGTGTTGTGGAGTGATGTGGAGCAGAGTGGAGTGGCATAGAGTGTGCTGCATAGAGTGGTGTAGAGTTGAGTGGCATAGAGAAGAGTAGATTGTCATTGAGTGAAGTGGCATAGAGTGGAGTAGAGTGTTGTGGAGTTGATTGGAGAAGCATAAGGCGGAGTGGCATAGAGAGAAGTGGAGTGGAGTGGAGTAGTGTATCATAGAATAGAGTGGAGTAAAGTGAAATGGAGTGCATGCAGGGAGGTACATAGAGTGTCAGAGTGGAGAAGTGTCGTAGAATGGAACAGTGGAACAGAGTTCAATGTTCAAGAGCATCAAGGAGTGGCCTAAAGTAAAGTGATGTGATTTATAGTGGTGCAGGGTAGAGGGCAGTGGTGTAGAGTGCATCAGTTTTGAGTAAAGTGGTGTAGAGAGCAGTGACGTACAGTGCAGTGGCATGGAGTAGAGTGGTGCAGAGTAGATTGCAGTCAGGGTAGAGTGCAATGGCGTAGAGTTGAGTGGCACAGAATGGAGTAGAGTTGCACATAGTGGAGTGGTGCAGGGTAGAGTACAGAGGTGTAGAGTAGACTGATGTAGAGTAGAGTGGTGAAAGTGTAGCGGCACAGAGTGGAGTGATGCAGAGTATAGTGTCATAGAGTGCAGTGGTGTAGAGTGCTGTAGAATGACAAAGAGTGGAGTGCGTAGAGTGATACAGAGTAGAGTATCTGGTGATATAGTGTATAGAATGCGTAGAGAGCAGTGACGGAGAATTCAGTGGTGTAGAGTCATGTAGTGTTCAGTCATGTTCAGTCAGTGTAGAGTCATGTTCAGTAGCATAGAGTGAAGTAGCATAGAGTAAAATGCTGCATAGTATAGTGGCATAAACTGCAGTGGTGCAAAGTAGTTGAAGTAGGTGCAGTGGCATATGGTGCACTGGTGTTGAATAATGTGGTGTATAGTGCATGGTATGGAGTGCAGTGGTTAAGAGTACAGTGGCATTGCATGGACTGCAGGGGCATAGAGTGGTGCAGCGTAGAGTGCAGTGGCGTAGAATGGAGTGCAGTGGTATAGAGTGCATTGGCCTATAGTGCAGTGCCGTAGAGAAGAATGGCGTACAGAGGGGCAGAATTTATTGCAGTGGCATAGAGTGCAGTTGCATAGGGTGCAGTGTCGTAGAGTAGATGGTTTCAGAGTAGAGTGAGGTGGTGTAGAGTGAAGTGGTGCAGGGATGAGTGCAGTGGTATAGAGTAATGGCGTAAAGTGCATTGATGTAGAGTACAGTGTTGCAGAGTGAATTGGTGTAGAGTAAGTGGTGGAGTGTGGAATAGAGTGGCATTAAGTGCAGTGGCATAGAGTGCAGTGGCTTAGGGTATATTGGAGTGGTATAGAGTAGTGGTGTAGAGTGCAGTGTTAAAGAGTGGAAGCGCACAAAGTTGGTTGGTGCAGAGTGGAGTGGCCTAGACTGAAGTGATGTAAAATGCAGCGGCAAAGAGTGCAGTAGTGCATATTACAGTGGGGTAAAGTGTATTGACATAGAGTAGAGTAATGCAAAGTAGAGTAGAAAGGTATAGAGTGCCGTTGTGTAGAGTACAGTGTCATAGAGTGCAGTGGTGCATGGTAGATTGGAGTGGCGTAGAGTGTAGGTCCATAGTGTTCATTGGCTTAGAGTGCAGTAGAGTGCTGCAGGGTAGAGTGCAGTGGCATAGAGCAAAGTGGTGCAGAGTAGAATGGCATAGAGTAGAGTAGCATAGAGAAGAGTGGCATATGGTTCAGTGGCAGGGAGTGCAGTGCTGCAGAGTAGAGTGCTGTAGAGTGCAGCATTGGTGTAGAGTGCAGTGGCATAGAGTGGTGCAGAGAAAAGTGTTAGAGTGCAATGGTATGGCGTAGAGTAGAGTAGAGTATAGTGCTGTGCAGTCCAGTACTGCAGAGTAGATTATCATGGAGTGCAGTGGCATAAAGTGTATTGGTTTTGCATAAAGTAGTTGAAGTCTAGAAATAATTCCCTTTGGTTTTTTTTCTCTTTGTATACCAATTATACGACCAACATACATACCTCACTCACACATCATTTGCATTCAATACACATTTTCCTATGAAATCTATTGTGCATCGTATTATTATATATATTCTTTTTGTTGTTGATGATGAATTAATGCATTGTTGTTTTAGCTATATCAATTGATTTTGTGTAATTTCTTATGCTGCTTGTTTTTAAATTGCTTATGTGTTATGAAAAGTTTTTTTTAAAGATATAATTGCGTCTGATACAAACCTACCTAATAAATTCCTCTGGAAAATAGAATTTTTTTATAATCCAATTGTAAACAAATTTTCTGGCAACTCTATAGTTTGACCCACTGTGTTTTGAATGCATATGATGTGTGAGTGAGGTATGTATGTTGGTCGTATAATTGGTATGCAAAGAGAAAAAAACCCAAAGGGAATAATTTCTAGACTTCAACGTCTTGTGTGGTGTCCTATCCCTTTGGTGTGTTGGACCCCTCTCTTTATTTTTGAGTTTGCATAAAGTAGTGCAGTGGCATAGAGTGCAGCAGTATAGAATAGAGCAGCGTAGTGTGGAGTGGTGTAGAGTGGAATGTTGCAGAGTGGAATAGAGTGGCACAGACTGCAGTGGCATAGAGAAGATTTTTTCAGAGTAGAGTGAAGTGGCATAGAGCTCAGTGGTATAGTGTACAGTGTCATAGGGTGCAGCTGTGCTGAGCAGGTTAGAGTGTCTTAGAGTGGATAAGCATAGAGTACAGTGGCGTAGAGTGGAGCGATGCAGAGTAAAGTGGCATATGGGGAGAGGATGTAGCCTTACGACTAGAGCGGTGGACCTTGATGCTGGAGAACCAGGTTCGAGCCTCAGTAGGGTTGCTCAACATCCTGTGATTCTGAGCAAATCAAGTAATTTCCCTGTGCCTAACAAAAATGAATGTGTCCATCTGTAACGAAACTGGTGCTCATGTAAAGTGCTCTGATACCTGATATCTTCAGATCGAGTTTGTGCTATATAAAACTCTAAAACTCAACAAAAAACTGTTTGAGTTCAGTGGAGGAGAGAGCATTGTTGCAGAGTAGAGTGATGTAGAGTGAAGTGGCTTAGAGTGGAGTGGTACAGGGTGTAGTGCAGTGATATAGAGTGGAGTGGTACAGGGTGTAGTGCAGTGATATAGAGTGGAGTGATACAGAGTAGAGTGGTGTTGAGTTCATTGGCGTAGAGTGGAGCAAAGTAGAGTGCAGTTGCATAGGGTGCAGTAGGGCGGCATAGAGTTGAGTGGTGCAGAGTAGAGTGCAGTGGCATAGAGTGCAGTCATGCAGAGTCAAGTGTCAGAGTGTAGTGTCGTAGAGTGTAGTGGCATAGAGTACAGCGGTGTAGAGTAGAATGCAGTGGTATAAAGTGCACTGTTGTAAAGTATATTGGCATAGAGTGGTGTGGTGCAGATTGGAGTGGCCTAGACTGAAGTGGTGTACAGTGTAGTGGCAAAGAGTGCAGTGGTGAAGAGTGTAGTGGTGCATAGTAGAGTGAGGTAGAGTGTACTGGCCTTGAGAAGAATGGTACAGAATAGAGTAGAGAGACATAGAGGGAAGTGGTGTACAGTGTAATGTCAGAATGCAGTGGTGCACAGTTGATTAGAGTAGTGTAGAGTGTAGTGGCATAGAGTGCATTGGCATAAAGTGGTGCAGAGATAGAGTAAAGTGATAATCATGACGTCTCCAAGCACATAGAAATCCCAAGCTGATGTCGTGTTTTCAGTAGTCTTTTAGTCAATCATATAAGAAACGCCCCTGTGTATGAGGTCCGCAGAGTTCGTGCGACGCCGGTCGCGTGTACTCTGTGGCCCTTATACGAAGGGATAACACTACAGACAGACTCTAATAAATCACCATCCCACTATCTGTCTTGTGATAAGGAACAAGGAACATAATAATACGCACGTATAAAATCTTGATCTGGACGTATTTATACCTTGGTCATTTTTAGACCGAATACATTGGCCTGAGGAAGTCTGCTGTGATTGGAAAAGCCTAAGACAAAACATGTGTTGGCAAAGGGGCGTGTCTTATATGATTGAATAAAATACTACTGAAACCATAACCTCAGCTTGGGATTTCTGTGTGCTTTGAGACGTTGTGATTTGCATATTCTGGACTGTCCAACTGAGAAGGAATGGATGGCTCCTTCTCCTCCTGAACCACCAGAAGATACATGGATTGTGAATGGACAATATTTTTGACTTCCTATAAAACTAGTGTGGTAAAGTGCGCCTGTCAACCCTAGCCATTGCCTTCATTGTTTTGATAGAGTAAAGGGATGCAGAGTAAAGTGGCATAGAGTAGAGTGCACAGAGTTCAGTTGCAGAGAGTGCAGTGCCTCAGAGTGGAGTATCGTAGAGTGCATTGGTGCAGTGGCGTAGAGTGGTGCGGAGTGAACTGACAGTTCAATGGTGTGGCGCAGAGTATAATGGTGTATAGTGCAGTGGTATAGAGTAGATTAGCATGGAGTACAGTGGCGTAAAGTGTATTGGTTTTGAGTGAAGTGTTGTAAAGAGTATTGGTGCAGAGTGCAGTGGTGTAGAATAGAGTGATATAGTGTGGGGTGACAAAGACTGGAGTGGTACAGAGTGGCGTAAATGTTTAAGGGTAGAGTGAAGTGGCGTAGAGCGTAATGGTGTAGAGTGTCATAGAGTGTAGTGGTGCAGAGTTGATTTGAGTGGATTGACATAGAGTGCAGTGGAGTAGAGTGGAGAGATGCAGAGTACAGTGGCGTAGAGTGCAGTGACATAGAGTGGAGAGGCATAAAGTAGAGTGGTAGAGAGTGCAGTGTAGCAGAGTGAACTGGTGTAGAGTGTATTGGTGTATAGTAGAGTGGCCTGGAGTGCAGTTGTGCAGAGTAGAACAACACAGAGACAGTGGCTTAGAGTACAGTAATGCAGAGTAGAATAGGGTAGCATAGAGTGCAGTGACACTACAATGGTGTAGAGTGTAGTGGAGTATAGTATAGTGCCATAGAGTGCAGTGATGTAGAGTAGACTGGATAGAGTGCATTGGTTTAGAGTAAAGTGGTGTAGAGTGCAATGGTATAGAGTGCAGTGGCATCGAGTGGTGCAGAGTTGAGTGGAGTGGTGCTGTGTAGAGTGGCACCAAGTGCACTGGCATAGAGTACATTGATTCACAGTAGAGTGTAGTGGTGCAAAGTAGATTAAAGTGGCGTTGAGGGGATTGGCATTGAGAGCACTGGCATACAGTGGAGTGGTACAGAGAAGAGTGCGGTGACATATAGTGCAATGTGGCAGAGTAGGGTGGCAGAGAATGGAGTGGCATGAAGTGGTGTAGAGTTCTGTGGCAAAGAGTGCAGTGTAGCATAGTAGAGTAACGTGGGACAGAGTGCATTGGCATAGACTAGAGTGGAGTGATGTAGAGTTGAGAGGCGTAGACTGGAGTGGTGCAGATAAGAATGCAGTAACTAAGTGTGGAGTGGCATACTGTGAAGTGGTACAGAATAGAGTGCAGTGGTATGGAGTGATGCCGAGTACAATGGAGTGGGGTAAAGTGGAGTCTACATGATATTGTAGCGTACTGCCACTATAGACAACCCATCTTCAACTGAAATGACTATTACATTTGCACTCATATACAGTTTTACTGATAAAAGTTTACAACACACAAACTAACAAACTATCATGTGTGAAAATTTCATCACACAATGTATTCATTTGATCGTCAGCACAGTTCACTTAAAGACATTTACGTTTTGTTGTGTGCTAGAAGGAACAGGCATTGGCATAGCCAATAGTTCTCGCCTTTGGGACCTTATAAGTGTCTAGTAATGCAGCACATTATCCATTGCATTACAATTACTGTCCCGCAGTTTCAACAGGGAAAGGTGGCCCATCCAGAGGGTTGCTAGTTTGGTTCAAAATAGCCCTAGGTTGTAAGATTACACTCCTCTGTTCAGATAGCCCAGATATATTGGGGATCTGCCTGAAGGGCTGTGAAGGCAAATCCATAGGCATTTATAACATATATGCCAGAGGAACAAGGGGGTTGCCAATTTGCCACTATCAAACAGCTATAAGAACTGCTGGATAAAAGAAATACCCAAAATCTGTTGGTAATAGCAGGCGATCTGAATGTCACATTCAAGCCTTTAGATGGAAACGATGTGTCTGAGTCAAGCGAGGAAGACGCAGAGTGGTCTGTCCCCCCACTAGACCTCCCCTCGATCATGAAATGGTCTCAGGTAGCACTTCAAGTAAAAGCTCTAACCCTAGATTAAGGGCTAAGGGCATCTAATGGAAGGACAAGTTCAGACAAAACGGGTACCAATACTTTCAATAGGTCAAATAGCCTGAGCCCAATCGACGATATCTTGATAGATCTGCAGCTATGGAGCAAAGTCATTGATATGTTTGTTGATGAAACCATCGATAGTGACCATAATCCACTCAGCCTAAGTATGAGAGTGACTTGGGTGGACCCTATCATTCAGATTGTAGACCACCAGATAACCAATGAAGTCCAGGCATACAACGACCAACGCCCCCTAAAGTGGAGCAAGATAATTTTGCACGAAGACAAACTATCCAGGTTGCACAATGTTCTCCTGGAAGGCGTGACTAAACTAGAGTTGCTATATGAGAAAATAGGAGGCTTAACTTGTGAGTTTGTTAGGATTTACAAACTTCATTTTCATCCTTTTCCGTCCTGGAAATGGATTGTGTTTTAATCCAGCTAAGGGCTAGAGTAACTCCCATTAATGGTAGAAAGAGAAACTGATCACCTACAATTTGGAGGGATGTCATGTGTGGCACTCTTCTGTATGTGCAGTAAGTGTGTTCACTTAGCAGTAGTGCATTAAGCCTGGAAATCAGGCCTCAAAATAAATGACAGTGTTCTTGCTGTATTTTGTGCAAAGTGAACGAATGTTTTGTGTCTGAAAAATTGTCATATGTCCAGGGGCATTTGAAGGATTTTGGGGTCCCTGGCCAAACATAATTTGGGGCCCCTGGTCAGATTAACTCTGAATTTATTATCCTTTTTCAGCACATTCACGCCATCAGTAACTATGATCTGATCATTGACAACCCTCTTTGTTGGCCCCGAAACCTTTAAGGGATCCCCAGTCAATCAATCAAACACAATTTATTCGGTTTCTGCATAAAACCATAAAAGTTTTCTAAAAACCATACATAGTATAAAAAATGCAATGATACAAAGTGATTAAGCAGGAATCGCATAAATTGCAAAACTCACCTAAAATATCATACCATTCTTAAAAGAAATATTAAAAACATATACAATAAATCATTAAAAATAAAGAACAGAAGAAAAATGAACCCAAGGTCCCTCACTGAACTATGCCCTCATTTAAAAGCCACTATCAATTAATCACAATAGCTTCACTGCTGATTTCAGAAAGTTTAGAATAAATAAAATAGTGTCACCAGACAGCAATTGTAAATAAATAAAATCTGGTTGCACCTGCTTAAACTCGAACCTCTTTAAAATATGGATGATAAAAGTTTTCCGAGGAGTCACATAATACTTAAAAAATATTAAGAAATGAAGCTTGTCCTGTGGAGACTCATCGTTGCAGCCACAGGACTCTAAGATCTAGCCTCTGCTACATCCCCGAGGCTGCGCCAACAGGAGGTGGAAAAGATCAAGATTGAACCTGGTCAGTAAAAAAGGTTCATAGGTGCTCAAAGGCCCTAGGAGACATGGCTCTATCAGTTGGTTTTCAGAATAATGAATTTACGGACACTATGCTTCCTCAATTTGAGCTCTTCCCTCTCTAGTCTCATCCGACTACAAAAGGACTCCTGAAACCAGCCCAAGTTATTCTTAGTCACTAAGGGGCCGATTAGGATGGAGGATTTTCCGCCTCCTCCGGGCCGGCGGAAGCCACCTCCGGCCCGGAGGAGGCGGAAAATCCTCTGCGGAGTCACCAAAGACCCACCGCCGCATTACGATGGCTGGTGGGTCTTGGTTTCTGTCCGCTGCTTTTCCGCCGCGGTCGGATTACAACCGCGGCGGAAAAGCTCTCATTTGGCTGGCAGTGTCTATCAGACACGGCCAGCCAAATTAGGAAACATTTGTAAACATGCTTTTCCGCGGCGGTTTTTCCGCCGTGGAAAAGCATGTGTACTTTTGATTTTGGGGGCCCGTTGCGGGTCCCCAGGGGGTGGACGGGTGGTGGGTGCACATGGGGGGTACCTATGGTACCCCCCAGCATTTACATGCACAAAGCGGCAGGCACGGCGCGGTGCCTGCCGCTTTGTGCATGTAAATGTAAAACATGCACTTTTAACATTGCGGCGGGTGCTGCTTGAAGCAGCACCCGCCGCAATGTAAAATATCCAGGATGTGACCGCCAGGGTGGTGGTCACATCCTAATTTGCACGGAGGGACCGCCGCAGCCCATGCGGACGGTCCCTCCACCTCTGGGATGGCGGACGGACGCAAGTCCGTCCGCCATCCTAATCGGCCCCTAAGTCTGGGTTGGTGAATAATTCAATTCTTCCCAATCTTTCAAAACTACTCTTTATATAGTTAAGCCATGAAATGTGATGAGTATAAGCAAGAGCCATACACTCCTTCAAGATCAATTTACTTAAGGATGATCCTTCGTTCAGCCAAGTCTTCAACCAAAATGTTAAAGGACGAAGTGCCAACAGGTCAGAAAGATAGGACACCCCCAGTTCTTCATGTACCACCATGTTAGAGATCCCCTGGGGCACACCTAAAAGCCATTTCAAGAAAGTATTCTCAGTCACTTGTAACTCATTCATCTCAACATGACCCATATTTCACTACCATAAGAAGCTTTAGTTACACAAGTTAAAAACAGCCATATTTGCGTGTACTAAGTTTCCACTCTTTCTATGTTTTAGGGGTCCCCATTTCATCTTGTCATCTATTAGGACCCCTAGATACGAAAAGGCATCCGTGCAGGGAACCTGAGCAGAGCCAACCATAAATCGATAAAGCTTTCTAGGGCGAGTCCCACCTGCATCTCATAAGATTTGGAGTCATTTATTGACTGGTCCGTATCCACCATAAAAGAGGAAAAGGAATTGAGCAATAATAGCAAACCTCTTGCGGTCTTTGACATAATCACATCTGCATCATCTGCATATAATAAAACTGGCAGGCCACGCCGACCCACGTGTGGGTAATCTACCTTGGACTCCACTAAAACTTTTTCCAGATTATTAATATACAAATTAAACAAGAAACGGGCTAAAATACACCCTTGACGTACTCCTCTTTTTATTGAAAAATGGCGGGAAACCCTAAAGTCTTGAGAAAACTAGCAGTAGTGCATTAGGCCTGGAAATCAGTCCTCAAAATAAATGACAGTGTTCTTGCTGTATTTTGTGCAAAGCAAAAGAATGCTTTGTGTCTGAAAATTGCCATATGTCCAGGAGCATTTGAAGGATGTGGGGGGCCCAGGCCAAACATATTTTGGAGCCCCTGGTCAGATAAACTCTGAATTTATTATCCTGTTCCAGCGCATTCACACCATCATTAACTATGAGCTGATCATTGACAACCTTCTTTGTTGGCCCCCAAACCTTTAAAAGGGGTCCCCAGTGCTTCAGGGGGCCTCCATTCAATGCAAAGCCTTTAAATATTTATGAGATATTGAAGACCTGGGAGCCCCTTTCATATTGTGCAAAAGGCCCCATCATGTCTGTGTTATGCCACTGTCTGGACCTGTCCTGAAAGATTAATGATGGGCCCCCTAGAAAGGTGGGGGTCCCGGGCCAGAGCCCACTTTGCCCATGCCTTAAAACCTGTCTGCATATGTCATCTGTTCTAAGTTGCTTCACCTGGATTTCCACTTTTCTCCTGGATGTAAGCAGTGGCTGCAACTCAGCCGCGGCCGGTAGTGGGAGTACCGGCTGGGCGGTGACGTGGGGAGGGGGAGGGGCAGGGTGGCGGGTAGTAATGTATGGATTCCGGACCTTAACAGGTAAGTAAACATAAAAATAAATAAAATGAATTTCGTTGCACGCACTGCATCGCATTTGGTGATGCAGTACGCGCAACGAAATTCGTTTTATTTATTTTTATGTTTATGTTTATTTACCTGTTAAGGTCCAGAATCCATACATTACTACCCCCCACCATGCCTCTCCCCCTCCCCACGTCACCGCCCGGCCGCGGCTGCTGCAACTGTCAGCTAAAGATTTTCTGCTAAAATGAGTTTGCAACAGGCTTCAGTTTCCATGCGGAACAAGGACAAGGGTTAAAAAAGTGACTTGAACTCATTGTTCTGGGCTTCTGAATGCCTCAAATGAAAGCACTGCCTGTAGCTGGTTGTTGCAAGCTTAGGGTTCCAAACTAGGAGGCCCCCACAAGCTACACAGAAATAATGTTCCAAATTTCAATAGAGGTAGAGAGGTAGACTAATGCTAGGATCCATGCTGTCTGTTGGGACACTTAACTGAGGACCCTCTGGTTATATTTAAGCAGTCTCTGGGGCTTAGTGGACTAATACATCCACTGTATGGGCCTGTATTCGACCTCATGGTCACAGGCTCAAATCCTGGTGGGTCCACTCAGCTTTTCATCCTCTTGAGGTCCATAAAATAAGTTCCATTGATTTGGGTACAATAAACTTTTTTTATTCAGTGCCAAGATACCTACGGGTGAACGTGCGCTTTACAAATACACATTATGTTTATGGTTCGTAAAGGGTGTGCTGGAGTGTTGTAGGACTCTGCAACACATTGAATATTAATGCTGATAATAGGGAGTTTTAGACTAGGGGCCTGATTTACAAAGGTAAACATGCATTTGTGTGGGGAACATCCTTTACCACGCGGATGTTACCCCGCACTACCATTACGACACGTCTCTTACAACGCAAGTCGTAACCACGACTTGCGCTGGAGGGCGCTTAAGGACAAGGAATAGTTAATTTACTATTCCAACACCTTTCCTACTATCCACGGGGACTGGTGTGGAATAGTTAATTAAACTATTCCTAAGTCTGCACCCTACAGCGCAAGTCGTGGTAACGACTTGCGTTGTAAAACACGCGTTGTAACGGTAGGCGTGGTAATAGCCCGCGTCGTACCGTCATACATCCCATTTGTGTACATTTCCGAGTGTTTGCTATTCACAGACGCATTTTACTAGTAGCAAATTTAGGACTGCAGAGCCCCCACACATTAAAAGATAGGACAGTCCTATTGTTTTATGTGCAGAGACTCCACAATCGTAAAGATACTACTAGTAAAATGCCTCTGTGGACGAGCAAACAATCATAAACTTACACAAAAGGGCAAGTTTACCTTTGTGAATCAGGCCCTAAGTGGTTAGAATCGTGTGATAAACAATGTTTAGGGTCTATATTTTATTAACTTTGATAATATCCGTTACTGCTGTGTTACCTATACTTATGACGGTAATTTTTACACACATTAGTTACATAAGATCAGCACATAACAAATACTAACTTTTATGCAGTACTGAGGTTTGTAAGTGCACTGGTACTGAGGATTCAGTGCAGAGTCTCTTATCTTGACTGTGCAAGAGTAAAATATTCTCTGACGCCTGTTACTCCTGCAAGCACAGCTCAGAGGACAAGATTGGAAATACCTGTCTGTTTTCCTTTTTTCTGTTAAGACAGAAGTCGCCTGTTGGGGTTTGGGAAATCAACTGAGCGTGGCCCCCAAAACGTATGGATTTCACGACAGGGAGTGTAGAAGAAGGCGTTTCTCCGTGGTGAAAAATGTTTTGCCTATGGAGGGCAAAAAGAGAACAAGAATGTGGATAGACCTGCCCATTTGGTTGCATTTCTATAGGACAAAATTGTACACATTGGACAATTCCACACAGGGGAAATGGGAGCCACAACATTCCCAATAGTAAGCCTGGAAGGCTGCCTATGTCCCTGGTGCAGATTTCCAGGCATAGTACTGGAAATGTTTGTGAATTCCCAAAAGCAATGTATCTGCATCGGTTCATAGAAGTAATATAATAGGTGCAAGTTCATGGTTTTTTTTTAAAAATGAACTCCCTGTTTTAGACAAAGTCAGGACAAACATATTCCTGACCGTTATCTTGAACGCAGAAACTTTTTGTGTGAAGCATACTTTTAGGGAAAAATACTTACATCTATTATGGATTTTTTTTTTAAATTAGAATTACTGGTCCCTACCTTTTTTTTCTCACCCCTTGCTTTCCTCCTCTTTTCTGTCTGCCTTTCTCTCTTCTTCAATAAATATTGTCACACGGGGTTAGCTAAACAAACACCAACTTATAAACTGTAATTGATTTAACTTATACTAACCCTGTAAGATTTGTTTCGAATGTTTTATTGTATAAAAATACATTTTAAAAAAATTGAAAAAATAATTATTAGAATTTTTGTCTTAAAAGCAAATGATCATTTGTTTAATGCAGCGCCATTTGTGATTGGTTTTGACTCCTGTTACACTCAACAAAGCCATCCCTTTGGTTTGCTGCTAAACAGGTCAGTTTCAGCAGCCATATTGGCTAAGACTAAAGTTAGAAAAGTAAGTTAACAGGTGTGACAAACAGAGACTCTAATTTTGGAGAGGTCCTACAGTTTCACAAACGGGGGGGGGGGGGTGTCTGATGTTCAAGGGGCTAAAATTTGGGCAGGCCCCAAGCAAATGAGGCAATCACTTTGCCTCTGCGCCCACCCCGTATTATGGACGTGGGTGCAGAAACAAACATGAAAGTGGTAGCACAAAAAGGTGGTGCACTGAAAGTGCGCCACCTAAAAGGCAGCCCTCTGGAGGTAAGAAAGGGAGCCCTCCGGACATCCCCCTGCAGGTGGATGCAGTCACTTACTCTACCCACCTGCAAGGGGATCGCTCTCCCCTCTTGAAATTGCAGGCGGGTTGCCGCATGCACTGTGAAGCACGGATCAGTTTAGAGCAGCCACTCTGTATTTCACTTGAATGCATTGTCCCAGGGCAACAAGAATTGGCTGCCGCCCGGGGTCAGCGCATTCACTGTAATAGGGTGCACTCTCCCTGTTTGTGCAAGGTGCGCCTATTTAAAGGTGCCCTGTGGCGCAAACAGGGAAAGTGCAGCCTATGTGTAATAGGGCCCCATAAGAGTAAACGTATAGCAGATGGCCAAGGTTGTTGAGAGATAACAATTTGAAACCTGGGTTTATTCAGTTCAGCAAACAGCACAGCTTTGTCACATGTATTATTTCACCTGAATCACTGACACAGGAATCCATCACATTTCTAATAGTTCATTCCAAAGTAAATTATTCCATCCTAATGCTTTTCAAACAAATGTTTTATACATGGAATCATCCAAACCTCCAACATCATTGACTGTCTATACTTCCATTGCTTTGCCTTCATCCTTCTAATTACACTTTCAATGTGTGTACGCACCCTTGTAATCTCTACCTATGTATTCCTCCATTTCTTCCTTCCCTTTTGTCAATCCTGCTACTACTTCTTACAAACTAAAGCCGAATAAGGGGACCCCCTCTATAATAATTTTAGGTCAGGGAAAAGAGGGGGAAAGGACACATACAACAATATAGATATTTCCCTCATAGACCATCATACCTTTACATCTGGCATAGTTCCTGTGTTTTTAGTTCATTTCAAAAGTACACCAGTGACAAAAAAAGAGAGATCATCTCATAGTTTTTTTTATTTTTACTACTTCTTACAAACACCTGCACCTGTAGGAGGAAGAGGGCCTCTGCAGTGCTCCACACAGTGTGTCACACAGAGTGTTCTCTAACACTGGAGGGCAGAAAGACTGCTCTGTCACAATTGTGCACACAAAAGCATCTCTTGTTGGAGGAACAGCATGTTACAGAGCAACAGAACAGCATACAGTAAAAGGGATTAAGCAGGTGCAGGTCACAATCTGCCTTAAAACAGCAGCTTGTGGTGCCTTAGCTCCAGTCCATTGCTGCATGGCCATGTCTGCTGCATGTAGTCACACATAGGATATAGCTCAGTGGTAGAGCATTTGACTGCAATTGTACTCATTGCATGTGATGCATGTTCTGAACATATGACAGATATTTGAGGAGAGGTGTCCTTATATAGCTATTGCTGGAGAACAGGGAGTCTCTGAAAACTGCCCCTATGGCAATGACCCAAACACATTTGCGGGTTCTTATATATTATTAAGAATTTGAGGACATTTTAGTGGCAAAGCTACTTTAGGTCTTCAAAGATGCAAGTGGGAAATGATGCATTACCACACTCTAAAGGTTTATCATACCACCACAGAGTGAGGACTTCAAGGTCTTTTTTCTTGCATTGAGTTCAATGTGCCATTGAGTGATTTGCATTAGATTTGTGCAGGCGTCCACCTGTCTTCAGTGCCTGCGGCCCTGCGCGAGCGCGAGAGTGCTGTGGGCAGCACTTTTCCCATTCATTCCCGCAACTGCGGGGCCAGCGCCGCGGCGGGGCCCCCTGAGCGCGAGGCCATGGGCAGCTGCCCATACCGCCCATGGCTAGGACCGGCCCTGCTTCAAATGTAAAATTGGTCTGACCGTATTCTACCTAGTGACCTTTTGTCAAAATGCTCATGAGTAACAATGCGAAAAAGACACCCTGAATGAGGTATAGTGCCGGCTTGCCAAACAAATGTACGCATGGATATCTACAGAGTTCAAACATAGCTCTGCAGAAATAGTGTGACGGTGGTAGAGGATCTTTGCGGGATGGAACTCCAAATCCTAGAAGCTTAGCAAACAGTAGAGTTCACCTATAATCTATGTTTAGACTGGCACCCCCGCTTACATGCAGACAATCTGATCATCTCTGGTGGACCTCTGAACACCCGCAGCCAGGATACCATCAGACTGCAGACTAAGAAGTGTAAAAAAGAAAACCCAAAGGCAGAAGGACTTTTCCATATATGCACTTAAGTTGTGGAACAACATCCCTGTATCCTTCAGGACAAGCCCAACATTGATCCAATTTAGGGATATTTGACGATGCACCACTTTAAATAATGTTTCATCACAATGCATTAACAGAACTCAAACCAGCTAGCACTTCTTCCACTCACTCAATTTATGCTTGTCTTTCACCCTGTACAGTGCTCCACTGCCTTTTTGCTAGGTTGGAAAAAGGCGGAACGGGCCGTAGCGGGCACCTAGCGTTTCCCCAGTGAGACGCCGGGGTGGTGGCCAGTTTTGGACCCCCGGGCCGTTTTTGTTATGAGGGCCGGTTTTGCAGTGTAGCTTTCCACTAGCACCACACCATCTCCCCCGCCGCACCCCATTACCCCCTCCCTGGGGCAGTCCGAGCTCTTTGCCATGGCCATTTTCGGTTCCCAGTACTGCCCTTGTTTGAAGTATACTAACGCCACATACATACATGCATACATGGTAAAGGCGTCACCATTCATAGATGCAAAGTTTAAAACTGAAACACTAGGGCCAAAAGTTATCATCCTCCAAAGCCACAATAGCCAATATCCAAAAAATGACTGCTGGTGCTTCACACACCAGAGCCACATATCTCTACAGCACACTAAAAACACACTTACACCCAGCAGAAAGTAATTCATGCAACAGCATTTGTTAAATTGTTATGTACGGCTATGGTAGAGAGCCATTAGCGTGAATAACAGGATTCAAATCCAGCACCTCACTGCTATGACATAGCAACAGTTGCTAACAACAGCTGTTACCCACTTCTGCTGCATCAGAAATGAATTCTAGGCTGCTCTGGCAGACCAGCACTAGAAAGCAGGGAGCAGAGCTTCTGCAATAGAACAAATGGAAAGCACAGAGAGTGGTTGCTGTAGGTGGCAGGAGACCAGCTATTTATTTTTACATTTGGGAAAGGGGAGAGAGGCCATGTTGTGTTTGGCTCTCCCAATACTCTTCTGCCACTGCATAGCAACTGAAAGCAGGGGCAGATGATTTTGGGGTCTTTACATAACATACAATTACAGTCGGGTCAATAGTGAATTGCTGGGAGTTTTTTTGTACCTCGGGTTCTGAGTGACATCTTAGACAACTTATGTTTCGCCCTTTTTGTCTACCCAGAGCTTCTCGGTGTAAAACATCTGCTTAATTCACTGTTATTCATATGTAGTTCTATATAACACTAATGTCCCTTTCACTCACAACAGATCCAAACAGAGTTTGAACAAGATCAGTATTTACAGCCAGTCTCTACTCTATTCTTGGTCCTGTAGGAGAAACTTTCACAAAGGTCCAATTCCACCTTCCACCAGTCCCCCTGAGAAGCAAGTTGATCCTTTCAGTCTGTAGATATCAAGTACCAACTGGCATAAACCCACTGGGGATTTTGTCATTTCAAACATAATGAATATAAACACCTCATCAATTACTACGCTATCAAAATGAGTGACTAATGTTTGTAGATATGTTAGCAAATAAGGGAAGTAAAGAATGTGGTGCTTGATTGCTGGAGTAAGTAAAGATTGAATCTTTGATTAAGCAGTGTAGGACCTGCCTCCTTCATTTGTAGGCAATCCTGCAAGATGCAGATGTTTGCGCTGGGTGGAGGTGAGACTACTGTCGATACAGTCCTCAATGGTGAGGTACAATAAGCTGATTCCCAGCCAAAAAAAAATAAAAAAATGGGTGAAAATAAATACTACCAAAAATATAAGTTATCTCATTCAGTCAGTCAGTCACAAAACTTTATTCGGCCCATAATGCTCAGAAAAGTACATATGAAATAAACATTAAAAAACATATAGCAGGGGGGGCGTGGCTAGCAGCCGATGATGGCGGCAGCATAAGGGACAGGCTCCGTGGTTGAGGCGGCCTCTCCTACGATCCGACGAGTGATCCGATACATTTTTTTCATCCCTGCTGGAGGGAACCGGAGCCCAGGACCGGGCGGTGCAAGCGGCGGCCAGCGGTGTACGAATCCGACGTCTGGAGGCCGAACGCCGACGGAGCTGCGGAGTGGCCCACTTGAAACGATCGAGCCGGGGACTGTCCCGACAGCTTTGCCCAGCAGGAAGTGAAGCCGCTCCAGGGGACTCACACCGGAAGCTCCCGCCAAGTACCCCAGCATCGTAAAGGTGACCCGGACTCCGGAGTATGCACCGGTCGGCCAGACTTTGACCTCATTCGGAGGTACGGAGGCAGCGCCCGCTCAACCTTCCCCTCTCCTTGGCGATTGAATCGTGCACTGCAGACTGCCAAAACTGTTAAAGAAAAGAGGTGAGCTGCCATTTTGTGGGGAGCGGAGGCCACTGCACACTAGACACGGGCTGCTCACTGACTACGTGCTCCGTGCCCGGAGTTATGAGACACGGCGATTGCGGGTGGCAGACACCTATGAAACCGGCCAATTGACTGTGTGCACCTCAGACGGGTAAAGAATGCACCTGGATTAACCAGCTGGGGGAGACGTCGGACGATTGTAGTACCCGCCCGCACCTTACTCTGAGATCCACCGGTGGAGCCATCATCACGGAGCACATAGCGCTGGGAGGACAGGCGAACCCCCGAAAGTGCCAATAGACTGTGGGGACCTACACTGACTCCACGGAGCAGTGGTCGGCTGTGACTACAGGGGCTCGTGACGCACCTCCGGCGCTGGCCCCACATGGTGACAACGGGGTGCTGTTGACGCCGCAAAGTGCCTGGCTGACTCGCCCAGAGGGCATGCAACCGAAGGGCAGCGCATCCTGACCTTAGGGACGCTGAGAGGAGGCGACACATACGGCATAGTTGTACCCTGCAGGTGGGTCCGACCACTTGTTTCCAGTGCACGTCCTCGGTGATACAGGCGCCGGGGGGGCGTATAGCACCCCTGCACAGCGCCGTACGCGGGCGCCCACTAACAACCGGCCCTTTGCTTTGGAACAGGACGGCGGCACGCATCATAGGCCCGAAGAGCAGGGAACAACCGACATTACGGAGCGGGTCTCATCCTATAGAACTCGCCCGGCATAGTTGGGCAGCCCAAGGCGGATACGAAGCCTCCTGCTCGACCACTAACACAGGCAGGAACATCAGCGACCAACATCAAACGCAGGAGGGGTGGACGCGGTCCTCTGGCTCAGGAGTGCCCGACGACCGCGACGAACACTGGCATGGCGGGGAAGGGACCAAAGAGTGGCACCACGCAGACCCGAATAGACCGATACGCCTGTGACAAGCCGGCCACCTCCCCGACGACCGGGAGAGAGTCAGCCGGCAAGTCCGTGGATGCACCAGGGGGTAAGAAAGCAACGCTGGATGACGTGATGCAGGCCTTGGCACAACTACAAACGACAGTGGGCTCGATTTCGACCGACATTACATTGATCAGAGCCGACTTCCATAAAATGACGGAGAAGGTCAACGCCATGGAGGTGGTGACGAAATCCCTAGTGGAGGATGTGTCGGAACTTCAGTTGGCGGTGGAGAAGCTGGCGACAGACAACAAGGTACTGCGTGGGAAGCTCGACGAGCAGGAAGGGCGCTCGAGACGGAATAACATCCGCATAATTGGCGTACCAGAGTCGGAAGGCACGAGAGCCATGGACTTATACGTTGAAAGCCTGATCACAAATGAACTTAAACCAAAAGGACTGTCCACTTTCTTCTCCGTGGAGAGGGCGCACCGCGTGCCAGGTGGCCAACCAAAACCAGGGGCGACCCCACGGCCCATTGTTGCCAGATTGTTCAATTTCCGGGATAGGGATGCCATCTTGCAAGCTGCCCTAACATCCCCCCCTGTTAGACTCCAGAACTCCACTGTGGCTTTCTTCCCAGACTATACGGCGGATGTCGCACGCAGGAGAAGAACATTTTTTGAGGTGAAGAAAGAACTTAGAGCGAGAGAGATCCCATATTCAATGCTCTTCCTGGCCAGGTTGCGGGTTGTAGCGGAAAATAAAACTTGGTTCTTCGACACCCCGGAATCCGCGCAAGACTGGCTAGAGGGGTGGAGGACAAACACCCACCCTCGGCGCCCTAACCGGCAACAGAAAGGTCGTAACACCGGGCATCACCCGGAGTCCCAAGCATCAGGAGGGGGAATGGAAAGCGGCTCACCCTTGAGAGAAGATGTGGGTGAGGAGGACAACGGAGAACAATGACTTCCAGGTTTTACATTCTATCGGATTTTTTGTGCTGCACGCCTAAGGCCTGCCATTGGACACTGGGCGATGGACCTCCGGGGAGGAGACTGAGGGGCCGCTGACTTCGGAGAGTCCTTCACCCCGGCGCGCAAGTACACTGTTTGGGGGATGGGGCAAGCACTCTGCTAAGTTGGGGGGGCGGGCAGTTTTGAGTCAGCGTAGCAGGGGGGCAGGGAGGGGGGCGATTAAGGGAAGGGGGAGGGTTATTGTTCGGGATCAGTTGGTCCTAAAGGTTACAGGTTTGACTCACAACCACACTGTGCTGTATGACACTACCACTGCAAAGCGTCACAGGACACACGTAAGGGTACATGACAGTAAGCCTACTGGCGATACACCTGTCTCGCTCCTGGTCGAACACGCTGCCCCACGTACGAGGCGATGGGCCCGGCCCCGGTTGAGGTCTTTCCACGGAGTAAGGGATAGAGTGAATCCAGAGACACTAGGTGGGCCCGCTGCAAGCCACTGCCACGGCCAGAGTAGACCGAGTCACCCCGACAGCCCCGCTGCAAATCATGTCATGGAACGTTAGGGGACTGGGCGATAAGATCAAAAGAGGCTTGGTTCTTCAGGGAATTAAGAGATTGGGTCCCGCCCTAGTCCTTTTGCAGGAGACACATCTAGTGGGTGCTGCTGCAAAGGCGATGGATAGACGGGGCTACCGCATGATTGCACACGCGGAATTCACCTCGGGGTCCCGCGGTACAGGCATACTGATGCGAAAATCCTCCCAATACATAGTACAGTCCACCACGACGGACGACCAGGGCCGCTTCGCGGCGGTTCATGGCCGGTGGGAGGGCCGGCCATTGACTGTGGTCTCGGTCTACATCCCGCCGGCGCTGCATGCCGTGGCACTGCCAGACCTCGGCAAGTTCCTCTTAGAACTCCCAGAAGGAGATTTAATCATAGGGGGAGATTTTAACACAGTACTACATAACACTCGTGACCGGTTCCCTGTACGAGCACGCGTAGACGGTCCTAGCAAACTTAGTGGATTCCTGGAAGCGCAAGGGTTGGTGGATGTATGGCGCCTACTGCACCCAGAACAACTGCAATACACCTATTACTCAGCAACGCACAATAGCCTCTCCAGGATAGATTACTTTCTCACATTAGGGAACGGTCTCCTTACCATAGACGAAGCACAGATAAAACCAAGGGGTATTTCGGATCATTCACCGATTACTTTAACCATGTCTAGTTTAGAAAAGACTCGCAAGAGGATTTACCCGATCTTTCCGGGGTATCTTAAAATTCCATCCATTGGTAAAGACCTGAAGAAAGCAACCCGACATTATTTTGAAGAAAATTGGTCCTCGGTAGGTTCACCTTCAGTACTGTGGGAAGCGTATAAAACAGTGTTCAGGGGCAAGCCATTGCAGTGATAACACACTACAAGAGAACGCAAGGGAGGGAAGCCTTAGAGCTGGAATTGGACCTCGAAAGAGCCAACGCTGCCCATATGGCAGATCCATCGGATGACACACTACACTCCCTACAACTACATCAACGCCGCCTTGAGGACCACCTGAGGCGATTAACCATGGCAGATATTGCAGCCACCAAACACAGGGTCTATGACATTGGGGACAAAGCTAGTAAGCTCTTGGCATGGCTCGATAGGAAGCAGGGGGCAGCAGGAGTATACTACAACTTACAGACACACATGGGGTAGTACATACACGGCCGGAAGAAATCGTGGACGTATTGGCCGACCACTTTAGCGAGGTATACACCCCGGCGGTGGTTGTGACAGAGGATGAGGCTCGGGCTGCCCTCGGTCAGGTGTCCCTACCGACGCTGACGGAGGAAGCGGTGAAAGACCTTGATTCTACCTTGACAACTGATGAAGTTCAGTTGGCTATCGGTGCCATCCATTCGGGCAAGGGCCCAAACGGAGTGCAAATTGAATGGTTCAAAACAATGTCGGAATCCCTGAGTGAACCCCTTCTCCAGATGTATATGGAAAGTAGGGAGAAAGGTACGCTGCCTCCAGACCAACGGATGGCGACCATAGTGGCCATCCCTAAGCCGGGCAAACCGCCTAAC